>NC_079289.1:41512500-42157500 GCF_023638135.1 Falco biarmicus | reverse complement strand
TGTAACATTAAAAGAAGAACTAAACTAAAGTTATAACAGACCTGACACTAAATAGAACGTTATTTATGCCAAAAATCCAGACTGCAATCCATAGAAGGTGAAAGTCATCCTCTGTTAGTGATAATGATACTTGCACTAACACCTCTCCTTGCAATGTAACTTCCACATTACAAGAGAACTTGTATTTTTAAAATATTTCATTTCAGGAAAACATTTTTGTCCAATTAACTGACAAATATTCTAGAAGCATAGTTCTTCTCCTTCTATGACCCCAAACATTACAAAAGGTGGTGTTAGATAAACAGAGCAAGAATGGATAAACATTCTTTGTAATTATATAGCAATAAATGAACTATGGCAGTTCAGTGTTATGATATGAGTCTCTGGGGCACTTCTTTATTTGCTTAGTTGTTTAATATGAACATCTATGTGACATTCTTTGTGCATATGGACAGAATGTGTTCAAGGAGTTTCTATGTTAGAGAGTCATTCAGTATTTAGCATTTTTATGAAACAGAACAGCAGATTCAGTATCAGCATTTTAATAATAAAACACATAAAGATGTATAACAAAGTGGCATTGTGAACACAGAATTTATCCAAATACCATAAAATTTCTTTAGCTCTAGTGTTAAAATAATCAGTTAACTAATTTATGAGAAACATTTCGTATATTTGTATTTATTTATTGCTATAGCAGTGGTTCTGCAAAAAAAGATGGGTCCAAAAAGTTTAACTGTTACGATGGCATTTAGATTCCTACATTAAAATGGTAGAAGTATATGGAAAGATGTTAAGAATGCAATTAAGATGACATTTAGATGTCATAGCTTTGACATCTAAGGTTTCTTGATTTTTCAAATGGAAGAGAAGCCCAGATGTTCTTAATGTCATTTACAATCATCAACGATAGATAAGCAATCTGGAGGATAATTCAGCCCACTAAATTATCTTTTTCAGGTTTCCACTGGTTTCCACCGGTAACAGAAAAAGTCTAAAGTGACCATGCATCCAGTTTGGTTGCTTCAGTGAGGCACATATAGAGTCGAATACATTTTGTGTGTGTGTCTGTGCATGCACTTGTCTTTAAGCATAGATGACAGCACATTTTAAAAGGCAAGTTACATTTTTCTTATGTGTTGAAATACCAGAAAAACTCAGAGATCAAAGATCTATGAAATATGTACATATTTAGTGTACGTTAATTTCTAATGGCCTTTGACCTTCTATATTTTTGTATCTCTGCTCCTGAGTCAGAGATACTGACTTTTTAGTCACACAGCATTCACAGCATTTTAAAATGATGAGTTGCTGGAGGTGGGTGAACTACTTCTTGCATTAACAGTGAGTTACACAGTTTGGGTGGTGGGGGTGGTGTTTGGGTTTTGTTTTTTGGTTTTGATGGTTTTATTTATTTTTCTTCTATTCGTCCCTGATATTTTCAGGATTCAATAAAACATATTCAAATTCATATATACTATTTGACTATTTGACCTTAGGTATGAGGAAAGGCCGGATTTTTTTTTTTTTTTAATATATATATATATATATTCCATTATAAAGTATTTAGGAAAATTGTCAATGCTAAATCCTCAGCAGTGTGAATCAAGAGAACTCCATCTTAAGTTATTACTGAGAATTTTGGGTTTTACCACAACTAAAAATTATTAAAACAAGTAATCACTGTCGTAACAGCATTGTAGAAAACCAAAACAAAGAATACAGAATACAGAATTAGGTTACAAACAGTAGTCATCTATATGAAAATCATATACTCTTTCTTATAAGTTTTCTTGTTCGACGTAGAGCATAAAACATGTTCTTGCCTTGCAAACTAAGTGTAACAGTAGCAGAAAATAATTTAATTGTTCAGTTAGGTTTAAATTGTGAAAAATAAATACATAAATAACTGTCATATCATTAAAAAAAACCAAACAAAAACCAAAACCAACCCAAAACCTACTGTAGGTTGAATACAAATAGCTGACAATAAACAAATGCAAATACAAATGTTGGAACTTTAAATCAATTTGATGTATAAATGGGACCTTTTACCTTGACATGCTATTGTGCTTTAACCCCAGCCAGTTACTAAGCCCCATGCAGCTGCTCACTCACTGCCCCCACAGTGGGATGGGGGAGAGGATTGGAAGAGTAAAAGTGAGAAAACTTGTGGGTTGAGATAAAGACAGTTTAATAGGTAAAGAAAAAGCAAAGCAGAACAAGAAATTAATTCACTACTTCCCATGGCCAGGCAGGTGTTCAGCCTCTCCAGGAAAGCAGGGCTCCATCACACTGAACAGTTACATGGGAGGACAAACACCATCACTCCAGACATGTCTCCCCCACCTTTTTCTTCCCTCAGCCTATATATACTCAGTATGACGTCCCATGGTATGGAATATTCCTTTGGCTAGTTTAAGTCAGCTGTCCTGGCTGTGTCCCTTCCCAATTTCCAGTGCCACTCCTGCCCTCTCACTGGCAAAGTCCGAGAAACCAGGAAGTGCTTGGCTTAGTATAAACATGACCCAGCAACAACGAAACCCATCAGTGTGCTGTCAACATTGTTCTCACACCAAATCCAAAATGAAGCACTGCACCAGCTGCTAATAAGAAAATTAACTCTGTCCCTGCTGAAACCAGGACACATGCATCTGATGGGATAAATCCATGGGTTGCTGACATCACTGTAACACCACTCTCTGTTGTCTTTGAAACATAAAAGTATCCTGGTGACATGAAAAATGAAAAAGTCACACTCATCTCCACTAGTGGCAAGGAGATTCTAAGGAAGGTGATCAGTCTCATTTCAGTTCTTGGGCATTCTTTAGGCATTAATATTGGACTTGTTGCTGCTTACCATCATTATTAACAACCTGAACATTGCAAGAGAATCCATCAGCAGGTCTGTGGAACACATTAAAATGGTAGGAGTATATGGAAAGATATCAAGAACTCTGTATAAACAATGATGAATTTGCATTGGTGCATAAATACATATATAAATGTGGAAGGCATTTTCATGGGGTAAGAAAGACATAAATCTTTAATGGATGGAGAGAAGTAAGAGGATTCTCTGAAGATCAGATTTAAAGAAGTTAGATAGTGGAAGAAACAGGAACAAACACAGTAATGGAAACAAAACAAAAAGGGTTATATTTCAATAAAAGCACATTTAACAAGGTTGAAAGCCAGGAAAGGACAGTGTGGAGTACTTGAAATTAGACAGTAATCACTAAACAGAAATTAACTTTGGACAATGTAATTTGATTAAAGCATAAATCACAGAATTTGCTTGTGGGAAGAGAGTGGGTATCATTGACCAAAAGAAACTCAATATGGACAGTATGACAAAGCATTCAGTAAAGAAATAAAATGGAAAAAGGTGTAAAATAAAGTGTTAGTTCTTAAGATTATGAAGGTATAATATGTTTTCAGTTTGAAGAGAAAGACTCGTTGAAGCAAGCAAGTGGTGAACACAGTGGCAGCTGATTACAAAAAATACCTGCACCTGAATCACTGGAGGAAGAGAATTCTAGAAGGCAAGTAGAAAATGGGTTAAAGCAGAAAATATAGTACAATGTTTATTGTCTATTTAGAAGGACAAGTATCCATGGAAAAGGAAATCTGAGTCTGAAAAAAAAAACAAAAAAGGAGGAAAAATACCTGGAAGAAGTTACACAATTTTGTTAAGTTAAAGAAGCAGAAATATTGAGAGAAAAATCTGACAAAGAAGAAGAAAATAAATACAGACTGTTTTATAATTTCTAACGGATATCCTTTTCAACATATGATTTTATTCAAGAGACTAGCATAGATGTTCAAAATTAAAAAGATTAGCTGAATCTGTCTGTTTAGCACAGATGTAAGATAGATGATTTGTGTGGTTCAAGAAGCCATACGGTTCACTATTGAATCATGTCTGCGTACAGGAACAGTATTTTCAAACCCTGTATAAGAAAGTTTTCTAGAGAATGATCTGTGGTCATATTCCACTGACATTGTCTCTGCTCATGGTTGCTGCTTTTTTTTTAAATTTTTATACAGTTATACAGCCATAATGTTATAATTTGTGTGAATGCATTCTGAGTATTATGAAGAACTTCTGATAAGGAATTAATACATTGATATAAAGTTGAAAATATGTTTAGTGGGACTGATTCAAAAACCTCAAAACAAAATAACTCATAAAATTAATGTAAAACATATAAATTTAATCTGTGGGGTTTTTTTCATAAACTAAATTCAGTGTTTAAATGCATGCCAGAAGTCTGCCCCTTCCACTTAGTATAAAATGTTGCTTACTTTAATACAAATTCTACCTAGCAAAAAGAAGTTGTAGAGCCTCTTACAGAGGAAATGTGACTTAATCCCCTAGTGTTCATATCATCTGCAAGAGCTGAATGACTATGAGTATTATGTGTATTGGGACTTTGCTCAAAGACAACAACTAGACTTGAGTTACCATGCACATAACTCTGGACTCCCTAATTTTCAGTCTGGCATTTCTCTAGACACATGTTTCCCACAGGGTGTACAGTGCCACCTTCATTTTGCATGAACAGGTTTTTTATCAATTAGTTTTGGTTTAGTGCAGAGGCTAGACCATGAATAAAAGTGTTCATGCACAGAATTAGAAATGTATTGCATTCAAGGCAAGGAATCTCACAATATCTGCATTGTATAGTATTAGGTCAACATATGGTGCAGGGAAATTAAATGCAATGTAATTATTATTACTGTTTGCTGCTTCTCTTTGAGGACTTTGAGTCCTACAATTAAGCTTGACAATACAGATAATAAACATTTTAAAGATTCATTGACTTGAAATGAACTATCATAATTATATCAGTTGAGAATTTGTTTCCTCTTCTCCAAAGTAGTGCTTGTACTAGATGACTGTTATAGTCTTCCATCCCTAATTTCTGTTTTCAGAGATACCATCTGTGTTGTCATTGCATACACCACATTTGGCATCTTTCACTGCTTTCTGCCTATATTTAAGTGAGCTGAAAGGGGCTTGAACAGGCAAAATTAAGAATACAAGGACAGAGATTACAAAAGCAAGGAAGGCTAAAGGGGTGTTTCTGTGTAAGTGTGGGAGAGGGACCATCTTCTTAGAGCAGAGTTGGAGTTGTAGAGCCTGTTCCCAGTAACACCTCAGGTGCTGCACAGATGTCGTTCTGCTGCAAGGTGAATACAATAAAGCCAAGTTGCAATGGTAATGGCTGTATCACCCTAATAAATCCTAAGACCTTCAGACTCATACTCAGATAATGATGTTACAGCTACAGTTATGGCTTATTTATTTAACCAAGGGCAAAGTCGTTGAGACACAGTTTCATTTTCAAGAAAGGCCTGACAAGGCAGATGGCAGTAATGGCACAGGACAAATGAACATCTTCACTAGCCAGCCAATACAAAATAAAGCACAGCTCAGGAGGACAGAGTGTGTGCTCTTAAGAGGAAACATAAACCAATGAAATGAAATACCTACTGAGCATTAATAAACCCATTAGTGAACATTAATAAAATAAAAAGGCTCACTCATTTACAGCCCCGGGAGTCAGCAGCTCCAGTCTCCGTGAACTATTTAGGGGGACTGGAAAAATGATTTGAGGGGGAGAGTTGGGAAAAAGAGTAAATCAGTAGGTACATTTTAGTTAATGGGCAGGGACTGAATATAGCTAAGGGCTGATTCAGCTGAAGTGAAGGTTGGAATGAGTCTATGAGGAAATTAATAATTCTGTGTACAGAGAGGGGTTTCAATAGCATGCAGTAAATAACACCTAGGGATACACAATGAACAATGAGGATGAAACAAATAATTGAATAGCTGCAATATCCTGAGTCACTGTCCTTCCTGCCTGAATGAGGTGGGGGTGAAGGAGAAAAAAAGTCTGTAATTAAATACCATATCGGAACGAAACAGTATCAAGGTTGCATGGTTCTTTATTTGGGGTTCCCACCCCAGTCTATTTGTCTTCTTAGTCCTGACTGTATTTCCTCCACGCTACCATTTTCTTTCTCCTTTATTTCTCCTTGCCTATTTGTAGTCTGTTCACTCTTGTTTTCAACTCTTTCCTCAGTTTGTCTCTCCTACCATCTAACTCAGGTACATCTATTCTCCTTTCTAAATCCAGCTGCATGCTGTATTTATATGTATTTATATGTATCCATATTTCCCAATTAATTCTCCAACATCCCATCTGTTCTTTGTTCAAGAGAGGGTCATATTGGAAATTACACAGAACTGATCGCATCCATTCAATGCACACGAACCTTTCATGATTCCTGTAGCAGAAAACAGGACATTAATGATTTTACAAACAGCACAATTATTTTTTTTTTAATATGTACTTGAAGTGTTGAGTCAAACATTAAGTTTCAATACATTAAAAAGCAACGTCTTGACAGGGTTGTGTTGTTTCTCCAATATGCCAGTAATGACTTTTCTGCCTCAAAAAGGGAATGTAAGAGACAAATCCAGAACTAATCTGGCTACCTAGAGAACTGATGAATAACAAAACCTTGAAAAATAAGACAGGACAAATCAAGAAAACCTGGGATTTGTCTGGTTTATCTTTTCTGAATTTAGATTCTACACGGAATTTCCAAATTTTTGTGTAACAAGAAAACTGTGACATGAAGATATGTCTTTGTTGAAAAAAAAAAAAAAAAAAAAAAAAAAAAAAGGGGAAACCACATCTGGTGTGTTTGGTTGTTTTCTGTTTGTGGTTTGGTTTTTTTCTAACAGTCAAAACAAATCATGAAAGGGTCCTTTAGATGGGACTTAAGAATGAAAACCTGTCAAATTATCTTTATATATTTTGCAATGTTCTACTTCATGAATACAACCTATTAGCAGGGAAATTTTTCTGTAGATACTATTGATTTTTGTTCACTTCTAATTCAACAAAGTGTGAATTGCAGTCAACTGTTTGAACAGCAAAAAAATACAGCAAATATGTATTGTTTCCAACCTTTAAAAGTTTTACTCAATGGAATTATTTTAAAAACATATCTTACATCCATGTTTTTCCATTATGTTCTCAATTACATATATATATTATTTTTTTTTAAAAAAGTTACCGGATAATATAAACATAACATGCTGTTACACCTACTAAATCAAGACTGGGTGTAATTCACAGCAAATATGATTTTGTAACTTCATTTTTTTAAAGTCTAATTTATATATGAAGATATATTATTATAATATTAATTTGTTTATAACTGATCCATAAAAATGCAATGAAATCTTTTAGGACTGATATTAAAAAAAAAAAAAAAAAAAAAAAAAAGGAAGGGGGTGGAAAGAGGCAGGGAGAGTGGGAAGAAGGTATGAAACTAGTATGGTGGTAGGGTTTTTGAGTGACAAATAACCAGACAGCATAAACTAGTCAGAAATCTGGTGATCGTATAGACAGGAACTTCAGGCCTTCTGGCTGAATGACAGAGGCCCAGAATACAGTTGTGCTAAGCAGAGTTTCATTTTACAAGTGGATTTAGCAATATTGCCTGTATTTCTGCCTATAGTAATGTAAAATTCCAAATTGGTAGAAGATTTCTTTGTTTAATGTGCTCGATGTCAAATTGATAAAAGCATGTTGCAAAGGTTCTGAGTATGTAAAAATCACTGTTCCTTAGAATGAAAATAGGAAATAAAAATTCATTAATTCATTACTGAGAAAGTGATGTGATTATCATTTTGCCTACATCCTTGTAAATGCAATAGATATAGTTAAGATAAAAAATTGTATAAGAGAATATATATTCTCATTTATTTCAGTTATCAGGTCACTGCAACAGAAGCGTTCAAGAAAAAAAACTTTATATATATGTTTTACAAATAAACTCCTGCTATATTTAAATTAAGATTATTTGTAGAATTACTAGTTCTTACAAAAAGTCCACTTTTAGAAGTTAGTATTTCAGCAGTTTCTTCAGAGATTTTTTATGTGAAACAGGTTTCTGAGTCTAACATTGAGGTAAACTCAATTATCTTGCATTGTGAATTTAAATCTTTTGTCATCCACTCAAGCTGAAAAAACAGAGAAATAAATTCACTATACTACAGTGTTTATACTCAGCCATTTGTGTACAAAAAATATTGGAAGGTATAAAAAGCAGACATGTATGTGAATCTATGTTAATCTCAGTAAATATTTTTAATAACACTTGTATCCTCCTCTGGGAAAAAGAAAGGTAAATCCAAGAATCTTTTTTACCTGAAGATCTTTATTATAAATTTACAGGCCATTTATTTAGATTTTGTGAGTTCAAGCTAAAGGAATGACTAAAAACTGTCACAACATACCCTGTTTAAATGCACAAGCCATGAAGACATCTAGGAAAAAGAACAGAGGATTTTTGTTATTATGGATCATTAGTTGTGTATCTAACTTTGATAAACTGACTCTTTTGAGGCTTACATCCTACTTCAAGTAATTGACTTGCTGAAACCGGACATTCCGTACAAGCCGTCCTGAACAGCTGACCAGGAACTATGAGTTCCTAGCTCATCTTTGCCAGTAGAGTATTGAAAATACCTTCAGCAAGGAAAGAGTTCTCTTCACCAGACCATGACATACTCTGAAATAACAATCTCACTTTGTTGTTCCATCTAAGACACAATCCTAGAATTTAGTCATGAAATCATAGAAATATGACATTTACTCCAGGTCAAAAGTAATCGCTCCAGAAGCAAAAGGTGACCCAAATCCCAGATTTTGGTTATACAGTTCTTTGGCTAAAACACTCAGCTTAATAAAAACAATAGGTTGAGATTGCTTTTTTGTTTGATTGGTTGGTTTTGACTTTTTTAATCCCTGCATTTTATTCACCACCCCTACCCCCCACCCTGATTGTCTATTGAAAAATAAAAGACATGCCACGAGTAGAACCTCTCCCAGCTGAGGTGTTTATAATGAGAATTATGACTAATCTCTATATTTCTTTTACTAGGTCTTACAATTTATTTTCTTTATTTATTTATTTAAAAAATTTCTTAGTGCTCCATGCCATTTTAGTGAGTCTTTTTGCAACTGTTTGAATTAATCTGTCTCGAGTATGACTATAGGATTTATCTCATTTACATTTAGCCAGTGAATGTCAGGTATCTAAACTAGACCTGTGGCTTATTTTTATGACAAACATTTTATGATGTATTGAACATGGTAATCTACTTCCATGAGCTCCACAAAGAACCTGGGTGGTATTCATGGTGTTAGTATCTTGTTTCTGCGACAAAACCTGCTTAAGATAACAAAAGAGTGTAACTGGAATTGACTTGGTGCTCCAGGTGAGAACACATTCCCTTTTCATTAAACATGCTGTTTCTAGTAGAAATACATTTTCAGAGACATTGTAGGATCATTTTTTTTATATTACTGTTATAGTAACAATTCTTTGTAATCAGATACCAACCAATCACACATATATTTTCTCATTTCTAACTTACTACTACTCTCTAAAAGCATGACCACGCTTCTGCACAGTTAATTTTTATCTCATTTTTGTCCCAAACCATCAGAAACATCTAATTCTTGTACTACGGTATCTTAAAGCTCTTCACCAGATAAATAAATTTATAACCAGACTGGGTGTTTTGTGTGTGTGTGTGGGGGGGGGGGGGGGGGGGTGTTCCAAAAATCATTCTCATTCTTTCTTCTCTGAATTAAGCTTGATCCTCTTCACCACATTAAAAAAGTTAAATTTAACTGAAAACATAAGCCAGCAGTTTTATCTTTCATACCCATATCAATAAGAAGGAACCTCTAGTTAACGGAATCTTTTTTCATCTTTATATATGACATCTATTTATTTATGACTGTTTTCTAACAGTCACTTTGAGATATTTCTATTTATTCCTAAACTCTGCTTTCCCCCCAGTACATCTAGCTTATTCATTCTCTTTTAAGTCTCATACACTTCCACAAAATTTTATGACTTGCCACATAATTCCAGGATTTGATCTTCATCATGCAAACTTTGTGTTGAAGTATGATTCTAAGTTAATCCAGGAGTTAAAGGAATTAAAAGTTTAAATTTTATCTAAGTTGTGATGCATAGACAATATCCATCACCCAAATGCCAGGGAGAAATCTGTAGTAACTGAGATATAACTGCATATTAATAACAAAGTTAACCTATAACTGTTTAGGATTAAGATATTTCTTTTAGTGCATCTACTGCAATGTTAGTGAGAGTAACAGACTGCTGCTGTTGGCTGTAGTGGTGGTTAGTGTCACATTGGGAAGTCTATACATATTTAGTGACTTAGAATGAAATCTGTCATCAGTGAAACCTAAATTTCACACACACACAAATTAATCTTTCTGTAGATTCTTGGAAACAATATTTTTCAGTGTACAACATAGTAGACTCAAATCATCTGGTATTTCCATAGGACGGGGGTGGGACATAACCAAATGAAATGAAATAATATTATCTTCTAAAAGACACATATGTATGTGCCCCCTATTGATGAGAAAAGGGAATTCTTCTGATTTCAATGAGGTTCCAATTATTTTTTCATAGTTTTGCAGTTTTGAAAGTCATTTCAGTACTAAAAGAAATTAATAATTTCCTTTGCTCATCACTTGCTTTCATTACAATTTCAGTTAAATCTGACAAGATCATTTAAGAACATCAAGGAACTGGTTTTAATACATAGAAATTTTTTCGCTTTTTGCTTTTTGTTTTTATGCCATTTAACAATATTTTTGGGTCAATGTTTCATAGCATGTAGTGCATGATGCTCTGGGTTCAACCTACTCACACTGTTCTTCATTATGTGTTTATTATATATTTCTTTAAAGATTTTTCCAGGGACCAGATTTCTTGTAATTCCTATCAAAGTCAAGACAAATTCACTCATTGACTTCAATAACTGTCAGAGGGGGTACAAAAATCATGTTAACTGAGATCTGTTAGGTTGTTGGGTTTTTTTTTTTCCCCTCATCATTACAGATTTTTCTAACACTAAGAATCATCTTGTCTACCGGTAGATATTTAAAAGCTAGATATCCAGCCTGAGTCTAGTATATAGAGCTGTATTCACAGTTCTATATTCTACTATATGCATAGACTATCATTATTGTTTTAGGGAGTTACTGTTTTCTATTAGACATTTAATTTATTCCCACAATATCCTCTATTGTCTCCATTACATTTTAAGATAATGCAAATAACTAGCCCACGTATAAAGATCTACCTTCAAGGTGAATTTTGTTAAATGAATTAAATTCCTCAATATGTAATTTCTGTCTACAAAACTTTTAAGTATTTACTACAAAGACTATTACAGGGTATAATAGAATATTTCATATTCTTTTATTCATAAAGCTTTCAAAAGAGTGGTAGCGTATTGCTTATAATTTAATGATAAGAAAATAAGCCAAACATTAAACCTGATAAAAAGTAAAGAAACAATTTTCCATTACAGCAATAATTATTCCTTAAGAAAAAGTCAGTTTTAGGCAAATCATGGGATATTTAATAAAACATAGTAAATGAGGCAGTTTGAAACATATTTTAAAGATATTTGGTTTTATCTATGTTATAATAGTACTATAATTCACAGTGTATTAATTTGTCTATAATGCTACAAAATTTAATAATTTGTTTAATGCTATTATATAGTCATTAACTCAAGTAAAATAAAAAATAAAGTCTATAAATCTGTAAATCTGTAAATCTTTAAAAAGACACGTATGTATGTGCCCCCTATTGATGAGGAAAGGGAATTCTTCTGATTTCAATGAGTGTTCCAATTATTTTTTCATAGTTTTGCAGTTTTGAAAGTATTTTCAGTACTAAGAGGAATTAATAATTTCCTTTGTCATCACTTGCTTTTATTACAATTTCAGTTAAATTGGGTGCAAATAAGTAAGTATAGAATATCAAATCACAGAATGGTTTGAGTTGGAAGGGACCTTTAAATATCATCTAGTCCACATTGCCTGCAGTGGGTGCAGACATCTGCCAACAGATCAGGTTGCTCAAAGCTCCATCCAGCCTCACCTTGAACCCTTCCAGGAATGGACCATCTTCAACTTCTCTGACCAGACTTCGGGAAATCTAATTTAAACCTGCCCTCTTTCTGTTTAAACTGTTACTCGCTTGCCATATCACTACAGGTCTTGGTAAAAAAAGTCTTTCTCCATCTTTCCTACGAGCCCCCTTTAAATATTGATAGGCCACAATAAGGTCTCCCCAGTGTGTTGTCCAGGCTGAACAACCCCGGCTCTCTCAGCCTTTCTTCATAGGAGGGGTGTTCTGTCCTTCTAATCTTTTTTGTGGTCTTCCTCTGGATCTGACTTTCTATGGGTGTCATCTACCTGGATGTCTGTAAAGCTCTAGATACAGCCCCCCCTCCCCCCCCCCCAACATTTTGGCAACTGTATTGGAGAGATACGAGTCATGAATAGATTGAGAGCAGCCCTACTAAGAAGGAAGTTGGGGATCCTGGTGGATGAAAGATTGGACATGAGCTGGTAATGTGAGCTTACAGCCCAGAAAGCCAATTGTATCCTGGGCTGCAGCAAAAGAGGAATAGCCAACAGTCCAAGTGAGGTGATTTTCCCCATCTACTCTGCTTTAATGAGACCCCATCTAGAGTTCTGCATCCAGCTCTGAGACCACAGCAGAATGAAGACATGGACCTGTTAGAGCAGATCCAGAGGAAGACCACTAAAATGATCAGATGTACGGAACATCCCTCCTATGAAGGAAGGCTGAGAGACCTGGGGTTGTTCAGCCTGGACAACACACTGGGAGACCTTAATGTGGCCTTTCAACATTTAAAGGGGGCTCATAGGAAAGAAGGAGAGAGACATTTTAACAAGACCTGTCCTGATCTGGTAAGGAGTAACAGTTTAAACTGAAAAAGGGTAGGTTTAAATTAGATTTCCCAAAGTCTGGTCAGAGAAGTTGAAGATGGTCCATTCCTGGGAGGGTTCAAGGTGAGGCTGGATGGAGCTTTGAGCAACCTGATCTGCTGGCAGACATCTGCACCCACTGCAGGCAATGTGGTCTAAATGATCTTTAAAGGTCCCTTCCAACCCAACCATTCTTTGATTCTATGATTCTATTTTTAAGAAACATAACAAAACCACTATAAAATGCAACACTTTTTCAGCATTAGCTCAATGGTTCCATAATTGCCACTCTAAATGCAATGGATTAATTGCATTTACACAGTTACTAACCGTAACTCTTTTTTCTATCATAATAAAGGTTTAATTTTCCCCACGTGAGCATTACAGCCATTTTTCTCTGACTCTTTCATCCCTTGATCTTGGCAAAGGTTTCAGAGAAGGCTGCCCTCAACTTTTCTGTGCTTGGGTTATGACCAAATTATTAAAGGAAGCAAATCTTTCATTAAAAGAATGTGCTGTGGTGGCACAATGAAAAAAGTGTTATCTAAGTTAACATACTGTGGAAAATGTGACTCTAACATACACATCTTTCTGTATTCTTCAGCTACAGAGTAAAATCATGGAAATTTTTTGAGAGTACAATGTAATATTGTAGATAGGCAACAATTCTGTGAAAATGTATGGGTATAGCAAAAATGCTTGCAGACAGCATCCAAAAGAAGCAAAACACATAATCTAAATTGAGGACATTTAATGTGTTTACCTTTGAGAGTACAATTTCTGGAAAATCACAAAAATATTTCACTATATCAGAACTTAAACAGGACTGCTTAGAAAGCTTGTACAGCTCCCTTTTTTCCAAAATTGTGGAACCCTTGTGCGTGAATGAGAAGTTGCATAAGTCAGTCTACTTCTTTCTTATTCTTCTATCAAATGGCTCTTTCATTATTAATGTAAAGAGAATAACATGAGGAGTTACTGAAAAATTGGCCACACAATCCCTAGACACACCTACTATAATGAAGGTCTTTGCTGGATTAATATTGTCTCTAGCCATCTGTCTACTAGTCAACAGGCCAGTTGCCTATCCTGTATGAACATGTAGTGCAAATTCTCTATAATTTACATCTGCTGTTTTTGCCAGACTTAGTAAACAGCCCATGACAGATGCTGCAGAAATCAGCATCTGCTTAGTTTCCCAGATCTCTCATACTGCTCTTTCTCAGCCAAAACAAGGCGGGAGAGATTAGGAAACTTGATTTTATATGCCTATTGCATGTACATGCTTACTAACAGAAAATCCAAAGGATGTTATGGAGCACTTAACCTTTACTATGTTTGCTGTTAGCTAATTTCTTTGCATCTTCTGAATTTTTGTGATATTATTTCAATACTTTTAGTAGTGTCAGTAAGAAAAAGTCTAGATAGAGGACATAAACAACATTGCAGGATAGAACTTGGAATATGTTTAAATTATGGAATGTACCAACTATTAAAGATGGTTGTTAAAGCATTGAATGCACAAGCAATTTCCACTGTTCTAAGTATTGAAAGAAATCAGTTCAAACTTGAAAATTGAAACAGACCTTCTTAATTTTAACAAATCAGTTTTTCCACTCATTCAATTAAATGTGCTCTGCCTACTTCTGGGCATGAGCGGTTAGTAAGTTGTACAAAACCAGTTTAATATAATACTTAAAAGGTGTATATTTCTGCACATATCTAAGATTAGAAATTTCTATGATTAGGCATTTTTTTTCTGAAAGAGGCTGGGAAGAGAGTATTTCTTATGGTTCTCTGTTTTCACATCTACCATCTGGTCTTCTATTGTTGTTAAAAAAAAAGCAAACAAACAAAAAAAGAAAACCACACTAAAGCAGAGTAGTAGATGAAGCCTTTTATTTGGGGGCCTTTATCAAAGTTTTTCCACCAGTGATTTGTTAATAAAGCTGTTCTGATAGTCATGGTTGGAAGACTGCATAATGGAAACAGGCATTTGGTCATTATGTTGTGTAAATCTCTGAGTGGGATTATGCAGAGGTACAGTAATAAATTTTAAAAAAACATATGTTTAAGAGTCCTCACTGGCAAATCAAAAGTTGGCAGACTTTCCTGATTAAGTGTTTCCAGATGGACAATGAGATATATCTGGGATTACTACATCAATAAAACAAGCCCCACTTACTCCTATTGGATATTCTTCTTGCAGTAGTCCACCAGAGTTTCTATAGTGTTAAACATTCACATTTTTATAAGTAAGTATTTACAAAACTGGTAAAACACAAAAATTCCAGGTTAAATTATCTCTGTAGATGGATGGACTCATGAACAAAGTCTGAAAGTTCCACTAGCAGATAAAGTGGTGTTATTTTAGATGCCTCAGAGTTTCCAGCCTCACCCTTATCTGCCAATCCAGAAGGTCAGGGGCCTTGCATCATAGTTAGTAACTTGACATGGAAGTCTCTGATAGTCTAAAGCATCTGAAAAGAAACTGGATGTCTAAATTTGGAGAATTCTACCACTTTCAAAGAGACAGATTTTTCTTTTATTATGTGTACATAATAATGTACATATAGCCTGCAGATTGTAACAGAAAACAAACTCCATAACACTTCTGTTGTTAGTTGAAAAAGATTGCAGTCCCCAAGCTAACTTTAAAGACATTTTATAATAATTTATAGTGTGCATCAATTTCTATATTATAATGGTGTTTAATGGGTTATAGTTATAGAATATCAATCTAATCTAAAATGCTTTATGTATGCACCCTAAACAGGCTTTCAGTACCATTATAGAACAGATATCATGATCTTTCCTGTCACTAATCATTTAAAAGGATTAATATTTTCCCATTTGTTTCCTTTGGCCACAGTATGTGCAAATTGCAAGTCTTAGCATTTCTTTGATTGAGAAATAGTTACTATTTTCTGAAAAATGTATGCATGTTCTTTTTACCTATGGAAATTTTAACACAACATGAGTCGTACTTCCTACCACCCATGAAATGACCACATATTGGTTATCCTGGCAGAAATCCCTGAAAATGTATTCAGAATTTTAGAGCAATAGATTTTGTGAATTGCATTAGGCTCAGATCTCAGCCAACACCCCCCAATTACCTCTCATGGATGGTGCTTTACCTTTAAATGAACCCTATGAAGGCACTAGTAAAAAGGCAGTAGGAACTTAAGGCATCAATTATCCAGCACTACAAAGTGCTTAAATGCAACTTTAATACCTAGATAGATCATTTAGAACTGAAATTTGAAGCACAGTGTGTTCAATTTAAGCAAAATGTACTATAGATTGGGAAGAAAAGGCACTGCAGATTATATAGAATGGTCAGAGATTTAGATTAGAAATAAAAGCCATACTTAATAGATAAAGGGCACTGCGTTTCTGCAGGTGGAAGTGCCTTTTCAAAGTCAAATATTCTGGAAGAAACAAAAACACCTAAAAGCCCTATACATGGGCAGATATGTGGCTACATATCACAGGACTTTAGCAGATGATAGTAACTGAAGAAGCTGGGGTTTTCCCATCCACAAATTCATTAGCTCCTCTGGGTACTCAGCAAACACCAAGAAATATCTGAACCTCAGAACAAGAGCAGAGCTATTTTAAAAATTCTTCTGCAGCCTCAGGGAAGCAGCAGTCTTGTATCCCCTGCCCTTCTGCATTGCTATTATATTCAGGATAGCCATAAGCAACCTTTGAGTACTTCCCCTCCCTCATTGCATGGCTAAGATGAGCTGTGTTAGTAATCTTCTAGCTCTTCAGAGGAAGTGGACTGAGCCCACCTGAAAGGCTACACTAGCCTTTTATTCCAGTGCTGCCTTGTTCTCTGTTAACTGTGAAATAACAATCATGCTTGTGGATCTGTTAAACCATATATTTATGTGACTGAAAATCTTGTGTGTTTATATTTTTTTGGAAATACTTGGGAGCAAAGTGAGTTAATACGACACAGCAGATACTTGTACTAAATAAAAGCAGTGAAAGAAGAGGTGAAAAGTAAAGCTGTTATCTCCACGTGAAGATGGTTCCTTGTGTGTAAAGGAATAGAAAATTTAAATGTTCTTTTCATGAAACTTGGTTAGAAGAACTGACTATTGATTGAACTCTGCTTCTTTTATCAGGGGTGTATTAAACACAATACAATGCACAGAGCAGTGCACTAAAAAAAAAAGTACATATTTTCTCTCCAGATATATCTCAGTAGGTCATCACTTTATATTTACTCTCTTTTCCTCTGCTGCACAAAATTTGCTTTTGGAAAGAGATCTGCATTGCTCAGACAGTAATCTTTCTTGGATCATCAAAAATACTTTGGACACTGGCACCATCTAAAAGTAGTTTTGCAGAAAATATTTGTGACCTCTGAATAGGTGTTTCTTGTAGTCTAATTTTGACTTATTAATTGTTTTCTTAATATCTGTACTGCTCATCCTTGTTTTTGGAAATGAACCAGTAGATGACAAGCAGAAAGTACTCCTATGTTCAATTGACCTATACATCTGCTTTAACTGTTCACTACAAAGAAAGTTGTATCTTCAGACGGTTTTGTAATGTGGCATTCAGACTACTGGAAAAAAGTTTCCTTGTCAGTTTTGGAAATGTACTAACAAATTCTTGTTTTCATGATGTCCAGAAAATCATGCAACTGCAATATCAACTCATGAAAGTGCTGGGTGAAAGCCTTTGAGACATGAAGAAGTTAACTGAATACAGTTTGACTTCTATCCCTTTAATGGCACATTTTACAATGTGTTCAGCCTTCATGTTTTCTTCTTTCTCAATAGGATAAGACTCCAGGCACTGAACAATATATTTTCCTCTCAAACCTTCTGTATTTGATAAACTTTAATATGGGCAGAGAAAACTACTAGTGCACTCAAAAAGTCTTAAAAAAAAATATTAAGCTTCATTAATGTAAGAATAATATCTTTTGCATACAACTTATTGGACTGCATTATCAAATCCTTGCAGCTACTTTCCATTTAGTGAGCTTTCTACTTACAAAAGATTTGGAAAGTGTGATAGAATCACTCACAGTAAGATACTTACTGTCATTTGAAAGATCATTTTTTCAAGGTGTCAGAAGACAAGTACATATTGATTTGTATATGAAAGAATGGAAATTGCAAGTGGATTTGACCCTGAATATAGTACAGGTCCAGATCAGTATTGTTAAATAGAGACTCATACAATGTAAAAGATGATAATTCTTTAATTTATTAATTTATGTATTTACCTCTCTATTTCTATTTTAGGAATTCCTAAATTCTTATGGTGTGAGTGTTATTGTGTTTTTTTCTAAGTTCCTGAAGTGACTTACAGTGTGAAATGCAGTATCTTCTATGAGTTCTAACTATAGTATTATGTTTGTATGTGTATGTTAGGGTAAATTCTAATTATTGTTTGAGATTTCTTTTTTAAAAAGGTATATTCCGGAGAAGGTATTACATAGAACATTTCAACAGAAGATTGCTATTTGACTGGAAACCTAGCTATCTTTCCAGTTCCCTTTAAATGTTGCCAGCTTAGCTTTATTCACTGTAAATTTACTTTGATCAGAACTGAATTAGTAATGAAAAACAGAAATCAGGATTCACAATTCCATTATTCAGAGGAAAAGAAACATTCCTCAACCTAATATTAAAGTTGGGTTCTCCAGTCAGCTGTCCAATCAATATCAGTGATATCAGCACTGATAACCTAGTCTCCCTTATAGTCACCTTTTAATATTGTCATATTGATGGTCGCTGTTTCAGATGTTCTTGCATGGTACTAATACCATTGTATTTAACATCGCAGGGGGTTTTATGAAAAGCAAATGAAACTGTCTATGAATTGAAAAATACTGAGAAATATATATCATTATTTCATATTCAAACACATTCAATTTCTAAATATATACATCAGAAATATTTATTAATTAGCATTTTAAAATTAGCAAATTAAAGAAAACTAGCCATTTTTTTCATTGTTTAAATTGCTAAATATCATCAAGCCACTGAAGTCTTTGGTGACAAAGTTATGGAAAAATGAAAATAAAAATAATGGAATACCACATCAAGAAGTATTAGATTAGAGGACTGATTTTTATAAATGGCTCTTTATTATCTTATTTCCCACAAAAGAGGTTAGTAGGTAAGCCGTTTATGCAGCAAGAAGTAATGTACAGTTTTAATACAGAAAATGATCAAGAGACTGGGGACCAAATGGAATAAAGTAACTAGCCAAGTGATAAAAAATTAAAATTGACCACAGTCATCTAGGTCAGTTAAAACTAAAGAAGACTATGAAAAAGTTTTTGATATACAAAGGAAATAAAGTTGAATTAAGAACTTATTAGTTAAATATAATCTATATATGAGGCAGTGTATTGATGGATATAATTTTTAACTACTAAACTTAAATTCATTAGATGGGCTCAGAAAAAAACCAACCAGTCTACATAGCAGAAATCTGTCTTAGACATGCAGCGATATTAAAATATTTAAATATGTTTCTAATGTTTAAAAAAAGAAAAAAAAAATTGAATTGTCTCCACAATTATATGTCCTGTAATACAGGCTATTAAAGGTTTTCATCATACAGAGAACATGTGTATATTAGAGCATGAACCTGAATATTTAAATTTTAAGAGATAATTCAGAGGCACTGATCAGGCAAAATGTGGAGCTGGGGTGGGGAGAAGCTTGGACAAGTCCTGGGCCTGTGTTTACAGAATCACAGGATCATAGAATGGTTGAGGTTAGACTGGATCTCTGGAGGTCATGTCATCCAACTTCCCTGCTCAAGTAGGGCCACCTACAGCCAGTTGCCCAGGACCATGTCCAGGTGACTTTTGAATGTCTCTGAGAATGCAGACTCCACAACCTCCCCGAGCAACATGTTCTTTCAAGGCAGCTCTTTGTTCCAGGATTCGATTCAAGCAATGCCTTGCAGTCCTTTCTGTGGACTCTAAGGGCTTTTCACAACTTTGGGGGGCAAATTACCTCTTCCTACTCCTTTCAGCAGGCTTCCAAACCTGCCTGACTTTCTAGACAAAATATGGGCCCCTGACTTTCCACATTGCTTATTTTTTAACTCTCTTCTTAATCCTGTTTGGCTTCCACTAACTAAAACAGAGTGCAGGTGTTATTCTGGGGAAAGTTCTCCACAAGATCAGCTCTGAGAAGGCACTGCAAACAAGAGCACATACGGATGACTGTCTCTATCCTATGAAATCCTCCAGTACTGGTCTCTGATCTTGCATCCTAAAGGATAACTGTGGACCCTCATGCCATACACCAGAGTGTGCAATATATCCCTCAGGTTCATGCTGCAGAAACATTCCTCTGATGGGCTGCAAAAAAAGCTATCATAACCTTTCAAACATATCAAACAGGTACAAACATGGAAAAAAGTAGTTATGTTCTCCTAGACATAGGGGTCCACTTTGGACTCAGAGGAAACTGAGGCCCAGGTGCTATACAGTGTATATGCAAACTGCCAGTTTTAGAAGGAATTACCCCCAAAAAATCTAGCTTTGGGCTGGTCTATACCCTTGCCTTGAACACTGTATACTGGTCCCCAAGATGTCATTTAGCAATATAGACAAAACAAATTTTGTAGCATCAGTTTGGATCTGGAAATTTTGCAGCTCCATCAAAAGTATTTTGTTCTTAATTTCATTGCCTCCTATTCTCAGCTAGGTCATATGTAGTCAGCCCGTTTAATCTGCACTGCTGTGAAGGCATACTTACAGGCATAGTTAATTGCATCATTTTCCTAAGACCACATAGGATCTCAGAACTGAGAATCAAACCTTATCTTCAAAGCTCCATTTTTCCCCTAGTACCCATTCTTTGTCCCTAAATAAAAAGGTCTAAAAAAGATTAATTCCTTGAAAGATAAATAGAGAGTACTAAAATGTAACTGGGATGCCATTCACAACTTCTGAAATAAAAACTGTGGAATCATAGAAACTTGTGTTCCCAACATCTCTCTCCCAAAAAAGTCTCCACTTACTCTATAAAATCCAGTTTGAATACAGTGAGGTTTTTCCAGTATACTTGAAAGGTCATAATTTACAACCCTTTTGACTATAAAAGGGATAGGTTTGTTTAGTCACTTGGTTGGTTCAGTTTGGAGAAGTGAAGGATGAGCGGTGACCTTGTCACGGTTTATAATGTCCTCAAGGGTGGCAGGGGAGGGGGAGGTGCTGACCTCCTCTCTCTGGTGAACAGTGATAGGACATGTGGAAATGGTTCGAAGCTGTGTCAGAGGAAGTTCAGGTTGGACATCAGGAAAAGGTTCTTCACTGCGAGGGTGGTCAGTCACTGGAACAGGCTCCCCAGGGAAGCAGTCACAGCACCAAGCCTGTCAGAGTTCAAGAAGATCTGTACAGTTTGCTTACTCATATGATTTAGTTTTAGGTAGTCCTGTGAGGAGCAGGGAGTTGAACTTTGTGATCCTTATGGATCCTTTCTAACTCAAGATATTATATGATTCTATGATTCCAAAACCATAGGCACAGAAATTTTGTTCTGGATACACTGAAGGATAGTTTACTATGTATTTGTGTCTCTTGGCAGATTGACTTCTTAACTGAATTACATTATCATTTACTGTTAGTCCTGCATATACCCGCAATGTCTATGTGCACTGTATTGTCAGAGAAATGCAGGCTGCTGTATTCAGCTGTGAAATGGGCAAGATCACAAGTTATTAGGAGTTTTTTCTCCTTTATCTAGGCATCTTCTATAAAACTTCTAGAAATGTAAACATCTCAGAGATGTCAATTGTTCTGCCACATCAGATTAAAAATCAGTCAGTGGATCCAAAGTCTATGGTTAAGAATGAGATATTTGCACTCACAGAGAGAAAGTAATTACACCAGTGTTGCTTTGCAGGAAACCTGGCTATGTTTGCTATTTTCCTTGTATATTTCCTATAATTTTCTCTACTATTTGTGTAGACGTAATCATATAGTGCATAGCTGGGATATTGAATAGGGCTCCAATAGAGCCAAAATTTATTTTCAGGAAGTTCATAGGAATGCACTAAATCTTGAGACTTCTACATCTCTGTCAAATTCAGATGTTGTAGACCAAGATTAAGAATTGCAATCCCACAGCAGTATCAACTGAAAAGATCTAAGTTACTTCTTTGCAAAATTTCAAAATCTGTTAACTGGACACACATATAAACAAACAAGTACAGATGAAGCTGCTTCTGAAAGAAACCAAAGTAAGAATACACAAATGTACATATATTAGTTATATTGGTGGGCCCCATTAAAATTTTCACTAAACTTCTATTGGTTAAATAAAGTTTAACTGAAAACATGAACAACTAGTGAATTGAATTAGTTTTAAGGCAACATTTTAGCTGCAAAAGTAAGTTTCTTTCTCTCTAAAATTATGTAATACTTACTAAGAACATCATTTACTCCCAACAGAGAAAAACAGTGTAGACAAGAAAAACCCCCACAGATGAGGTAAATTACTAGGATGGAAAATGAAGGTCACCATTCTGTCTATGTAAACATGTCTTTACAACAACCAAAAAGTTGCACCCCACATACAGTTATTTATTTATTTATTTATTAATGGAGACATTTATTAATATTGTTCTTTTGCAGCTTCTGCAATTCTGGTTATGTGAAGTTAGACAGGATACAATCTTCAGAGCGGGATTAGTTTTAACATGTACTTATCTGCTCAGCAAGCTGTAATAATTCTTCAGTATCATAATATATTTGTTCATATCTGTGGTGTTTTCAGAAATCAAGTAGATAACATTAATCCTCTTCAAAATTAGACCACACACAAGAATACAACCTTTGAAATAAAACAAAGAAAAATACATGGCTGGTTGGCAAGGAGTCCCAATAGGGCACAAATGCCAACATTTACAGCTCAATCCAATATTCAAGATGGTAAACTGAATAAGGTACACCTGGAACTATAGCACTATGTAGGGTGAAAAGTACATGACAGAGTGTGCAAATACAAATACTAAAGAGGAATATTAACAAGGTGTCTTGGAACAATAGTGAAACAAGGACAGCCTAGATCATACTGTTCAGGTTTCTAGATGCAGAAAATAAAGTTCCTACAGAAATAAGTTTGTCTAAACTTCATGGCATGACCTTAGATACAAAACATGACATTTTACTGCAGGACATTCCTTTGCTATGAGTTAGGTTTGCTCTGATGTATACTGTATCAGAATTATTTTTCCATTAATATTTATTTCACATTCCTTCATGCATACTTTAAGAATCACAGATATGAAAACATAAAATCTTTCCATTCCCTTTTTTTTAAGCTGAAGTAAGTAAAATCGGTTTCATCATTGCATATCTATACATATATATGATTTACAGCACTTCTAAGTTTTGTCAACAATGAGAAACAACTTGAAATAATACACAAAACTTAAGCTGCCTTGCCCAAGATTAGTGCTACAGGTCCGTGTTTCCCTGTGTTTCCATTTGGTACTGAAAATAATTTTGCATCTTCAGCTGTAAGCTCTTGCATGTATTTTAGTAGCCATCAGATGGACACTTTTCCCAACTTATTCTTGAAAAAACGAGGAACATTTAAAAAAAAACTCAAAGAAACAAACAAACAAACAAAAAAAAAAAACCAAATCAAAAAACAACAAACCAAAACCCCCAACCTTGACAAGAAAAAGAAGTAAGAATATTTTTTTTCTGGCTCTATTTTTCCTGATCTTCCAGAAATCCCAGTATTATACACTAGCTGCAGCAATCATGCTTAGGAGTAAGTAGTGACAGTGACTAGTAGAATAGGTTGTATAGAGTCAAACAGCAGCTATTTTCTATGCTTTCTCATGAGCTGGACTCAAAGGAAGGAGTCAGGCTATAAACTTACTCATAGTTCCCTATTGTTATAATAAATGACTAAATAAATACAAACTGCACAGTCAGAATGCAAATAGCAGCATAACATGTGATCTGGTCATCTTACCAATGAGGAGAGCCTTCCAGAAAGCCTCTCGTCTTTTGCAGACTCACCTGAGACAAGTGGATTTTAGGACTCTTGCTCTGGATCTTTCCACTGTAGCAAGAGATTTGCCTGAGTGCAGATGTAATATGACATAAGCACTTAAATAGCTCATATAAATCAGCATAGTGTCCTTAAAGCATGGTTATAATTTACCTCCACTGTACATCTAGGCAGCTGACACAGACTGTCACAATATGTCATTATGGTTGTTTTTATTGTTATCCAAATGTCAAAAATGTGCTTAGTACTTCACAAAACAAAAACATGCAGGGCTGCACTCAGACCTGTATTTTCACATATTCAACCAAATCGTTGGAAGTGAAAATACATAGATTCAGTTCAAAAGGATGGTTTCAAATTTTTCTGCTGTGGCTTGAATCATTAAGTGGAGTCTACTTTTCCGAAGAGAACACTATAGTATGTGATTAAATTAGAGATTTTAAAGATGATACAGAGGGTCAGGTAGTTTGTGGTAGTGAACAGGGAAAGCACAGTAGCATTGCTTCAAATGTTAGCTAAAGTTAACATTAATGTTACAATCATTTAATTTGCTGCTGTATTGTGAGGCCCCAGACAAATCTGAGTATTATATCAAGCATCTCACAACTATACAGGAAATTGGCAGTCCTTGTCATTTTAAAGATAACATCTCTGTTAAAGATATGATGGAACAGGTACGTGAACAAAACAAATTCACACAAAATGTCAGAATGGCTAAGGTATGAAGGCACTTTTCATGATTGCCTAGTGCAAATCGATGCTCAGAACAAGGTCAGCTCAAGAAACTTGCTTTGAGCTGTGTCTAGCCATGTTTTTAATATCTCCAAGGATGGAGACTCCACAACCTCTCTGAGCAACCTGTTGTAATACCTCATCACCTTCCCAGCAAAATCTTTTTTTCTTACTTTTCAGTGAATTTTATTGTATTTCAGTTTGTGCACATTGCCTCTTGTCTTTTCATTGGGCACCACTGAAAAGACTTGGGCTTTGTCTTCTTTACTCTGTCCTGTATACATTGAGAAGATCCCTCCTGATCCTTCCCTTGTTGTCCAGCTTGTTTTTCTTCAGGACCCCACATGTCTTTTCTTGTAGCAGCTTTTTTTGTAGCTTTGTAAGCTGCTTTCCAGGAGGTTGACATGGCATTATTTATCCTCAGGGGCAGTACTTGGCATTTCCTTTTGTTGAACATCATTACATTCCGCTCTGCTCATTTCTCCAGACTATTGAGGTCCATATGAATGGCAGCATCTTCCACAATCATACGTTGTACCAACCCAGCCTCCCAGCTTTATATCTCATCTGTGTACTTGATGAGAGTGTACTTGGTTCCACCATCCAGGTCATTAATGAAGATGTCAGAAATTACTGGTCCCAGCAGGGAGCCATGGGTACACCACTAGGGGCTGGACTCCATATCGTCTTCATCTGCTGATCACAACCCTCTGAAACCAGTGGTTCAAGTTCACTGTCAATTTACATCACTGTCCACTTAGTCCACACTTCATCAGTTTGTCTATGAGTCTGTTACTGGGATATATTGAAAAAAGACTTACTAAAGACAAGATAAGCAACATCTACTGCTGTCCCCTTACCTACCAAACCAGTCAGTTTCTTGCAGAAGACTACCAGGTTGGCCAGAAATTATTTCCCCTTTGCAAATCCATGCTGACTCGATCAGTTTATTGTTCTTCATGTGTTTAGAAATAGTTTCAGTTATTAGTTTCTCCATCACCTGTCAATAGAGCAAGCTGTGGCTGACTGGCCTATAGCTCCCTGCATCATCCTTCTTGACCTTTTCAATTATAGAAGTGACATTTGCTTTCTTTCAGTTCTCAGGAGCTTCCTGTGATGGCCATGACCTTTCAAAGTTATTCAAGAATGGCCTCACAGTGACATCAGCCAGCTCCTTCAGCACTTTCAGGTCCTATGAATTTATGTATGTTCGGTTTGTTTAAGTAGTCCCTAATCTGATCCTCCTCCATTGAGAGCAAGTCTGTCTTCTCCCAGGTTTCCCACTGGTGTCAGGGGTTTGGGATTGTCTGATGATACATGGGGTCCCTGGGATACATGTCTGGGAAAGGTTAGTAATCTTTACTCTATGCCAGGAGCTACTTAATCAAGGGTATAAAAGAACTTTACCACTATGTTATTTCAGGGAATAACTTCTTTTAATGTTATCTAATTGTGTGGGGTACAAATCATGTAACAAAGGAGTGCTTGAACACCTAGCACTATAAAATTACCTATAATTTCTTTAAAGTGAAAATACCTGCTTGGGTAGCTATCATAATCCATGAGGTGATCAAGGAGGATTACTTTATGACCTTGGTTTTGTCTTGGCCTAGAAAGGGCTTTACAATGGGTTTACATTAAAACAGTGTCATGGTTTAATCCCAGCCAGCAACTAAGTACTATGCGGCTGCTGGCTCAGCCTCACCTCCTAGTAGGATGAGGAGGAGAATCAGAGAAAAAAAAAAAGTAAAACCCATAGGTTGAAATAAGAACAGTTTAATAATTGAAATAAAGCATCATCATCATCATCATCGTCATCATAGTAGTAGTAGTAGTAATAGTAATAATAATAGTAATGAAAAGGCAGATAGCAAAAATAGAAAAAGTAAAAAAGACCCAAAACAAGTGATGCACAATTGCTCACCACCCACTGAACAATGTCCACACAGACCCTGAGCAGCGATCCCCGCCCCAGCCAACTCCCCCCAGTATTACCGTTCAGTGTGACATCATGTAGTATGAAATATCTCTTTGGCCAGTTTGGGTCAGTTGTCCTGGCTCTGTCCACTCCCTGTTTCCCATGCCCTCTAGCCTTCTCACTGGCAGGACCTGAGAAGCTGAAAAGTCCTTGACTTAGGGTAAGCACTAAGAAACAACTAAAATCATCAGTTTGTTTTCAATATTCTTTTCAAACTAAATCCAAAAGACAGCACTGTACCAGATACTAGGAAGAAAATTAACTTTACCCCTGCCAAAACCAGGACAGTATCCACCCATTATTCTATACCATTTGCATCATGCCCAGGTCCCACACCTCCCAATACACAATCACCTTTATTATGTTTTGATATAAACATACAGATATCATTCCCTTGGTATGTGGGCCATCCCTATGAAATTATCTGTTGAGTTCATTTAGTCTATGACTTGGGTTCCATCTGCCATAACAGTCTTTCAGGGCAAGAGAGATAATGTATGGTGTTGGGTTGTTGCATGCTGAAGCCAGTTCTTATTCCATCACAGCTCAGTAATCTCATCAGAGTTCATTCTCCATTAATGTGGCGATCAGAAGGGAGTTGGGTTCAGAAACCCAAATCTGGAGTAGCAGATACAGGCGCTGCAAGGTGGCCAGTGTGGTGATGGGCATATAGCCACTATAGAGGTGTTAATATACAGTGTTATGTAGCAATCAGAATCACACAACTTAATTCTTTGTCTTTTCTCACCTGAAATCAAATCCCCTTGAGGCACACATCAGAATTCCCCATCCTCCCTCATTACCCACCAAGGGCACCCAGGTTCTTAAGCAAAAGCAATCCTACAAATGGATTTGCCCGTGCCTGAGGTGGGAATAACCCAGGCTCTTTTCCCCGGCATATTTTTAATGTGCACTACAGAAAATTTACCCCTTCTACAGTATGTAAAAGTTTTGATTGGGCAGGGCCAGTTCGATTGGCGGATCCTCTAGTGTTGACTAACCAGGTGGCTTTTACTAAAAGTGTATCCCACTGTTTGAAGGTCCCACCACCCATTGGTCCCAGTGTTGTCTTTAATAGTCCATTGTATTGTTCAAGTTTCCTGGAGGCTGGTGCATGATAGGGGATGCAATATGCTGTGCTCTTTGGCCTGAGTGTCTGTAAGATTTTTTTCAGAAATGAGTCCTGATATCTGACTTCTTTCTGGGGTACCATGTCTCCATAGGACTTGCTTTTCAAGAAGGCCACCATGGGTGGTGGAATGTGGCACAGAATATGTTTCCAGTCATCTAGTGGTTGCTTCCACCGTGTAAGCCCATGGTGCTTGCCTTGGTGGATTTGTGGGAATGTGATATAATCAATCTGCCAGACCTCCCTAAATTTATATTTCAGCCATCACCCTCCACACCAAAGATGCTTTAACCACTTGGCTTGTGTTGTGGTTTAACCCCAGCCAGCAACCAAGTCCCATGCACCCGCTTGCTCACTTCCCCCCACCCAGAGGGATGGGAAGGAGGATTGGAAAGGAATGTAAAACTCAAGGGTTGAGATAAGAACAATTTAATAGGTAAAGCAAAAGCCGCACATGCAAGCAAAGCAAAACAAGGAATTCATTCACCACTTCCCAGGGGCAAGCAGGTGCTCAGCCATCCCCAGGAAAGCCGGGCTCCATCACACGTGACAGCTACTTGGGAAGACAAACACCATAATGCCAAATGTCCCCCCATTCCTTCTTCTCCCAGTTTATATACTCAACATGACATCATATAGTATGGAATACCTCTTTGGCTGGTTCAGGTCAGCTGTCCTGGCTGTGTCTCCTCCCAGTTTCCTGTGTCCTCCCCAGCCCTCCTCATTGGCAGGACCCAAGGAACTGAAAAGTCCTTGATTTAGTATAAACATCAGTGTGCTATCAACATTGTTCTCACATCATAGCCAAAACACAGCACTGTACTAACTACTAAGAAAAAAAAATTAACTCTATCCCAGCTGAAACCAGGACAGCTTGCTTAATTGCAACACATGTTTCACATTCATGGATAACCTGTGTGATAGTGTCCAGTCAAGTCCACATGTTGATCACAAGCTCATCTATATGTTGCATCTCTTCCCTGATGGCCTGAGGTGTCATTTTTTGTTTCTTTGGTTTTTGCCCATCCTAATCTACCTGAGCCACTTCAACCTGAGCAACCTGATCCACCATTTCTTCAGCAGCCTGACTCCTGCTTGTGTGACCATCTACGTGATGTGGTTTTACAACCAGGTTCTACCCAAGCAGCAAGACCTTGCCATAATTCAGCAGCCAAGATGGGCTCTGTGCTGCCATTTTACTCTACTTCCATTGCTGTAGCTACCCCCGCAGGGCATTTGCCACCATCCATGAGTCAGCAAAAAGCCTTGGTCATTTTTTTCATTCAGCAATGTTTAAGGCTAGCTGGATAGATTTCACCTCTTCAAACTGACTCAATTCACCTTCTCCTTCAGCAATTTCTGTGACTTCTCACAGGGGACTCCATACAGCTGCCTTCCAACTCCAATGCTTTGCTTCAATTCGGCATGATCCATCATTAAAAAAGGCATATTACTTCTCATTTTCTGATGATGTATTTATTATACAGTGGGATCTATTCAGCACACATGACCTCCTCCTCCTCTGGTGACATTCCAAAATCTTTGCCTTCTAGCCTTTCCATGATCACTTCCAAGATTCCTGGATGACTGGGATTTCCTATTTGAGCTCGTTGTGTGATCAGTGTAACGCACTTACTCCATGTAGCATCAGTTATACAATGCATCAAAAAGACCCTCCACTTGAACATCCAGCCCGGCACCAGCAACCATGGTGCCAAAAGGAGCTGTGATTCAATACCAGCTGCTTCTGAAGCAGCCTGAACCCCTTCATAAGCTGCCAGTATCTCTTTTTTAGCTGGAGTATAGCGGGCTTCAGATCTTCTGTACCCCTGACTCCAAAACTCTATGGATCAGCCTTGAATCTCCCCTGGTGCTTTCTGCCAGAGCTCCAGGGAGGGCCACTCTCCCTGGCTGTGGTGTAGAGCACATTTTTTACATCTTGCACTGTCTGGATTGGCCCAAGGGCTACTGCATGAACTATTTTAATTTTAATTTGTTCAAAGGCTTGTCATTGCTCAGTGCCACATTTGAATTCATTCTTCTGAGTCACTTGATGGAGAGGGCTTACAATCAGACTGTAATTCAGAATGTGCATTCTCCAAAAGCCCTCCAAATGCCTGAGAAATTATGTTTCTTTTTTATTAGTTGGTGGAGACATAGCCGTTATTTTGTTGATCACATCCATTGGGATTTCATGATGTCCATCTTGCTATTTTATTTCCAAAAATTGGATTTCCTCCTGTGCAGATCCCCTTGACCTGATTTTGTTATGGCAAAACTGACTTTCAGAAGAATTTGGAATATTTTCTTCCCTTTTTCAGAAACTTCTGCTGTCTTGCCATGAACAATGATCTGTGGATAACTGAGTGTTGTTCGGGTCATAATAAATCACCTCCAGCACATCTAATTCCCTCAGGTACTGGATATTTCTTTGTATTGTGGTCCACTTGCCTGGGCAACATATAACATTTTCCTTGTAGCAATACTTTTTGTTCATGCTTGATAGGAGTCACCTCCAGAGGTTGAGGACTTGTGTCCCTCTTCCAATTGCCTTGTCCATCCCATCCTCCCTAGAAAATGATCCCAGTTGCTTGGCTTTCTTACCCTGTAATTCCAAACTATTAGACCCATTATCCCATTATTTGAGCAGCCAGGTGATAATGTGCTCACCTGGACTATGGCTGAAATCTTTCTGCATAGCTTGCAGCTCACTCAGGGAGAGGGATCAAATGGTTACCTCTTGTTCTGCCTTCCCTTCCTGTTCCAGTGATGGCCCTGTTTTGTCTTTCTTTACTAAGTGAACTGTCTTTTTTGGCCATATTTTCGTAAGTATAGGGGCAACTGATACTGGCATGGGTTGGTTCCCTGGTTCAGCAGTAAAGCCTGTCAACAGGGTTGATGAAAGGATGTAAGACCTCTAGAGGACCACCATTTAGAAAACATTTTTGTCACATTCTACACATTCTGCTATTTGTACCGTCACCTGTGAACCAGTGTCTGCCTCTTTATTGCTTAAATTCTAAGTTCAGGAGAAGGCTACAAAGTTAAATTCTAGTTAAATTAACAATATTCACAGAAAACACCAGAGTACTTTAAATGGTGAAAACTTGTTCTCTCAAAATATAACTGAAGAATTAATTGATGTTATTTTTCTCTTCAACGCAGTCCTTAAAATGACTGTCTTCACCACTGATATTATCTTACCAATCTCTCTCTTCCTTTAAATGGAATGTTGTCACTTGAACTGCTGACCTTAGGAATAAATAAAAAAAGGTCAAATGGTGAACTTGAAGAAACAATAAATTTCTATCATTTTTGAGGGGGGAGTAGGAAAATAATTTCATGTTATTGACTACATGCTCAATTGACCAAACTTTATATTACTAGTTTTAATTTACTCCTGAAATTCTCACAGTTTGGCTTGGGGGTTTTTTTGGGCCGTGGGGTTTGTTTGCCTTTTTTTTTTTTTTTTTTTAATCCAATCCAACTAATGCAAACCACATACCTTTATATTCTTACATAGCTTGTGTGCAATATGATTTCTTCTATAGGCAGAAACATAAACTTTTAGTGGTTCAGTCCACTTATGATGTGAATTATCCTTAGGAGAGGCTTTTCTTATTGTCTGACAAAAAAGAGATGCCTAGTATAAGTAAAGTCCAAAAAAAAAAAAAAAAAAAAAAAAAAAAAAAGAATTAGCTGATTTCTGGATTCATGCCTTTAGGTTGGGATACTGAGAACTTTATCTTAGGAAAAGTTAAGCTCCCTTTTTGTGTCAGGTTGCCTATTCCTCCAAAGAGATCAAAATCTCTGGGAACATTTAGTTCAACCATTGGAAATCAGACAGTACCTATATTTGTTTAGGTTCTACGCGTGCTATCTGGGTGAGATGTACATGCACTACAGCACATATTCCAACAAACATATTTCAAAGTCATATTTGTGAAAACAAAGATGCAATAAGAGGATTCTTCATTGATACCTTTTAGGAGGCTGGAATATAGTGAGCAGATTGAATTCCAGTAACCCAGAAGGTTTCTCATGGTAAGTGCTTAAAATAAGGCAAAATGAACACAAGTGTTAACTAACATGCAAGGAGTTCAATGTGTGTACTATGCCACTGTTTGCACTTACTACCCAGTGTAACACCTGCCAAACTCAGAGCCGTAGCAGCCTAGTTATTTCACTGTGCATTACAGCCCACCTTTCCAGCTCTGCTTAATAAATACTGGTGCTTTGACAACCCATCCAATGTGTGAAATGAGCTAATTGAAGGCAGAGTAGTAACACTCAAATTCATTGAGCTGCTGCTCTGGCAAGAATACCAATATGGAGTTAGACCCTGGTGCGCTATGTGAGTACAGGCAAGGCACTCTGTTCGGTATGCTGCACAGCGGTCTGATGCCAGACTGCGATCTGTCCTTTCTCTATGAAACAGAGGACTTGACAGGAGGAAATGAGTTGTTTTGCCATAATGAGATGAACCATACCCTAAGTAGGACATACATTCAACTCACTTTTTCCTAGATGAAGTGCAGTTATCTATTTATTTTTTATTTGATGTCTGTCTTCCAACATTTTAGGAAACCTTTCAGATGTATGGCCAGAGCAAGAGAGATTGACTTATGAGTCTAAGCTATGCTTGCACAAAGCCTCATCTGAGTACTGGAAATGATAGAATGATTCAGACCATCATTAATTCCTAGTTTCTTGAACAAATAAAAGTGCCTTGCTCACTACACAATGATTTGCTGCTGTTCTGTCTGGCTACACACTTAGAATTCTTAGTTTTCCTTTACAGTAAAGTTCCCACCAATCACAGCTTCATTTCTTTCTAACAAATGGAGACAATGACAAATTCCCCTCAATCACTTAGAAAGAAATAAAATGTATACATAAAACCTATCTGGTGTGGCTTTCTTACAAGAAAGTGCTATTTTTGTTGCTCTTTGTGCGAAGGATTTAAATCATATTCTATGCAGTACTGACAGCAGATTCCATTAGTAAGTATCTGTATACTTTATATAGAAAGACAGTAACTTTTCTGTCTTTTAGAAATGGGAAGAGTGAGGCACAAAGAGAGGAATGTCTTGGCCAGTGTTATTCAACTTAATCACCACCTTGACTGTACAGGCAGAACCCGTGCAGTATTATGCTTCTTAACATAATGGAAGCAGTTGCTTAAGTAAACAGCTAAACATCCTACAGTCCCATAACAAAAATGTCAGTAAGGAAAAAAAAAAAAAAAAAAAAAAAGGGCAAGAAAAAAAGTATGAAGTTTTACAGTCCTTTTATATATATCAGTATTTAAAGAGCTCTGTCAATAAGTTAACTATTAATCTGAGTTCTCACAGAAAACCAGTGTTTTGTTTTGTTTTGTTTTGGTTTTTTTCAGAACAACTGCATTATACTTAAATAATTATTAGTAATTAAATTCACAGTACCAAAGGAATCATAATTGCCATTGAAGTTTTTATTCTTTAAATTACTGTAATATTTGTACAGTCTTATCTTCAGCTTTGCAAACCTTTTTGCTGGGCATTTTTTGAATATTAGCATAAGCATCTTCATAAAATGTCATTGAAAAGGAGATGAACGTGGATAGCTAATGAATAAAGGCGTAGCAGTAGAGTTCTGTTATCAAAAGCTGAAGCTCTCAAATGTTTTAAGAATGTCTGTATTATTTTTCCAAATCAAAAAACAAGCAACAAACAAACAAAAACCAGACTTGAAAAAACAGATCTCAGCTATCTTCAATTTTCCTAGTTTTAAAGGGAATTTCAATTTGAGTTGGACAGTATTTCATAATAGCTTACTAGTAATAACACATCCAACTGCTGTAGTGTAGAAATGACAGCTGGAGATTAAAAAGGCCATAGAAGAAACTCTCTGTAGGTTCTTTGGCTTGGTCTTTTGTTATGTATATTCCCGTAGCTGTCATACCCTTTCTAGAAGATAGGTCAGAGAAGCTTGATCAATTTGAAATATATAGAAAGCATTTGATCAGAGGAGTTAGATGACAGTAAGTCATCAGGGCTGCACAGCATCTGCCTGAGATATATGTGATCACCATCAAATGTGAAACTGCAGAACCGATGACCAATGTGCGTTTAACCTATCATTAAAAAGTGCTGCAGTGAGACAACAGTAATTTCAGCATTGCTATGATCACTCTGATAAAAGGAGTGACCAATGTAATCTCCAGTTCTATGAATAAGTGTAGGCTTTTTCTACTAAACTTCAGCATGAATAAACATGTCAATGCAAATAGTGAAAATAGTAACTAAAAATTGCTGAAAAACATCCATGTGATGATGAAATCAGATCTGGAAGCTGAAACAAGGGAAAGAGATTTTGGACCCCGACAAAGCCAGCAGTCTGAAATTAGTCTGCAGCAGCAGAAAACAAAGACAACAAAATCATGAACATCATCAGGAAGGGTACAGAAAACAACACAGAGGATAATATTTAACCTTGGTCTCATCCAAGGCTTGTGCTGGAGACAGAGAACAGAAACGTTTTGAGGTCTCTACTGCCTTTAGTTCCTGGAGCAGAAACTTAACCTCTGGCTCACATTCCTTTTAAAATCTGATCCACTGAAAAGGGATAAAGTGATAATTATGGTGATTAAAATGAACTGTGGGCTTTAAAATATTTTACTGCAGCATGAAAAAAGTAGGAAATCAAAAGAATATGTGGTAGCTGTGCCAAATGATTATAGGTATTTTGCTAGTTTGAATGCCAATTCAAAACTCAGTTTTCACTTAGAGATATGAATATCAATAAACTTGCCCAAAATCTTACGTGACTATTGACTATTTTCCCTTATTTATATATGTATATGTGTGTGCATGTGTGCACGTGTGTGCGTGCGTGCATGTGTGTGTGTGCAGGAAACATTTTTACTCTGACTCTAAACATATTCATAGGACTTCCTTAGAAACAAGTTGGTTTTAGGTATTTCCTGATGTCAGGCCATTCTGAGATGTTTTGCACACTTTTACATTCTTTCTTGCCAGCACTGTAAACCAACAGACACCTTTCCTGTACATACTGAGAAGGTTTTTTGAGCATTTAGTACACAACCTGCAGAGAGAAGGTGATGGCAAGATACCATCTATGATCTTACATTTTTTCATATTGACATGATGTAAGACTAAGCAGAGACCTGTAGGTCATTTCCTTACTCATTTAGAACAAATTACCTAGGAAAAAACTATCCTCTGAATGAACGGGAGAAATGCACTAACTACCTTTATAAATTCAAGGCTCAGTCTTTACCTCTACAAGTCTCTAATGCAGCCGAACATCATGTTACCAAGATGTCAAATATCTAACAGCTTATAAATGTGGAACATCGACAAAAAAAATCAAATGTTACTTTATTCTTTTTCTGCAAGATCTCTGTTTACTGGCTAAAGAATAATCATGATAGTTTTTTGTCTTGTAGTTTCCATTAAAACACCTGCTTCATTAAACATGCAATGAGATTCTTCTCTTGTCCTGTCATAAAATTGTCACATACAAGGGACTGTTGTTCTTGTGACAAAGTGGACCTGTCTATAATAATTCAATTGGAAATTCTATATTTTTCTACAGAATCTGAAATAACTTTTCCCCAGAAGCCTTTCTCAGTCCGATCTTTTAATTTTGTCTGGCCTGTGTAGCTACAATTCAAATGCAGTTATCACCTGATGTGAGCTATTTGACATAAAAAGTGATCTTGTGGTGGGTTGACCCTGGCTGGATGCCAGGTGCCCACCAAAGCCGTTCTGTCACTGCCCTCCCTCAGCTGGACAGGGGAGAGAAAATGTAATGAAACACTCAGGGGTTGAGATAGGACAGGGTGAAATCATTCACCAGTTGCTGTCACAGGCAAAATAGACTCGACTTGGGGAAAATTAATTTACTACCAATCGAATGAGAGTAGGATAATGAGAAATAAACCCCAAATCTTAAAGGACCTTACCCCTCACCCCACCCTTCTCTTCCTGGGCTTAACTTTACTCCCAGTTTCTCTACCTCCTCCCTGCCAGTGGGATGGGGACGGGGGGCTGCCGTCAGTTCATCACATGTTGTTTCTGCCACTCCTTCCACCACAGGGGGAGGACTCCTCACACTCCTCCCCTGCTCCAGCCTGGGGTCCCTCCCATGGGAGACAGTCCTCCACAAACCTCTCCAATATGAGTCCTTCCCATGGGCTGCAGTTCTTCACGAACTGCTCCAGCATGGGTCCCTCCCACAGGGTGCAGCCCTTCAGGCACAGACTGCTCCAGCGTTGGTTCTTGTAGGGCCACAGGCCCTGCCAGCAAACCTGCTCCAGCCTGGGCTCCTGTCTCCATGGGTCCACAGGTCCTGTCAGTAGCCTGCTCCAGAGTGGGCTTCCCATGGGATCACAGCCTGCTTCAGGGACATCCACCTGCTCTGGCGTGGGGTCCTCCACAGGTTGCAGGTGGGGATCTGCTCCACTATTCACCTCCATGGGCTGCAGGGCACAGCCTGCCTCACTGTGGGCTTCACCACCGGCTGCAGGGGAATCTCTGCTCTGGCACCTGGAGCATCTCCTGCCTCCTTCTGCACTGACCTGGGTGTCTGCAGAGTTGTTTCAGATATTCCCACTCATCTCTCAGCTGCAATTGCCCTTGCACAGCAATTTCCCCGCCCCCCCCCCCCCCCCCCCCTTCTTAAATGCATTATCCCAGAGGCACTTGCACTGTGGCTGATGGGCTCAGCCTTGGCCAGCGGCAGGTCCAACTTGGAGCCAGTTGGCACTGGCTCTGTCAGACATGGGGGAAGCCACCTCTGTAGCCCTTCCACTCCCAAAACCTTGCCATACAAACCCAGTACAGATCTACTGTCATGACTATCTTACTGGAAGCAGTGAAGAGATCTGCTTTTCCACTTTGCTAAAAATGGAGCCAGAAATAAATTACACAAAGCCCAAGGACAACTTCAAGTATTTTAGTTTAGTTTGAGCTTAAAAGTGCATCAAATTTAAAGTTAGAAGCAGAGCAATTCAAGGAATTAAGGAAGACAATAATGACTTACAGAACAATTATATAAGAGAAGCAGGAAATAAATTATTACAGTAAAAGATTAAATAAAGAGAAGGGTTGCATAATATTTAGAATACTGCTGATTGCCATAAGATTAGGGTGCTAGAGAACTAACTCATCATTGTAACTGCTAGAGCAGAGCCTTTTCAGCTTTCATTCCTCTGTGCCAGAACAGTCAGACCAAGACAGGGAAGAATATATATCCCAGGGTAGGGAGTAAAAAGGTTACAGCCCTTCTTATCTTCCTTGTTCTGAGTTTAGGTTTATGATTCAGTAGCAGCAGCTGAAGGTATGACAGAGGTGAGTCCCAATGTATAAGGTGGAAGACAAGCAGGAATATCAGCCCTAATGCAATAAACTAGTTCCTAGAAGAAACTAGCAAACTGCATTGAGTGCACTGAGACTTGTGGTAGCTGACATCTTTCTTGTATTCAGGGACCCCAGTGAAAAACCTTAGGATTTTTTTCAGTCATAAAATAGGTTGAGTAGCAGTCATTCCAAATTGCTGTAGTGTGATGAAATACTTCTTATTAAACCCTAAAAGAGCGTGTTGAACATGAGTATTAGATGATTGTCTTACTTATCATTACAGTAACAAAACTGAAGTTTGGCATTTAAATCTTTCCTTGCATCTTATTTTCTTTGTTTACACTTCCTCTGACTCTTCCAATTCATGTTAAAACTATGAAACTGTATGCCTGTCTTATACTGATTTTGTTCACTATATTGATTAGCATTGCATGATTAGATAAGGTATGATCATGCATATTCTATTGATTATTTTTGTGCGCATTTACATTTTCTCAGGGAGAATGTGTTTCACACAAAAGCAGTAGCTGAAGGAGTCTTTTTTAATGAAATCTAATGGGAAAGTTTGAATAGCCTGTAGTATGAATTGGATTTTTTGTTCTTTTTGTTTTTCATTATGAGATTGATAGCAACTAAAAGAAATGCAGGGAGTTTACACCAGTTTTGAAAGGTTGCTGTGCTGTAACTTTTTTCTAGTGGTAATAGTGGGGGAAGGGGGGGTGGGGGTAGGAAGTTATATATGTTACAATTTTTTATGGGAAACAAGTTGTTGTAAATTCAAAATTGAAATAAATTCTGCTTGTCTTCCTCAAATCTATTTTAAAATGTTGATTCTAGTGATACTGGAAACATTTATTCCTTTTCCCTATTAAATCTCAGTTTGCACTCCTAAGTTATTTAGGGATTCCTGTTGAAAAAACTTTAAATATTTGTGTCACACTTGTGAACCATATGCAATGCATTTTCCTCTGTATTTGATCACAAAACTATCTACCCTTAGAAAACAAATATACTCTAAAATGGATATTATTCTAGATTATAAGTAACTTTTCAGGTTTTTGAGTACATAGACTTTAAGGCCATAAGCAGTCAGTAGTTTATCTCACCTTTCCCTCATGAATAAAAAGTAGCATGGAGTATAAGATGATAGGACTCTCCAGAACGGCATGAGTGAACTTTGTAATTCTTTCTTTTTACTTCTGCTTTATTCATTCTTACAAGGAAGCTCTAATGACTGCAGTCTATTTTAAAAATTTCTTGATTGAATGGTGACTTGATGTTATGTGGCTATCTTGTTAAAGTGTCTTTAACTGAAATTAATTTTTACTTCTAGTTCCACAATTAAAAAATATGAATCTGTTAAATATAAATTTATAACTATTTTCAATCTTCTTCAGCATAACTGTAGAATTAAGAAGTGCATATATCTGACAGTTTACACTCAGTATTTTTATATGAATTTTTGCGTAATTTTACATTAAAGATGTTTACTGCTTATTCAGAATTTCCATAATATGCTATGTATAACTTTTTTTTATCAGCATCAAATAACACTGTCTACAAGTAAGCACTTGCAGTTTGTGCTCAGCAAATTAAAAACAAGCAAATAAACAACAAAAAGGTTTCTAATCCCAGAGTATCATGAACCGAAATGTGAGATGAAGGACTTAGAAAAAAGCAAGCAATTTTGTGAAAACTGGAAAAGAAATTTGGGTATAATAGCATACAGTAGACTGTGGTAGACAGCTGAGTATACAATTGGGTTTTGGAATTTTTTTATTTCAGAAGAGTAACATCATCCTAAGTGTTTGCAAGATGCTTCTTTCACTGTTAAGTGCAACATAAAAAATTGAGACACTAAGAAATCCGTGAACAATGACAGTTGAAATTACTGACATGGGAAAGGTCAGTCAATTTATTTGTGACTCATGAAGGGAGGGATAGGAACTACAGCCCTGTATTCATTTCAATTCTATGGGTTATATAAAGAGAAGCCAAAGGAAGGAGGTACTGCTATTGTTAGCATTGGTTATTATATTTTCAATTTTCAATTTGTTTCCATAAATTCTTGAAGCAGGAACATCCATTCAAATGAATACAGTATTATGTGTAACTGGAAGTAATATATACTCTACCTTGCTATACCTCTGTAACAAAGTTAAGGAAAATTGAATTAAATGGCTGCAAAAAGTTGTATTTTCTTGTTCTCCCACTGCTGGGACTGCTCAGTAAAAAAAAATGTGAAGATGTCAGACCCATTTTCTCATTAGCCTACTGTGAAACAGATGTGAAAGGGTTCAGTTGGTTAATTTCTCAGCCAGCAGGCATTGTTACAATTCTACTAGCAGGCATAGAAAATAACAATGAAAAAAATTCACTATAGACCAACTCTATTGGCTAGAAGGTTATCAGTATGCTGAGGTGATCAGCAATACACTTTCAAAGGAAACTGATGCAGTAAATAATTTGGGGGTTATTTTATTGCAGTAAATTCAACTCAAAATAAGAAGAATGAAATTAAAAAGATTAACTCATTTCCATCAGATGGCCTTTAAAACAAAACCAAACAAAACAAAACAGAGATATTAGGTGTTGTCCTATGCAAATTAATTGCCTTACTTAGATATTTTACTGTCATGAAAGACCAAAAAACCCATATTCATGCAACTAAGTCACTTCAACAGGAATTTAAGTATCTTTGTACTTATTGATTTGTGAAGATCACAAAGAAGATTTATGAAATAGTTTCCGATTCTTCTGTTTCAAATCTACACTAATTTCAGTTGGGGTCACTTTCAAACATCTAAAATGAGAAATAGGTTTATTTTGAAGTGAATAATAATAATATCCTAAATTTCAAGGTCTGACAAATGTTTTCAGAAGATATCTGCACATTTGGGCATTTTTTTATAAGGAAGTGCACACACAGAGTCTTAGGAAACAGCAGAATGTGACTGGACTCTCCAGACAGGGACATGAGCTGGAGCTAGTGGTAAATGTTTTCAGGTTCATAACCTCCAACTTCCTTTGTGCTCAGTTCAAGACTTAGGAGGAAAGAGGAAGGAATCTTGATGCATGCCTGTGCCTCTTGCCAATAAAGTCAGGACAAGATCAGGGCATGTATTAAGACCAGACCAGAGAGCCTGAAATTATTCAGCGACAGTAGTAGGGAGGTACCTTGTGTTCATCAGCTCCAAAGACCAGGATTACTGTTTCTTCACTTCGAAATTATTTCTTTGCTAAAAATTTGGAAGAACAAATAAATCTGAAGATTGTTTTTCTATGAAATTAAGTACAGCAGTGAGCCTTTTCATAGCTTGAAAATACAGAACAGTGAGAATAATAATGTGCAGCAATTATGTAGGGCAGTACTTCAAAGCATTTTATTAACATTTCATCCACTTCTAGAAGTGCTTTTACATCCTCTACCAGCATTAAAAAATAATAATAAAACCTGTACCTATTAAAATACATATTCTCAATTTTCTCATCTATGGAATGGTGCTGAAATGAAAAGAACTACTACAAAGGAAAAAATTAAAATGAAACATTAAAAAAAAAATTAAAATGCACTCCACATTCACAGTCTGGCTACACTGAAGACTTTATGAACTATTTTGAAAGTCAAAAAACTCGTATTCTAGTAGAACAGCTAAGTAAATGCTTTGTAAAATTAAGGACCTGTTATTTAGGAAAGGTGAAATGTAAAATACTAAACGCGCTAAAGTACATTGTAATGTGCTTTGGATAATTGGTCCAGGGCAATTATTTCAATGTTATCAACTTCAGAATGATAAGACAACCAGATCTAAACTAAGCATAAATCTGGAGAAGCTATCTAATGAATAAATATTTTGCCTTTAAATATTGCTTCTGGCAGTATTTTAAAATTTTCAAAAGGAATAATGGAACTGGAAAATTGAATGCATAAGTTGTATGTTAGGGAAAAAAAACCCAACAACAACCAAGTTAGGCAGTTAACTTACAGGTAAGATTTTTTTTGTTTTGTTTTGTTTTTTGATTTTTGTTTTTTGTTTTGTTTTCTGGTAAAAAATTCTGGTCCGTGCTACAGAAATTAGATCCATTATATTTTACCAGTTCTAAGTTTTTTAATTTTTACCTAAGATAAAGTTATTAAACTTCATATTTGCAGATACATTCCTCTCTAAATATATTTAAGGCCTCATCACAAGAGATATGAAAAAATATAACTACACAGTTCAGTGGAACAATACAGCCTTGGTACTCAGTGTCTTGCAGAAAATTCTCAGCTCACTGTTGTTGTTTGAATTTAATACAGTTTAGTTTTAACCATTCCCTTCACAGGTTTCAAGAACAATTTTTTATGGTTTTGTTTTTGTTTTGTTTTTTTTTAATATATATAGGTTTCTGTTTGTTTCTATTCTTAATTGATTTTCCTGCTTGATTTCCATAGCTGTAGTTCTTCTAATTAAATCTTTAGCCAAGTAATCGTGGTGATCTAATTAAGATGTTCTAGTTAATCTCTGTCTGTAGTAGTTTTCTTTATAAAGTTACTTTGAGTAAGAAAGCCTTAATCATTTGTAGGGTCTTGTGGATTCTGATGTCTACTTCCTTCAATTTAATCTTCCTCGCGGACTGTTTTTTCCTTTTCATTTAAGATCTCAAAGTACTAAAAAATTTATAATTTTTGCTCCCTGCCCTTCAAAGAGAGCAATTGTGTTCTCACAGAAAAATGCCCCTTCTGTTATGACAGTAGATTCTTGGGGCTTTGTGACTGCAACTTTGGCAAAAAAATTAGCAAGGTTTCAATGTTTAATTGTATTTGAAATGTATATTCAGCAAGCTTCAAAAATGCTCAGATCTGAAATTGGCTTTAAATCACAGTAATGGGTTAAAAGACACTGCTTTTCAAAATGGACATTAACATAATTTAGCATCTTTTTGATGCCATATTTGCACACAAATGATTGTGACAGCTGTGCAAATTTTATGCTTCTATTTCCACACAGAAAACCCGCAGAATAAGAGGACTGAATAGCATTCAGTAGAATAATTTTTGAGAATTTCAAGTTTGTATCACTGGTTAATTCTTAACACAGAGAACTACCTCCATCAAACAATCTAACGTTACTGCAGTGTGATTGAGTGGGTGGCCAGGACTGTAACAAACACAGTGTTGTGTAAACATTAGTTAATTCTTGAGTTGCCTTTTGATCTAAACTAGCTAGTCCAACAAGATTCAGTGTAATTCTAGAGATAGATCACTGCAAGCAACACTTTCAAAAGGCAACATCAGCAAAACTACGCTTGACTTTGGATTCTCCACCTCAAAAAAATCTTTGAAACTGTCTTCCAACATTATCACAACAGTTGTTGTGTCCTTAAGATCTCTTCCCTCTCCAAAATTTTTTTGCCACATACCATGAGAAAAAGGCATGACGTAAAGCTGCTATTCCTGGAGTTTTCAGCCAAATCATAATTGAGTCCTGAAACACTCGTAAACACGAATTAAGCCCACTTGATCTGTTGTGCAACAGGTATATTAGGGCCTGGCAGTCCTATTTATAAATGTTATGTATTATGAATGTTGCTAACATGCTTTAAAGTGGATGCCAGGTACTCTGTACCTTTTAGCCTGAGGACTAGGATCTTTTCTTGGGACACTGTCATTGAGCAGTGTGGATCTAGACTCGTTTATGCACTCTTCCATAAGAACTACTTCTATACCATTTCTTGACATAAATATGTTCACATTTTAAGGGTAGAGACTTTCTGTCACATAAATGCTGAAAGCCACAGTGAATTAGAAAGGGTAACTGTTGCCTGCAGCAAAATAGATTCACTCAAAATTATCAGAAGTATTGCCACATTACTCTGCAATTTCTTCTGACAGCAGAAGTATCTAGACATACTAAAAAAAAAGTCTTTAAAGGGTCTCATTGGAGCAGACACTTCAATGTGTCATATGCATTATTATGCATATGTAATGATGGTTTCCCTGTGGTAAACTAAGAAAAAATATGTGAAAATAGTTCAACTTATTTCCAAAATTTATCATTCATTACCCCACTTGTCTTTTTCTCTGCATTGATTATGAAAATTAAATATTAGTATAAGTTTCTGTTTCCCTTCCTAAGTTACTCATACATAAGCTCTTTTACATTATTCGATCTTAAACTTGCAACAATAGAGGATATGAATGTGTATGCCTTCAAATCTTTAGGTTAGAATTCACAATTTACTTGTTTATTTCTACACACTATTTGAATCCTCTGGTGTTATAAGAAATTAAAGAAATAGAAAAAAAAATTGTTAATTCCATGTTCAGAATAGCTATTTTTGACAAATATAGAGGGAAATTAAACTCCAGACTATATATGCTGAATACAGACATCTAAATGTATCTACACAGGTGCCCTAGGATATCAGCTTAATCCCCAAAAAGTGTTCTACATGGGGACTGGTCATTTATAAGTCCTTAGCCATGAATCTCAGCTCTCTTAGGATGCTTTATTTTTTTCCATAAAGCTTTGCCAAGAGGCAAATAAAGCATATAGCCAAGAAGTCATGACTCAGTTGCTGAAACATAAGAGTCCTGAGAAGCCTTAAAATATGCAATGTATCCTTCATCCGTCCAATCCAGCCTGGAAGGTAAGGATCAGGACCTATGAAAGACATGAACCTTTTAAAGAACCATCTGGAGTTAGGTGGGTTAGTCTAGTGCTCTTAAAATGACACTAGACTTCTAAGTTCAGGCAATGAACAACACTTCATGATGTTTCAAAGAGCCCTGAAAAACTGTCTTAAGTGCAGGCAACTGAATTAAGCCTAGGAGAATTTGACGACCTCTGCTGACTAAATGCAGGAACTTCATTCAGTTTCTCAACTTCAGACATATTTGAAATATCTTAGGATATCTGGACTGTTCTTCAGGTGCCACTCCAAGGAGACAGGGATCACCTACAGGTCTGACAGCTTTAAGCAGAAGGCTCTAACATCCTATGGCATCATGGGTGGCTTTTGTGTTTAGACCAAAAATCAAGCCCTTTTAGGCTCAGCTGTCAGTAGTGACAGCTCAGATATCTATCATGCAAATCTCCCATCGATACATTTATATTTAGGTAGGTACATTTGGAAATTGAATCCAACCCCTGGTGTTTTCCACATTGAAGCCATGTACTTTTCAGGATACTGAATCAAATTTACTTTGGTAAAAAGTTGCTGTGAGATTGTTTTTAAAGTGTGGTACAAGGTAACATTCTCTACAAGCAACAGAAGCAGAATATGGTTAATAATTTTTTTTAAAACAGTAATGTGTGGGGTTTTTTCAAAACAGACTGTACAACAAAAAATAATCCATTAGATATTCTTTTTTTTTTTTTTTTTTTTTTTTTTGGTAATACCGCAGTGCGTATCTGTTGTATGATATAAAGACTTTATACAAAGCATTAAACTGATATGCATGTCGGTTTCAGTATGTAGATTAGCAGTAGTAGTACACTTACTGTAAACCTAGAACAAATTATACCACAGTGTGCATATGTGTAAAGCCAGGAACCTGATTGTATGTCTACTGAAAACCCCGTACCCAATCTAGAAGTGATACAAAGATGCAAAAAACCCAGGAGGCAGTATTCCTAATGTCAGAATGGCACAGTATCACCTGGTGCTTTCTTTGCTGGAAAGACCAGATTGTCTTCACATTCTGGCAGCATAATTGATGAACCTTCTCATCTGAAGCCCCATGCAGTGGAGCAAGATCTACTGATAGTCTTAATTTCACATTTTACATACCTTTTCTGTATTACTAAAATTCATGGTCTGTTTCTGTAGGCTTTCCTCTAAAAAAATCTTTCTATTTTTCATATTAACAAATCAATAAGAGCATGATTTTCATCTGCATAAAATTATCCAGAGTATTCATTTTTTCTTCATCTTAAATAGCTGTTATTGAGAAAGGAAATTATCTGAAATTCAGAAAGTATGTCTTGAATTTAATCTGCTAGACTTACAAAGATGAGGTTTAAATACAATTATAAAAAAAAATGAAACATGGGAGAGCATTAATTTAACACATATACTATCAGATGACAAAGCTGTTTCCATAAAGCTCTTCTGCTTAGGCCAAAAAAAAAAAAGAGTAGAATTTATGATATATATTCCTATCATTTTAATTATATTAGTATAAGCTTTCATATGATATTAATAAAAATTGTATTTATATAGTACATTTATAGGAATTTGTTTATTCACTTACTTTTAGATCTAAATACAATGTAAAAAACCTGTCTGTTGTGTAGAATGGATGGTATGAAAAGTACCAGCTGAAATTGCTTCAGGAATTTTATATTTGTGTGCAATTACCTCATCATTTATGCAGCAAATTTCCAAAAAGTTCCAGATGGTCTGTAGCTGGGCTTTGACTGATTGGTATATCAGACTTATATACTGAAAGAAACCAGAATGAAAGCATCTCAGACACTGTAAGGCATGGCCTTTAGCCTTTAGCCAGTTGGGGTCAGCTGTCCCAGCTGCATCTCCTCCCAACTTTTTGCTCACCCCAGCCTACTGGCTGAGGGTGCAGAATGGGATAACCAGAAAGCCTGCCCAGTAACAGTCAAAACACTAGTGTGTTACCAACACTGCTTTAGCCACAAAACCAAAACGCAGTACCGTACATGTTGCTCTGAAGGAAGTTAACTCAATTTCAGCCAGACTCAGTACACTCATGTTGAACTAAAAATGAGAGGAAATAATAATCACAGAGGACAGAGCCAAAGAGAGTTGGCTATGTGTGTTGGTTTTGGCTGGGACAGAGTTATTTTTTTTCATAGTAACTGGTATGGGGCTGTGTTTCGGATTTGTGCTGGAATCAGTGTTAATAATACAGGGGTGTTTTCCTTATTGCTGAGCAGGGCTGACACAGAGCCAAGGCCTTTTCTGTTTCTCACACTCTCCCACCAGCGAGCAGGCTGGGGGGGCACAAGAAGCTGGGAGAGGACACAGCCATGACAGCTGACCCAAACTGTCCGAAGTGATATCCCGTAAGATATGTCACACTCAGCACATAAAGCTGGGGGAAGAAGAAGGAAGGGGGAGACACATTCAGAGTGATGACATTTGTCTTCCCAAGTAACCATTACACGCGATGGAGCCCTGCTTTCCTGGAGATGGCTGAACACCTGCCTGCCCATGGGAAGTAGTGAACAAATTCTTTGTTTTGCTTTGTTTATGTGCACAGCTTTTTCTTTACCTATTAGACTGTCCTTGTCTCAACCCACAAGTTTTTCCATTTTTAATCTTCCAGTTCTCTCCCCCATCCTGCTGCAGGGGGAATGAGCAAGTGGCTGTGTGGTGCTTAGTTGCTGGCTGGCATTAAACCACAACACTACGACAAGAGTGGAGCTCATCTCATATAGTTTTAGTTGCTTGTTTAGGCTAAGACAGTTTTGTAGTCTCTTTTTTATCTAGAGAGAGGCAACGCCAAGGGAAAAATCATCATGGCCTACATATACAAATGTTATGGCTTGTCCTCTGGAGTTGGGTATCTTTCTTCATTTATTATACAAATTGTCTAATGGAAGTATACATCTCATCTAACATAGATAACTAAGCTTCTTATGCTTTCTTTAAAGTCAGTGGAAACAAAAAAGTCGTTGCCACAAAGCAATAATCCTATTTGTCTTAACATTTTAAGAAGAGATGGATCACATCCTAGAAGTATTTGACTACAAGAATTTAGACTTACACAATTAATTTGTATAAATTTGAAGAAATTATTCCCACTCTAGGTATTTACTATAGACTATATTTAAATTTCCAGTAGTCATCCAGCACTAGTGATCCTGTTTGTTCAGAATAATAACTTGTTAACCTAGTCTACATAACTGGTGAATTGATGGAAGAGAAATTCCAGTTCAGTAGCATTATATTTGAAATACAATGACTTGACTTCACAGTAACTTAAGCATCTGTTTAAGTGTAAAGGACTATCCATAAAATGCTAAAACATATGCATGCATTTTTACAAAATTTTCCTCTTGTAGCAAATTTCCCTGTAGAAAATCAGTGTTAATTTCTATAGGAGTTATTTTTCAACCTTTTTTAGGAATGGATACATAGAGGAAACATTGACCATGTCAGATCAATGGGAATTTTGCCTCTGACTTTTGAAAATCTACAGAATCTACACAAAGATGAGAAAATATCAGTCCAGAAGTGTTCTGCTGTGGGCTGGGGAGGGTGGGAATCCTTATAAAGTATAAATCATGTCTGATCATCCTGACTATACTGTGTGATTAAATGACCAGGTTCATAGATGAGGGGACAGTAAGCAATGTCTTTTGCTTCTGTTTTAGCAAGGCTTTTGATGACACTGTTTCCCACCAGAACCTTGTATCAAAGTCAGTACATTATGGACTGGGTGGGTGAACAACCAGATAAACAATAAACTGCTTGGATGGTCAGGCTCAGAAAGCTGTGGTTAATGGATCATTCTCCATACCTGGAGTCAACCAGAGGAACACTAGGTCTGCAAGCATGTGTCTGTACTGACAGGATGGAGGAATGAGCTGATATCACACTAATGAAACTCAGTAAGGACAAACACCGAGTCCTGCTTTTGGGAAGGGAGACTCTGGCGTTGTTATAGGCTGGGTGACTGTGGGACCGGGGCGCAAGTCTGAGGAAAACTGCTGGGACCTTGAATGCAGTGAGCTGAAAATGAGCAAGCAGCATGTCCTATCAGCACAGATGACATCTGGACTATGTTAACCAGATTATAGCCAGAAGATAAGGGACATGATGATCATTCTCTACTCAGCACTCATTAGACGACATCTGTGAAAAAGCATCCAACTTCAGGCCTGCTGCATACAGAGGGGTCATCAATAAACTAGAACAAGTTCAGAAGAGGGCTACCAGGATGGTCAGGGCTGGAGGACTTCTCAGATATTGACAGGCAGAGACTCATTCAGCCTGGAGAAGAGAGAGCTTCAAGGGAACCCAACAGCAGCTCTCCAGTAACTACAAGGAAGGTGACAGAGGAGGTGGATCCAGGCTCTTCTCAGCCATACATAGTGAGAGGATTAGAGGCAACAGGCATAAGTTGAAACAAGAGACAGATTGGGTTTAAGAAGAAACTTTTTTTCCTAAGATGACAATCAGGCAGTGGATCATGTAGCTCACAAAGACTGTGCAATCTCCAACTTTACAGGTTTTCTAGACATCATTGGATAAAGCCCTGACTGAGTCAGCTTGACTTCACAGATGAACCTGCTTTGAGCAGGAGGTTGGCCTACTTCTCTCCCAACCCAAATTATCTTATTATCCTATCAATACTTTTATTTGCTCCTTTAGGTGCAGGTCTTATAAGAGTTTCTCTAGAGATTTTTAAGAGCATCCAGAGGAAATGCTTATATATGCGTAATTACTAGTAATTTTCTACCTCTCCTTAGAGAGAAAAACTGTAAAATATTATTGAGACAGAATCTGTTATATCTTTCTATTGAGTAAAAGTTATTACAATGAATATCATTATGCCTCTTCAACTGAATTACTCACTAAATATGTTACCCTTGAGAATATCAGGTTTTTACAGTATTTGATGAAGGGTTTGTGTATTTTTACTTGTAGTAGTCTAAAACCAAGCAAAACTACTAATGAAGTCATAACTTTTCCAGACTATCATCTTATAACATTACTTTTGTGTAAATTTTAGTGCTACCTTTTGAGTCATAGTACACTAAATTTGGAGGTAATTGAAGTGAGCTTGAGGATTCAACTCTTCAATATAAAGTAGATGACTACTTAGCAACTATGTTTGAGGTAACTCACCTCAAAAGTTACTAACCTAGTATGGGTAGTTGTAATCTAGCTACAAGAATATATATTGCAGATGCATAAAATCAGCTGAGATGATTACAATTTGAATACTTTTCTGTTCCTGAAATTTTAGTAGCATTGGAAAGCACACAATTCAGTGGCAAAACTAAGAAAGAGTGAATTTCAGAGGGTTTCTAGTCCCACGAAAAGGTGGCACATGTTTAGTTGTGATCTGATCTTGAGAAAGAAAGGGATTGAGTGGTTTGAATTTACAATGTACTGTAGGTAGAAACATTTGAAAAAGATAACCTACAAGATAACCTTTGCTCAAGAATCCCATCTGACACAAATCATCTTCTAATATTCCTCATAAGAATCTGTTTGTGTACCATTTGAAGCACTCCTGAAATTAAAGCTAAGCAAGGACAACTGTTTCTCATAATGTGCAGTATCCAGTACAATCAATAATTCTCTGATGCACTTTGTCCTGTTTGTGGCACATGACAAATAATAACTTATGTAGCTACTAATAATATTTAGAATAATCATTTATTCTAGATCTTTATCATAGATATACTGCAAGCTGTTTTGTTGTTGTTGCTTCAATAAAATATACAATAGCTTTCTAAAGACTAGAAGCTTACAAAGTTAGAATGGAAAGTTAGAGGAAAATGTTAACACCTTTTACTAATAAATATTGAACTGGTATCTAAGTAAAATTAAGAAACAAGAAGTCAACAATAACACAAATTTACAAAGTCTGTCTGCTTTCTAAACATGAGTATATGACTCCATCTTGCAGTCTTTCAAACTCTAAATTTGTAACTTCTTTTTTTCTAAATGGAAGTCTTGCAAACTGTTAGTCTACTTAGTACATTAATTACATAAGATACGTCAAATTAAAATTAAAATGCTCAAAATATGTTTTGTCTCTTCTTTATTTATATTCACATTTTAATAATTGAGGCACAAGAGGCAGACTTGTATTTTATAGTTTTTGCTAGCATGAATTAAAATTTTAAAGTGTTAGGACTACAGAAGTGTGGTTTTGCCACTCATAATACGCAGTCCACACTATAGCAACATAATATCTGTACTTCTTGAGCTTAACATCATTAATGAGGGTAATAAAAACAATTCAAGCATATCTTTTGATTCTAATGATGCCAACTTAACCAATCAGTATTGTGAAAACATCAGCATTAAATATCATGTAATTAGATAAACTATTTATCTTTCCTTACAGCTTTGAACTGCTATCAGGCAGTTAAAATAGATTTGCATGTAAATTTATATCGCTTCAATAATTTTAGTGTTAACTTGTTCAAAGCTTGTGAAAGAAAATAATGAAGACTGGGAAACTGGATATTGTGAAACCTGGCTGATTTTTTTGTTTCAATAATATTAGTGATTAAAAATACCTTTGTGAGAAGCTGAGGTATGACAGCGTCCTGTTTCTTTTTGTCAGCTCTTATGTAGCTATATTATACACCAAGCTTAAGCAAAACTTTGAGTTAATTGCTAAGGTATCTTAAACAAAGGATGTATTACATTTTTTCTCAGAAAGTATTACTAAAGGATATTCCATTCGTGACTCCTTTTATGTAAAACATTTGGAAATATAAATAGTGCACACTGCTTTTTAGATTAGCCATGGCTAAAAGATGGTTCAACACTGTTACATGGATTCTGTAGATCACCATTAGGTTTATTCTAATTCTGAGAATAATTTTGCTAAGACATGTACAAATAATGAAATAAGGATTCTCATTCATGTACCTGTCCAATATATTACTCTACTATTTAATAGATAATTAATTTTAAAAATAAAACTATTGTTGTACAAAGAAGAGCTTTGAAGAAGAAATATCTGCCACATGAATCCCCTAAAACTGTTTAAGAAATTTATTATAAAATCACTTGAAATCAAAGTTGACAGAATTGACAACTATGAAAAGCTGAATAGGTTTTAAACCTTATAAATCTGAGGAAGAAATAATGAGAAATGGTTGATATAACATGGAATAAAAGGAATTTAATTGAAAATCTGTTGAAATCTCACCTAATTCCCTTGGATTTGACCCTTAAATGCTATGTCATTTTGATTGTTTGTCATTCCACTATATAGGAACTATTTCAAATATATTCATTCATTCCTTCTGTGTATCTAAGGTCTTTGTTTTCTGAGAATTTTTTTTCCTAAGTGCAAAGTCATTATTATGTGCATATAGTCAGAGCTGCATATTATTGCTTCTAGTATATTAGTATAAATATAAGATTTTTTATCTCTAGATACAGGCAAAATTTGAATACAAGATTAGTGCATGTTGTGAAGGTAAAAAGACAAACTTGCAGTTGAGGACTGTGCTCTTATATAGGGTTTTGGGGTGGGTTTTTTTTTCGCTAGCCTTTCATTTTGCTATTTATCTGCTTATACTCCCTTACACTGCATTTGTTAGTGTAGTTAGCCATTTGTGTCTTAGGGAAGTTAACAAAAGTGAAGCTAGTGTTTTGGGGAAAAGAGAGAAAGAAAGGAAGAAAGGAAGAAAGGAAGAAAGGAAGAAAGAAAGAAAGAAAGGAAGAAAGAAAGAAAGAAAGGAAGAAAGAAAGAAAGAAAGAAAGAAAGAAAGAAAGAAGGAAAGAAGGAAAGAGGGAAAGAAGAAAGAAAGAAAGAAAGAAAGAAAAGAAAGAAAGAAAGAAGGAAAGAGGGAAAGAAGGAAAGAAAGAAAGAAAGAAAGAAAAGAAAGAAAGAAATGTGGGGTTTGTTTTTTTCTTTTTATTCTTTTTTTTGTTGTTGTTTGTTTGTTTAGGGCTACTTTTTTTCCCCAAAGTAATTGCCATGCCAGGCTTTTGAGACCTTCTTGTCATCATTACTGTAACCTTCAGATTCATGAATCAACCTGGCACTTGTAACCATGTATGCTACAAAATACTAATTTATTTGAGTCAGTGGTTCCAGTGACTGTTGATAATTCATTGTACAAGTGATTCTTTTGCCCAGATGGTTATTATATGCACAGTGTTCTCATTGATTAATTTATAATAGCTCATTTTGTTAATAGAAAAATATTAATGAAACTTTCATACACTGAAAAAGTCAAAAATAAAAAAATAAATTATTTATCCGTGAACCACTATTAATAATAATTATTATTTATCAGTGAACCATTAATAAATAAATAAAAAATAAAAGATAAATGATGGACTCTCAAATCACTTGCTCAGTCCTAAGTCCTAATTACGGTTCTAAGGCTATATCTAATAAAGCGCAGTTCCCAAGAGAAGGATTAAAGCAAAGCTGAGGTGTCTGAAACTGTAATTCAAAGATTTCTTATATGAAAACCTGAAAATTTTTAGAAGTTGCCCAAATCTGTTAGGGCATAATTCAAAAAATCTTCTTGAATATCAGAACTGGACAGATACAGAGAGTGCTAGTCATGCCTAGATCTTCTAGGCCTTTTTGGAAATTATTCCTTTCTTTCGAAGCGCAGTAGTGATGTAGGAATTTAGCAGCCCTCTAACAATACCTTTAGATGGACTTAGTTATTGTTAGTTACTGTTAGTTAGTGGCCTCTGTTAGTAGCTATCAGTTTAAATGTTAATTGTCGTTATACTGTATAACCGCTGAAGGAGCTACAGAAGTGGCTGTTAAGTGCAAAATCAGACTCCAGAGCTCTTCAGACTGAGACGCTTGTATATCTGTGTCTGCTCTAAGAGCTTCCTAATCACGAGAAAAATGAATATTCCTAACTTTTCTTGAACACTGTATCATTAAAGATTCACTGAACTAGAGATAGCAAAAAAGTAACTGACTGACTTGAGTCTTGAAGTGGAAAAATCACATCCAGTGTTTTGGTCTTTGTTTCTAATTCTGTTGCTCTTTTCTTGTATTTAGCCACTGTGTAACATAAAATAGAAAAATAAGATTTGGCATATGTAGAATCATAGAAGCACAGAATTATAGATTAATAAGAAAAGGTTACAATAGGTAACAAAATGCATATCTGAGACTTTCCAGGTGACTGGCATAAACACAAAAGTACTCAGTTTTACAAGTTGGGTTTTTTTGTTTTTTGTTTGTTTGTTTGTTTTCATTAAAGGAAAGCAGGTCTTGTGAACTGACAGGTCAAAATTACAAAGAAAATTCAAAACAGAACATATGAAAGAATTATCAAATCGATAATAAAAAAGATATCAAATAAGTTCTACAGATGATGTCACATAAAAATTTAAACCAATGACAAAGATGTAAAAGGGGTACTCGTGGACTAGAATATTACAATATATGAATTCTCAAAAAATTCTATGCTCTTAGTGAATTCTATGCTGGGAATATCCTGACAGATTCTGAATCCCTTCTGGAAGATAGTCTAGATGAACTAGAAAAATTAAATTCAAGAAAGAAAAAGAAAAAAATGCAGGAAATATTAGACTAAATAGAGAAGCTACAAGCTAGTAAGTTATTGGGGCTGAACAGCATTCGCCTAGGAGATCTGGCAGACTTTGAACATTTAATTCTACTATAGATCATAGAACCATAGAACAGTTTGGGTGGGAAGGGACCAATAAAGGTCATCTAGTCCAATCACCCTGCAGTAAGCAGGGATATCTTCCACTAGATCAGGTTGCTCAGAGCCCCCTGAAACATGACCTTGAATGTTTCCAGGGATAGAACATCTGCCACATCTCTGGGCAACCTTTTCTAGTGCTTCACCACTCTCATAGTAAAAAAATTCTTCCTTATATTTAGTCTTAATCTTGTACCCTCTTTCAATTTAAAGCCATTCCCCCTTGTCCTATTACTACATGCCCTTGTAAAAAGTCCCTCTCCAGCTTTCTTGCAGGCCCCCTTGAGGTACTGGAAGGCTGCTATAAGATGCCCCCGGAGCCCTCTCTTCTCCAGGATGAACAGCCTCAGCTCTTTCAACCTGTCTTCACAGGAGAGGTGCTCCAACCCTCTGACCATCTTCATGGCCTGCCCTGGACTCACTTCAACAGGTCCATGTCCTTCTTAGGCTGATGGTCCCACAGCTGAATGCAGTATTCCAGGTGGGGTCTGATGAGAGTGGAGTAGAGGGGGAGACCCACTGAGGTATATTCTTTTTAGATGATCTAGTCATCAGTGAACCATTAATCAGGATTTAGTTTTCTTCAGATGCAGATTAAAACTTTCACTCTACGGTTCTTTCTGAGTGATAAAGTATAATTCTCAAGTTTTCCTTGTGACAGTCTTGATCATGTATACATTCTTATTTCACTGTTCCCAGATTTCAGATAGTAAAATCAAAAGTGCACCCACACCCAGACATAGACATACATATATGTAATTACCCTCCAGATTCTGGTTAGTCACATCTTAACATCTAACTAACTTTGACATAATCAATAGCAACTGTCAAAACTTTTTTAATTAATTTTTTTGCACATATGTATTTTTGCCTCTCCAATAATATATAATATATGATATTGAAAACACAGGTGATCATTCCCACAAGATAAAGGATAACCATATATATGCATACATACATATCTATATATATGAATATGAAAATAATACATATAGCATTTGGTTACTCTCAGCTTTCATTGTGACAGGTAACATACATTAAATCAGGCTTGAATTTCTAATGGCAATCGGTAACTGATTTGATAGGAACATACAAAAGAAAACAATAACTTTGTATCCCTTATTAGCACTACTATCCACTTAATTTTTAGAAATGACACAGTACTTTCTTGTTAAACAAGAAAAACTGAATTGAGTAAAAAAGTTTGGGACTTTATCTTAGTTTTTTTGTTGGTTTGTTTGTTGTTTTTATTAATTATTAACATTTCTGCCATATCAGAATACTAGTGTATTTTAACAATTTTGTATATCCATAGTATTTTCTTATCTCTAGAGCACCACAAGTATAATACCTGTAAGTAATGCTGAGGCAGGTGCAATGATAGTTGTGATTATAGAAGTAAATGGATGTAACCTCATGAATGATTTCATGGAATTGATGACAGTGTTGGCCACTGAATATGAATCCTGCTGACACAACTATCAATTTTTAAAAGATTAACCTCAGAAAACTTAATATGCACAAACAGAAGTCACTGCATGTGTCTATTTCTTTAAAATGGTGAAACTCATCCAAGCAAGCTGCATTAGTTACGAAGAGCAGTTTTACAAATGACTGTGCCATGTTATCACAAATCTACTCCCTGGGGTGACAACCAACATGTCTTGTAGTTTAAATAGACCCATGAAAGACTGGAGCTAAGTGATTCTGATTTAATCATACTTATCTTTTGAAAATAATAAAACTGGATTAAATGCACCCTTCTTTTCCCTTGTGTTTGTACATTGGTCCATCTGAATATTTCAGAATGGAGAGAAGTCATGCAAAGGACAGTACTACATCGTTTTTGGCCCGTGTTTCAAGGAATAAAAGAAATTGAAGGTTGTCATTTGCCGTCAAGATCTGTACTTTTCTCCATTCATATTCCTTACCAATGTCAAAGGCCAAAAAGTGAAAATACATTTTTAATTGAATTTTAAAACTGTACAGCCTAATAAAGTCAGTGAAGTGCATACAAATCATATTATCCAATGCTTCTAGAAGCTTTAACTCATTTTGCCTTACAGCTAAAGAAAAATGTGTGCTCATAGTAGGAGTAATAGACATGGGTAATTATGCATAATTATAGAGATTAAGTTCCAATTAAGGTACAATTTCTGTAATAATCCTATCCAAAAGTCTTTTAAGGTTTTTGGTGGCATTAATGAAGACCAAGGTAATGCAAGTTAGTAAACATTCTTAAGATTATAGGCAAAAAGTGATTATAGATCTGGGTAGTTTGAATGCATTGACATGCTTTAACAACAATAAGTTTTAAAGCCCATATTTCCTTTTGTCTCAGAACTTTTAATGTTTCCCTATAGCATCACCATAGATCAGAAGAATATTTTTAATATCATACAGAAACACTCGCCTAGTCATATTGAAAAAGGGTTCATATTTGTTTTGCATTTGATAGAAGAAATAACACATATTTTCATCTGTCATTTGTAGATTTGCCAGTTCTGCTATGCTAAAACGTAATTCCAAATCTCATTCCACCTATATTTGTTTCTGGTTTTGCATATTCATTACATAGATGAGCTTGAGATATTGCACATCTTATTTTATCAATAAGGGAAATAAGCTCAAATTACAAAAAATTACAAATCAATACAATTAAACTTTCCATATTATATATTGCAGATATTCTGCAGAAATTGTTCCATAGTAATAAGAAACTAGAGAGAATATATCACACATTTTTTTCATTGTATACTTTCACATACATTGAACTTTTTAAAATTTTGCTAAACAAGAAGACATAGCAATAAATGTAATGCTTTAAAATAATAGTCTTGTGCAAGAATAAGTAATTGTACAACTCCAAGTGAAATCTTATCTTAACTTTTACTTTCAGAAATCCTGAAGACAGTATCTTAACTACAGAAGACTCAGGCTTCAAGGATATCTTGGGAGGTAGGCAGGGCCAGGTGAAATGATATGACTACAAATGTTGTGGACAGATAAATGTGCATTCAGGGAATCTGGAGGCAGTAGTTTTGCAGTTTGTTACAACTAAAGGGCAGGAATTAACATGCATTTATATAAAATATTTGTATATATATTACATTGAGGTAAGTTAAAAAATAACTGGGAAAAATACACATTATGGCTATTGATAGGAATAAATTTTGATATTTACCTAAGTATGAATCACTTGGTAGACTGTGCTTCTTAAGGCTGCGTGCCTCTAAATTGAAAGGAAACCTGCAGCCCTACTAAAGGTGAGCTCACTCACCCCCAACAACAAAAAGGAGAGTAAGTTATTCTGTATTCACTGACCAAATGGTTATTTGCTAATCTCTTTAGAACTGTATTCCACAGCAACAGATTTAGAATCCAAATGGTTTGATACATTTACATCTTTCATAAAGCAGCTTCAAATGGCACCTCATAGCTAGTTTTGTTACTATACTTGACTGAAAGTTTAAGCTTTTGCAATCACAAGGCCTTAAAACTTTGCCAGTAAAGGGAAAACTATTCTGTTGCTGTTGCTAGTACAGAAGCTACAGCACTAGAGATGAGCCTATTCTTCCCATGACTTAGTCAAACTCTGGAGATCTCAAAATGGTCATAAGGACATCTGTTTTATCATCTAGCTGAATGGGAATATAAAGTATTAGTATTTATCACATATTAAGGAAAAAAGATGAAGAAAAAAGGTTGACTCAGTATTTTCAGTTATCTATATGCAGCAATTCTTTCCATTGTGAGTCAAAATAAAATATTAATTTTCATATAAGATAGAAAATTCAGGGAAAAAAGTTGTTCCACATAAATTAAAATATGTTCAAGTTTAGATGATTTAATATTTTTAATTTTATATCTTTACATACAGAAGTACATAATTATGTATAGCTTTTTAAAATTTGTGTATATGTATGTGCACATATAAAATTTGATACATATGTTTTAGGTATATTATACATATCAAGGGTCTTTGTTTAATTGTAACAGTTTTTAATAACATAAAACCTGATATATTCTTGTGGAATATTTAAATTGATTAGACCATGATTAAAAAAAAAAAGTAATAGTAAAGTTTTTATTTTTCTGCCTTTTCTATATTAAATTTGTCTAGCACTGTTAGTAGAGTTTCTTACAGTTATATGACACCAATACAGTCAATATCATAGAGGGTTATATGATGCAGATGAGATTACAATGGCTGTGCATCTGTGGATATTATCTATATTTAGCAGTAAGACATGGCATTGCCCTGTTACATTTCAAGCTAATCCCAAAAGGAACTCCAGACACGTACACTTTTGCCACTACAGAACATCAGGGTCTTAAAATATACAATAATTTAAATAAAGACATTATTGACCAATATTAACAATGGAACAGAATTAGTAAGAGTCATACAATCAGTATATTCACATTTGAATTTACTTAATGTAGGTCACTAAAGATCTGAATTGCAAAACTTTGAGAGAGAGCAACTTCTTTTTGTACAAGTAAGTATGCATAATTTATTCTTTACTAATATGATTACTAATATAATGAAGAGTTTTAAAAAAAACATCCAGTAATGTTCAGGTTGAGAGGAAAATATTCCACCCCCTCCCCTCATTTTCGTACTGATTTCTCTTGATGCCACATCTATTTTAAAAGATCATTACCAGGAGATTACAGCTTCTCCCTAACCACTGAAGAAAGATAATTCAAAAAGGGTCCCAGATGAAATGCTGGTGCTCATGCTGAGTAAAATTCAGCCATTGTACATTTCAGCAGATGGTTATGTTAGTGTGCAGCGAATCATGAAATTTCCACTGTGGTTTTTTTCTGCTCCTTCTCCAGAAACAGGTCAAACTGTAGCAGATACAGCAATCAACCATGCTAGTTACTTACAATAAGAAGGATAAGGGTTATGATTGCCTGAAATAAATTCCTTTCATTCAAAGCAGTTATTGTTTGACCTCAACCTTCAGGAATTATTTCTTTATCTATTGGCATAACTGTGTTAATATTCTCAGGTGTTTACATGTAAATGTCTAACATATAACATGTTGAAAGTTATTATAAAGTAACATTGTCATGTTAAGAAGAGGGGTTTCCTCAAACCTTTTGTATTTGATCAGCCTGTCAGTTTCCCAAGAAAGGTGAGACCCTTGTGTCCAACCAGTCTGTCCACTACCTGCATTTTGACAGCCCACTGTATTGGAAGTTCATTCAACCAACCTATTCAGGGATCTCCACCAACAGTGTCTCTGAGTCAAATCCCTTATAACAACTACTCAAATCTCCGGAGATTTACAGAAAATGAACTTCACCTGATGATTTTTATTATAAAAAATGCAAGTTTGTGACAGAATAAGGTTCAGACACTGCCCATGATAATACACTGACTGCAAAGCAAGCTTAGAACAATACACCTAATAACAACTACCATGAGTTAGTCATAGAATAAAGTTCTTACACAGTAAGCACCCCTTTGGGAAAGAATACAGCCCATTGACTGATCCCAAAAGTTACAGTGGAGTCTTCCCTAACCTTTCCCCTTCTTTACTTACGTTTTATACTTCATAGTACATTGCATATTCATTATCATAGACAGGACTGGTTACAAATTTCTTGTTTCTAATGCAAATTAGTGTGCACCCTCAGACAGCACCACTGAAGTTTTTCACTAACTATGCATGCTCTCCAAGTGGGGTTTTGCCCTCTTTTGAGGGGGCTATTTGGGTTGGAGGTTGCAATCTCCTGCTACTACGATTACCTTTGTCCTACTTTCACCTTAGCAGCTTGGCCAAAACTTTGTCACTTGGAGGTTTCTTTCTGCATAATTTAGATAACGGTGTTGTTTCCCAAGGTTGACTCTTTTGATTAGAAGTCCTTTCATTTATCAGTTTTGATGACTTTAGAGGGTGGGTCAGCCTAACCTAAACTTTGTGCACAGAAATGTTTAACATACAGTTAACCACTAAATCAGAGTTTGGTAATTCAGGAGTTTAGACAACAATTCCCTCCCTTCTGGACTTACTTCAGTCCAAGACCAGTTATATTTAGGTGGAGCATGAGTGACTCTAGTGATACATCTCTTTGACACTGATTGGTATCACATGCCCAGTGAGGTGTAGTAGTACCTTGGAGGCAGGTGTATTTGGGATGGTGGTGTGCATTAGCATTACAACAAGATCATCTCATCCAAGTAAAACAGTTTTGCCACAATTTTTATCTCAGTAGTGGACATCTGATCTTACCAGCTGTGTGGTACCATCAAGTTCCCATCCCTGCAGGGAGCACAACAGAGCCTGGGCCTGGTGTCTCCACTCCACTCCACCCTTCGTCACTCCTATCAGCATGTGCTGAGCTGGCAAAGTGTGCTGCTTAGGGAGATATGGTGAAGTAGATTTTGTGCACGTCAACTATCATGAAAGCAATAACTGTATTTTATCCTAAAAAGCTTTCTGCAATATTACACTTCTGTTAGGTCCCAGTTTTCTCTAATTCCCCCCCAAAGTAATTTTCCCACAAGCATAAATTTACTTAATTATATTCTGAATGTTAGTCAGGTGTAATTACCATCAGATGCATCATTTTTCATTTTGGAAGTACTTATGCAAATTACATAAAGAATACTCATAAAGATAAGAGAAATATTAGATAAACATTGCTTTGCATCAGCAATAAAAAATAATGTAATGGTTTGAGGTTTTTCATTTAGCCAAGTTGTGGCTAGAAACAGTGTTTTTATACTGTGTGAAAATGAGTCTGTGTACTCATCCTCCCTTTTCTTGCTTAATTCAAAGTTAATTGGTATTCTTACTACTTTGACTTCTTCCAGTTTTAATAATGTCATTGTCTGAAAATACGGTACAAACTTAAGGATGAGAAAAAGCTTCTGCCACATTGCTATTGGAAAAATTAAACTAAGCCCCCATACCATCAGCTGAACACCATATATAAAAGGTCTTGAAAGAGTGAAACATGTGGAAGGCGTTTATCAGACAGATAGATGCAAACTAAACTGAACATAAATTCACTGTTCATCTTGAGGTATGATATTGAATTTGCATATTTCCTTTAGCCACTAATTCATAGGGCACTGGCAAAAAGAGAAAAGAACTGATGAGAAAGACCACAAATGGAGGAAAGTAGAAAACACTATTAAGTTTACATTAATTTATTCATAGTCAATTTCATGCATCAGATAAATCTGTTAGGATTCAATATCTTGTTAAAGAAAAACTTTGTTTCCTTCTTTGTAGAAGTAGTAGATGTTTTTTATACATATGACAGAAATTCTTGTCACCATTACAAGCCCCTCATGACAGAAAATTATTGTGCAGTAGTGAAATTCAGTGATAAGCAAAGTAAGTGTGAAATCTATTGTAAAAATCTGAGTGCATTCAGCAATTTTTCATGAAACACTATGTAGTCCTATGTAAGAAATGACCTGGTCTGGTGCTACTGTTGCTGGTGTATCTTCTTGCATATTTTTCAGTAAAAGCCAGGGGGCATTCTGTTTCTGCATAAGTGGTTCTAGGACTTTTTATCACCTTGGCATTCCATGGCTGCCTGTTTGCAGAGAGAAGCACATTTTACTCAATCATGCATGCCCTTAGGGTGCCCTTGAAGCACTTTCTTGAGTCATCATGGCTCTTTATACACTCCAGTTAAAAAGTACAGGACCTTTTTTTTTAAAAGACTATGTTCTTCATCCATCAAAACCATCATTTCTATTAGTCACAATGACACAGTCTTGAGGGATGATGAGTATAAAAAGTGTTTGCACTGTGCCCTGAAATACAACAATCAGCTGTTCTAGATCAGTAATAAATTCATGACCCATAGGCTAGAGTTTCGTGTGGGATTCCATGAGCTACTGATAGCCAGCTGTTACAGGTAGCAATGTACAATTTAGAACGAACTATGATAATATTAAAAAGAAACTAAAAAGCAGAGTCAAGATGTAGGAAAGTTCTACCTCTTTACCTTGCAATCATTATTATAGCAGCAACCAATAACAGCAACAACCAAGTAGTTATACTTTTACAAGCTACTACAAACTTATATTTAGTGAAGCAAATTTATCTATATAACATCAGATATATTTATGATAGATTTCTTATATGGATATACAATACCAGTGTCAAGTGAATTTGACAGATTTCAGAAGGCACCAAACCATCCTGGTGGGGAGGACCCAACCAATCCCAGAGGAGGACCCAAACATCCCAAACGTGGAAGAACAAACCAAACCAACCTCAGAAGTAGTCCCAGAAGGGGACAAATAAAGTTACAATCTCGCTTCAAAAATCATTCATGTCACAGAGCTTAGAGTGGACCCTACATACCTAGGGACAGTCCAAGATCATGTAAATGTTCATGTAGAGAATTCAGCCTGTTTATGAAAAGTGCATGCATTATGACAAAATCTCTGATAGGCTGGTGCTAGTGCTGTCTGTGATGCCTTTATAGCATAGAGTGTTTCAGTTGGAAGGGACCTACAAGGATCATCTAGTCCAAACGCCTGGCTATTTCAGCGCTGACCAAAATTTAAAGCATGTAGTTAAGGGCATTGTCCAAATGCCCTTAAACACTGACAGGCTTGAGGCATCAACTACCTGTCTAGGAAACCTGTTTCAGTGTTTGACCACCTTCTAAGTAAAGAAATGCTTCTGCATGTCCAGTCCAAACCTCCCCTCTGAACCATTCCTATGTGTATTATCACTGGATACCAGGGAGAAAAAGTAAGCACCTCTCTCTCAACTTCCCTTCCTCAGGAAGCTGTAGAGAGCAATGAGGTCTCCCCACAGCCTCCTTTTCTTCAAACTAGCCAAAGCCCAAAGTCCTTAGCTGTTCCTCATAGGACATTCCTTCCAGGTCTTTCACCCGCTTTGTTGTCCTTCTCTGGATCCATTCACATACCTCAACATCCTTCTTAAATGTTGAGGCCCAGAACTGCACACAGTATTCAAGGTGAGGCTGCACTAGTATGTTGAATGAGGAAATGTTCTGTTAAGTGAATTTCTCTTCTTTTGTAAAAAACAATGAGCCTTCAGAACATTCTTCAAATAATCTTAAGGTTCCATTAAAGTAAAATAACAGAAATATTTGTTCTGTGGCTTGCTTAATGTATGCTATGTTCTTACTCTTTATTGTAATTATTTTTTTTTTAAAGGAGAGACCTTTGGCCAGCAGGAAAATTATTCTGAGTAATTTACATATGCGCTGTTCTGTGATTGCACCTTCTGAAGCAGACTGACTGGATTTTCTCCCCACTTTACCTACCCTGGCTCTCCTTTTGACTCAACAAGGTATTTTTATTTTTCTGTGGTTTTTTTGTATTTCTGTCAATGCAAAGGATCTGATATGATGTAAAGGCTTTGTTACAGTTTTTCAGAAGTGTATTATAAAGCATTTAAATTACCTTTGGGGTTACAAAGTGAAAGGGTGCAAAAGCTTCTGGAATAGTGAGACCTGAATAGACCAGAATGAGTTGCAATGCTTGCAGTCGTATCTATACCACTGCCCTGGTTTCAGCTGGAATAGAGTTAATTTTCTTCTCAGTAGCTGGTGCAGGGTTGTGTTTTGGATTTGGTGTGAGAACAGTACTGATAGCACACTGATGGGTTTGGTTGTTGCTGGGTCATGTTTATGCTAAGTCAAGGACTTTTTGATTTCTTGGGCCCTGCCAGCCAGAGGACTGGAGAGGCACGGGACATTGGGAGGGGACACAGCCAGGACAGGTGACCCAAACTAGCCAAAGAGGTATTCCATACCATATGATGTCATACTGAGTATATGAACTGGGGGAAGAAGAAGGAAGGGGGGGGACATCTGACATTATGGCGTTTGTCTTCCCAAGTAACCATTATGCGTGATGGAGCCCTGCTTTCCTGGAGAGGCTGAACACCTGCCTGCCCATGGGAAGTAGTGAATTAACTCCTTGTTTTGCTTTGCTTGTGTGCACGGGTTTTTCTTTACCTATTAAACTGTCTTTATCTCAACTCACAAGTTTTCTCACTTTTGCTCTTCCAATCCTCTCCCCCATCCCACTGTGGGGGGAATGAGTAAGCAGCTGCATGGGGCTTTCTGTCAGCCAGGGTTAAACCATGACATCCACATAATGTCAATGGTACTGGAAAACTACACTTTCCAGAAAGTGTACCAGATACTAGGAGGTACTAGTTTCTATCAACATGCTTTTATCAGTCTGGAAATATGAATTTTATAGAAATGACATGACAAGATTGGAAAAACCAGAGTGGGTGATAATTTTTCTGTGACCTAAGAGTTTCATTCTCAAAAGCAGAAAATGAATAGACTTTAAAACAACATCTAATTAGAGTTTTCATAACCCTAGGAAAAAAATACAGTAAGAGAAAATGAAAAACAGAAACATCAAAGAAAAACATGCAAATTTTAAACAGTGATCTTTTTCTACAGAAATTATATTCTGTATTAAACTGTTCTACAGAGACATGTAAATTAAAATAGCTTTGTCTTAGAGCTAAGTCAACAAGTTCTTTTAAAAGTATACAAATCAAATGGATCTTTTTAGATCAAAAAATCCCATTTATAGCTTTACAAAGAAATCTATTCAGAGTGTATGAAATACAATTGGAATTTTAAATATTTGTAATACTTCAGAAAGAAACATTTGTTACACATTTAAAACTTTCCTAATAATTATTAATTTATGTTTTACCTACAGCTTTCTATTTTGGAGTTGATTAAATACTTCTGATTTGATGTGAGAGTACTTTAATAAATAAAAATATTCAAAACTACTGTGATTAATGAAGTACTACTACCTATAGGTAAGCATCTAGAAGTCTTGAACAAAGTAATAAAGATCACTTTATAATTTCCTTTATTTCTTTTCCTTTTAATATTTAATGCCAGTAATCAGGGATTAAAAGTCATACAATACTGGCTAAACGACCAGTCAACACACTCATAAAACTTGCAAGGTTTTTTACTGTCAGAGACCTAAAGTTCCTCAATTCCTCTTTAGTGTTTTCTGCAATGGATTGCACTTATTGTTTACATTAAAAGTTCCATTAAACATCCTAGAGTGAAAATATTAGACAAGATTTTAAAATATTGCATTCCTCTACCTACTGCAGTGACACTAGGCAAATATACCAAACCAAACTCGGTTTAGTTTATTTATGACATCTGTGCCAAAGATTCTGCAGACTTCAAACCAGGACCAAACCAAACCAAAACAGTTGAATTGCACCAAACCTCATTTTGGCATCTACTTATCCTGAACGAAATTTCAGCAGAGCCAGACCAAATTAAAGCATAATTAGAAATATACTATGAAATGAATAGCTTCAAATCCTAACCAAAAGCTATTACATGTGAATTTCCTTGCATATAATTACTTCTGTGAACTATAAATTATTATCAAGCTGACTGTACTACAAAAAAAATAATAATTCCCATAATGAGTTACACATTCAGCCATCTAGTTCTAGGTCCTTCCATCCTTCAGCATTAACCTATCAGTTATCTGCCACTGAATATTTGCTATGAACATTGGGTACTAAATTATTATTTAATTTCTATTAAAGGAAACATTCTGGAACAAATCATTGAAAGCATATTTTTAACTCCTAGTACATTCTGCAGACTTAAAGAGTAGACTGGAAAAGACATGATTAGGAATTGAAAATTTCTTATTAAGATTAAATTACAGCAAAACTGTTTGTCTCCTTTACTCTGTCTTGTTCTTTTTTGGTTTCACTTACCAAGTCCCAAATATTGATGAATCTGCCTGAGAAAAGGAGATTACAGTTACTATTCTTGCATCATGCAAATTAATGCACTTGAAAATCTTGATGAAATGAAGACTTAACTAAAATAATTCTGTGTGAATGATAGCACTATGACTAGGATTATAATGAGCCTAGGCAAAGACAGTACTAACTTCCACTTTCTTTTGTATTAGGTGTTATTTCAATTTAAAAAAAACAAACAAAAAAACCCCACCACAAAACAAATATCAATACCACTACATATAATATACATTCAAATGAATATAAAATAAAATTAACTTTTACATATTATTTTCCATCAAAAAAACAGGTCTGAAACCAGTCCAAATACAAATCACTAATTCTATTGAAGGAGTTAAAAAATTCACAGGCATGAATACCTGAAAACCTTAACAACTTCAACAAACCTTAACAATCTGGAGAAGTATATATAATATGTTTTATTTTGTGATATTACTTCTGTAAGAAAAGCAAGACACTCATGCTTGTATTTGCATTGTATAATCATAAAAGCACTACTAGTAATGCTATTATGATTCGTGTGTTTATGTGTGTGTGTGTTAAGAATCTACTTTTTGAGTTTCAATTTCTATTCCAGCTCTTAAAGGACACCACCACCACCACCACCACCACCCCCCCCAATATTAAATAGTTTACACTTGATATGGAATGTATTTTAAAGTTTTTATACTATTAATCAGTAACTTCTTGTAACCATGGAGAATGGATATTGCCAGCAAACAGTGGGAACAACATAAAATGTGAAGATGCTAATAAAAAAAATGGTAAGTCTTTAGTACTCAAATAGTAAGGATCCTTTGGGAATATGAGGAAAAGATGGGGGAAAAAAAACCAACAAAAAAAAAAAAAAAAGTGAAAAATAGAAAAGGGTAACAGGAAAAAAAGAAAGAAGGCAACAGCAAGACATCATCCAGTCAGTTTATGCATAACACTTATACAGCATTGACCTAGATCTATTGCTTCCAGTTTCTGCACGTTAGCATGTACTCCTCCATAACTAGCCAACATGATTTGACTTGCACTTGTTCTGTTTCCCTTCACAGAATTTGGACTCTTGTGACTAATTTATAAACTACTTCAGATGCTGGGTTTTTTTAAGATAAGATAATTTAACCAGGTTTTAAGATTCTTCAAGGAAAATGGGAGGGTGTCTAATTTTGTATGTTTATATTAAGTCACCACTTCAACAGATAAGAATTGAAAGAAGTAGATGGGATTCCAGTAAGCAAAAGAAGCCCACACTTGTATAAATGTACAGTTCTTCTTCCAGTAATTGAACCTTTTCTCTGCCATGCTTTGGTAGAGCAGCATTGTAGTTATTCATAGATATAAATCTTCCAGCTAATTTTAGGCAACCAAAATGTCAGGAAATGTAGCAGCAATCATTCTTCGTCCCCCCTCAAAAAACCCCACCACCTCACAAAACAAAACAAAACAAAACAAAACAAAACAAAACAAAACAAAACAAAACAAAACAAAACAAAACAAAACAAAACAAAACAAAACAAAACAAAACAAAACAAAACAAAACAAAACAACAAACAAAACAAAACAACAAACAAACAAACAAAAACCAATCCCAAAATACCCAGAACAAGAAACTTTTAAGTAGCAAAGATTACAATAATGTTACGGCAATTTGTCAACTTTTTTCAGTGTCCCTGTGAATAACAAGTACCTTATGATGATTTGTATTATTTTGCACTCTGATGCAAACCTGTCTGCAAGATCTCTTTGATCCCAGACTTTTTTATAATCATCCATAATTCTATTCTGATTTTCCTAAGAAGTTTTCTTCACTCAACCTTTTTCTCCTTTCTGATTTTATTTCTGTTGACATCACATTACTGAGCCTGGGAGCTTTTTCTGGGTTAATTGGTCCAGGTGGATTAATTTGGCATCTAATTACACAACTGTTTGTTGATACCGCTGTGAGGTTTTCAGGGTCACAATAAGGGAACTGCTTTAGGATACTTTTTAAAAAAAAATCAGGAATATTTTTTTGTAATTTTTTTTCTTAATCTGAGGCTGAGCTGAGTCCAGAGCCATTTGAAATTAGTGGCTAAGTTCTCTTTTACTTGACTGGGTGCAGAATCAGGCCTGAACCACATATATCACAGAATCACAGAATGGTTAGGGTTGGAAGGGGCCTCTGGAGATCATCTAGTCCACCCTCTGCTATAGATATGTTAATATATAGATACATGTTAAGTGGCACATTTTAGACCATGCATTAAAAAGCATATGCTGCTTTTGAGCTGTTTGAAATACTTGCAGAGCAGTCACACTCCTTTGCCTCTCTCTTTTTTGAAGCATTCATAGGCAGATACCAACACATATACACACATAATAATACTTACACATTTAACTTCTACAGTTTCAGTGGGGCACTACTCTTCAAACACATATCAAGTCATTTTTTTCCTAACCATTTTTACCAATATTTATAGTCCTACACATGATATTCCCAGATTTTGTGAAACAATAAAGAACAGGTTTTGTCCTCAACCTATACGCATACAGTATATGTATTGCCTGAATGTGTTTCATCAGTGATGGATGTCAAGATTTTATCTGCTAATCTGTCATCCTTGATTTTGTAGCATCATTACACACAAAGCAACACTCAGAAAAGTAGGAAGGAAATGGAAAATTCAATCTTAAATCTGCACATGATGCTACAAAACATATTCAAAAAATCTAAAACATCACCACAAGAAATCAGGTCAGGATAACAGGCAGTTATTATTATTCTTACCACTTTCCTCTCATAACCACATTATTTTGTACATTCTTTTGATAGCTAGAAATTATAGGAACAAGCTATGTATTGTAATATTGGTATTCCAATGCTGGTATTATAATATATTAATTCTCTAATTACAGAGATAATAAATGCCTTAAATAGACCCATAGAAGTTAAAGCAGGATGAAAAAAAAAATATTGTGACAGGAGAATGACAGAAAATAGGAAGAGAAATTGTACTAGTGTTAGAGGAACAAGACAGACAAAGAAATGGACATACAGAAAAGGACTAAAGGCAAAAAAAGGACTACTGAAATGTGCTTCTGGGCTGCCATCAAGGCGAATGAACATTTTATCTGCAACCATTCTAAAATGACCAATAAAGTCTAGGTGCTAGTGATATAGATTAGTTTATACAAGACTCAGAGAAGATTTAGATCTTCTAAAGAAGGTGGTTTAAATGCTTGGGTTTTGTTTCATACTTTTTTTTTGTTTGTTTTGTTGTTGTTTTCATATTTGGAAACGTCTTAATGATGCAAAAGCCTTTGAATCAGAACCATTTCTATAGGTTTCATTTTTGCCTGTACATCTACTATGTAAAATAAAAATGAAGAAAAAAACAAACAAAACAATTTATAAGCGAACATTAAAAATAGCTTTGACTGCCAGAATTGACTTAAGAATTTTGTGACTGTCTGTAAAAAGGCTAATATTTCTACAAAATGTATCATAATAGTTCATGTGATACACTGTCTTTCCAGAAGTCTGATTCTTGGGCATCAAAGTTGGTAATTTGTATACTGTGTAACTAACAGTCAGTTCAACTTTAGTATGATGTTTCTCCTCACTGACTTGACTATGCTTAACACATGCTGTCTTCTACATCACTGGATAGAGAAATTAGAAGCATTTTTGTTCACAACAGCTCTTGAGCAAAATAGTAAGTCAAGAAAACATGCTCATTACAACATGAGAGGCCACTTTCCTCTCATACAGAATATCCAGACTTTATATTTAGACAGCTGCAGTTAATATACTTAATGTATGTATAGATTTTAAAGCATTTGTGAAGTTTTACATATATACTGAAGTAACAATTTATTGTAGGGTCCCTGTCAACTATCATGGCTTCTAAGGTGAGAAAAACAATGTCTCCATCCACAGCAGTACTCTTTGTGTTTTATTGCCTTTATGGTGAAACTAGGCCTTTCTTTTAAGAAGACTGGCTCACTAGGCACTTTAGAATAGGATAGGAATTAGGCAGCTATATTAAGATGAGGAGGCATCATCTTTGATAAAGTGTGCAAAACATAGCACTGAAGAAAATGTAATATATATGGGCAGAATTGCTTTCTATGATAACTATGTAACTAGCTATATATATTAATGTAAATATAACTATATGTACATACATATGCATGTGTGTGAATATATATATATGTAAAAAATCACTTTGCTGTAGCTACGTAACTCTTATAATTAAAAAGTTGCTTTGCAGTAAAGGAGCTGGGGTTCTGGTGGACAGCAAGTTCAACAGAACCCAGCAATGGGCCCTTGCTGCAAAGAAGTATAACTGTATCCAGGGCTACACTAGGAGGAATGTTGCCAGCAAGTCAGGGGTGGTGATCCTTCCTCTCCACTAAGCCCTGGTAAAGCCACTGGACTACTGTGTCCCGTTCTGGGCTCCCCAGTGCAAGAAAAGCATAGAGTTACTGTAGCTAGTGCAGCACAAGGCCACTAAAATGATTAAGGGGATGGATCATTTGACATATGAGGAGAAGCTGAGAGAAGGAAGATCTAGGAAGATCTCATCAATGTGTATTGTATAACTACCTAATGGGAGGGAATGAAGAAGTGGCAGCCAGACTCCTCCCAGTAATGCCCACTGACAGAACAAGATGTAATGTGCAAAAATTAAAAAGCATGAAATTCCATCTGAACACAGGAAGAATCTTTTTTACTGTGAAGGTGAAGGTGGTCGACTGTAATGGGCTGTCCAGAGAGATTGTGGAGCCTCCCTGTGTAAAGGTATTCAGAATGCAACGGGTTACAGTTCTGAGCAACCTGGTCCAGTTGATCCAGTTGGCCAGAGAAGTTGTGGATGCCCCATCCCTGGAAGTGTTCAAGGCCAGGTTTGATGGGGCTTTGAGCAATCTAATGTACTGAAAGGTGTCCTGCTCATGGCAGGGCAGTTGGAACTAGATGATCTTTACGGTCCCTTCCAGCCCAACCCATTCTGTGATTCTATGGTTCTATGCTTGAATTTCCAAGGTCAATCATTCTGTAATTCTCTGATTTTCTGATTCTGTGATTCTTTGATGGCACACAGATTTAAATTACTTGAGGAAGAAGGCTGGGGGAGGTGGGGGATAAGTTTCATGCATCCTGAAAAAAATGTTTTGACCACTGATTTGTTCAGATCATATCTTGCTCTTGATAGGGCTATAACTACATAATAATAATAAAAGCCTTATCCCTACTAGCATATACTTTGCAGATGATTTAGCAATGATTACAAAATGCCTGACCATTGGATCTTGGCTGGGTGACTGTGAGATATACTCCAACTGTCTCAACAGAATTACAGTTAAGATATATTAAGGCATGGAATTCAGGTGTGAGGGTAACTGAAAATACTAAATTGATATCCCAATATAGCTAGTATCCAAAATTTGGTTACCAAAATAACCAATAGGTTATGTAGCAGCTACATAAGGTTTTTCAGACTATCAATCTGGATTTAGATTCCTAAATTTCATCTGTGAACATGGTGGGATCCCAGTTAGTACAATATATTTATTTATTTTTCATGTTGTGCACCAAATTTCCTACATTATCAGTAAGTACAGTCCAAGTCTTCTAAATATTCAAAAGCTATATGAGCCTTGTGCAATACAAGTCTGAGTGAGTATAAAGGTTAATATGAGTATCAGACCCAACTCTAGAAGCATCCCAAGACACTTTATTTACCACATTACATTTTTCATTCCTTGCAAGGTTTTTTTCAGGTCAGTAAGTAATTTATTTTGCTCTTGGGATACAGAACCTCTTACTGGCAAAACAAAGAAGTTAATTATATTGAATCGTTTATACTTTTATAATACATTTGCAATAAAAAATAAATAAATGTAATAATAAAAATGGAAACAAAGGTGGCATCCAGATCTAATTCACTCCATTGCCCCAGCTTGGAACATTCATATATAGCCCTTCCTAGCAAATGACTAACTAATTTTTTCTTGAAGTCATCCAAAGGTGAAGACTTAATGCACTATCTTGGCAAATTAAACTAATTTGAAACATTTCTGACAGTTAATCTAAATCTTCTCTGCCGTGATATTGCACATTGACAACATACTATCTTCCTCTTTGGTGCTGTATTTTATGCATGTAAATATCCAATCTTCTTGTCTTTCAGCAGCACAATTTTACTTCTCTTCACCTTGCTTGGAAGTCATACTTTCTAAAGATATAACCATTCATATACTTCCTTTGTATTTTAACAAATTAATCCGTGCTTTTCCCCTGAAATAAATTAGCAGTCTTGACATAGTTTACCTGTTAAGTTCTTAATGAGGCTATACAAAACATAAAAACTACTTACTGTTTTGGAGACAATGGTCCTATATATATTTTTGTTCTTTTTTTTAAATATGTATTAATGTTTATTATATTTATATATTTACTTTAAACACATATATATGTTTTAGATTCATTTTTGATAACAGATTTTCCTAGCCAGATAAGTAAATAATATAAAGTCCCACTTTGAAGACTGGTACTAACTGTAGAATTAAATCCCTCTTAAAATGCAAAATCAGACAAAAAAAATGAGGCAGAATAGGTTAGGACCCCATTTTCATAATGGTTTCAACTTTTTTTCAAAGTATTACTTGCCTTGAATTTAGCAGAAGGATATATATATATAAATTGTTACTTTAAAAAAAATAATTTTTGAATTAAATTAAATTCAACCCTAATACAACACCCATGCCAAAAATACTGTACATTTTTCACTTTTCTTTAAATGTGTGGAGGCAGCAGCATATAATCTATACCACTTAAGAAATGTAGACAAGGTTCAAGGATAGTGAAGATGTAAACTTTCTATCAGGACTAAATTTTTCTTTCTGAGCAGGGCATATTCGAGTGAAATGGTTCCAAGGAAACAATTTTATATGTATTACATTATTATTATTGTTGTTGTTGTTGTTGTTATCATCATCATCATCATCCCCACTACTATTAATTTCTGTCAGAAAGAACTAGAAATGCATGAAAACCTGCCTTGAAGCTCAAGAATATATATATTACATACACCAAAACACCTTCAAGATAATACAGAACTTTCAAACAGTGTTTTCACAGTATATAGTGTGAGTTCTCTGTAAGGAAAGAAGCCTGATATCAATCTCTCCTTTATTGTCACACTCTTTTTTCCTGGCTGTTTCCTGTCAACATTAGCAGTCTCTTGTTTTCAAGCAGTATCTATTCCTACCGAGATCTAGAGATTCATACAGAGCTTACATCTGGATAATTAAAATAATTCTGTAATGACTAATCTTTTATGCTTTCTGTAGTTTCACTTTGATTCTAAATTTATCAGAAAACAGTGGTTTTGCTTTAAAATGCTTAGTCATAAAAGAAGACATATTCCTTCTGCATTGCATTTAATGAGTATATGTAACAGAATTTCTTCCACATTTCTCATCATCAGAAGTGCCAAGTTCAGTATCCTAGCAAACAGAAGATACCAATTTCTCAATTGTATTAAAATCTGGAATGTTTTAATGGCAAAACTTTATTACTGAAACAATTTACAAAACAAGATCATCACAGTCATGTTATGCTCTCCAATAACTGGATTGCTGTTTAGTGTTGCTACTTGTCTTGATAATATTAAAGTCGAAATTAAAATTCCTTTCATACTTTTAACCAGTAAACCTTCAAAGATGTCTCCTTAGAAATAATACTAAATACTAGTGGTGTCTTTAATTAAGAAAGTGTAACTTCTAATCTTAAAGTAAATTATGCCAAAATGTTTGGAGAAATTGTTTAGAATCCTTCATCTTGCTTTAGGAATGGTACCTACAAATTCAAAATATAGCTGAACTGGGTTGAAAAGGTGTGAACATCTCCCCTGACTCCAGGCTTGCTTCTTTAAATTACTCTTTAAATCCCATTTATTTTACCAAAATTTCTATTTTTTTGGTCTTCTTGCCCCCAATGGCATACCCACATTATTATATCACCAAACTGCAAACCCATGTTTCAGGACTACAAGAGGTGAATCACAAGACTTTTGAACTGTGAAATATGATTTCTGTCTGTGCATGTAGTGCTGTGTGAAGAAGGTATAATTACTGTTGTGAGAAGGAATATTGTTTGGGGAAATAAGCTTATATAAAGAATGCTGTCAAACACTGCCAAAGGCTAAGAGAATGATGTAAAGTAAACACTTCATTAATTAGCCAGGATACTGTAGAGATTGAAGGCAGTCCCTACTTTATCTCCATCTGAATTACAAATTGCTTAAATTGAGGTTATGTCTTTGGAACAAGATTAACTTTTATAAAATAACCAATTTTTTGAAAAATACTCTATCAATCTTACAGCCAATTTTGGTATTGCAGAAAGAATAGAAGGAGTACGGCCCCTTTGAGATGCACCATTTTTAACTCTGCTGGAATCAAGCTGAAGTTAACTTTGGTTTACTTCAGGGGTTTTTAGGATTCTCAGAACTACTGGTAGTTTCTTGATACAAAGTTCCCTGAAGCGCAATATTTTCAGTTTTAACTTGAAACTCTTGAGTCTTAGGAATTTTTCCTAGCATTTCTATCACTATGTCTTACAATTAGGTTTTGTGCTAGTCTGAGGTACATACATGTGGGATTTGGTTTGAAATAGGGCCTGAAAGTATGTTAACTGTGTTTAAAATGTTTGTACTAATACAAATGCATATGTCTTGCATGGCTAATCTGCATGTGTGGAAGAAAGTCTGCTGTGTTGGACTTACTAGACATATATGAAGGATTCTGCATTGCGTGCAGTATAAAGTGCTTGGTTCATGAGCCTAGGAAGTTTCCAGTGTCTTCTCAGGTCTTAAAATTGCCTCACCTTCCCACCCCCCCACCCCCCCAACCTGTTGTTTCTCATGGCTAATAAACTGACTTAAACTCAGTTATCAGCCCATGGGACTAAATATTAGGGATGAACAATTCTGACCTTTTCCATGAAAAAAGTTAATTTATTGTTCATGATTAAATGGACCATTTATATCAATACTTTTTAGGAGTTAGTTTTCCACTTTTTGATTTTCTCCTTTTTTAAGGCAGTGACATCATGGTGTTTTCCCTCAGATTAATTTGCTCAAAATTACTCTAAAATGATCATTGTTTCATTCCTCACCAGCCATTCTTTGTAATGTTTTTATACTCTTTTTTTCTGGCTTTTTCTAGATCTGGTTGTTCAAGTAAGTTGTACATTATAGTTTGTATTCTCTGACTGAAAAAAAATACAGGTATTTCTACCAATATTACTTGCACATGGGACTAAATTTTGTTTCTCTGATAATTTGTATATGTAAAACTCAATTTCTATGAAAAGAAAAGAAAGACAGGAGAGGAATGAAGCTAGCCCAGGCAAATGCATTTTTAAAAGTCAACAAGTATTAACATTTTTTAACATTACTCTGTTAGTGTAGCTTTCCAAGAATCCTACTAGTCCCTCCACTGATTCCAGCTAACATTATTCAAAGTAGTTTATAACTGATATCCAACCCAGTTCAGCCAATAAAAGTAACGTGCTAGTATGAATAAGAGTAAAACCATTTTCCCATTTTGTGATTGTAACTAAAAATTCAGCAAAAAGACACAAACTCATATCTGTCAGCAAATACTTTGTTATTTATTTGTGGAACCATCATTCTTTTGAATATTTCTTTTGAAAGTGCCAATTTGGAAAAGAAGTAGTAGATTCTTTCTCATTTAAATGTAATGATCTTTAGAATTCTGTGGAACTGAGATAATTTTTTTTTTGTTATTTTTGTTGTCTTGTCTTCTGGGTGTGAATTAAGAAGCTGGGTGGGGTTGTTTTCTTTGGGTTTTTCTAACACAGACATTGTTCAATTAAGTATGGCACTGATACTAGGTATTACAGTGATCTCATTTTATCTGTGCATAGGAAGAGCTGGTGATAACATGCTTTATCATTTGTTACTGTTTGTGAGTATTTTTGTAACAGCAAAAGCTAACTTCATTGGAGATTTGCACAACTTAGAGTCTCGGTAAGGATGATTATAACAAAAATGTGTTTCTTAAAATATGAATGCTGTATGTTGGAGAAAAAAGTCTTATAATAAAGAATTTACTAAGTTTCAGGTAAGGTGATAACATTACTATCTGGAGATTTATTGATTTATTTTTTTTCCTATTAATGGTGAAGTTATGGTGAAGTTATGAACTTAGATAATTAGTTGATGTCTAACTTTCAATATGCTACTTAGGCTAGGTGAATGTCGCCCTTGTGCCCAGTTCTTCATCAGCTGAATCTACAATAATGTAGAGTCACAGGGACACAATAAATTAACCTTAAAATGGATAGCCTGGCTATAAGCAGCTTTCTAGAAGTGACGTATTAGAAAGGATTTCAAAATCAAATCAGGAAATGAACATTTGGCGTTGTTAAGCTAAGAGGCGTCATGTCACTCACTGTTGTTATTCAGAGCTAGATTAAAGACAGTCTAGTTCTGTTTGTAGTCTTGTAAGCACAGTATAGAAATCTACATAATTACAATATCCTGAAAAAAACCCCCACAAAATATAATTTTCTCCAGACAGTAAAATTTCCATTATGTTTCCCCAGTGTTATTGTAAGTTCTCAATATCCTTATGCTGTTGGCCATATCACTTTGCTCACCTTTATTACTGCATTGGATCACTGAATTGGGGGAGCAATCTTAATGGCTAGATAACACACTAAATGTTACACTATTTCATAATGTCAGATTATTTCACGTGAAACATACTGAAACTGCTGTCAAACTGACTTTATCTTCTAGGAAATTAAGCTGCATTATCTCACACAATGCAGACTTCTTATAAAAGCAGCAAGGCAAAACTAGTGGGTAGCTGTCAGGAGATAATCACCTCCCTTGGGAATTACAGATACTCTGCTAAATCTCATATCTTTTAAAGCCTTAGGGATATGATTATATTATGACAAAAATACCCCTGTTGCATTACTTACATATTTCAGTGGACTACCTGAATCATCTAGATGAAATACCTCAAGACAGCATTTCTTTGTGCTATTAAATTTCAAGTTTTAAACAACCACATGAGGAAATATCCATAATTCAGCTACAGAATTCTAAAAATTTGTTAAAACTTGTTACTGAAAGGTCTGAAAGTAAGAAGTTTCTGTAAGAATATTTAATTTATGTTAATATTAACAAAGAAATTGCATAAGACCTATGTATGGCAATAATCATAATCATGAAAAAATACAAAAAGTACTGATAAAAATAACATCTAAAAATACATTGGAAATAGTATTAGAATCAGAAATAGCACCATTTATTTTATTTTCTTTTTTCAAAGCCCTAAGCATACGTAAGCTAATTCCAAGATCAATGCTGGCCTTGGCTGTGAGCTGAGTAGAACACAATGATAGGAAAATGGAGTTGTGACATGCTGTTATCTTTTTGACCATGGCTATGTAAACAATACCCTTCATCACAGAATGATTTTATGTAAATGTAACCTTAAAAAATAGTAAGCTGTGGATTTGGTTTAACATTTGAGGAATGTATTTATGAAAATCCTGGGATAATTTAGTGATTGCTCAGTTTAGCAGCAGAAGAGTACCAGGAGGGAAAGAAAGAGGATTTTCCCCTCTTTGTGGAAATGAAACCCTGGGTTTTTCAGTTTGCTTAATTGCAACACTATTGGAAACTTAAAGACAATGTTTCTTTTGGGCGTCTGTGAAACAACACATGAGAGAAGGCCTTCAAAATGAAAGTTGCCAGCTGAGGAATTGACATCATTGTTTATTCAAGAGCAAGGCAGCTAGTCTTCAGGACCTGAACCTACATTCTCATTTTTCCAAGACTTAGGCTTGACCCTTAAGGCTACACATTATCGTGGCCTTATTACACAGTGGCTGTACAGTTAACTGCAGTAACTAAGCACCAGTTAAAAAATACCTAAACTAGCTTTTAACAAACTAACTTTGTATCAGAAATACATAGTAGTGTAGTGCTACAGCCAAGGCAATTTGTCTGCTTATTGAAACCTTTAAGATAAATTAGGAGTACAGGGAGAATATCAAGCCAAAAAAGTTAATCTAAGCTTTGTTAGTCCAGGTATCTCATTGTAGTATTGAATTCTAATTGTTATAGACAAGCCTTTAATGCTAACTAAAAGATCTCATGTATTTCTACATAGTGGAGGCAGTCTAACAGAAAGAAAATGTGTTTACCCTATAGCTTTGAGATTAGAACAGTCTTTCTGAGTTGAAAGTCCAGGTTACATTTAGGTGAAAGCAAGGTAAACATTACAGACATTTCTAAAAATTTGTTAAAAAATAAGAGCATCTTCATGCAAACTAGATTTCTAGGATCCCATTATATTCACTAGGAGATCGGTAGAGAACTAATGATTCATTCAGTTTCCCTATGATTTAGTTGAGATTTGGGAGCTTGCTTTTCAAAGAAGGGACCAAGGAGACAAATTTGTGTCATTCACATTGTGGGAGAATATTTCAGAAGTACCTGAAAGGGACACAGGTGCATTAATAGGCTTTAATGCCTTGGGGCTCCCCATCCCTGCCCCTGGTGCAGGACTCCATTTTAGTGCCCTGGGCCCATCAAGCTCTGCCCCAGAGATGTTGCAGCAGGGTCCATCTCCAGCTACCCACAGCCCTGCTCAGCCATGGGCCTTGCCAAGCCAGACCCATCCACATGCCCACATCCCAGCCTAGCCTCTGCTCATCCCCATAGCCCTGCATGGCCCTCCCAGGGATGTGTCTGACCTTGCTTCCCCTCACCAGGCCTGACCTGATCCCCACCCACTGGCTTATGTCTTTAGCTGCTCACATCCCCACAGACATGCCTGATGCCCTGTGCTGAGGGACATCAAGTCCAATGGCCCAGCTCGGAGCAGGGACAGCTATAGCAGATTGCTCAGGACCATATCCAGACAAGCTTTGAATATCTCCAAGTATGGAGACTTCACAACCATTCTCAACATGTTTGAGTGTTTGACCATCCTCACAGTGAAACAGTTTTTTTATTGTTCCAGTGGAATTTGTGTTTCTTTGGTGTGCACCAATTGCCTCTTGTTCTATCAGTGGGCACTGGTGAGAAGGGTCTGGCTGGGTCTTTTATAACTGCCCCATCTTTTTTTTCACACATTTATAAGACACCCCCCTACCCCCACCCCCCAAAGCCTTCTCTTCTTCAGTCTGAATAATTACATATCTTTCATCCTCTCCTCCTATATCAGATATTCCAACATTTTAATCATCTTAATGACACTGTAATCTGGTCTTAAGGAAAGTGTTTATGTGGTTGTAACAGGTTTCTGAATATTTTATGAAATTTTAAATCCAAATTTTACCATGAAGATTACATGTTTCTGGATTATGTCCATTTTGATTGGTAAGTTTAATTCAGCATTAAGATCCAAAACTGCTTAAAACCCAAGAAATCCAAATTGTGGGGCATCTGTTCCCATTAAATTTTATTACAGTGTTACAAGCAGAATCCGTAATTCTTAAGGAACAGAGAAAGTGAATTGCCATTAAAGCTTACAAATTGATCAGAATCTTGCTACCTCAGGTTTTTGTGCTTGTTCTCCATATAGCTGATTAAGTGCTAGATACTAGATTTGCAGTGTTACCTGGAGAAAGATGATCTTGAGCCTTATGAAGCAGAGAGCAGGAAAATGAAACAGCATCAGAAGAAGAAACAACTGTAACAGTGCAGTAATGCAAATCAAGCAGTACCGTGAAAAATGAAAAAATCTAATGGACAGCTGGAAACTGTACCAGTTTAAGTAAAGTTACTCACTTCGGTTTTTTATGCTAAATTGAAATTTGGCAAGAGATAGAATAAATGTTGATGTTGGCAGAACTGAAGATATTTCAGTAACAGTTTTATTAATACAAATTGGAAAACGAGTTGAGTTCCAAATGCCAGATACCTACTTTTAGTTTTCTGAATGTAACATCTAAATGAATGCCAACTGCCTAATAGTCAAAAGAAATCCAGTCAAAAGTCTATGTCCTGGTTTCAGCTGTGATAGAGTTAATTTTGTTCTTATTAGCTGGTGCAGTGCTGTGTTTTGGATTTGGTGTGAGAACAATGTTGATAGCACACTGATGGGTTTGGCTGTTACTGGGTCATGTTTATGCTAAGTCAAGGACTTTTCAGTTTCTTGGGCCCTGCCAGCCAGAGGACTGGGGGGGCGTGGGAAATTGGGAGGGGACACAGCCAGGACAGGTGACCCCAACTAGCCAAAGGGATATTCCATACCATATGATGTCATGCTGAGTATATGAACTGGGGGAAGAAGAAGGAAGGGGAGGACATCTGGCATTATGATGTTTGTTTTCCTAAGTAATTGTTACGCATGATGAAGCCCTGTTCTCCTGGGGATGGCAGAACACCTGCCTGCCCATGGGAAGTAGTGAATGAATTCCTTGTTTTGCTTTGCTTGCATGCATGGGTTTTGCTTTAGCTATTAAATTGTTCTTAACTCTGGAGTTGTACATTTCTTTCCAATTCTCCTCCTCATCCCTTGCGGGGGGAGCAGGGGGAAGTGAGCAAGCAGCTGCATGGTGCTTGGTTGCTGGCTGGTGTTAAACCAGGACAGTCTAGAAAGCTATTCAGCTAATCAAGTACAGAGGTCTAAACTGTTATTCCAGCTTGTCTGCCTACACCTTCTGTGGAAATACTGAACATTTAATAACTTTCTTTAAGGAACCCTAAAGCCTAAATTAATTCAGTGAAAAATCACAGTAAAAGTGGTAAAGGTAAGGTATGTACATGAATTAATATAATATAGGCACTGTAGGATATTCTATCTGAAACTTAAAAAAAAAAAAATAATTGTGTTTGAAATTGCAAAAGTTTATGTGCACAAATTGATTGACAGGGCTTCAAGCTTCTCTTGGAAAGGAAGTGGATAAAATCCCCAAAGGTTTTATCTGTGGTACTGTCTAGGACAGAGGTAAGTTTCTTCATAGTAGTTCACATGGTGCTGTGGTTTAGATTTTTAACCATAACAATACTGAGTAGACAGTAGTGCTCTAGCTTTTGCTGAACAGTGTTCACACAGCTCCAAGGCCTTCTCTGTTTCTCACTCTGCCCCCTCAGTGAATAAACTGTGGAGGGTGCAATAGGTTGTGAGGGGACAGAGCCAGGCAGTTGAGCCAAACTGACCAAAAAACCAGTCCATGTATAAAATGTCATGCTTAGCAAAAAAAAAAAAAAAAAAAAAAAAAAAAAAGAAGGAGTTTTAGGAGGCTTTGCCATCTTTTGCTTAGGAACTGAAAAACTATCAATTTACCCATGGGAGTGGGGGGGAGTGGTGAGTCATTGCATTTCCATCATTTTTTGTTTGCTTTCTTCTATTTTCTTCCACTTCTTTCTCACTTATTAAACTTCTTTCTTTAAATCTTTACCTGCAAATTTTCTCACTTTTATTTTTCCTTTCCTCTTCCCCATCCTACTCAGGGTGATGGGAGGAAGTGACAAGCAGCTGTGTAGTGCCTAGCTGCCCACTGGGGTTAGCCCATGACAGCTGCCAACCTGGATTAGCATCATCTGTTGCACAAAACCTGAGTAATCATTTCTATCCTGAAAACTATGGGAGTGACAAGGTATTTTTTACTGTTCGTAATCAGGATTCTATCATAGTTTTTCTCTACCAGTGCTATTCTATTCTATGGTTTGGCCTCCCGTTGTAATAAACGGATCCAAAAACTGTAAAGCCTTAAGGAGGCACTCAATATCTAGCCTGGCTTCAGCATAACACAAGTCATAGGAATTCTTTGAATTAATCTGATTCTGAACTATAGTAACTCTTCGAGGAAAAAACATATGTTTAGCAATGAATCTCCACCACAGCTTTCAAGTACAGCAGATTATTACCATCACAATTAAAATTATTTTCTTTATTTCTAATCTAAATTAATCTATTGTCAGCTTCCAGGCACTGGACCTGATTATACCTGTCTGCTAGTTTGAAATAACAGGACACTTGCTACAGAATGTTTTGTTCTAGATCAGTGTGTGTCAAGCTTGTTTCAGGTTTAAAAATGATGGTGCAGCCAGCTATCATTCTAACTTCTTTACTTTTACTTGCTAGTCTCTGTTTCTAAATTTTTGAAGTGCGTTAAAACCTCTGCCACAGTACTCATTAGACTATATTCTCAGTATGAGCCTATGACTTAACTTTTGTCCTCATTAATCAGTATTATTAGTTTAACAAATAGATCACCCTAATATTAGCAAACAGTCCCATTCCTTATTTGCACTCTTTTAATGTTCTTTCCAATTTTGATCATTAAATCTTTTATGCTTTCTTGCATATCACTGATACTAGCACACGACCATAATCAGGACCAGAATCAATCTCTGTTATGCACATGGTCACTATCTATGGACAATCCCAGCTTTAACACCAATGGTGAGTTTCTTTTCACTCCATTTAATATTTACCTGTAGTAGTTTAACCCTAGCCAGAAACTAAGTACCACACAGCTGCTTTCTTACTCCCCCCTGCCCACACCCCCAAAGGGATGGGGATAGTAGTCAGAAAGGAATGTAAAATTCAAGGGTTGAAATAAGAACAATTTCATAATTAAAGAAAAATAAAATAAAATAGGACAAAAAGCAAAACAATGACAATAATAGCAATAATAGGAATAATAACAATTATAATGAAAAGGAAGGACAAGGGAGAGCAATAAAATCCAAAGGGAAAGGAGAAAAAACAGGTGATGCACAGAACAATTGCTCACCACCCACTGACTGATGCCCAGCCAGTCCCTGAGCAGTGGTCAACAGGCACTGGCCAGCTCCCCCCCAGTTCATATACTCATCATGATGTTCTGTGGTATTGAATACCCCTTTGGCTAGTTCTGGCTGGCTGTCCTGGCTGTGTCCCCTCCCAGTTTCTTGTGCCCCTCCAGCGTTCTCACTGTCAAGGCCTGAGAAACTAAAAAATCCTTGACTTAATGTAAACATTACCTGGCAACAATTAAAACCATCTGTTACCAACATTGTTCTTGCACCACATCCAAAACACAGCAGTCCATCAGCTACTAAGAAAAGTAACTCTATCCCAGCTGAAACCAGGACATTACCACACTCATATAATTCTAGTCCCTATCCAAGTGTTTTAAAGCACTAAATCACATACATGCTTTACAGTATCTACTTATATTGCATCTTCACTATTATTTATATTAAATTCTTATAACGTCTCATAAAGAAATAAAAGCTAAATATATTTTTCATACACTGACCTGAGCTCCCATTTTTTGAAGTCATCTGTATTTCATATTTTAAATAATTTTTATTAAAGACCTCTCTAAAGTTTCCCTGTAGGAAACTGATTTTTGCTCCGATTGTGAACAGGGGGGATTCCCAATTGCTTACACTTAACTGGTAGTATCAAACTGCTTTTAGCTTTCTCATAAACAGATTTTTAGGCCTGTAAGCAACTTCATGGTGAAACAGAAGGTATTTTAGCTCTCATCCTCTTATTTTGAGGTATTTCAATGAGAACCTTGGGGTTTTAAGATTTATTCTTAAGAAACTAAAATAGAAGTTACTTATCTGAGTCCTCGATAAGCCCCTTTGCAATACCAGCTCTTAGGGCAGTCATAACACGAGCACATCATTATACCCTTGGCTACAGGTTAAACGGAAGGCATAGCTCTAAAAGACAGAGTAGACATAGGACCTATGATTTTTGTTTCTACTGAGATTTCCATGGTACACGTGAAGACTCATAAGACATGGGTCAGACTGTAATGAGTAGCTGTTTTGCTCATGTATATACAACGGAATTCTCATAGCAGAAGCAACATGTTCACAAGCAAGTTTAGGTTTAACTGTATTTATAAAATTCAACACGCTATATTTTAAAAGAGCAATGCAATCACTTCCATAGATCAGGACAATGGTAAAAGTGCTTATGTAGCTTTCTATTTAAAATTAGTTTAGAAAGTAAATGCAGTAACCAAGTTTCATGTGCTATAAATTTATACTGTCCATATATCTTTACCATTTACAAACCATAGTCCAATTTTGCAGCATTATTAATTTATAACAGTTTGTAGGTATTAGCACCACATATAATTTAATTCAGTTGCTATAGAGATCTCTACAGGGACACAAAAAAATAAAAAGAGGCAAAATTATCTGCGTTATAGTCTTGTTGCCTAGAGTGCACCCCCTATAGGGAGAGTGCAATAATTAAGTCTTGTTTACTGTGAGTCCCATTAAACCTTTGTTGTTACTGATTATATCATTGTCTGATTGATTTGTCAGGTGTGGAAAACAACAAAAAATTAATTGCCTTAATCTTCATGAGCAAATGACACATGCATTGTGAGCTGCAACACAGAATTCTCTAACAGCTGGAGCTCTTCTACTTGCTCTTCATTTTATTTCCCATTGTATCAGTGAACTCAATTTGAGGTAGGGGAAATTGTTTCTATCCACAAATTTGGATTTTGTATGTGATCAATGTAATAGAGAGAATGAAAGGATTTGCTCTTAATATAATACTTCCCTGTTACAAAATAACAGCAGGAAATACAATGCTTTTCTTTGCCAGGAAATGTATTTAAGGAAAATGCTGGGACAGATTTTATGCTGTATTAAATTCCAACTGGTGATAATAAATGAATCAAGCAAGAGAACTGATGAATTTCACAATCTATTTTATTGCTTCATTAGAAGTTTTTTACTTACATATTTACTGGAAGAAAGAGCATAGATTTTGTACCTCAGATCTATATTTTTTTTCATGCTCTGCTGTTATTTGCAGTATGAAGTTAATTACCTTATAAACATGTGATTCAGACACTAAGAGTGGATACATTATTAGTTTACTTAAGGAAAAAGTACACATAATTTTAGGGAATTTGTACAAGGTATGAGTATTGAAATACCTGAACTGCAGATTAAACAAAAAGACAATACTATTTTCTGAAATGTAATTATAGTTGGGTTATTAGAAAACAACAGAAGGCAATGTTTTATTTAACCAAATAAAGTCTGTTATGTTGTGTACTGTGTATTCTGCAGGTAATACATTGAGTTTTCTACTCATCAATAATTATTTTTATGCCTTTCCACATACTAGTCAGGAAAAGCAGTATATGTGTGGTTGTGGGAGAATCAGGTTATCAGATTTTGCTCATCTTGACATGCTTGATGACAAAAAAATTTATACCCTTTATGGTCTGCTGTTGCTGTTGCTGCAACTGCACTTTAGGGTCAAGGATATGTTTGGATTTTCAGAACAAGATCTTGAAGGTGACAAAAATCAATTCCAGCATTTATAAAGACAAAATTGCATCTAGTCACTTAGTCACAGCAAACACGTCTACAGGCAGTGGCAACTTAAAGGAAAATTGCATGATAAGGTACATCTGTTAGAATACTTTAAAAGGTAGAACTGTGAATTCAGACATGAGTAGAGGTTATGCTTTAGTTACACAGGATTTCAATTTAGCAAAACCAGTATGCTACACTAATACTTACACAAAGAACTTTAATTTGTAAATAGGGACAGTTATATCACCACTTCTTCAAGAATATGGTCTTTACTTTGAAGCCTTATAACTCTAATATTAGTTTTGTATGAAGAATCCATTTGTGTTGATATTTCTTCAGGATTGAAAATAAATTGATCTTCTAACTTTTCATAGCAAATGTATTCATGTATGCATTTTATTTTCTGGTGTGTTGCATTAAAGGTTGGCTAAACGCCATGACTCAATGTTATAGTTAACTCTGGTAGACAGCACAGCCCCATGCAGCCACTTGCTCACTCCCAGTCAGTGGGGTGGGAGAGAGAACTGGCAGGGTAAAACTGCAAAAACTCATGGGTTGAAGTAAAGACATTTAATAGTTAAAGAAAAAGCCGTGCGTGGAAGCAAAACAAATAAGGAATTCATTCGCTACTTCCCATCAGCAGGCAGGTGTTCAGCTATCTCCTGGAAAGATAGTTATTTTAGAAGAGAAATGCCACCACTTTGAATGTCCCCCCTTCCTTCTTCTTGCTTGTAGCTTTTATTACTGAGCACAATGCCAGTAATAATAACAAAATATCCCTTTGGTCAGTTGGGGTCAGCTGTCACAGCTGTGTCCTCTCCCAGCTTATTGTGCCCCCCCCATCCTCCTTGCTGGTGGAGTGGTGTGAGGAGCAGAAAAGGCCTTGGCTCTGTGTCAGCCCTGCTCAGCAATAACAAAACCATTCCCCTATTATCAACACTGTTTTCAGCACAAATGCAAAACATAACATGATACAAGCTACTGTGAAAGCCAAACTCAGTACAGTATAAAATAAAAAAAAGATTGATTTTAATCTATTATGCATAAATATATAGGAATTAAGCAGCTCCAGGTAAAATTCCCAAACAATGGGGACATATTTGTTTATAGTGTATTAGAATTCTCCCTGGATGTTTTAGCCTGTAACAGCCACTACACTCCCAAATAACTTTGAGGCATAGCTGATAAGTTAACAGAGGTCAGAGACCATGTTAAATATAATAGAGGATATTTAACTTTCCTTAAGTGAAGAATTCTACATCATGAAGATTCAAAACAGAACAGGTCATGGAGTATTCAGTAGGTCAGACATCAAGGTGTTTTATAGAACTACATAGAGACTAAGTATAACAATACAGACTCTAAAGATCATGTGGTACCTCACAAATCTACAAGGCCAAGCAAATTCAGAGACCTATGCATATATTGTTGTAACAAAATTTTGTTTAATTTTGGGGAACATGGATTTAGACTACAATTACTGTCTAAGAGAATAAACTGTATCTCAAGCTTCATAGGACAAGCCACTTACAGGAAGGTTTCAGTCCATTTGAAATAGTCTGACTGAAGCTTTTTGGTCTCATTTTTGCTATCACCTTTTGGTTAAGGAGACAGGCATCACAGCTTTAGGTCTGGGATGATTTACCACTTAAGAACTTTAAATTAAATTAAATTGCCATTTTTCTCATGCTTTCCACAGATTTGCGCTCTAAATCCCATGTTTTTCAAAAAAGAGAAAAGATGCCTCCTCCATGGAAACCAGTAGCAAATTTAATTTGCTTTCCTTACATATATACTTAATTTTACTATTTTAGTGGGAAAAAAATAAAGAATTTATATCTCAAAATATTTTTTTTACTTCATTTGAGGCATAAAACTCCCATTTAATTTCACCATATTTATTTTCACCATTCATATTTATATTCACCATTTATTTTCACCATAAACTTCAGCCATAAACTGTAAACTGACTCCTGAGCTAAGCAATTATCAGTTATAGACTAGAGAGTGACTGTGAGTCAGTTCCAATACACTACTTGGAAAAAAATTACAATAGTGAATTTCAGTAACGTGTAGCATCTAGTTTTCAATCATTGGACTAGAAGCAACAAACCCCATATTTTATTTCCTGTCCTCAAGCCAGCAGGATGGTAAAATAAGTTGCCAGGTGTATTTTTTTTGGAAGTATGACATTTCTGCTAAGTACTTCTGGAGTAGTTCTGATGACATTTCAGAAAATTCCTGTCTAAGTACTGTAGTTCTTAGTGAACAGGTTTCCAAGACTCACATACATCTTAAAGTTCTTCATGAATGCTTAAAAAAAGAAAAAAAAAAAACATTCTTCCTATTATAAAAAGACTGTTCTATGTTCTACACAAAAATTGCTCAGTCATTCAAAAAGTGATATGAAGAAAAGACACCATGATATACTTGCCAAATGGTTAGACAGAGGCCAACAGATGTGTTACAGAATTAAAAACTTGCTAAGTGACAAAAAACAAATGAGTATCTGGAGGTGGTTGTGTATGAAGTTTTCTAACCTTCCAGCAGCAGTAGAACCTTGTAATAGTATCTAATAAAATACACCAATGTAGTCTGATCAAAGCCCAATGCTAGCATTTTGAAAGTGTCATGCTTGGTAATGCCTTAATTTCAGTATATTTTAGACTCTTAAGTGTCATGGATAATTATCTTTCTGAACAGAGAAACGGTAAGTCACATGACCAGGTTAAGTGTCTCTTACAGCTCTGTATCATGTCATCAGCTATAGGAATGTTGATCACTGTAGATAATTAAACTTGATTACGCTCCTTACAGTGGCCACCTACATAAGTCTCCAAGTCTCTTCTCACCTTATAGTGTATTTCTCCTATTTTGTAGCATGATTCCTATTCTGTAACTCAGTGTTAGCTAGGAGCTGTTAGGCTGCACTACCTCTACTACATAGCTGAGTGCTAGTAAGAATGAGAAAACAAGTTTTAATAAGATAAATCAGTGACATTGCCAGTGTATAAACAATTCTAGGGACGTGCAAGATTAATGTAACTAGGCGGTATGAAATGCCTACAACAGAAGTCCAGCCCATTCATGTAGTGAATTTATATTTTAATAGTTACACATCATACGTAAAATACCAATTGTCTTCATCTGGGTTTTTGTTTGCTTGCTTGCTTGCTTTTTGTTTTCTTGAAAATCACATCAGATGGGATTCTTCTCATCTAAATTCACACTTAGTTTGGATGTCTGTAAACGAACTGGGCATTGTACTGTCTCTTCAATTTTCTTATACTTAGGAGTTAGATTTCTCAAGGTCTGTGTGTGTTTACTTACAAAACTTAAAAAATTCTACAATTAATTCCATTTTCTTTTGATTGCTTGATTTTTCCCTTCTACAGAAAATGGATTTTTTTTTTTCGAACGTGTGTACAAAACCATTTTTGACATAAGGAACAACACTATGTGCAGATTATATACCATACTGAATAATAGTAGAAGTAATAATAATAACTAAACCCAAAGTCTGTCAAAGTGAACCTTACACAACTCAGTATAATTTCATTCTTAACTGTAATATATTATACAAAATAAAATTTATATTCCTTGTTAACAATAAAATATGAACATGCTTTTTTTTAAGAGCTCTTTTGTTCTGCAGTTTTCTGCCCGACAAACACTGTTGGCTTGTTTTGGGTTTGGGTTTGGTTTGTTGGGTTGGTTTTTTTTGCATAATATAAGTTCTATCCTTGAAACGTCTATTGCTTCAAAGAGAACTTTAGCTGTGTGATGAACAATCAGAAGGCCTCCGCTGTTCTTACCAAGCTTTAAGTATGTTTTTCTACTGCCACTGTTTTGATATTACATTGTCCTCCAGTTGTATGCCAAGTTCACCTAAATATGTTTTTTTGAATTGTCTTGTGGATTTTGAAGGGTATAAAATCAAATATGCGTCCCACAATATAGCTAAAACATTGACATCAGACTTTTATTATACTTTTCATGTGAGTCATCTTATAGGACAACAGACTACAGTATTAATTCTGTTTTTTCTCTCTAAAAATACATCCCACAAAAGGCACTAGAATAAATTACACATGAACTTTTTACTGTTTGCTCAGACTGATTTTAAAAACATAAGGAAATATGAAAATGCTAATGAAATAAGCTGCTGGGCTCTGATAAGTGACTCAGAGCAACTTCAAACATTTCTATTAAAGTAAATCACGTATTTCTCACTGTTGACATGTGTTATCTATTCAGCCACTGCAACATGGTGCCCTTTTTGTTCCGTGGCATGTAATAACAGCCTGTAGAATTTTTGCTGGTAGTAACAATAGAAACTAGGAGCTAAAAGTTGCATTAGCAAGCAACTATGTTATCTTCTGACGATGCAGAAGTAGTATACATACTTATTGTGGCAGAGTATTGGGTGTTTAAAAGCAATTAAAATTTTATTTGCATCATATTATTTTATAATTACTAATTAGAGATTAGTGTTTAAAAATGACCAAAACAAAACTAGAGGGACAAAAACAACGGAAAGAAGTGGTAGATTAACGGTATAAACTGAAACATCTAACTTTAAAAAGAAATTATGGAAATCTAAACACTTTTCAGTGTATTCAGCTAAAATTAAACAAACAAATAAAATTTGACCTACACTTCCTTTGTAAAAAGTCATTGTATTATATTGGATGCTGGAATAACAGCTTTTCTGCTGTTCTAATCCAAATCCACTGTGAGATAAGAGAAATGAGCATTATGAATATGGAAGTCCTGCAAAAGCCTCATGCTGTAATATTGGAAAGTCTGATTATTGAAGGTCTGTTTCTGCATAGATCAGGTCTCACACTCACAGGGGTTCCTCTGTCTGGTTTCCTATGAGTTTATGGTCACTTGCCTGACAGTTACAGTGTCCATCACATGATTGTTGTGATGTTGAGTTTGGGTGTTATCAAATACAGATAACAGATAAATTCTCAATGAACCATTGGATCCATGCTTTACTAGGCTTGTGCTTACAAAAATGTAAATTTAATGCCTACTTCTTTTAAAGGTTTCCTGATTTATATGGAAATGTATTAATCAGTTCCAAACTCAACTATCATTATACACTGAAGATGATAAGATAGCAATGCCATTACAGAAAACTGCAACAGATTTGTTAGGTAAAATAGGCAAAATGATATAAATTATAGGAACCAAAACCAGTAAAGGTGAGCAGGAATATTCACATGGAAGGGTCTGTTTTTGTGTTTGTTAAATGACTGGTGAGTTTATTCTCTACTTCACACAGGAATAGTTAACCCCAGAGTCTTAAAATAGTGAATCAGCATTAATGCCACTCTTCTAAGGAGAAATTTACTTTCATGGAGATATTACTTTTTATTGTGACTACAGTGCCTACAATTATTTTCAGCCTTAGTTAATTTTGCTTGCAGTTTTCCCAGGTACAAAGACAGCCATCTAGCTACTCTGATAAAGCCTTAATTATTTTAGCAGTAAATTGAAGCTGGAGAGTAATTGTCAGGCTTCTTTTAATTTTTATGACATGCAACCACACCTCCCTCTACAACACTATATTTTCTTGGTTAATCCTCGATTTTCCCTTAAGTGGCACACCTTAATTTCCAGAAAGTTAGTTTATGTATTAGTTAATTGCACTTAAACTCCATCTAGACTTGTTATTTCTGTGTTTGAACTCACTTCCCTTTCTCAACTTTCTTTTATATCAGCAGCAAACTGACAAGATCTTATTTATTTCTTCATAACCTACTGTAGAGGAATGAAGGCAGTGGGTTGCTTAGCATTGATAACATGCAGCCGTGGCCTTGCCTCGAAGGCAGTAGGTTGGCTGATGTGGATAATGTGCAGCTGTAGCTCGTTCCTGCTAAGTAATTAAATAGCACTGAGGAGGGTGAGAGTTGTGTCTGGGTGGAGTAGTAGTAGTAGTAGTAGTAGTAGTAGTAGTAGTAGTAGTAGTAGTAGTAGTAGTAGTAGTAGTAGTAGTAGTGGTCTGGTCTGGTCTGGTCTGGTCTGGTCTGGTCTGGTCTGGTCTGGCCTCTGGAGGAATGAGAAACAGTATTGACAGTAGAATCTGACCAATGGTAAAGCCTTGTTGCAGCCTACTAGTTTGTGCTGCAACAACCCACATCCCTCTTAATTTTCTTTTAAGAAGCAGTTGGTGGTTTTGAAACATATTCAAGAGGTGACTCATCTAAAGCTCCTTGTTGATGGTATGACACTTATTAAATTGCTCTATTATATTTGAAAAATCATGGCAGTGAGGTGAAACTGCAACTGGAAAAAGGGAAGTATCATGGCCATTTTGAAAATGGGTAAAAAGGTGGATTCTGGGAACTACTGATCAGTCAGCCTCACCCTTCTGCCCAGAATGAACATGGAACAGATTGTCCTGGAAGATATATTGAAACATATCCAAGACAAGGTGATGATTAGAAACAGCCAACATGGCTTCACCAAGGCCAAATCATGCTTGACGAACGTAGTGGCCTTCTGTGATGTAGTGAGGGCATCAGTGGTCAAAGGAAGAGCTACGGATGTTATCTAGCTGGTCTCCTATAGGGCCCTTGGGAGCATCTTCCACAATATTCCCTCTAAACTGAAGAGATATGGGTGATGGATGGGATGTTAGTTGGATAAGAAATTGGCTGCATGGCTGTTTCCAAAAAGTTGCAGTCAATACTCAGCATCCAAGGGGAAACCAGTAGTGAGTGGTGTCCCCCAGGAGTCTGTACTGGGGCTAATACTATTTATCTTCTAGCATCTTAGAATCACAGAATCATAGAATGGCTTGGGTTGGAAGGAACTTTTAAGGTCATTGACTTCACACTCCCTGCCATGAGCAGGGACATCTTTCACTAGATCAGATTGCTCAAAGCCCCATCCAATCTTACCTTAAATGCTCCCATTGATGGGGAATTCTATGATTAATTAAAAGCAAGTTTTTGTCCAATACCCCGAAAATTATTTAGTCAGTGTGAAAACCAAATGTGAAATCACTCAGAATTGAACATTAAATCATTCACAACAACATTTGCAGTATTTCTTACTGCAAGTATTTTAATAAAATGAGGTATACTGATGTTATGAACACATGTATTTTAACTGATTTCTGGACATTTTTTTGTCTTGATTTATGCTTTTTTCTTTTTATGTTGTTCCAGTGTCCATTGACTGCCATTAATTTATTCTGCTCTGAGGAAAAAATTTGGGTCATATTCTGTTATGATTAATAGAGATAGAAATGTCAGAGGCAGGCTGAGATGTGAAATCACTGAAGAAATTAAGATCATATTCAGAACCAGAGCTATATATGAATCTTTGAAAAATCAAATTAGATATTCAACTGATAATGGTGCTGAAAAGTATGAGAAGATTTTGAAGGATGGGCTTCCTGTGAAACACAACAGAGTAGAGGGAGAGAGAAGACTGCCCTGATAAAGCATAATCAGTCACAGTGGCAAAGGAGACAGGAGAGCAACCTGAAGTTGTAAGGAAAAGGTCCGAAGATTAAGAATCCAAATAATGCATGAGTTTAAGGAAGTCAGATTAGTGAAGAGAAGATTGTTAGAAAAACTTATTAGCCATGATCAATCAAGAGAGGAGAAAACAAATCAAAAAGGTATTAAGATGGAGCTGGAGAAGAGGAAGTAATTTCAGGTAGCAAATAAAAGGCACATATAAGTGAACAAGATTACAAGGTATTTTCTAAGGACTGATAAGACTAATATATAAAAGACATCTACAGCTTACTGTTTGCTACTTAGCTTCTTAACAGATTTAGAATGACAAAGACAAAAATGATAGATAAGTTTGTGCAGCAAATTATTTTGAAATAAGTCCACTTCTGAACAAACAAGACTGTAGAGTGTTGTTAAAATTTTATAGTTAATATATCATTTTTTAAACAATTGAATGGGAAACAATAAGTAGTAAACATTAATACTCATTCCAAAACAAACAATTTTTTGTAATATGAATACTGATATTTAGAGAAAAAAACAACCCAGAAACAACAAGCTGTGGTAAAATAAAAACAGTAGATGTTAATCAAAAACTCCACCAAAAACAACATGATGTTTCTCTAGGCACAGTTTCTCATTTTTTAAATAAAAAATAGTGACACTAGAATTAATGTTAAATATTGAATGTTAAATTACCTAAAACCACATATATGTTGAAATGACTAGTGCTGTTATTAAAAAAAAAAAAAAAAAAAAAAAAAAAGCAAACACAAGCAACATCATCAAACGCATCAGATAATCTTTTCATCAAGTGGTCAGTCCCAATTTAGAATTAATTTTTGCAAGCCATGATCCTACTGGGTTCAGAAATCTTCAACATTTCAGAGTCTAGAAACAGTCTGTTAGTTTTTAATTTAATATTGCAGATGAACAAATTATAAACCAAACTCTTCTAGTCAATTTAAATGTCCATATCCCTGATAATTTTTGCTGTCCTTCCCTTTATGTACTCCATATATTTCTTGACTATGGATGCACAGAACTGCAAATGAAATCTCGTCTCTCTTTGTATAGTGGCACCAATATATCTCTAGCACTACCAAAAATACATAATTTTATGTAAACCTAAGCTTATGTTTCCTTCTGGTGGTTTCCCTGATGTTTCTTTGGTGTTTCATTATCATCTGGGATTGCGTGATGCATCCAGAAAAGAAATCATGAATTCAATAATATTGTAGGTGTGATTCATTTAACCGCCATCAGATGTTGATATTTGAAAGAATAATTCGAGGTTCCTAGTAAGATCTAGTTAATATTGCCAACTGGGTCCAAAGCGTGATTCATCTCATTCAGAACTGACATGAATTTGTCGCTGAAAATGTCTATTTCTTGAGTACAGAAAGACTCTAAACTACAACGTAGACACCTGTAGCTGCCTAGGTTGCAAAGGTCCAAAATAAGATGAACTGAATCTCACCTTTTGATGCAACATATTCTGTTACAATTAGGTGGCTTGTTACTTCTAAATAGTATAACTCTTATTTGGTGGAATTTTATCTTAGAGTTATATTGCAAAAGGAAAAATAGAAGTTTGCAGTATGCACCTTTTATTGTCAGTCATTTTTCTGCTGCACATCACAGTTGGAGCTGGTCAAATTATTTGATCTTTCTTTCCAATAGACATATGAACATAGCAGAGAGAAAATTAATTAATTAAAAAATAAACATGACAAATTTGACTTAATCCACTTTATTTTGATTCCATCCAATTAATATCGAGAAAGTGCCAAATCTTAACTTTTCTGATGGATCTTTAATGCCTTATACAAATTAACAGTGCATATCCATATCACAGCCAAGATCAAATGTGAATTCTGTGCAAATAGGTAACAAAATGTGTAGTACTGGCTGCTTTGAACATGACCTTGAGTGCCCAAAGTGGCTGTTATGACTATGTATTTTCAATTCAACTAGAAAATGGAAGAAGCATACAACTTGTAGCTCAAGAAATTGATGGTCCAGCCTTCATTTTATAGAACAGTTAATTGTATTTTCCACCATAAAGTGATGTGCAGATTTCTATCTAAAACAAATATAACAATGTGGATTTCTTAAATGACAGACTTTGAGGAACCTTATTTACTTCATGTATTTACACATTTAAAGGATATGATATGTCTTCAGGTGTAATGTGTTGAATATATTCCATCCCCTTTGTATAAATTTCTCCACAAACTGATTTCTGTAATAAGATGATTTGTTTAACAGATCAGATAATAATTCTGAATATTTTTTGGGGGGTACACATGATTTTGTAAATGCAGAAATGATTTTGCTTTTTCCATAATGAAAATACCAGTGGTCATACAGAATAAGACCTTATCAGCAGATATGTTCTCCCATATGACATGTAATGTCTGTTGTATCCATATTTACAAGTGAGATTCTGCGAGCAGGAGAAAGGTTATTTGCCTTAGGTCTTTCCTGTATGTTTTATATCTTCCTTTATTTTGGGGAGCACTACCTTCCTCCAAGGAATGGATCTAAAAACCTTCCATGGTATTCTCTGCAACAGTATCCTAGTCTCAGTATATGAATCATGTCTATTAAAAAATATGTCCCATTGTCTATAATTTCAAATAAGACCCCTATGTATAATGCATGATTTAGTTCATCAGGAAAACATTGGATACCTACAATGAAATCATTGCAATATGGCTATGTCTCATTGATGGTGATAAATCGTTAATCAAGGAGAGAGGGGCGCAGTACAGAGAGACCAATCTGGTGAGTCAGTGCTTTTGAAATAATGACAAAGCTCTTGGGTATAGAATGACCACTGCTTTTTTAAGCAGTCAGTTTATTACATTGTTCTTCATATATCAGTTTTTGCACTGAAGCATGTTCCTTGGATGCTAACAACACTAACAGCAGTTCTCCGAATTCTGAAAAGTATAGGAAACGAAAATGTATGATGTAAATCGTGATAATACAGAAGTAATTTGCAGTTCATCACAAGCACCTTCCTACTGTGACATACTTGTAGCAAATAGCAAATGGTCTTCTGGGTTTTTTTCCCCCTAGTTATAGCTGATTCATTTTTCCGTTTTTTTAAAGGGCCACCCAAATTTTCGTTGCGATATACATATTTCAGCTGAAATGAATAAATATGTAAAGGCCATACCGCATTAATAAAGGACTTAGTGCTGTAGTTTAACCACAGTAGCCAGCACAACCCCACACAACCATTTGCTCACTCCCACTCGATGGAGTGGGAGACATAATTGGAAGGGTAAAAGTGCAAAAACTTACAGGTTGAGCTAAAGACAGTTTAACCGGTAAAGAAAAACCTGCATGCACAAGCAAAGCAAAATAAGGAATTCATTCACTGTATCCCATTGGCAGGCAGATGTTTAGCCATTTCCAGGAAAGCAGGGTCCATCACATGCAAGAGTTACCTGGGAAGACAGATGCCCATCTCCACTTCCTTCTTGCCTATAGGTTTTATTGATGAGTACAATGTTGTATGCAACAGAATATCTCTTTGGTCACTGGGGGTCAGCTGTTGCAGCTGTGTCCCCTCCTAGCTTCTTGTGCACCTCCAGTCTACTCACTGGCAGGGCAGTGTGAGACAGAAAAGGTGTTCTATGCTCTGAGATGTCTGATTAAGGTTGATGGAGGTGCTTCAGGGTAAGAAGCTTATTTGGTTTGTGATAACTTTGAAAGTCTGCATAGGTTGAAAGGCATATAACCTGCTGCTGTTTTATTCATGATACTTATTGGAGGAGGTTTCAAAACTTTTCTCATTCTAAGCAAGAGTTCTAAACAGTAATTATAATATAAATCTTGCCATCAGCTTTTCCCTTGACAGATAGTAAAGGATAATAATGAGCCCTGCTCTTCAGAAGACGTATTGGGTCTCTCAGTCTAAGTGTATATGTAAATACTTTCCTTTGATCTTGAGTTACACCCTCAAAACACTGTTACAAAGAGGAGTCCAGACAACTTTATCTAGCTATAGAAAATTTCCTACTGGCTAACTCCAGGAGCCTTCCTGTTGCTAGTTGTCTACTGTTGTAACTAACACAAAATTTTCTACATGGACAACTGGGCATTTTACTGAAATTTATCTCTAGGCAGACAAGACATCTAAAAAGTAGTTGTTTTTTTCCCAGTAGATAAATGGTTACATCCTGGTTTGGGTTTATTCTTTAGGTTTTTATTTGACTTCAACCAAAATCAAGCAGGAAGTTCAAGGTCGGATAACTTAGTCCTAGAACAATTTTTCTCACTCTTTCACCACCTAAAGTGAGCTGGAGTCTCTGAGATAAATCATTTTCACTGCTAACTGGGAGACATTTATTCTCTCTCAGTTTAGCAGGCCTAGAATACCTCTAAAATAAAAAAGCTTTTATTACATTCCTAAATGAGATTTGCTTGTTTTGCAACAATGTCACACTCTTGGCACTTATCTTGTGTTTGATACGTGGTTACTTCTAGAACTCCTCTCAGCACTATTGATGCCTATTCAGATATTCCCATTAGTATTTCTCCTCCTTCAGAAATACAGCACTTTGCTTTTGTCTCAGCTGAATTTCATCTCCCTGATTTCAGATCCTGCACTGATCTGCCAAGACCATTTTGAAGTCCGAGTCTCTGTCAAGTTGCACCTCCTTTCTGCTGGATGTCATCTGCAAATTTTTGAAGTTATCCTCTGTTTTCTATCATACCATTAATGAAAACCTGACCTTAAGAGAGACCCTTTTTGAGTTTAAGATGCTTCACAATTGTACACCAAACCATTGACAAATATTCTTGGAGAATAATTTTCCAGTCACCTTGAATGGCTATAACAACTAGACTTTAGTTATTCATGAGATGTTTTGTGGGACAGTCAGTCATTCTGTTATAGACTTGCCCCTACAGTCCTTAAGATAAAACTCCACCTCCCTGCCAAACACCACAGACAAATCTATCCAACTTCCCAGTCTTCCATGACCACATCTATTCCCTCAAATTCTTAGAGATACTGGAGTGATTCTAAGTGACTTCTGGTAAGTCTTTTGGCATGCTCTGGTGAATTATTTCATTGGGCCCTGATGAACAGAACACAGATGCCATACCAAGTCATCCTTTAATCTGATTTTGACGTGCACATTTTTTTTCCCTCCAAACTCTAGCTTGCATGCTTATCTCCTTACTTAACTTAATTATGTTATGTACCTTGTCACAAATTACCTTTTCACATATATCTAATGTAAGAATGCATGTAACATCCCCATAACTTTTCCGATACAAAGTAGGTCTGTTTTCTTGTGTATTTGGCATTTCTACACTTTAGCTGGTTTTTATGTCTCTTGCTATTTAAAACCTCGTTATTTTCCTCCCAATTTTCCCTATATGCATTATTGGTATGAAACTAGGGGAAAATAGAGCTAAACAAAAAATGCATCTCCCACTTAATCTTACTTTGCAGCCTGTGGTACAAGGTAAATCAAAGTTGTTGCTATATCATTAAGGATATGTCCCTTGGGGTAAAAAGTTAGTTTAGCTTGCTAAGGATTAGTACACCAGAATGGAAACTAAATGATGGAACAGATCTTATGCTTCTCTGAGCTTAAAGAAATCAAAAGAGTTCCAACAAGAGTGATTTTTCACAATCAGTTTAATCTTCCTTAATATTTAACTAATTAATTTTTGTTAGTTAATTAGAAAGTGTGTACAATACTTTGAAAATGAATGTCACTACAGATGTTCACAGCTCAAGCAATCACTTGGTTAATTTATTTTTTTTTCTTGCCCTTTATTCTGTTAAATACATACAAACCCCACGACCACTGAATGCCTCTCCGTGTATTTTTTTATAAGATAATTAGCTGGAACACTGGAACATCATAATCCTGATTTTTAGAGGCCTGACTTGGTTAAACTAATGATGTTGGTTTAGTAGTTTAAAATAAATTGTTGTATGTCTCTGTTCTACATTATGAGAAACAAGAGTACTGTAGATTTTACTTGGTAATTTTGTAATGTTTTGTGGATTTTTTTTTGGTGGTCATTTGATGCATTTTTCAAGTATTCAGCATGAGATAATGAATACAAGCAAGTTTTAAATTGTGAAATAAATTATGAGTAGAAAGTTAAAGTATATTTTGCTTATTACATTTGTAAAATAATTTTATTTTATTCTGCTGAAATGACTCATTCTTTCATAAAAACACTAGAAAAATGTATTTGAGAAGAAATAAACAAATTTTGTAATTATTTAGGGCATTCTCTAAGTCTGAGTACAGCAACTTAATAGAGATTCATCTGAAGCTCAAATACAAACAAGATGTTTATGACATGACAGACAAACTTTCCCTCTGAAGTACTTAGAATATGACTGTGGTTAATTCACAATAGCAATGTGTAATGCTTAATAAGGACAGGATGTCAGTAATATGTCTTACTTGGAGATTCTCAACTGAGATTGACTGAGTGAATCTGAGTGTGTAATTAATTTTTTTCAGGCAAATTAAAAAAGAATTTCTAAATCGATCTATATACAGTGGCTGAAACCCAACAGAAGAGCACCATTGGTTAAGGTCATTCTTTGGTGCACAAAACTGCCAACAACTCCAACTCTGAAAAACAAGTCCTCCCAAAAATGCAGGAACATTTCATTTCCATATCATTTTTAGCAGAATATAGAGGGAAAAGAAAAAAAAGAAAAAAGAGGGGGGGAAAGAATTTAAACAAAGATAATGGACCATGGGGGAGTGGGGGAGGAGCCAGAGGAAAGTCAACCAGAAAAGTGTAAGAGCTGATTTCATTGTCAAGGAATTAAAGTCAGAGAAGGCAACCCATTGTCAAGAGAGGTGCTGAGAGGAGAATAAGCCCCACCATTATTGAGTTAGGAAAAGAGGAAAGAAGAAAACAGTGGGAAGTAATGCAAAAATTTACTTTCTAAAACCATCCACATTATGATATTTAGGTTTAACACCTAAAATTTCTACCAGAATTGCAACTTTTTGTTTGTAATTAATTTGGTGCAACAATCTATCCTTGTACTTCTCAAATAATCATCACTCTTCATGTTACTGAAGAAATTTCCCATCTGTAACTTTTAAAGCATAATCCAGCATTCTGTGTCAGGTTTCTTGTGTCTTAGTTAATTTTCACAGTATTTGTGTCCTCATGTATTTGTATCTCATTTAACAGTATATTATATTTTATACTAAAATTTTAATAGTAAAAAAAATGCATTGAAAAACTTCATATATTCACATGGATTGAGATTCTCAAAAACATCTGCTAAAAACCTGTATTTATTAGATAAATTAAAGAAAAATAATCAGAAAAAATACCTTCAGTGACCTAGGCTGTTTTGACTGTTTAGCTCAAACTTTCATGAAACTACTTAAAGTTTCTGTTCCTTAGCATCTTTGAACATCAGTAACACACTGGATATACACATAGTTTAGGAGCTCAGTATTCATAATAGTGTTTGATCATTTGCCTTAAGGATGGTAGAACAAAAAGAGTTAAAATTTGCATACTTATGCTTAATCTAGAAATATCTTATTACTTATGGTCATGTGCTATTTAAAAATACAGTACCTAGATAGAAATACCACTAATAACTTTTTTTAAAAAGGACACCAAAAGAAGAGTTTAAACCAATTTTGATTAAAGATCTATAACTTTGTTTTGAGAAAAAGCTTTTTTAAAAAGCCTATTTGACCCCTTTAGAAAATGTTGTACAGATATGAATGAAAGTGATTTTACATGTCGATATCTGTGTACTTTAGAGAAACACAGGAATTTTATATATTTAATTTATATGTTGCATAAATTAATAGTTGATAGATATTACGGCCATAGTGTCTTTTCAATGGTTCGAAAATAGCATTATAATTAGATCAGAACTGTAATAATTTTATTCTGGATGCATGTGATGTACACGACATGTCATGTACAGTTTTTCCAATATCTCTTGGCATTTCTCTTACCATGATTTGCTGTCTTTCCTGTGTATCTATGGGTGCTTCTACATATCTACAAATTTTGATCTCATATAAGCAGCATTACTTTAAAACTAATGAAGTTCAGTCTACAGAGTTAGTTTGGATTATTCTGCAGTAATTAAGAAACATTATTTGATACTATGTATTTGCAATGTTATTAACATAAATAATGCCATGAAGTTAAGTTAATGAATAATAAGAAATAAAGAGCCGATTGAATTAAAATTAGTATTTCTTTAAATGAGTCACTGTCTAATACTTTTTTGCTTCCCCATATATTAATTATAGCTATCATTATTTCCCAGAAAATCCTTACATTTCAACAAATTCAAACGGATTATCAGTAGGAAATAAGTAAATCTTTACTTTAGCTCAGTGCTTGCTAGCACTAACCATTCACAAAAGGCTGATAGAAACGTCATACAAGGAACACGTGAAAAGATTAGCTGACAATTGACTTGTAACAGGGAAAAAGTAAAAAGCAATCAAATAGGTAACCTATCTGAAAAAAAAAAAAAAAAAGAAGTTGTGATAGCTATTAACTACACAGTGATATTCTATGAGTTTTTCAATGAAAGTGAAGAAAGAGCATCCTTTCCATTGTATGGTTTGGTAATAGATACAATGTGAACAAAATTTTTATATTCCACTGCATTATTTTGTAATATTTTTTCTGAGAAAATAAATTCTACATTTCTCTTCTTGATATACAAAAACAACTTTATGAAGTTGTCTGTGAGAAGTTCAAGGAGTTCTATTTCTGACTCATGAGAATATGGATAAATTTATGTAAAAATGTAATATATGTATAAATAAATATAGAAATAGGGGATGATTACTCTATCACTACTCTATTTTTTTCCTTAAAAATTGTAATTCTCCTAATTCTAATTCTTCTACAACACACTTAGGAAAATCTGCTATTTGATCTTTCTGGTGGTTATTCCTCATTAAAATAACATGTTTTTCTTACTCCATTGGATGGGTAGGCTTTATATAGATCAAATACATGGGATGTAGACTGTCACCCTTATTGATATGAAACTGCTTTGGAGTTTAATGGATTTTTTTTAAAAAGGAAGATATGCTGGATCTTTCCACTTCTACTTTTTCTACTTAAATGATTTGATAAATTCCAATTGATGTTGAAATAACCAAAAAAAGAATAAAAACTACAGGAAATATTTTAGCATTTATGGAAAAATAGAATAGCATAGTTTGAAGTTCTTACTATGAAGTTCTTGACCCTTTATACTAGTTAATATGAATAGCTTTATATTGACTGCAACAGTCGGGTTATGCTGTTAAATTTTCATTAAACCAAATCTCTTTATGCACTGCCAATAACTTTTACTAAGTTCACGGTATCCCCATTGTCACCCCTATTTTACAATAATGTATGTCCAGCATTTATTCACATTTATGTCTGTTTATTGCAAGCACACACACAGGAGAAAGTTTAGTATTTCTATTTTTCTGTATGCAGAAAAAGCATCTTAAAAATTGCATTTCTTAAATATAAATATGCCAAATAATAGCAATAATGCTATGTTGATTTGGCTTATTCAGGTTTGTCACTGTTAAGTATTTGGATTTCCCTGAATATTATAAGTGTGTTTTAGTAGCTGTCTTCAGTTAGTGACTGTTATCAAACTCATGACTACTATACTCATAGGATAGTATACTGTCATTGAAGTTTTTAAAAGAAAATAACAGACATAACATAAGGTTATAACGGATTAGTGGTTTACACATAAAGCAGGATGCATAGTTTTGTTTGGGTTTTTTTTTTTTCCTTTTTCTTGGACAATTAGATATATTTTCTGGTTCAACAATATTTACTCCCAGAGTTCAGCAAAAAATATCTGATTATTTTCATGCAAACATGTTGATTGTCTGAGACAGACAACTACATTTTCATTTGTAGTGGTATTCTCACCAAACTTCAGATAACTTCAGTAAGGATATCTACAGTTAAGACATAAACTCTAGAGATGCCCCTTTCTTTCTCCTGATTCCAAAGTCTTTATTTTCACCTAAAAGAAGCATATTTCTTCTTCATGTACAGATAGTTTCATTGTACGTTTCCAGACATAAGTGCGAAGAGTCCATCCATTTTTTTGTGTCTTTGTTTACACCAGTAATAGAATAAGCAAAACATTAAATTTACATATGTTTGAATTATTCTTGTATTTTGTCTAATTCTACTGATTATATGGGCTAGTGGAAAGGTTAAAGTAACTGTAAGATTACTTCCTAGAGTCCATGAGACATTTTAAGTCAGAAAATTGTCTCAAACCTGCAAATGTATTTTGCAAAAAATAGCCATATTATCTGAGGAGAAATATTTTTGTGTTAGAGGTATCCACTGGTTTGACTCTTCTTACTTTTGAAATCTCCATGATTGAGCAGAGCCTAGACATTAGCTTTGAAACACCTGTTAGACATTATTTTTAATTCATTACAATGCAACTATGACTGGGGATACAGACTAAGATGAGTAGGAACTTCCATGTAGACCTATTGGGCAGATTCAAAGGATCAAATGTCAGAGATGGATATCTGAGACTTCTTTAGAAATTTATTTAAATATTAAATATTTTAATTGCTTATTTCTCACCATAATCAACAGAGTTGGGTTTTTTTATTATTTTAATTTGCTTTGGTTTACTGTAAACTTAATTCTAAATTTGGTGGGCATACAAAGTCCATTTTATGGACAATGAACACCTCTGTGATGTATTTATGCTTAAATTACAAAAAGACCTTAATCACTATGTAATTCCCTTAACAACCTGGGAATAAAAATAATACTAGTTATGGTCATTCCTATTTGCCACAGACTAATCTGTTGATTATATGTAAAAAAGAGGTTGAAAAGAACTGCTATCTACATAGCAGTTTTCTATGGATTGGGTAGATGTTCCTCTGCAGATCCTGTGTTTTGTACAAGAGTAAGAGAATGAAGAGGGAAGGTATGAGATTTTAATGGTGAACAAGAGAAACCCAACAATGCTCATAGTACAGAGCAGCCTTTTTGCTGCTTCTGCACTGAAAATACTTATTAAATAGAAAATATAAAGTTACTGTAGTGTAAAACAGAATAAAGCTGAAACCTAATGTCTTTATAATAATATTTCACATTTTATTCACATTAGCATGTACCATATCCTATGCATAGACACAAAGTATAGATCTCTTGGGTTTTAGTTCATTGTGCTTATGCTATTAATTTTTGTTTAAAGTAACTGTTGTACAATGAAAGCTGATTTACAAGCTGACAAGAAGGCAAAAAAACCCAACAACCATGAATGTAGGAAATTCTCTTGTTCAAATCCCCTTGACTACATAGCCAAGGGAGACCAGGATTTTAATCTATTTGCCATTCTCATTACTTCTTTGCATTTGATACATGGATTTATAATTAGAAGAATACTCCCAGAGAAGGATGAGAGATCTATTCTGTATGTTTAATACTGTTTAGTAATTCTATGCACATCTGACAGAAAAAGCAACAGCGGCATCAATAGCAGTGACACATGGGTCAGTAATATACAAGATGAGAAAAAAAGAACCATCACCAAATTAAACATTAAGAATAGATTCTGGATGTTAGGAACCTGGTGTAGGACGGGATCTTCTAAATTTTATGAATTCCTTTCAATGATGCATTTTACTTGGATGAGGAAGAAGCTGTTGAAAATTTTTGCAAAGTCAGGCTTCTGTAAGAAAACCAGCTTTGTCATCATTGAAATAATTTTAGAAATAAAGTGGAAGTTATAAAATAATTTGTTTTAAAGAAACCAGTCAGCAATCTGTTATGAGATAATGGAGTAAAAAGTGGAATTTTCTTATGTTCAAGGGAATTTCTGAAATAGATGTAAGAAAGAAGAGGTTAAGTTTATTTAATCTCAGGTTTATTGGTTTAAAAAAAATGTGGTTTGTCTTTTGATTCCTACAAAACCAAAACATTTTCCATGAACAGCCGCTGCTTTTTCCAAAGAAATATATCATCCTTCCCATTGATGAAATACTGAGTGGACAGAGTTGTTGAAGCTGGAAGGGAACCTCTGGAGGTCAGCTGGTCCAACCCTTCTGCTCAAACCGGGCTGCCTAGACCTGGTTACCCAGGAACATATCCATATGGCTTTTTTTAAATATCTTTTTTAATATCTTGAGGAGGCCCAGAACCTCTCAGGGCAACTTATGCCAGTGCTCAGTCCCCTTCACAGTGAAAAACTGTTTACTCATATTCAGACAGAACCTTCTGATTCAGTTTCTGTTCATTGCTTGTCCTGTCACTGGACGCCACTGAAAAGAGCCTGGCTCCATTCACATGATACCATTCCTTCAGGTATTTATAGGCATTAATAAGATCCCCCTGAACCTTTTCTTCTCTAGTATAAGCAGTCCTAGCTTTTTCAGCCTTTCCTCATAGGAGGGATGCTCCAGTCCCTTTATCATCTTTGTAGATGTCCATCAGACACCTTACCTTGTACTGGGGGGCCCAGAACAAGACACAATACTTCAGATGTGGTCTCACCACTGCTGAACAGAGGGGGAAGGACCCTTGACCTGTTGGCAACAATCTATCTAATGAAGCTGGGGATGACATTAGCCTTTTTTTGTCACAAGGGCACATTGCTTGTTCATATTCAACATGGTGTCTGGCAGGACCCCCAGGTCATTTTCTGCAAAGCTGCTTTCCAGCTGGGTGCCCCCAGCATGCACTGGTGCCTGCGGTGGTTTCTTTCCATGTGCAGGACTTTGTACTTCCCCTTGTTAAACTTCACAAGATTCCTGTCAGTCAGCTTCTACAGCCTGTCAACGTCCCTCTGGATGACAGCACAACCCTGTGGTGTAACAGCCAACTGTCCCAGTTTTGTATCATCGGTAAACTTGAGCGTACACACTCCCCCATCATCCAGATCTTTAGTGAAGATGGTATACAGGATTGGACCCAGTACTGACCTCTTGGGTACACCGCTAGTCACTGGCCTCCAACTAGACTTTGTTCCAGTGGTCATTACTCTCTCAGCCCAGACTTCCAGATGGTTTTCAAATCACCTTACTGTCTTCTCATCAAGACAACTTCAGCATTTGTTCCTTTTCTTTCTATTCACTTCTCATTTCAAATTCCAAAGATTTTCTTTCCATTCATTTCCATGAACCTGTTGATTAGTCAACAACCCAAAGATAAATCTGTCCTACTGATAAATTTGCTAAACATAACTGTAGTACAACTTCAGGAGAATTTATAGTGCCCTATGTCTATCAGCATCGAATTCCACTGCCATGGTTTCTAAACTGTTGTGACTTTCAATGTCTGGCAATTCCTATTCATAAAAGTATATAATAGAACAGTCTCTGTAAAGGGAACCAGCTTTCGTAGACCCTCAGAGACAAACCTGGTGTTGCAAAATCTAAACATATTTCTTTCATAAAAATAAAGAATGTAAGGCATTTTACTGATCCTACAGATTTTGGGGATTTTTTTGTGGTTTTTTTTTTATTATTTATTTTGTTATTTTTTTGTTTTGTTTTGTTTTTCAAAATGCAGCAAGTATATACACACCAAAGAAACTCCCCAAATATCTATTGTGACGGAAGGACATTCACAGAAAAAAAAAAAAAAGACTTGAGCAGTATTTGAGTGTTAACAATAAGATAAAACCCAGTAATCTAGCAGTTGCAATTAGAATATAGGTATTGAAGACCATAAAAAAATTCAGGAAATTTGAAGTAAACAGAGAAGTGAGGAAATGATTGCAAATGGAAGGATGAAACATAAAGAAATATGTGAAAATATAAATAGTATGAAAGATTTTAAAGTAGGAGAAGATTTACTGGGATAGTTCTAGAACCACAGTATCAGACCAAGAACTATGGGGGGTGGAGGGGTGGAGGGGGTGGAGGTCAGATTTAGGTATTGGTAGATTTTCTTTTTATGTTACTGGAAACAAACATAGTACTAAAAATGTAATTTTTAGAAATACAGATTAAGTAAGAAATAGCATTCATAATTTTGAAAAGCACTTTATCATAGTGTTAAGGGAATATTCCAAATAATGTATTCCACTTGTTTTTAGTAAACAAAAGGGATATTGTAAAATTGCTCATAGAAAAGAAAATGTCCTAGATATCTGTGACTTGATTCATATAAAAGGGCAGACATAGCAAATGTAGGGATACAGCTGCAGTTCTTTACTTTAAAAGGGCAATTTTTCATAAATTGAATGTTTTAATAAATAGCATGTGCATAATGAAGACTGCTTTAGTGTGGCTAGCCTAGTATTTTTCTTGAACAGCAAACTGGTGGGTTTGGGCTTTTTTGGGTTTTTTGGGTATTTTTAGGGGGGTGGGATATTTGGTTTTTCTCTTGGTTAAATAAAATTCAGTGGATTTAATCTATTGGAACTTAAGCATGTGATATATACCTGCACTACAAATTATGCACAGTAGAAATGATAGGCATGAGTATCAACTCTAGGGAAGAGAAAAGCTGGTTAGAAGAGGAGCTATAATTTTTACTGTAAGCAAACAAACATAGGGATAGAGGAATATTAACAGTCATATTCATCAAGGATAGGTTTCAAATAATTTTTACAATCTTTATTAATATTTCTGTTAATCTGGAAAAAAGTGTAAGGGATAAGCTAAATTTTTCTGATAACACAAAATTAAAGAAATTTAAAATACAAAGGAGAATATGAGTATTGTGGAGAAAGAATTGCTTCACTTTGTAGCAACAAGTTATAAAAAGGGGTCTAGTACTAAAAAGATCAATATCTGGTGGCAATGAATTATTTTTTTCCTGTTTATTGAGAAGGACAAGGAGGTATTTGAAAATACTGGAAGACAAAAATATGTATTATCACAACGTTTGTTTGATTTTTTGCTTGTGGGCATGAGGAAAGTGCATGTATTTCTCACATCCAAGTACAGGCTAGTAATTCCTAATATGAGCCATTCGTAATCAACAGTCACTTTTCTCTCTCAGCCCAGGCTGAAGCATGGAATAATGTGTTTCTCCTCATAGCAAGGATTATTAGCTCAGGAAGTACACTCCACTAGACATAGACATACTTGTTTAGAGCTAGCTTGTATCTAATAGGGCACAATGATACACAGTGGGGTTTTTAATCTGCCTTTAAAAGATTGTGGGGTTTTGGTCCTTTATGGAATAGCTATAAATCATCTGTTTAATGTGGTCATAAAAAGATATCTGTAGTTTGTGGTGCATCAGTGAGCATTTTCAATAGAAATGAGAAAACATGAATAACAGTACAGAAGGCGTTAAAATATTGCATATCGTTTTGATCAACCACGATAAAGGAAGAATTCAAATTGGAACAAGGCTTAAATTATTATCATGGAAATGGAGGATCTCTACTGAAGCTGATCAGCAGATTTTAGGGCTTCTCACTTCTCACTGTGGTTATATCATACTGAAGTCATAGGAGTGCATGATTTCAAGTACTGTTGTAATTTCAGGTAGTACCAGTATTGTACCTCTTATTGAAAACTGACCCTTATAGAAAGATGGAAAGACTTTTCATGTCAGCAATGCTCAACATTTATATATTATGAAAATGGTGGGGGTTTAGAGGCCATGTTAACATATTCAAATAAATAGAAATGGATCTTGAAAAGTGATGTTATTTTCCATGAGGAAATTCAAAGGACATTATAGATTAAAAAAAAAAAAAAAAAAAAAGCAAAAATGTTTTTTAAAACAAAAAAGTGTTTTCCATTTTCAGTTAACATGTTTTTCTCTAGTTAGATAAGCTTCATCAAATACATTTTTTTCAGATTTGAATTTAATATTTACTTCTCCACCATAAACTTCTACAAGAAAAACCGCATCCAGTCTGTTGCAGACGAAGAAGAACAGGGAACTGGATTTTCAGTGAAAGATACAGCTGAAGCACAGCATCAATTGATTAAAAAAGCAGAAAATTCAGCGTGTCTTTTAAAAGGAAAGAGGTGCAGTAGCAAAGTATACTGAGGCTGGTGTTTGTGCTTGCCTGCAGATACAGACAGCAGGAGACTTCTCTCTGCTGAAGTAATGAATAACTAAAAGATGCTTAGAACCTAGCGCATAGAGTGGCAGGATGCTATCAGACTAGCTGTTGGAGGCAACAAAAAAGGCAACCTGTTGGCTATTAATGCGGAGGCATGAGTAATGTTGGCTCTTAAAACAGTACAAGAGATCTGAGAGCACCGAAGTTGAGGACTCTATTTTCTGATGGTTATTACAACAGGCAAAGCTGTGCAGGTAGGGTGACATGGTAGTCAGCAAGCGGTTTCCTTCCCATCATGATGGTGATTCAGAATAACCGATGCTAATTTGAGACAGAGAGATATAATAAATGAACTATCGCTCTTTCTTTCAGCTCCCTTTTTATTATAATCTTATCATTTGAGATTTTTCCCAGTGAGAATTGAAAAACCCAAGATATTTTTTTCTACCTTTGTATCCATTTTGATGCATAAGGCACTTTAAATCTTGGTTGAATGTTTTCATATATTTTCCAGATAACACATAGACACTTGTAACTCTTAGGCAGAATCAATAAGCAAACATCAGCTAAGTGCAGATAGATGGCTTATTTCTCTGATGAACCAGCAACATAGTGCCTGGCTGAACTCTAAAATATAAAACTGACAGTGTTCAGCTGACATTGCATGGAACATATGTAAGGAAGACATTGAACTATCATTTAACTGCCAGTAAACAAATGTTAGAGAAGTATAAAATAATGTTAAACAGGATATTGGAGCCTATAGCAGGACATGTAAGTGCTTCCAGGAAACCTCTAAAATTCAGTGCTATTAAAACTGAATGTGGCTTGTGTAGATATTCTGGAGAACTCCTTTTTCTCAGTTCTCTGGCTGCAAAATGGTCAGATCATGATTAAACAGATGGGCTTTAAAGCCAAGAGACATTATGATAATCATTTTACTCATTCCATTATTCTTGTATTACTGGAAGAATGGTGGCTCCCTGACGTTTATATAGGTTTCAAGGATTTTCATAACAAAAAGGTGTAGTTTTACAAATATAGGTGTTGTCTAACAACTTGTGGATGCAAACACAAATCTGTACTGTTTATGAATAAGAAGCCAAAGAGAAAAGCCTCAGTAAAACAGAAGTGAAAACCAATAAAGAAATGTGAACTTCGGAGAAACAATTCCTTTCAAATTCAGTTGAGTCTGACTCATTGAAACTGCCTCATTAAAATCCCTCCAGTATTTTGTTTTATTTCTTATTCTTTCCTAATATAAAAGAAGAGGATATTCTGCCCTGCTAAAGCAATGGAAAATGACAGTTCTGAGAGCTTTGCCAGAGAAATTGTAACAAATAAAATTTAAAAATGCATTGATTTCCACAATGCAAAATTATGTGATACATGTTGAGTCCTAGCTTTAGCCTTCAAAACTTCGTATTTCTGTCTCATTTTGTTTATGTTGTTTCTTATTAAATGCTGTTCTGAAACACTGAGGAAGAGTGGAATTCATCTTAATTTTTGCTGTTTGTGTCCAATTAGCTTGATTCAGTTGTACACACATTGGCATCTAGGGTAAGCCTGGAGAATCCCACTCATTCTGCAGTTGCCTACCCAGAAATAGGTGTCTTCTATGTTTTAAGGCACAGTTCTATAAATATATCACAGCTGAGCCAAATTTCATCTCCTCTAGCTATCTGTTTATCCAGCCCATACTTCCTCAGCTTTCAGATGAGACTGATGTAGGAAATGGTCTCAAAAGCCTTCCTGAAGTTGATCTAGGCCTTCTGCTGCCTCTTTCTCCTTGTAGCCCATCGTTTAAGAGTAGAAGGCATTCAGTTTTGTCAAGTAAGGTTGGCCTTTGTAAATTTTATTACCTCCCTGTCCATCATTCATTTGGGAATGGGTTTTGAGAGGACATGCTTCATGATCTTTCTAAGAACTGAGGTGAGGTTGAATGGCCTTTTAGTTCTTCAGTCCTCCCTCTTTAAAGTAGATACAGAATGATTAATTTTCTGAGTTGTTGGAAACAATGCCTGAACAGTGTGGGATTTTTTTTAATAAATGAATGACAGCAGTAGTCCAGTTTCATCGTCAGTTCTTTCAACACCCTCAGGTGGATTAAGTGATCAAACTCTCATACAAAATTAAAAGGCTTAGAGATGTTGTACACACATTTTAGATTCCACCGTTGCTGTCAATTTCCTGTATGCTTCCTTTTTATATTTTAGTTCACAAAAAGGTTTCTTAGTCAAATAGGCTTTCTGCCAAAAATTCCAGACTTCTTGAGCTCATCCTCTGTCAGTTGATCAAAACCAGCTCTCTGACCATATTATCTTCAGATCTCTATCTAGAGATACAGAAAATAAGTCTCTGGCTTCATGCTGGAGCTCTGCAGAGCCAGGGAGCTGTTTTACACAGTGAAACTCTCCCCGTTCTCTCTTTATCAGTCTTTAACAGTCTATACTCATTCATGTGTTCCTGTTGTGCTATCACAAAAACCCTCTAAATACAAGAATTTCCAGTTCCTCCTGTTTACTTCAATAGAGTAATTTGTGTTAATGCACAAATGCTTGAGAAAAGCTTCTGAACGTCCTCTCTTCTGAGAGGAAACATAAGTGTCCCTTATTCCAGGAGAATCTCCTCTTCTGTGGCTCTTCCTTAATGACTTCTGAACCTAGATGCCCATCACCCTGTCAGGTTATGTTAAAGCTCTTACTAGGTTAATAATTTTGCTATTCCTTGTTTTTATCAGCTGTATTGTCATTTCTTGACAGTAGTTTTCCTTCATCAAATTATGCGCCATTATTGAATAGGCCAAACTGTAATGCAGCCAGGTGTTGGTTCACTGCATATGAATGCTCTTGCCATAGTCTTCTCCCTTGACTGAAAATACTGTAGAAAAAACAGAAAAAAAAGTCTGTCCTTTGAGTGTTCCTCTTTCTCAGTTTCAAAAGTCCTGAATCTGTTTTCTTATCAGTTACAAGTGGAGAGTGAACCTTTCTTTTGCTCTTAGAAGCAATATTTTCCAGCTGCCACCCACTTGAGAGCTTTTATCTTTCTGTTTCTTTGTTGTCTTGGCCATGCCTTCCTTTCCACTATTATGGGGCTCATGCCATTGCCTTTGTTCTTTTTGGAGATGCTGCTTATCTTCTGTTCTCATGCTGAGTGCAGCAAAGCTTGCTCATCCGTTTCTGACATCTCTTCCATGTGGCACTACAGCACCTGTATCAGAGCACACATCCTGCATGGGGCATCCCAGTACTGTTCCTGGCCCCATTCCAGGGAGGAACACCAGGTATTCTCTATCCTTGTACTCTGAAGACATGGTCAAAAACACTCAGACTCAGGACTTGATCTTCTTTTTTTCTACTCTTTTTCTCATGTATTGAAATTATATGCATGGAATGAAGAAAACAAAAACCCTGTTTTGACCTGACAATATCTTGAAAAGTATATTAAAATTATATTATATTCTCTTGAAAACTCATACCAGCCACCTTTAAAATCTCTCTTAGTACCCTGCATGTTAAAATTAAAAGCTTATTTTACTTTGGTTCTTTAAGTAACAAGGAAAAAAGGTATTTTAATTGTATATGTGGTATTTTACTTTTTCATTTCATATAATCAAATTTCAATTACTCTACTGTCTGCAACAAATGTGAATTAAAATTATGCAGAAATCAAAACAGAAACTATACTTTTATACATTTACATATACATTGAATAGCATCTGCTGGAATCATGAATGCCACTTCAAAAGCTTTTTACAAACTTGAGAAGCAGAGAATGTCAGATTTTTCCAAATGAAAAATAGATTTTGTAATGCATTTGAAAAAAAAAAGAAATTGATTACTGAAGCATGTAAAGTTGCCAGCATTTCCCAACAGTTCTTTATTACAAAGAAAAATCTCTGCAGCTATGAAAAAGTTCTTTCTTTTGTGGAAGATCCATGTAATAGACACAAAAAATCCCACTGTAGCTAGACATGCTTTTCCCATATGGGCACCATGTGCCTCTCAGCTGTAAACCTACAAGCTCTATATCCTTAGAAAAGAGAAAATAATCTCATTTGGAAACATTTACAATGCAGTATATTTGTTGGGAGAAAAGTGAAGTAATAAGGTACATAGTTTTAAGGAAGGATGCTGGCAAATTGAGAGGAAAAACTGGAAAAAATAGGATGATCATCAGCTTGTATGAAAAGGCAAATGCCTTTTTTATTTCCCTCTTCTCCAATTAAGTGAGATACAGAAGTCAATATGTGACCCTTAATCTTGTCATTAGTGTTATTTCATCATTCAATTAATTCTCAGCATAGTTCACAAGCATCTTATAAATGAAAAATTAGTGATTGTGTATGGAAGAAATAACATACTGGGAAGAATTCATCTATCTTACATAGCTGGTGTTCAATGACAGAAAAGCATTTCAGCTACCGCTGCAGATGTCCCACTTTCTCACCTTTGTTACTGTCCTTGCCCTTTACTTCTGTCTCTTTTTTTTCCCCCAAACTTCATTTTTTCCCTTTGTTTCCATATTTACAATGCACAAATTTATTAATATTTAAAAAGGCTTCAGTCAAAATACTCTGACATTTGAACATTGGCCATTGGCTAAGGCATGTTTCCCTCATGAACCCTGTCTTTTTTCTCTTCTTGTAAAGATTTTAATATCTCCAGCCTCCTCCACCTTCATTTTTATCAATAATTGGCAATAAAATAATGTATCTCCACATCTGATATCCTTTTGCGCTTTTTTTGATTGTTTTTGGTTTTTGTTAGTATACTGGTGATATTTACTTACTCCCTTTCTTAAAAAGTCGACCTGGTTTGAATTTCAATTCCTAACTATTTATTCATGTTTCCACTGGATTCCCATTATAACTTACCACAAAGAAATAATGTCAATCATCAAAACTGAGGCTACATTTACAAAATTCTCAAAATGGCTTATAGCTTTTTTAGGCTAAACATAAATGTATACAGCAAAGGGAGGAACAGATTTACTGCCTGATCTATTTCTGTGATCAGCCTGATTTTTAATATATTAATCCAAGTGTCAGTTTCATTCTAATTTACAACCTGAGGTGATTTGGTTTTAATATTGAGAAGGATAGACCCAAATTCTCTAACTTTGAATGTGAAATTAAATCTTCATCTGAATGTCTTATTCTGCATACAGTGTTGGAAACTTGGGACCTAAAAGTGCTTTCCAAATTCCTCTTGGGATGATAAGCACCTCTTCCAAAACAAGAAGAAAAAATAGTTAATTTTAAAATGCCTGATAACAAGACATTTTCACTTTTATTCTTTTGTGACTTATATAAAATTGCAATTGTTCTAACAAAGCCAAACCCCAAATTTATTTCAGAGCTTTAGCCTAAGGCTTTATCTTCACAAGACTAATTTAAATATTTTAATTGATATTTTAATTGTTAGCATTTTGGTTATTTGCATGGGATCATGGAGGGGACATATATCTGATTTATAAGTTATAGTGCATTACAGAAACCAACCCTTCTCATCCTGAAGGACTTAAGTTAATTCAGCATTACTGAAATTGATATTGTAACAATGGTAAGATAATAATAAAATCATTGCTGAAAGGATTGTCTCCATTGTGCTAGGATTTCTCCTAATTTTTATACATATATACATATAAAAATAGGCATATATATAAATATATACACACACAGAGTGAAATAACAAAATATGCTTTCATTAGCTATGTAGACAAATAAGCATTTAGTTATTCCTCTAGTTTGCATCAAATTATCATAGTTCATACTGACTTTCTTTTTTCAAGCAATCAAAATGCAAAGATGCTGTCTAGCCAAAAACAAGTAGTAAGGATGAAACAAGAATCAAGAATGAGTGGCTATTCTGTTCTTTTTCATTCAGTTTGATTATGGGGTGGAAGAAGCACAATCAGAAAATAAGTATTTATTTTTAACCATTTAGTTTACTAGTACAGCTGATAAACTTGGCAGCCTTTGCTAATTGTTCACAGATTTATATAACAATTAAGAACAATAGAAAGGTGCATTTTTAACAATCTATGAAAAGAATCACTGACTACTTATTTTAAAAACATTTGTACTGTAAATATGTGAAACTCCTTATTCTGATTAGCTATAATAACACCTTCTCTTTCTTCCACTACTAGTTCTTCTACTGAGAATTTCCAGGCTGTTCGGTAGTAAAAAACAGATACCATCTTTGTTCTTCAGTCTCTCAAGCTCAAAAAGGAAAAAATGTGAAGCTCTAAAAAGAATTAGAAAAACATGACAGAGAGAAAATGAAATTGTGAAATTGTGTGAAAAACAATATAAAAACCATAGAAAATCCTTTCTCCTCATTCCTTTTCTTCATCCAAATCTGTTTCCTCCATTACACCATTTAGACAGGAATATTTTCCTTACTTTGCTAACACTTCTAATGAGAAAGGATACATTGAGTTACTCTGATAAGAGTAACTTTGCTCAGCTTCTTAGATGGAATGGATTGAATTAAGATAGACAACAAAGACACAACATGAATTATGTAAGGAGAAAAAAAGGAAAGAAGTTTACCAAAGGCACCAACCATCGAACTTTAATCATGTCAGCTGGGTCAGATCCTGTGGCTGATGGGGGGGGGGGGGGGGGAATTGACTTAATTTTGAAGGAGCCATAAATGTTACAGTCAGAAGGAATTCACCTACTATATCTCATAGCAAGCCCACAAATTCTGTGGGGTTAGAGCATTCCTTGAGAAACAAGCAACACAGAGTAATGAGGAAATAATGTGGTGGCTCAACCTCAGCTGGCCACCAGGTGCTCACCAAGCTGCTCTATCACTCCCTCTCTTCAGAGTAATGGAGGAGAAAAAAAATCAAAAACTTGTGGGTCAAGATACAGACAGTTTAATGAAGAAAAGCAAAAGCCCTGTGGAAGTAAAGTAAAGCAAAAAGGTTTATCTCTAGTTCCTGTCAGCAGGCAATGTCTGGGCACTTCCTCGGAAGTTGGGCTTCAGTACATATAGCAGTTGCTTCAGAAGACAAACACCTTAATAACGAATGTCCCCCTTCCTCCTCTTTTCTCTTATCTTTTATTGCTGAGCATGATTTCATACGACAGTGGTGGACTGGGTAGTGTCTTATTTATGACTTGATGATGACATATTTATAACTTGGTGATATATAGGTTTTTTCCAACCTAAATGAATATATGATTTTATGATTCTATGACATGGAATACCCCTTTGGTCATTTTGGGTCATCTGTGCCCCAGCTATGTTCCCTCCCAACCTCTTGCCCCACTCCCAGCCTTCTTGTTTCAGCAAAGGGTGGAGAGGAGGTGGGTTGGTTGGTGCTGTGCAGGTACTGCTCAGTAACAGCCAGAACACTGGTGTCTTATCAGCACCTTTCTAGCTACCAGTACAAAGCAGAGCACTATAAGGGCTGCTATGGGGAGAGTTAACTCCATCTCAGCCAGATCCAATACAGATAATTTGGTACTTTTACCAGACCAGAATGATTCTTTATTATGTAAAAGCGCATTCCTTAATTTGGCCATAACAGCTTCTTCAGGATGCCTTAAGGAACAGTATATTTTGCTCTCCTTTAAATTGTGCTGTCTGTGTGCTACACATTTGCTCCTTGGATGTTCTTCCACCCTAAGCATATTTCTTAGGGAGACTCTGAGAAGGTATCTCATAAGCAGAATGTATCATTGTACAGCAAGGAACAGGATGGTTATGTGATTTGAAACATTTCTTTTCCAAGAAGTGATTTAAGCAGGAGAAGTCAAGCTATTTAAATGATGAATTTTAATTTTTTAAATGTAGGTTTTCATTTTGTATCAGTTTAAAAAAAAAATGAGTATATTTTATTTTGGAAAAACAAGCATGCAGTAGTTTCTCCACTATAAAAGCAGTTTTATGGACTTTCAGATGCTCTGTGATATTGATGCCGTTAACAATTTTGTTCAGCAAATAATCTATAGGATCAGTGAAACCAAAACAAATGCCATTTTTTTTCAACAGTGACTTGCATCCTTAGCTGCTGCTTCTCATTAGACCCTTGGTCACCTGAATCCAAGCCTTATTAGACAAAGAACTTTCAAATACTTATCTCTATAGGCATCCCAGAATTGTTGGCTCTGAAATCATCTCTTCAGTGGTCATAGAGTCTGAGGTAATCTGCTGACATACATCTGGACAGTCTGGTTATGAACTTCCAGATTCAGGTGAGAAATATGTTATTCCTAAAGTCTGAGACAGGTCATCATTAGTTCAAAGACAGCTTCATAAGGAATCTTCACAGGATTTGGTGAAATCTTTTTGGGAAGAAACAATTCTATTTTCAACAAATGGCTGTAAGATTGTGTAGAAAATTTCTGAGGTGATTCAATACAGATATAATTCCTAATCTTAAAAGATATAGCATACAATCCAGTATAACTCTTGGTGGCAGGTTCCACTGGTTGATTGCTTTCACTGTTGTGGGTGGGTTGTTACAGTATCATTTATTTTATATATTATTTGAATGTGTATCTCAAAGTATAGTATTCCAAAATCCTGTCTGTGAATTAGTTAATGAGTGTTTCTCTGCTCATAAAATGTTCTTTAGTGTTCAAGTCATCATATTCCAAGCAACCTCAAATTGAATTATTTTCATACTGTAGTCTAAAGAAATAAGAAATGCTATAGGTAAATTTTCCAGTGCTAACCCAGAGAAGTGACTTCTCATTTGAAATATTATTTTTTTTAAAAAAGGTATCCCTTGGAATGTAGAAACAAGAAAAACAATTGCTGTTGTTAACCAGGACGATTTCACAGCTGAATAAATATGGAAGGGAGATGTGCAAAAAAGGAAGCTGTAGACATTAACAAAGATTTAAGTTTCAATCCCTTTAAACACTTCCCTGTGGACAGCTTTTGAAAGACTGTAATTATGAAAGTGGATTTAATTTTGAAAAGTACAAAATGTTTTATTGTTCTTGCCAGTTGTGATTTCTGCCTCATATTACAATCAATAATGCATTTCAATATTTCACTTTCATAATCAAAACATCTTTATATTTTACAATTGTGTTCTTGTAAGATAAATACCTTGAAAGTCTGTATCCTTGAAATAAGTCCATGTCACAGTGTGTATTGTTCTATAAGTAGACATATCAGTTCATTATCTAATTCTTCATCAGATGGTCCTGTCATTTGCAGTAGATTTACAACTTACATCTAGAGTTCTCTTAAATGTTTTCTACAAAGTAAAGAGAAAACCTTACAGACAGCTAGAAAATCTCGTATGCATTCTTTGAAATTTATTTTTGCAGGAAAAGAATACCAGATGTTAAAGCCAGATAGAGGATGATTTTTGCTAAATCTGTGTAAGTGCATGCAGACATGTTACAGTCTAGACTTGCTTTAATGTGACAGAAATCAGCAACTGCTGGAACAATCACCTGAACATTAATTTAACAGACTTAATAAATTCCAGAGGGACACATAAACAAGTGTTACTTATATAACTTAAGTTTATAACAACTTACATTATAAAAATTAATTAGAGGTTTTAATAAAGAACTGTTTTTCCTATGGATAATGAAGTGCCCACCTTGTATGTTTTACCTTTTGTGTTCTTACAAAAATCCAGAAAATAAAGAACGAATCAAGTAAATGAAAGTCTTGAGAATAAAAAACGTCTTTTCTTCTGGATTGGATCATTACTATGTTCTGTATATTAACCTCATTGTTAAATTAATAAACTTAATTTTAATAAAAGTCACAAAAATACTTCAGAAGATGTGTTCTGATAAAGTATGTTCCCCTGAAAAGTCTAAACATGAGACATTTGAACAGTTGGACTTGAAGATCTCAAAGGTCTTTTTCAACCTAAATGATTCCATGATTCTATGATTTTTATAGGCACCTCTGCCTTATGCTCTTCTGCTAAGTGTTGCTTTTAAAAATTCTGAGGTCATGAAACCCCAGCAGATTTTTAAGCTTGTCATTATAAATACATGTTTTAGATCAACTGGGAGGGGAAGTCTGTTGTGGTTTAACCCCAGCCAGCAACCAAGCACCACACAGCTGCTTGCTCACTCCCCCTCACCCAGAGTGATGGGGAGGAGGATTGGAAAGGAATGTAAAACTCAAGGGTTGAGGTAAGAACAATTTAATAGGTAAAGTAAAAGCTACACATGCAAGCAAAGCAAAACAAGGGATTAATTTGCCACTTCCCATCGGCAGGCAGGTGCTCAGCCATCCCCAGGGAAGCAGGGCTCCATCATGCTCAACAGTTACTTGGGAAGACAAACGCCATAATGCCAAATGTCCCTCTCTTCCTTCTTCTTACCCAGGTTTATATACTCAGCATGCCATCCCATGGCATGGAATACTTCTTTGGCTAGTTGGGGTCAGCTGTGCTGTCTGGGTGCCCTCCTAATTCCCTGTGCCCCTCCAGCCCTGTCACTGGCAAGGCCCAAAAAAATGAAAAGTCCTTGATTTAGTATAAACATCACCCAGCAACAACTGAAAACATCAGTGTGTTATCAACATTGTTCTCACACTAAGTTGAAAACACAGCACTGAACCAGCTTCTAAGGAGAAAATTAATTCTGTGCCATCTGAAACCAGGACAAAGTCAAAACACTAAAATCCTAAAAAGCACAGATAATTTAGAAGACAGATTGATTTAAAAAAACATAAATCTCTGTTCCAAAGTGACAATGACAGCTCACAGACTCTTCCTCTCTCTGTAAGCGATATTAGCACTTGTTAGCCTCGCCATTTAAAGTAAATTATAAATCTAAACTGTGCATGTACTGAACTGAATCCTTCTGGAAATACTGTGATGACAGGAAGTAACTTGATTGTTGTCTCATTTATGAGTTTTTCACCAAGGGAAAAAAAAAAATAAAAAGGAAGACTAGCTATGAAGAAAAAAAAAATGCACTTTCCACATATTATCAGGTACATAAAATCACAAAATGTTTCTCTTTGTTTATTAAATGTATCAATCATGATTCTTGAGAATATTTCAGGGGAAAAAAAGAGGTTTTATTTGCAGCTCAGGTTTTCTGTAGTTATCAAACTCAAGTGCTATAAAGTCATCTCTTAAACATTAACTGTGCTACACTTAAATTTCCATTGATGGAACTTGTTCTTATCAATGAAGAATACAAGCATGTAAGCATTACAGACATAATTTCCTTTGTTTGATTTATACACATGCATAAGGGTAAATTAACTCACAATTAATTTATTTCCAACGATTAAACTAAAACTGGAAAGTAATTTCTCTGACTTTTCACATGAAGTTCTTGCTAAAGCATAAATGACATTAAGTGATACTGAAGAGTTATCATTTTGGTGTTTATCTTTGGCTCAGACTATTTAGATATTTATTTTCTCTGCAACACCAAATTGCTTCTTCTTTTATACATATGCAGAAACAGATCAGATAAAAAATGGAAACCAAATTAAGCAATAGTCATTGTTGACTTCTTTTCCTTAGATAGTTACTATGCTGCAATCAAAAAAGAGGACTAAAAATATTCTAGTGCTTTGAAAAACTTAATGTTCATCTTATCCTTGCCACTCTACATAATCAATGTATTTCAATCTGCAGAATACAGTTTGCTTTTCTCTCTGTTTTAGAAACAAAGAACTGCAAACTGTACTTTCTGATTTTATTCAATATATTGAAATAAAATAAGAGATACTAGTGTATTCCATGAACTATAAAAATAAAAGTTTCTATGTTTCTTGCTCAGCCAAACCCCAGTGACTTATAGGAGTCTTTATGAACATTCAAAAGGATGTCTTAAAAAGATCTAGATAATCCATATCCAGATAAAGAATTCAGTGATTCAAAGTCACCAGAATAAAAACATCTGAATATTTTTCTATGGGACTCCCAATCCTGAACTGAATATGGACTTAGTACTAAACAAATAATCTGGCCAAGGAAACTTGACTGAAGTCAATAAGAAATACATTTCCATACAACTCAAGAAGTTGTAGTTAACAGGGACCATAACTGCAGAATCATAGAATCGTAGAATCATAGAATCATGGAATGATAGATTCATAAACCCATGGAATGGTTTGGGTTGGGAGGAAATTTTAAAGATCACCTAGTCTAACTCCCCTGCCATGGGCAGGGAAATACTCTAATAAATCAGGTTGATCAAAGTGCTGTCTAATCTGACCTTGAATACTTCCAATGATGGGGCATTCACAACTTCTCTGGGAAACCTGGTCCAGTATCTCACCACCATCATTGTAAAAAAATGTTCTTCCTTATGTCCAACCTAAATCTACTCTTTTTCAGTTTAAAACCATTACCTCTTCTCCTGTCACTACAGGCCTTGCTAGAAATTCTCTGTCTTTCTTAAAAGCCTGCTTTAAGTACTGGATGGTATAAGCCATTGCCAGCTGGCAATGAAGCACCAAACAGCATCTTGCTCACTCCTCACCCAGTGAGATGGGGGAAAGAATCAGGAGAGTAAAAGTGAGAAAACTCATGGCTGAGATAAAGGCAGATTAATAGGTAAAGCCATGCCTGCAAGCAAAGAAAAACAAGGAGTACTCTCACTACTTCCCATCAGCAGGCAGGTGTTCAACCGTCTCTGGGCAAGCAGGACTCCATCACACATAACTGTTTCTTGGGAAGGCAAATGCTATCACTCTGAAAATCCTCCAATTCCTTCTTCTTCCCCCAGCTTTATATGCTGAGTGTGATGTCATATGACATCGTATGTCCCTTTGGTCAGTTGGGTTCAACTGTGCCAACAGTGTCCCCTTCCAGCTTTATTGTGCACCTCCAACCTACTCACTGGTGGGGGTGTGGTGAGAAGCAGAAAAGGCCTTGGCTCTGTGTGAGCCCTGCTCAGCAATAATGAAAACATCCCTGTATTTTCAACACTGTTTCCAGCACAAATGCAAAACATAGTCCCATGCTAGCTAGTATGAAAAAAATTGTCTCTGTCCCAGCCAAACCAGAACATCCAGACATCTAATACTAGGTGAGTTTAATTCAATGCAGAGAAATGTTCCAAGGTCTGTGCACCAAGAAGAAGGAAACATAAAAGCCCTGAGTCAACCAGTGTCAATTCCCAGGATTATAAGTGCATCAGAAATCTTCAAAGCTTTGAACTAAGTTTCTCAGAAGCTAAATTCCTCAGAGCTTCCACTAGAGCAAAACAGTAGACAAAATTAAGGAATTAAGAAGGTTTAAAAAGACCCTTTTTGCAGTTCAACAGCTGTTCATATTTTAACCAAAAATGTTAACAGTGTCATTGGAAACCTCACTCAAGAGTCCCCTAACTTCTTCCTTTTCCTTGTTTTATTTTTTGTATTTTGTTTGTAGTATTATACTGTGGTCACTGAATAAACTTGAATTGTTTTAATTTCATTTAGAAGTGTGGCTGACCAACAATTCTGCAAATCATTAATATGTTTTCTATGGTCCACATCACATAATCATATAATCACAGAGTCACTAATGTCAAAAGGGGCCTCTGGAAATCTAGTCCAATCTGCTGCTCAGCACAAAGTCAGGTTAGTTTGCCCATGCCCATGTCCAGTCAGATTTTAAATATCTACAAAGATGGAGACTCCACAACTTCTCTGGGAAATCGACCCCAGTATTTGATCACACACATTATAAACCCCAAACCAACTGCATTACTTTGTGCTGTGCTGGGTGTAGGTGGCAAGTTTTTGGTCCTTACGAAGACTACAGGGGTGGCTTCTGTGAGAAGAGGCTGGGGCTGCCCTGTGCCAGACACAGCTGGTTCCAGCCAGCTCCACTGGGCGCACTACAGGTCACAGCTGAGCCCCTCAGCCAAGGTGGTGGCACCCTGAGGAAATGCATTCAAGAAAAGGAAAATTACCATACAGACACTGAGAACTGAGAGGGGGGAAAAAGCATAAGAAACAATTCTGTGAACCTCAAGGTAAGGCAAGGAAGAGGGGGAGGAGGTGCTCTGGACACTGGAACAAGATTCCCCTGCAGCCTGTAGAGAAGACCACACCAAGGCAGATATCCACACCTTAGCCTGTGGAGGACCTCACAGCATAGCAGGTGGGTATTTCCTGAAGGTATTGTGGCCCATGGAGAGCTCACGCTGGAGCAGGTTCTCCATGGTGGGTAGAAGAGTTGCAAATGAAGTATTGGAGTTGAACTTGGGAGAAAAATGGCGGGAAGGTGTTATTTTAATTTTGTCTTTATTTCTCACTAAAAAATGAAATTAATTTTCCCTAAGACAAGACTGTTTTACCTATGATGGTAATTGGTAATTGATTCCCCTGTCTTCAATGCCACCTTCAAGGTTTTTTTTCATCTCATTTACTACTGTCCTTTTGAGTATGAGGAAAGAGAGTGGTTGTGTGGTTGTCTAGTAAGTGGCCAAGGTCAGCCCACCACACGTGTTTAAATGGAATTTCTTGTTTTTCAGTTTGTGCCCATTGACTTTTCCACAGAGTACCACTGACAAAAACCTTCTTCTGATCAGGTATTATTATACACCTGAGCCCTCTATTCCTCAAACTGAACAGTCCCAGCTCACTCATCTGAGAGATGCTTCAGTCCCTTAATCATGACCCTTCACAGGACTGTCTCTTGTGTTCACATCTCCCTTGTAAGGGGGAGCCCAGAACTGGACCCCCCGCACTTCAGATGTTGCCTCGCCAGTGCTGAAGTAGAGAGGAAGGATCACATCTTTCCTGGTAATGCCTTTCCTAATGCAGTCCAAGAGGTTACTTGCTGCCTTTGCTGCAGAGGCACGTTGCTGGTTTAAAGTGGTTTAGCTCCTTCTGCAAACCACTTTCCAGCCTGTTGGCTTGCAGGTTATACTGGTGCCTGGGGTTATTCCTCTGGTGGTACTCTTCCCATTGATAGGTGCAGGCAGCAGCAAGACTTAGGCTGTCATTCTGAAGCTGGAGACACAGGACCAATCATGTTCCTCCTCTCAGCTGACCTGATTGGAATTCACTAGTGAACATGGATTTATCCTCATGCTTGTGATCCACAAGTTCATGTGTAGCCATGAGTGCCTCCAATCCTTGACCAGACCTGAATCCATGGCCAGATCCTAGGCTCCAATATCTTGTCTTCAGTTTCAGCTTTAGACCTTTCCAGATTCTGGCCTCCTTCTAGTCACTGGCTAATCCAGTTTGAGTTTGCCAATGAATCATGTTCCTCCTTCTGCCTGCCCTCCACCTCCATAATAGAGAGTAAGGTCATACAGAAAATAGGCAAGAACAGAATTTAGTAAGACATGGTAGGCTGTGGTAGTCAGGCATGGGGACTGGCTAGACTAGTGTCCTGACCATCAGCTCATTTGTACAAGACCAGCCTCTTATCTCCCTCTTCTTCACTTTCCCACTTGTTATTCCCCAATCCACTTTGATCCCTCATTTTCCCACCTTTTGTACTTCCCCATAACATTCAATAGTAGGTTTTTCACATGCCAATCACCCCATAAAACATCCCATCATAGATTTTACACAATCCCACAAGATCTCTCAAATATCTTATAAGAAGTCTGCTCCCATTCATGAGATCCATGATCTGGTCTGACCTCTTCTTACCAGATACAAAGGAATTCCTTCAGTGGCTCATCGGTGACTAGCCTGAGACTTGTGGTCCTTGTTATTGTTTCTGTCATCTCCTGTTCATTAGACTTTGTATATTTACATGTTTTATTTATTACTTTTATTGCCTTCTAATTATTTGTTATGTTTGACAACACTTAATTAGATTTCTTCCCAAACCAGGTATGCTTTATGTTCCAGGTATCCACCTATTCTTTACCTTCCACATATTCTAACATAAACAGTCAGCTCAAGGGAAATAAAGCACCATCTTCAACTGGGTGTTGAAGTTCTCTCTCTCTCTCTTTCTCTGTATAGAGATATATATATATATATATATAAATGGTGTAATAAAGACTGAAGGACAGCCTATTGGACACCTTTGATTTGTGTAAATACTGAAAACACTTTTCATATTAATTTCATGTTTCATACTCTCTAAAAATACTTTTTTAGTAGTCTTAGTTTTAGTTTTGATGGGAAATTTTGGTTTTTTATTATAATTTTTCGCCTAGAAAATAGATCCCTAGAGGTCAACTTAGTAGAGGACCAAAAGACATATCCATCAGACACACTCCACCCTATCCCTGCCATCTGGAAGAAATTATTAAAAATACCTCTTCCAAGAGCATTTGTACTTTCCTCATTCTTTTATTTCTATGTTCAAAAATGTAATTCTTTCCCCATGCTTATCCTCCTGCGACATCTCAAGACAGAATAGGAACAAGTAATAGAAAGTAATCAGTACTGACAGGATGATCTCACCTAAAGTCATATCTGTATCGATCATTTGCTAATAGGAATCTGTCCCCACTGATGTATTATAATAGCTGTTTTGTAGCTAGCTTATATCAATAAGGGGGGGGGGGGGGGAGGGGGGATGCAAAGAAAGAATATAAGGGAATTACAACTAAACAAAAATCATTTTAAGGTTTAGTTGAACCATAAGAGAACAGACATGAGCTCTGGGTCAATTGACACTAAGTGATAGAACTGATGGTTCTTAAGTGTCATGATCAGGCTTTCTGAAACAATGGTGACCTTAACTCTATATCAGAATAAAGCTTACAATTCAATGATAATCCATGACAGGTGACATCTTGTCTAAGACCGTAAAAATATTTCTCATACTCATTATTTTTTTTTATTTCTATCCACATTGCTTTCTATTAATTTCTATCCTGGTTTTTATCCCATTTGTCAGACTCGAATGACATCCACTTTTCTTTAAGGCAGCACATAAATAATCCAAAAAAATGTTAAAGTTTATAAACTCTATATGTTTCTGTCTCTATTATCTGTAATATAAGCATAAGCCTTAGGAAAATAGCTCCTGAGTCAGAGTGGAAGAAATTATTTATTTAAAAATATAAAATTGTGATAAAATCTGAGTTTTAAAATAACAAAAGTCTATATCTAACATTCCTCTTTAATTTATGACCGTGAAATGACAATGATGAAAGTAAAGTTCAAAAATGTGTTTTCAATATGTTTCTCTTCGGAATGCAGAAACAAAAATAGGGAAAATGTCTGTCCTGGTTTTCGCTGGGATAGAGTTAATTTTCTTCTTAGTTGGTACAGTGGTGTGTTTTGTGCTTGGTGTGAGAATTTGGCTGGAGTTAAACCCGATGGTGCCAAAGGCTGTCAGACCAAAAAGAAAGAAAAAACACTGCTTAGGGAAATTAATTTTTGACTGGACTGGTATCAAGTTTTTAGAAAAAAATATTTTAAAGGTTTATTATTTCTTTATGACTTAAGAAAGATTGTAATATGATGCCTATTAAAACACATAATTCTGGCAGCGGTGACTTGTGTAATTCCCATTACAGCTAATAGTAGTTATGCACATGAATCTCTTCTGATCTGAAAGGAGAAAAAACCTCTAGTTTTGAATATGTATATCACTTAACCACTGGACTATAACAAGTCTTCAGGAGTCATAACAGTACATTGAGTAAATTACTATTTAAGTGTTCCATGGTGTTAGATTTTTAACTTGTCAAGCAAACCCCCTTTTCTGAGTTTATAGTTTTGATTTTCATTTCTCTTCTGAACCTTTATAATCATTACTAATCTGGTTCAGGTACATGACTACATAGTTCTCAAGTTAAAATTCTGAATGTGATTTTTTCCAAAGGTAAGGTTGTACAGACTGTTAGCAGCATTATTTTCTCCCTGTTTATTGAAATTCACCCAATAAAAAATATGCTAGGAACAAGACTAATATATTGTAGTCATTTAAAACTGGCAGAAAACCTCTACTAACACAGAAGTGTACTGTGAAGCACCTACAGTATTTCTTCAAAGTTTTTCCCTTGGTGTCTGATTTTGCATCTCAATGGGGTAAAAAAAAGGAGAAAGATTTTGTGCTAAGAAAATTACATTGCTGGTATGATTTTTGTTTTCTTTTTTCATTTTACTAACTAATTTACAGGTCAAGGATATTTTTTTTATTTCAAGTACATCTTTCTAAACCTGTCAGAAAGCTTAAAAAAAAAAACCTATCTAATATCAAGATTCAGTTTCTCTCTCTTCCTATTTTTCCTCTGTATTGGGTGTGCATGGCAAGGTTTTGGTAGCAGGGAGGCTACAGGGGAGGGTTCTGTGAGGAGCTTCTAAAAGCTTCCCCCATGTTTACAGAGCCAGTGCCAGCCAGCTCCAGGATGGACCCACCACTAGCCAAGGCCAAGCTCAATCAGCCACAGTGGCAGCACCTCTAGGATAACATACGTAAGGGAAAAAAAAATATGCACGACAGCAGCCAGAGCAATGAGTGAGAATACGTGAGGCACAGCCCTGCAGGCACCAGGGTCAGTGCAGAAGGTGCTCCAGCTGCCAGAGCAGAGATTCCCCTGCAGCCCATGGTGAAGACCATGGTCAGGCAGGCTGTGCCCTGCAGCCCTTGGAGGTTAACAGTGGAGGAGATATCCACCTGCAGCCCATGGAGGACCACACACCAGAACACATGGATGAACCCAAAGGAGGCTAGGACCCTGTGGAGAGCTTGTGCTGGAGCAGGTTCCTGGCACGACCTGTGACTCCATGGAGAGAGAAGCCTATGGTGGAGCAAGTTTGCTGGCAGGATTTGTGACTCCATGGGTGACTAATGATGGACCAGTCTGTTACTGAAGGACTGCACCCTGTGGTAGGCACCCAAACTGGAGCAGTTCATGAAGAACTGCAGTCAAGGGGAAGGACCCATTTTGGAGTTCATGAAGGACTGTCTCCCATGGGTAAGACTCCATGCTGAAGCAGGGAAAGAGTGTGAGGAGGAGGGAGCAGCAGAAACGTGATGAACTGACCACAAACCCCATTCCCCGTCCCCCTGATTCACTCAGAGCGGAAGTTGAGCCTGGGAAGAAAGTAAAGTGTTTTTAAGTTTTGGTTTTATTTTTCATTACCCTATTCTGATTTGATTGGTAATTTTCCCCAAGTCTGTTCTGCCTGTGATGATAACTGGTGAGTGATCTCTCCCTGTCCTTACCTCAGCCCACGAGCCTTTCACTGTATTTTCTCTTTGTCTAGCTGAGGAGGGGGGATTGATAAAACAAGTTGCTGGGCACCTGGTATCCAGTGAAGGTCAATGCACCACACCCTCTTTTCCAGAATTACAGCAATAGCTGCCACTGGCATTATTTATATGACTCCAGCTATTCAAACAAATCTGCAAACTCAAATCTGACTACCTTCATAAAAATACCTTTCTATACAGATGCTTCCTGCTCAAATAAGGATTTCCATTCCTTAGTATTTTTACATTAGCATGTTCCTGATGCATTCTAAAAGACTTGAAAAGCTCCTTCCCTATTGTCCTCCAGGAAATAATTGCATGAAAACAATATTAAAAGGCAAAACCTCAGACTCATCTTTTTCCCTTTGAACAAACTGACATAATAAAAATGCAGAGCACTGATCTGGGAATACATTGTTTCACAATATTTTCATCCCAATTTCTATATCTGTTTCTCTGTTACAAAAACATCCTATCTGGAGAGAACACAATAGGGGTCTACAGTCTTTCTTCATGAGTGATACCTTTTCTGATCTCTTCTAGTTAGGAGCAGAAAAGGCTTACAAAGAGGAGTTCCAGAATTAAGATTGTTCTCTCATATTAAAAGGCCATAGGTTTAGCTGCCTGAAAATAGAAGTTATGTTCCTAAATTCACTATTTCCAGGTGTTTTAAAGATTTCAAGAAACCATTAGAACTTAAGGAAATATATAAGCAGTTCAAAGCTCAGGGCCTTGAGGCATAGTTCTCCTGAGACTGAGTTGATCCATCTGAAGACAGATTGTAATAATTGACATATTAGGAGCTATCACACATCCTCTCTCTCCTCCAGAAGGCATGGAATATCCATCTCACACTGAAGGGACTAAGGGGACATTTTAGAGATGGAAACTACAGTGGTGCCACAAAAGCTGCATTCAGAATTAACAACCATTTCTCAAAGGCAGATAAACAGACTAACAAAACACAACCAACAAAACCTTAGATGAAATGCAAAGAAACAATTCCATTGCTATTCCTTTAAAGATAGTTAATTCTTTGATACATGGCAGCACGGTGTAGGCTATCAGAGTGATCAGTACTGCACACCTGATTCTGAAGCAGTGGCTACAGCACAACTAGATATTTTTTGTGGTGGTGTTATACACACTTTAAAGACAGCTTCTCTATACTATCAGCTAATATAAATTCATTAGGTTTTTTACACAATAATATCATCAATTATTTGTTGGTCAATCTAGCTCTCTTCTTTGGTACTACTTTTTTTCCTGTAATTTCAAGGCTTCTAACATTTTGCATTCCTGGGGACACATGTTCACTTATTCTAAAGTGATTGGTAGGTCAGTATAGAAAACAAAAATATATGAAAGCAGAGAATAAATGAGCGCACAAATTCTCAGCAACTTGTTAGTATCTAACCACAGCAATGTTATTAGTATGGGTTAGATTTCTCTTTATTTGACACTACTTTTTGTAAAGGTTTAAAGATTTGACATAAAGTGCTGCTCTTTAATGATGCAATTGATACTGACTTGCATAATAACAAAAAAAAAAAAAGTATGAGATTCAGAGGAATTATTTGCAAACAACTACAATTAATATGGGAGCATTTACCCAGTAAATCTTCTATTATAAACCAGTGTGACCTAATAGTTGAGATGTTCCAACTTCTGCAGTTATTTCTCCCCTTAGGAAAGATCTGAGAGCAAAAATTAAAACATTGAAGATAATTTTTATGGAGCTACTAAGTCTGACACAAACTGTTTACATCAAATAAGACAAAGCTGTATTGAATTTATTTACTGAAGGTATTTAATAAAGACAGAATTTAAAATCATTCATTCCAAACAATCCCCAATTCTGTCTTCATGAGACAGTCTTCATATAACCCACTTTGTTATTTTATTAGTGGGAAAATAAAAACCAAAACCAAGCTTCTAAAACGTCTCCCCTAGAAACCCACACTTTTGAAAGCCTTAACCCAGTTTTACCTGGCGACTCATTCTTCTTTTTATTTATTGCCCAAACGGCATGAATAAAGCTTCTTGATTTGTCATTTGTACTGTACTGTTGATCAACAAGTGACAGTCATTGTTTTGGTTACTTGTTTTCTTTACTGTGGTTAGTTCTGTCCACATTCTTTTTTCTCTAGGCATCACTCTATTCTTTATAGTTATATTAATAACAATAGCCTAAACACGATTTCACCAAATCAGGGAGAATTCAGATCCTGATCTGAATGGAGATGGTTACTGCAGCCATCTGGCCATGATCTCATATGATCCCAAGCAAGCAATGTCTAAATCATGACACTGTGGTTGAAGCTTGCTTTTCATTTTTTTCCATTCCTTATTCAAGCAAATGTACCAATAATCTACCTACTAGCAGAAAAATGTTGGCATTGCTATGACACACAATATTTAGTATCAAAGTATTTGTGGATTTGAATTATTTTTGAAAAAGGAGAATGTATAATGACCTTGTTATCTTGAATCAGTTGCTGGAAGACAAAACTTTTTACTACAAAAACATCATCACCACAGCTTTAATTATCACAGTTACTGGCAGCTCTAGCAGAAAGGCTAACAACTGAAAGAATGTAGGATTCCAGCTACTTCAGACAAGGCTTTCAGAAGAAAAATTGAAGAATATCGGAACACTGTGAAAGAAAATAATGTATCTTCTCTCCCAGCTGAATTTATTACTTCACTTCAAACCAGTGGTTTTTAATCAGCAGGATTTAAATTCATTTCTATATTTCTAATGCCTGACTAAATGTTTCTTAACTAGTATTTAAGAGAATAGAATTAGATTATTTTTAATCCTAATTCTAATGTTAAAAAAAATATTCCATCATAGAAATCAAAACCATGTTGTCATGGTGCTATCTTTGTGTGTGTTTGATCAAAAATGGTGTTTTTCATAGGGTTGAATGAATACTAGTTTATCCGGGAATGTTGTCAAGATCTGATACACTTTTATGTGCTTCCAAGGTTCACATCTGCATTCTGATGTAAGTGGAGAACTGTAGATTCTTTCCAAATGCGTATTTGTAATTACAGAACACTACTATGAAAGCCCAGACACTGTGAAGTCTTTCTTGACATACAATATTCACTAAGTCTGAAAGCATTTGAAATGTCTTTGTTAATGGATAAACACTGCATCTGAAGATTGAAAGTGCTCTTCCTGTGGAAAGTGATGTACACACAAATAAGCACAAGATATAGCTATGAAAATGATCCACTTTCAAAGCAATCAAGAGGAAAAAGGCTTAGTATATATATGACCCTCAACTGAAAACATGTATTAGTTTTATTCAGTGTTTTTCAGCCTTTCCAGAGATGTAGCAGTTTCAATCAATGAAGAATGACACCTATAAAAAGGAACCTCTAGGACTGCTAAGAACATGCTCAGAATGGAGACTTAAAATCCAGTATTGAAAAATACCAAATTCTACTCTATGACAGAGCTAGATACAGTTCTACTGTGGATGAGTATTGTGGTTTAACCCCAGCCAGCAACCAAGCACCACACAGCCACTTGCTTACTCCCCCTCTCCCAAAGGGATAGGGAAGAGAATCGGAAAGGAATGTGAAACTCAAGGGTTGAGATAAGAACAATTTAATAGCTAAAGCAAAAGCCTGTGCACAGAAGCAAAGCAAGGAATTCATTCACTACTTCCCAATGGGCAGGCAGGTGTTCAATATCCCCTGGAAAGCAGGGCTCCATCATGCATGATGGTTACTTGGGAAGACAAACACCATAAAAGCAAATGTCCCCCCCCCTTCCTTCTTCTTCTTCCCCCAGTTCATATACTCAACATGACATCATATGGTATGGAATATCCCTTTGGCTAGCTTGGGTCACCTGTTCTGGATGTGTCCCCTCCCAATTTTCTGTGCCACTCCAGCCCTCTGGCTGGCAGGGCCCAAGGAACTGAAAAGTCCTTGATTTAGAATAAACATCACCCAGCAACAACTGAAAACATCAGTGTGCTGTTAACATTGTTCTCATATCACAGCCAAAACACAGCACTGTACTTACTACTAAGAGGAAAATTAACGCTATCCCAGCTGAAACCAGGACAATGAGGATCCATCCTAATTAGTAACAAAACATATGAAGGCTGTGGGCAAGTAAAACAACATACATGCTGTTGCTTTTATAATGGTGTATAATGGTTATATTGTGATTAGTTAAGAGACCAGTTTCAAAGATTATATTTACTATCTGTGTTGTACCTGCTGGCTTCAGGTATTTAGTACCCATTTCCATTTTAATCAAGATTTTAGTCCATTACATATTCACTTAAAGCATTCTTTTCAGCAACATTTCCTTTATTTCAGAGTTCATGCAAACTGAATTTCACAGTATAAAGTAACATTCATTGTGGTCACAAACAAATGTCTCCGTAGATGCACAATAACATATCCAACATATCTCTAACAATAACACACCTAAAAAGTTGCTAACATATCAAACACTAGATGTAATAATAGGAGAATTCTATTCTACAGACACACACCACGTGACAGATACCCAGGTCAAGACAATGCTTTCTTACCAAAACAGAGAGAGCTGTTTGATTTAAATGTTTGCATGTTTTCGTCAGTTACTATTACAATCTCAATATACCCTTACCATCTGTATTTGTAGATAAGCAACAATGATCACAATGAATAGTAAGCAAATTAAAAAGACCTGAGGATAAGGAAACCAGTGAAATATTTATATTTGTGTTATACAAGAAATATAGATGTTAGGATTTATTTAACATTCTATAGGATAGTACTTGACAACGACGCAACACTATGAATGTCTTTTACTCCATTTCATTTTCATTTTACTCTGTTAAGAGAGAGCAAAGATGTTTCAAGGGATGAATAAAAGTGGAACCTTCAGAATGCACCACAATAACAGAATCATAGAATCATAGTATCACTTAGGTTGGAAAAGACCTTTAAGATCATCAAGTCCAACCATTAACCCAGTGCTGCTGAGTCCACCACTAAACCATGGCCCAAAAGGCCACATCTATATGTCTGTTAAATACCTCTAGGGATGGGGACTCAACCACTTCCATGGGCAGACTGATGCAATGCATGATAAATATTTCAGTGATGTTTTTTTGTCCTAACATCCAATCTAAACCTCCCCTGCTACAACCTGAGGCCATTTCTTCTTGTCCTATCACTTGTTACTTGGGACAAGAGACCAACACCCACTTCGCTACAGCAAAGAACTACAATCAGGTAGTTGTAAGGAGTGATAAAATCTCTCCCCTGAACCTCCTTCTCTCCAGACTAAACCACCCTAGTTCCCTCAGCTATTCCTTGTAAGACTTGTGCTCCAGACCCTTCACCAGCTTCATTGCCCTTCTCTGGACACACTTCAGCACCTTGATGTCTGTCTTGTAGCGAGGGACCCAAAACTGAACAAAGTATTTGAGGTGCAGCCTCACCAGTGCTGAGTCCAGGGGGACAATCACTTCCCTTACCCTGCTGGCCACACTGTTTCTGATACAAGCCAGGATGCTGTTGGCCTTCTTGGCCACCCAACACACTGTTGGCTCATTCAACCAGCTGTCAGCCAGCACCCCCACATCCTTGTCCTCCAGGCAGCTTTCCCCAAGCCTCTTTTAGACCTCTCAGAACAGAGTATCTGCACTGGTTGGTCTACTTTCTCCCCTTTCTGGATTGTCTCACATATCAGAACTCTTCTTTCTTACTCTACTACTACTACTACAATCTGAATTTCCCTGAATATGCTAATTATAAAGTTGTGGTTTAATGTCAGCTGATAATTAAGCACCACACAGCTGCTCACTCACACCCCCCTCACCCAGAGGAATGGGGAGGAGAGTTGGAAAGGAATGTAAAACTGGAGAGTTGAGATAAGAACAATTTAATAATTGAGATAAAATAACAATGAAAGAACAGTAACAATGACAACAACAATGGTTATAATGAAAAGGGAAACGGAAAAAATAAAATCTAGAGCTAAAGGAAGAAAGGAAAGTGTCGTGCACAATGCAACTGCTCACCACCCGCCGACCGCTGCCCAGCCAGTCCCTGAGCAACAATCTGCCTGCCCTGGCCAACCCTCCAGGTATATATAGCAGGCATGACATCCCATGGTACGGAATACCTCTTTGGCTAGTTCAGGTCAGCTGACCTGGCTGTGTCCCCTCCCAATCCCTTGTACCTCTCCAGCCTTTTTGCTAGCAAGGCCTGAGGAACTAAGAAGTCTCACATCAAAGCCAAAACACAGCACCACACTAGCTCCTAAGAAGATAATTAACTCCATCCCAGCTGAAACCAGGACTTTATACCTAAGAACTTCCTTCTCTTTCCATTTGTACAAAAAGAAATTGCACTCAGTTCCTTAAGATAAACACAAATTTAAAAATCAATTTTCACCCTTTATTTACAAGCTACATAATTTATTGGAAAATATTTAATCATGGTTTTGCCTAAACAGTTATTTTTTGAAGGATTTCAGACCAACCTATTCATGTAGAGATCCAAAATGTGTACTTTTTTAATGCAAAACTAATGAGATGCACTATTTACAGTGGCTATTGTATTCTATTTTGTCAGGATAAATAGAAACAACTACTGTAAATTATCCTTTTCATCGGCAGCTGCATAACTACTGTGATACCAACAGCATCCCATCTGTATTTCTAGGCTTGAAAACTGAATAGAAATAGCTTTAGCATGGAGCTTGCCAAGTACTGTGAAAGCATTATTTTCATATAGGCTTGCTGCTTCATTACTTCGGAACACAGTACATAATTCAGACTTCGCAGGATTATTTTCTGTATAGATGGTTAATGTTTAATGTTGAGGGAAGGCAACTTCCCTGCTCCGATTCCTACCAGTTCAGTCAAATCTTATTATCTAGACAGAGTTATCCATCTGGCAAACTTCTACACCTTTTTTATTTTGGAGATTTTTCAAGTGGCTATTTGACAGATCAAGAGCAATACATGGCTTAAGGAGAAGACTGTCTGAAAGCTGAAATTTATGGGACTGGAAATTCTGAAAATACATGCAAGAGGTCTCTGAAAAACAAGTGTTCCCATGCACTATTTGTTCAGTTGGACACGATTAGTAAAGCTTATTTCTCTGTGTGTTCAGATGTTTAGAATAGAAGAACTTCTGTTTGTTTCTGTAAAGACAGTAGTGTCTCAAGCAGGATTTACTGTATGAAGATATCTTCAAAGCAAGAAACCCAAACCATTCTTGATACTCTTTCATATTTTGTCTGTAATCAAAATTCATCAGCATCCTTGACATTCTGACAGGGAAGGGGAATGGAATATGCTTTACTTTGAACTAAACTCAATACATTTCTCTGTCACAAATAAAAGGGTTATATTTGAAGTACATGATAATGACAAATTATTTCTACAGTACTATATATTTACATAGTGTTTATACAAATCAGAAGAGACATTTTCTTTAAAAAAACCCAGGAATTTATTTCTCCACTGTGTCCGGTTTATTTAAATTTAGACCATTCATAAATACTCACAATAAGATGGTTGCTTTAGATTTTTGTTACTGGTATGAATTCTATACAACCAGTTATTGGTGAGCTTCACCTGCCTTTGTTACTGATTTTACCTACTTGAAGATTCCATGCTGCAAAGCAGACTTATGCATGGATTCATCCTACTAACTCTAAGCACAGACTTAAGAGCACCCTTTACTGTTTGCAGTATTTGTAAAAACAAATATGACTGAGATAGATGCAGATTACCTAAAACACACAGCCATCTGAGGGTGCCCAGGACGTTTAGTCTCTTAAATTAGGTGTCACTAATATATGTTCAGAATTACACTGGATGAGTCTGAGTCATATCTTGCAGTAACAGCTGGACTTGATAAATTTCACTGACATCAGAGATGCTGCATAGTAGCATAGAGTATTTATTTTCTACAAGTACAGCCAAGGCCTGAATATACATCCTGAGGCATTCCTATCCTCATGTAGACGAATGCCTTTAATAGTGCAAAGAATTGGACAAACCTTGGATGGAAAGATGAAGTCAAGGTCACATAAGAAAGTAAAAGTGCTAAGGGTGGCAGACTGCAATCACATGAGAACTGAAATTACTTTCAAAGGGAGATGTCAGAATAATAATGATAAACAGGTTATTTGAAATGATGGAGACCTATTACAACAGTAAATTAAACTAATGCAAGAGCCTTTGTAAAATCAGAATTTCAAAGAAAGTCTATCTATTTTTAAGTTAAGTTCCTACAACAACGGAAAACAAAATGTTACTGGAATGATTTGGGAAAAAAGACTTCTTTTTCAGTGAGCTATTCCTCCTGACTCATCAGTGTTCACCATTGCACAAATTCCAGAACAAAACAAGGTGGCACTGACAAGAACTTGTAAACATTTAAGCACTAAAAAGTATTTTATAGATTAACAGTGGTTTTCATCAAATAAGGCATTGTATTTTCAACCTCACTTTCCTAATCTATCCGAAAGAACTTTTAATGTTAGGTTGATGACCTAGTATCTTCTTTTGGTAGACAAAATTTTAATGACATAAGCAAATGATGTGTATTGCATAGTACAACTGAAGCATTAAAAAATCAGTAATAAATGATCACATGTGGTTATCTATTTTCAAAAATGAGCTTGAACAACTCTTTAATAAAGTCATTATTTCTCTTATCATAAATCACTAAGGATTATTTTTGCCCAGTAGATATAAGGCAGTCAAGGACAACTGTTTTAAATTTGAACTGGCTTGTAATTTACTGCACAAGAAGTTTCTCATAATTTTTCCTTAAATAATACAGAACAGTACTACTCTATGTGTTTTTACAATGTGCAAAATATTTAGTAATATGAATAGAATTTCTACACAAAAAAGCTTGCAAAATACTAGCAGTCACACTGTCATATTAGTAGGGATGGGTTTGAAGTACCAGTATGGGGACGTACAATCAAACATTTTATGTTCTTAGAAATACTTTACAAAAACTGTATGGTTTATCTTCCTACCTGAGGCAATGAGTAAACATTCACTGTACTGCAAGAGCTTGATATTGTTAGGAGGGACACTGATGCCTTCTCTACTGATTATGCTTGAAACATTTGTGTCATTTGATGTTGTCTGAGCCATTAAGTCTTCTTAAGCCTGTTTTGGATCTTAGAGATTAAGAATATTGGTCTTTACCTACTTTCACAAAAAAAAAAAAAAAAAAAAAAAGAGAAATAAAACAAGTCAGATGTCTCCTATTTTTCTGTACTTCTACTCTGGAGACCAATTTAGTACTCTGAAGCTGAGAGGAACAAATTGAACACTTACTTCTTATACCCATATTTTGCCATAAATACATGGCATTTATGTGTAGCACAAAAGCATATACATACACAAACACATTCAAACATACAGAGCAAGTATAATTTTTGTCTCAATCATAATGCATTTGCTTTTTGTCAGTTTATATATCAGTTTATTTTTGTTTATTTTTAAGTTCTAAGGATAAACAGCTTAGTTTTAAACTTCTTAATGATTAACATTGTAATAAGTTAAATTCTCAGTGCAAAAGTGGCTGCCCTGTAATTATAAGAACTTAAACTTCATAGCTTTGTAGCTTTTTTGAGCATCTTTTTAACTTTTTATTACTATTTTTCTTCAATACCTCCGTTTTATTTCAAAAAGTCCATAGTATTGAAACCCATAACCATTACTGTAACAATTATTTCATTTCCACAGGTTTTCAAATATATGTGTGAGGATAATAATTCAGTTTTCTGAATAATATTCATAATTCTATTCCTGAAAACTGAGAATATAAAAGTAATCCATGCACTTTTCCAAGCAGGTAAACAAATCTTAATAAATGACAAAAAATGAACCTAAAGTTTCTCAGACAATCTAACTTAGGTGTTTTGGTGAAGTCGATTTTTTCTCCATTTTTTTTTTCTTTTCTCTTTGTCATTCCTTCTAGCCCTGCCTCCTACCACTCCACACCTCATATTAAGGAGTCCTAGAGTATGTCTTTCTTCTTTAAGATGCAGTAAGAAGCATTTTATATAAATATATATATTTATACATACAAACACCTTTTGTGCTGATCAGCAAGAATTACTAGTTCCCCTGCCCCCCAGTTTCATCTTCTATTAAAGTTTCTGCTCTTACTGGGTCTCTAAAACTGCAGTAGTTGAAATTAGTTCAGTATTCTATTTTTTTCTGACTGAAGTCTGATGTTTTATTTCATCTTCCTCATATAACTATTGCACATTAAACTCTATCTCTGACTTCAGTATTCAGAAGAATAACTACCTTTGATTTTTGCATTTTAGTAGTTCTTACTTCTTAAGGGAATAAAATTTCTGGTTTAACTACTTATGTTGGTTTCTGCCTCTTCCAAAACACTGAATTTTTGCCAGAGGCCTTGCTATATTTTCTTACAAGGTGCCTTTTATTCCATTTCAGATTTTTGATTAAGTCTTCAGTCTTCATATGTTTATCATGATGCCATGTTACATTTCCTGGTAATTAGACGCTTGAATAAGAGCACAGATTTGTCATTAATTTTTACTTAAAAAAAAGTGTTAGCTTGACATTTATTAGGAAAAGACCTTGTAAAAATACCTGTATCATTAATGCTTACTAGTGCTAATGCATCATTCTTGGTCACAGTAACTAGCAGGTTCAGGAAACTTCAAGAGTTACTATATATTTGCCTAACCACACTGAGGCACATACTGACTTAAAAATGACATCATCATTACAACCAGCCCTCTCTGTTAATTTACCAACTTTATCCTGAATTAGATCTTTAAACTTGAGAAGGCAGGTTCAATTTTAAACTTCTTGCTATTTTTCTTTTCCAAAGGGCCGTGTGTTTCCCCCCAACACTAACTTTGTTTCAAAAATCCCACTAAAAATATTTTTTATCCATATTCTTTCACTATGTCTGTTGGATCTTAAATAAACAAATCCATCTTAAGCAATTATTTATTTTAAAAAAAAAATCCACACCTTATCCATAGGATTATCACTAAGGTACTGGACATCACCACTATGTCTTACCACAATATAGGAAGCAAATATTGAAAACACATAAAAACATTACATCATTAAAAAAATAAACATACATGAAAGAAATTAACTATTTATTTAGCAATTGATGTTGATGCATTCTAATTACTAGTGAAAGAATTCAGAGCACTTTACAGGAAATAAAATATATTAAACAAACCCAAGCTTTTTATAGGTTAGTTTACAGGTATGAATGGTTAGATTGAATGAATGAAGAAGACAGTGTCACATGATGTTGTGGCAAGAACGAATTGCAAAACAGATGAATTATTATTTACTAGAAGAAAAAAAGAAGAAATGCTTTCTCTCTAAAAAAGTGAAGCACATGACTTCGCTTTTCATTTTATCAACCCAATAATAAAAAGAGATGGAAAACAAATTTGCACAGAGAAAAAAAAATTGCTTATTATTTATGCATGAAACAAGATAATTCATACAAAATATAGTTTATATAAACTATATGTTCAACTACATAGTGTTTATATACATATATTTTATATAACACATATATAATTATCTATACATAGTTTACATATATAAGCTAAAGTTTATCTCAGATGGTCACATGCATCTCTCATAGCATTTATCACTTTGGGGTTTCATTATTCTTTCTATATAATCTCCTCAGATTTTGTATCAGTAAAAGCTGAAAATCCCTAGTGTTTATAGGAAGTTATTTCCACCCCCAAGTAATAGACTGTTACTATGACAGCACTTTCTTATAGGAAGTGGGTTCCCCCCCCCCCGCAACTAAATAGAATCATAAAATCATAGAGTAGTTTGGTTTAGAAGGGACCTTTAAAGGTCATCTAGTCCAACTTCCCCCCACTGTAAGCAGGGATATCTTCCACTAGATCAGGTTGCTCAGAGTCTTATCCAACCTGACCTTGAATGCTTCCAGGGATGGGGAATCTGCAGACTCTCTGGGCAAGCTCTTTCAGTGTTTCACCATCCTCATTGTAAAAAAAATTATTCCTCATATCTAATCTGAATTTACCCTCTTTTAGTTTAAAACCATTGCCCCCTGTCCTATTGCTACAGGCCTTATTAAAAAATGTGTCCTCATCTTTTTGATAAATCCCCTCGAAGCATTGGAAGGCTGCAGTAAGGTCTCACTGGAGCCTTCTTTTCCCCAGGCTGAACTCCAACTTTCTGAGCCTTTCCTCATAGGAGAGGTGTTCCATCCCTTTGACCATTTTTGTGGCCTTCCTCTGGACCTGCTCCAACAGGTCCATGTCTTTCCTGTGCTTTGGACTCCAGAGCTGAACACAGTACTCCAGCTGGGGTCTCACAAGAGCAGAGTAGAGGGACAGAATCACCTCCCTTGACCCGTTGATCACACTTCTTTTGATGCAGCCCAGGATATAGCTGACTTTCTGGGCTGTGAGTGCACACTGCTATCTCATGTGCAGCTTTCCATCTAACAGTACCCCCAAGTCCTTCCCCACAGGGCTGCTTTTGTTCCATTCATCCCCCAGTCTGTATTGATACCAGGGGTTTCCATGACCCAGGGGCAGGACATTGTACCTGGCTTTGTTGAACCTCATGAAGTTCACATGGGTCCCCTTCTTGAGCTTTTCCAGGTCCCTTTTGATGGCATCTCTTCTCTTGGCCATGTTAGCTGTACCACTCACCTTGGTGTCATCTGCAAGCTTGCTGAGGGTGCACTCAATCTCAGTCTGTCATTGATGAAGATATTAAACAGTACTGGTCGCAATACAGGCCCCTGAGGAACACCACTTGTCACTGATCTCCATCCAGACATTGAGCCGCTGACCACTATCTTCTGGATGGAACTATCCACTCAGTTCATCAGCCACCAGAGTCCTCTCATCAAATCTATATCTTCCCAGTTTAGAGAGAAAGATGTTGTGGAGGATGTGATGTGTCAAAGGCCTTATAGAAGTCCAGACAGATGACACTCATAGGTCTTCCCTTGTCCTCTGATATAGACACTCCACCACAGAAACCCACTAAGTCAGGCAGGCAAGACTTGCCCTTGGTGAAGCCATGCTGGCTATCTTGAATCATGTCGCTGTCCTCCATGTGCCTTAGCATAGCTTCCAGGAGGACCTGTGCCATCATCTTGCCAGGCACAGAGGCGAGACAGGTCGGTAGTTCCCAGGGTCCTCCTTTCTACTCTTTTCAAAAATGGCTGCAATGTTTCCTTTTTTTCCAATCACCAGGAACTTCACCTGACTGCCATGACTTTACAAATGTCATCGAGAGAGGGTTGGCAACTACATCAGCTAGTTCCCCCAGGACTCTGGGATGCATCTCCTCAGGTCCCATAGACTCCTGTATGTTCAGTTTCCTCAGGTGGTCACAAACCTGACCTGCTCTTAACTTTGGAGTGACATTGTTCCCTTAGTCTGCATCTTGTTTTCCATTCACTCAAGAGGAGTGGGAAGAGAGGCTGCCAATGAAGACTAAAGCAAAAAATGTGTTGAGTACCTCAGCCTTCTCCTTGTCCATTGTTACCAGTTTGCCAGTTGCATTCACTAGGGGCTACACTTCCTGTGACCTTCCTTGTCTATCTGACATACCTGTAGAATCTCTTCTTATTCTTTCATCCCTTGCCAAATTCACCTCCAGCTGTACCTTGGCTTTCCTGTCCCACCCCTACGCAACCAGAAAGTATCCCTATACTCTTCCCAGGATGGAGGAATACTGTTTTTTGTGGTTTTTTTTCCTGATTTGACGGGGTTGGTTTGTTTTAATCTCTCTTTCGCTAAATCAAAACCAGGGAAAAAAGATGTCCCTATATAACTTTATTGTACGTACTTTCCCATCCCCCACCCACCCCCTGCCCTTTATTTTGTGACTTATTCTTTCATCTATACATAAAATTAAATCAGGACAAAGGCAGATATTCTGTCTCCAAACAAATCCAGATAGTTCATTTCTGGGCTCCCCCACCCCCGCCTTAGCAGTAGGGAAACAGACTTCTTGAAATGAAAGAAAACACATGAATGAAGGGATTTCATTCTAGAACCTAGTGAGGCATGGATTCCCCTTGAAGTGCCAATCATCAGTCTTTGGTTACACTGACAGCTATGTTTTGTTTGACAACTCTAGTACAGAATGTAGAAAAAGTTCTTAACTTACAGCTCTCTATCTCCTTTCAAAAGTACTGACTAAATGGCTAGCTACCATATGACACTCCCTTACTAATTCTTTCATCAGCCTCTAAACCTTTCCATCTTAGTTATACAGTAGAAGGCATTCAGACATTTGACACAAAACAAGAAATTTGCAGCTCTTCATCTGTAGCCAAGAATCTATGCCTCCCCATGCAAACATCCTGCAACACACACACAGACACACACCACACTCCACCCCTCCCCCCCACCCACACCCCCGACAATGAGCAATCTCCATCTCCTGGAAGAGACACTATTGAATTTCTTTCAACATCAGACAGCTCATCTTCTCCATAGACTACTTTACAATTAATTCCATCAGGCTTGGAGCAGGGACTTGACCTTATCTGAGTTCAGAAGCTGGGCTTGACTTGCAGGACATTTCAAGCCATTCATGGCACTGGACAGAAAACCCTCCAACTCAAAAGAAAAACATTTACAAGAAATACATAGGTAACAAGATAATAATATCCATGAGTTATAAATAAGAGAAGACTCATGCCGGTCATCTCAGAACTCCACGGTCAGTCACCTATCACCATGCTATTACAGGGAAGCATGGCAAATTAAGTAAAACCTGTAGGTCTGCTTTTCTCTTGACTGAAATTGTTGTTCAGGTACATTAGACATGCTCTGATCAAAAATACCCAATCCCATCTCTCTGGGATAAAATAAAAAAAAACCAAACCAAACAAAAAATATGTGGAAGACACTTTGCATATTGGTAAACTTTATAATGGCTAATGATTTGCAGTTAGTTTTGTTACACTGAGAGATTTTTGTTGGTTTTTTTCCTTGAGGCAGAGATATAGCATATATTACTGTACATTTCATTCATTTATAAGGATCATGCATAATACTGCAACAGTAAGATTTTTGTCAGTAGAAATAGAGTGTATTCAAGTATGTGTTCTTAGTTTTCAGTCATAATTACCCTATGAACATGATTTTTTTGTTAACAGCATAACCAGTGCAATGGAAACCTCTTCCTGCTTGTGTACTGTATGGGGCACAGACCCAAGTGTCACTTTTCCCAGTGTTATTGTCACAATTATGTTACAAATGAAACTCCACCCCCACCCCTTTTAAATACAGTTCTATTATAAGACATAGTTGAAATGTGATTTCTTTCTATTTGAAGATGCAAAAGCACACTTTTTGTTCATCAAAATACAGAAGAACAACAGTATGACAAATTTCTAGAGTCCTCATCAGTTTGGACAAACCAGGAACAAGAGAGCCAAACCTGGAATGTTCTACCGTTTAGGCAAGACATTATGTGTACCACATAGGAACTGTATAGTAGTGCTTATAGATCAGAAAGCTAATCCCATTCCTGAACTTAATTTCATTTTAAATTCATCAATCATTTGTGCATTACATTTGGGAAGCTCTCGTAACAGAAAACAGTAGACATGGAAGCTGATCTTTTGTATTTAAGAGACAAAACAAAGGCTTCAGAGTCCAGACTACTTCAGATTCCATATTACAGTCATAACATCCCTGTCTTTTGTACCTAGTGCACCTCTTGTTTATGAGGAGTTGCAAAAGTCTATACACACGTTCTGAACCTTTACTTATGTTACCTCTAATTCTACAGAAAACCAAGGAGAGTACAGCCTGTAACTCTTAACTGAAGTGTTTACACAGAGGTAGCCTTTCTAGAGATAAGAACCACAAGACACAAATTCCAAGAGAAGTTTTATAACATAAGAGAGTTGTCTGATGAAGGGCTACTTCTCATCATACAGCTGACACAAACAGCAAGACACTAATTAACCTCTGCAAAAGTTTAACAAAATAGCTATGCTAAATGAAGGTGTAATATGCTATTTCAGATACTGATTTACAATTAACAGAGGGGAGAAGAAAATACTCTTTGTTTGCAGCTGTTCCTCCCACAAGTTGTACTGAAGGTTCAAAATTAAAATAACTGTACAGCCCAATGATTATCATAACAAACTAATAAACCTGGATACTATATATTTTAAAATTAAAACATTAAAACAGTTTAATTAGAGTACATTATCATCTCCATCTACTGAAAACATTCCTATAAAATACCTGTTGAATTAAAAAAAAAACAAACCCACACCTAGAGATGAAAGAAAATACATAAACATAAATATACTCCTGTTAATTTATCAAAATCTTGCTGTAGTACCACATCTCCTAAGCTGTATTACTTTCTCATCCATCTAGGAACTAAACATTCAAAAAAATGATGGAAACAGTTGTTACCTGCAAGATGGGAAAAACCAAACATTAATTATATCCTTAAATATCTACGTACTCACACCATGCCTACAAATTTCACAAATCTTTCTACTGATTCTCAGTTTCATTCCCAGTGCTTTAACACTCTTCCCTGAAGTGAATCTGAGACAACTGTTGCAGGGCATTAGTAGAGCCGAATACTCATACAGCCTCTCCTCCTGCCAACTGGTGATTGCTGCACCTGTGACTCCTTAAGTTCATCACAGCTGGGCTGGATCTGGTATAATAGAAAGCAATTGTCAGGAAGTAGCTAACAATCTTAGTGTGTCTCTCCTTCTATCTTGTACATTGAATTAGGAACAGATACAATTCTCTCTTCTGCCCTGGAGGTAGCAGTGTCTACAGTTGTGATCTTAGCAAGAAATCAATAACTAAAGTAAAATTTCCTTTTTTTTTCAGAAGACATAAATTTTCTTTCACCGCTAAGTGGGCTTCTGGTATGTTCTTTAACTTGATTAATCTATTTAGCGGTGTGGACTCAGGGCTTGGCAACCAAGCAGACAAAACTGAATTTTTCTATCCTGAATATGAGATTCAGCCTGTTACTACTATTAAAACAGAAGAAGACAGAGTGTACTTGACTGAGGGGAGAGGAATGTGAATTTTACCTGGAACAATGGATTTTGTTGTTCGTATTGGGATTTTGAGGTTAGTTATTACTGCTACTGTTAGAAGGCTGATTTGCTTACCACAGCACAAACTGCTGTTCTGCATACCTGAGCTATTCCTACAGCAGCATCCATCCCAGTTGCTAGCTGAAGTTTCCCAGCGGCTCTAAGCAACTCCTTTCATGATTTTTTTTGCTGCAAATTAAGGTGGCATTTTTTCTTCTGATAGAAAAAAGTGAATAAATTGTTCATTGTCTTGTAACTTGTTGTGAGTTATAAGGGCATTACCACATCTTTCTGTAGTAATGGATTGTCTATTTTTCTAAATGTGGTTGCCAGGAATGCTTATGCATTAATTAGTAAATTCAGAAGTATTGCCTTTGTGAACTTGAGAATTTTTGGGACAGTTGGTAGTGTTCCTCTTTACATGAATAAAAGTGCAGTTTTGGGATAGATAGGTACATACACAATTCTAGATCACTGATAAAGTGAGCTGTGACAGGCTAACTAAAATTAATGATTAAAATGTTTCCATTTTTACATAATAGTTTGACAGTTAAAGCAGTCATTCAGGAAGGAGAATATTAGGAACCCTCTTGTATTCCATTCAGTCCAAAAGGAAGTGAATTCATAAATGTTGTACTCTGAGGGCCAAAATCATTAACCTGTAAAGAAGTTGGAATATGTTCAATACTTATCTATGGGACATAAGCTGCAGTTAAGATAGCAATTAGGGTCTTCCCTTTGATGAAGTACCTGGCTGCGTTTTGTTATAAGAAGGTCTCAGCTTTGGCAGTAGTTTCTTCTTCCTGGTTCTGGGCCAGCAATTTAGCGTTTAGGTTTTCTTTTTGTTTAATTTTTCTCCATGTGAGAGGGATGTGATGGGAAGCTACTCTAGTGATATTCTAACATAAAATGCTTTTACATTGCAGAAGCAGTGCTAAAAATCTATGCTGGTATGTATGATTTGTGATTACTGGAGCTGGCCCGCCTCTTTGGATCTTTTAGTATTATTAATAGTCAGGAAAACCTCCAGTTATATAGAAAATCTGTTTGAGTTTGCTTCTAGATCACCCAGATAATTATTTTCCTTGATTTCCTCGACTTTATTGTAATGTTATTGTTAGCAAAGATCTAAAGAAAGTAAAGGGGAAGCACTCACTATTTTGACTGGTTTTCTGTAGTCTTAGAGACATGTTATTTAAGGAGAATGGATTATCCCCAACATTTTTCCACTACTTAAAAAAAAAAAAAAAAAAAGAAAAAGAAAAAAAAAAAAAAAGGGAGGAGTGGTGTGAAAAAACCCAAGTAATATAGTTATTCCAGCTGTACTGGATTTTCCTCATAGATACATGCCTAAAATTCTGGTGAGACAGTACACTGTTTAAGCAGACTAAACTTCATTCTCTTTTCATTAAAGCTCAGTTAAAGTTGCCTTTTTAGCATCCAAATCATCATTTAGACTGCTATTAAGCTTGAAATCAGTTTGATCCAGTCTCTGGATCCTTTTCTGATTATTCACGTGGTCTCAGTTCTGTGTGTGGATGCAGATATTTGATTTCCACTTGTGATGCTGGATGGTAGCTGAAGGTTGCTGCCACTCCCCAGACAGGCTGGTTGATAAAAGGAATACTTCCAGTTTCCATCCACCAGCTGACTCCCAAATGAATAAGACAAGGGAATGTGTGCAGTGATGGCAAGTATTTGTTCCAATGTGCTCTGCCACTTAGAATTGCAAACAGATTAACCAGTCCTGTAAGGGGTGTTCCCTCTTAGAATATGCCAAATTTACTGTTCAGATACTGCAAATAAACAAAACTACAGTTAAATAAGATTTGATCAGGTCTAGGTTCTCATGTTGTTTCTCAGATCTTTGTGCTGTTCCTTGCTGTTACCAGGTCAGGACCTTCTTTCTGTCATGTTGTTCTTTCCTCTGCTATACCCATCAGTCACTCTTTATAGGCTTTTAAGTGTTACGTGGAATGCATTTCTTCCATCCAGTCACAGTCTTTATTACATATGCCACAGACTGCTGACTTTTGCTTTGCATTCCCTTCTAAAGGTCGCAAACTGCCTCAATCTAGTTTATGAGTTAGGTTAAATGCCAGCAGCATATTTTTCTGTTACAAGGTCAACTTTTCTCATTTTATTGCTAGTTTATCTGGCTGGGTGGTTTTGGGGTCTACAGTCCTCTGTGAATAACAATCCCTACCATAGTGTATGTAAAGTTCATTTATAACATAAGATATGCTTCAAATAATCTGTTTTGTATTGATTTTTTCCTCAATTCCAGATTAATTTTCTCATTTACTCAGCTTATTCAAAATTTTCATTTTCTTCTTGTTAATGCCTTTAATCTTTTGACTTCCTTCTTGAGACACCACAACATTTTATAAACATACAGATCATCCACGTTCTTGGTGACACCATCAATCAGAAATCAAATTACTTTTAAGATTGTGCTTAAAATAACATTTCAATTTGATGTGGAAGCGCTAGCAATGACACTGAAATTTGTAGGTTTTGCTGTTTTGTGGGGTTTTTTTGGTTCTGGATTTCTTCTAATCAGCTGTGCTTTTGCCTTAGCCGTTGACTCTGAATATATTTTCCTAATTATATGAAATAATTGCAAAAAAAATATTCTAAAGTTAGATCAAATTGTTACATGAACACTGCCTCCTTTTTCACAAAACAAGTTGTATTGAACAGCATGCCATATCTGTTTTGTATGAACTCTTGAATGTTTTACATATACAGATATCAAGTTACCTAAATGAAGCCATAATTTCACTCCTAGTTCTGTTTTGAACCAGGTCAAAATGGCTCTCATTATTTGATATGAGCTCCTGTTCTTTATAAAAGTAAAATGGAGAATGTAGGAAGAAAATTTATTTCATAATTGGGAAATTCCATTATAATCTTTGTTACTTAGACTCTCAGAAAAGATTTAAAGAAACCCAAGCAAAACATAAATAAAACAAGCAGAGAAACTCTCACCAAAGATCTAAACCTGTCATTGCAGCTGTTTCTTTCATAGCTGATTTAATACTGTAAAAAGCATAATTAGTGAGTTTAAATTACTGAAAGCAAAAAATCCTAAAATAGGAATCAAGCTCCCTGACTACAAATGAAGCCACTGTGATGAAACGGAAAGGAGGATTTATGTGATCCTTGTAGATAACATTTTTTATCTCTCACTACAATTTATTCTGTCACTGTTGAACCAGCCATTGCTTGATGGTGCACCCTGTTAGCTATGCTGGATCATCATATTGCTGACTTCTTGGTAGCTTCAAACTTGCTGAGATAGCAATCAAAAGGAAATATATTTTGTTTTCCTCTTACCCAGATAATTATTTATCCTGAGCTTTCTCATTTTAAACATTTGAGGAAAATGTAGCTAAAGTATTTTTCCAGTTTCAGTGACTTACTAGCTAAAAGAAAATCAAAAGTGAGAAAAATACAGTACATAGAAGTAAAAAATATTAAAATATTTAGAACTTTGAATTTGATGTAAATTTAATGTTGTGCTTTAACCCCAGCCAGTAGTTAAGTGCTACACAACTGCTCACTAACCCCCCGCCCCTCACCCAGAGGGACAGGGAGAAGAATCGGAGAGGAATGTGAAACTTGAGGGTTGAGATAAGAACAATTTAATAATTGAAATGAAATAGAAAAAAAACAAAAGTAACAATAACAGTAACAGATATAATGAAAAGGAATGGAAAGGGAAAGGAATGAAATCCAAAGAGAAGGGAGAAAAGAAAACAAGTGATGCACAATATAACTGCTCATCCCCTGCTGATAGATGCCCAGCCAGTCCCTGAGCAACTAACAGCAGCCCTAGCCAAACCTTCTCAGTTTATATACTGAGCATGATGTCCCATGGTATAAAATACCCCTGGCTAGCTGGGGTCAGCTGTCCTGGCTGTGTCCCCTCCCAATTTCCCATGCCGCTCCAGCCCTCTTGCTGGCAGGGCCTGAAAAACCAAAAAGTCCCCGACCCAGTACAAACATGACCCAGCAATAACCAAAACCATGAGCTTGTTATCAACACTGTTCCCATGCCAAATCCAAAACACAGCACTGCACTAGCCACCAAGAAGAAAATTAACTCTATCCAGCTGAAACCAGGACAGTTAATTAAACGAAATACTGTACTGAGCAATCTTTATATAAAAACATAATTTGTCTGGGCAAACCTATGAGGAGGTTAGAAAGGTAAGCAAGGTATCTATCAGGAATGACATAAGCATAACTGGGTATGCCTGAGGCTGAGGAGTAAACTACTTGCATCCGTATCTTATCCTCTTATTCTGAGCAACAAAAACATTCCTAAGAAAACAACCAAAATAATTATAAATTAAACAGATAATGTATTAATTAATAAATAGTAAAACAGTAGCTGTTTTCTGCTTGTGTAAATCAAAAATATTAGGAAACTTCCTTAAGACTGCATTTTTATTATTTAAAAATATTTTAATTTTTAATCAGTATGGTCATGCTGAATGTTTTGACTTTGAATACAAACTTTAGCACAAAAACTGATGAAAGGCATTTTATCAAAATAAAATTTCTTACTCTTGAAATCACTGTCCTGGGGTTCAGCATTTTTGTTGATGGATATATCTGTCTTGTTATGTTACGGTGAAGTAGCCCTTTCCTGTGTAGTGAACTTCTAAGTGGATTTTGTTTTGGAAAGCAATTTAATGTTTGCTGATAACGTTGATTGGTACTTTGTCAGTGTTAGCTTTTAAGCTTCTGTTCTGGTCTGCTTAATTTTTTGAAATAACTTATTTGATTAAGTGATGCTTTACCACCAGCAGTTCAGCTGGCTTTCTGCTGATAGTTGGATTTTCTCTCTTCCGTGCTATTTTACATTCACTGAGTCTCTTTATCATTAAAATTAAGAAGTGTAGGTTAGATTCAGACCTCTCCACCCCCACTCTGCTGTTCTTTTTCTAGATACGTTCTAATAAATAGGGCAGAGTGTACCCTTTGCAAGTTTGCTGATGACACAAAACTGGGAGGAGTGGCTGATACACCAGAGCAGGGGTCTTCAAACTTTTAAAACAGGGGGCCGGTGCGTGGATGAAGTGGCAGGCAGTCATCTGTGGCTGCTTGGTTTCCCCCCCAAACCCCCGGCGGGGGTGGGGGCGGGAGGGTTCTGTAAATACCGGGGGCTGGACTGAGGACCCTGGAGGGCCGTATCTGGCCCACGGGCCATAGTTTGAGGACCCCTGCACCAGAGGGTCGTGCTGCCATCCAGAGGGACCTTGACAGGCTGGAGAAATGGAGCGACAGGAATCTTGTGAAGTTCAGTCAGGGGAAGTGCAAAGTCCTGCACATAGGAAGAAACAAACCCAGACACCAGTACAGGCTGAGAGCCACCTGGCTGGAAAGTACCTTGGTAGAAAAGGACCTGGGGTCCTGGTGAACACCAAGTTGAACATGAGCCACCAGAGCACCCTTGCAGCAAAGCTGGTGTCCTGGGCTACATTAGGAATAGTATTGCCAGCAGGTTGAGGGAGGTGATCCATGTGTTCTGCTCATCAATGGTGAGGCCACACCTGGTCTACTGTGTCCAGTTCTGGGCTCCTGTCCCAGTCCAGGACAGCCCAAGCCAGGGAGATTCAATACACCTGGAGTGAGATGAAGACACAAACAATGCCAAAGGCTGCTGATCAGGAAAGTTTATCAGAAGACTGTTGATAAGAAAAGAGCAATAGGAAAAGGAAGAAAGGATAGAAAAGAAGATAAACTAGCAAGCAGTCAGGATAGAGTTGGAAGAGAGAGTCACCACCATGGATCCAGAGGCATCTTATTGGGCCATAGTTTCCTTGTCCGTTGGTGGTGGAGGTCTCCAGATTGCACCCTTACTGTTCAACGGTGCAGTCTTTTATAGTGTATTCAGGGACCCTGTTTCCCTGGCCAATGGCATGTACTACACATCCACACATGCTTCCTATCTTGGCATGCTGCTTTCAAGGTGCATATGTGGAGGCCATGTGGTCATTTCTCATGGACTGCACGTGCCTTGGCAGGTTGAGATGGTCATTCATGTCTGGACCTGTCCCCTAAAACAACAGTTTTGTGGCCATATCTTGACCCCCACCAATGTCTGGTTTCAGGTGGCTGTTTGCTCCTTGTCAGGACCAAAATTGCCAAGTTCCTGCCAGGTAGCTTTGCACCAAGCTCAGCAGGTATGCAAACAAGCTTTGAGACAGTCAGCTGACAATATGTTCTCTCACAGCTCCTTAGTACAAGGGAGATATGGACATACTGGAGAGAGTCCACTGAAGGGCCACAAGGATGATTAAGGGACTGGAGCACCTCTCATACGAGGAAAGGCTGAGAGAGCTGGGACTGTTTAGCCTGGAGAAGGAAAGGCTTGGGAGAAAAGAGGAAATCTTGTTAATGCCTATAAATACCGGAAGGGGTGATGCAAAGAGAACAAGAGACAAGGTCTTCAGGAGGTTCTGTCTGAGCACCAGGAAAAAACTGGGTTTTTTACTTTGAGGGTGACCAAGCAATGGAAGAGGTTAACCAGAGAGGTTGTGGAGTCTCCCTCCTTGGAGATATCAAAAAGTTGTACAGACATGATCCTGCACAACTGGCTTTAGGTGTCTCTACTTGAGCAGGGAGTTGGATTTGATGACCTCCAGAGGTCTCCTCTGATCTCAACCATGTGATTATGTGATTGAGTAGACTCAGTAGCTGCAATGGCAGACCTATCTTTCTAGATGAAGGCATATTTGTTGGCTGGGTCCATTGATTTTTTCCAATGCACATTTCTACTTTCCTATTAAGTCATATACTCCAGTAATCTTCCCTCCTGATCTTCCCCACAATAGAAAAGCAAGTCTGGCTTCGCAGGGCAATGGTGGGGAGCAGGGGAAATAATTTATTAGTCAACACAGCAGATAAATCATTCTTTCTGTGTCTTCTGACCTGATAGAAAGTTACTTCCTAGAAATCAATATTTTTTTTCATTAATTTCTCTAGAATTTATGTAATTTTGCAGTCTTTTATGGAGACACATTACAAGCAAAAAAGATGTGTTGCTGCCTCAATGATATAATGAAATTATAGAATAAAACTGTGATAAGGACACTTTAAATGTGTCTCATACATCAGGATTTATTAATTTATCCTTGAAATCGGTCAGATTCTATTTACTTGGTATTTATCTGGTAATTAGTAATGTAAATAATCTTATTGGATTTGAAAGATGAACTATGAACAAGAGAAGGTTCAGCAATCTAATGATTTCAAAAATGTAGCATTATGCCATCAAAGAGGTTATTGGTGTGGGGTTTTTTAATGAAACATATGCAATATTTATATTCTTAAGTAATTCTTAGAGGTGAATGTGTATTTAAAGGTATATCAATATAATTCCCTGAAACAGAGAATGTGTCTGCTGTGAAACATAGTCCAGCAAACAACCTGGAAATTTTACAAGGCCTGCTTCTCTCAGCAAGAGAATAATTTTTCAGCTAAAAAGAAAGCCAAATTATGTGCGGATAGGAAAATATACCCACAGAGAAAATAGTTAAAAGTTATTTGGCAATAAAATGCATTTATAAAAAGATATTATGATAGAAGGTATACTCGACATTTCAGAAATAGTAATCACAAATGAGCACATAGGGTTGCTGCAAATACCAAGTTTTCAGCCACTGATCCTTTCAAATTCAATGGCTTGAAATTGTAGTCATTAGAACAACTAACATTTCATGATTATGTACCATGAAAAAATGTCAAAGAATATTGATCATAGCTTTGAACCTGCCAAAACACAAATGGAGAAACTTGGTCTTTCAGCCATGTGATTTGTCTAAAAATAACGGCTCAGTTCTGCTCTATTTACTTCAAAAAGAGTGTACTTGATCTCTGAACAAGCCAGGACTAGTAATGAAAACTAAGTCTGGAAATGATGTTAGATTAGTTTTTGTGATTCATAAAAGTGTATCATAAACTGTCTCTGATTAGCTGTGGTTGAACAGTTTGGAATGAGTAGTTTCAGTTTAGCAGAAGAGACTAGCACAGCAATTTCTGAGTGAACTGAAGTGCAAGTGTGATAAGTTTGGTTTACTCTGTTAAACAGTCAGTTTGAAATTATTGTGTCAACCATTTCTCAAGATCTGCAAGACATATTTGGTGTTCTATGCTGGTCAGGATTCATCCCTCTCTTTTAAAAGCTTTGCCTCCTTAGGCTCTCGGTACAATTAGAGAGAAAAAGATATACCACCAATATGTGATTCATTCCATGAGTTATGATGCTCCTAAAAGCAGTTATGGACTTGGTAGTTAAAAAACAGTTGTTGTGAAGCTAAGTTGTGTCCGTAATGCTGTTGAGGTCTTTGGTATTCATGGCAAGTATAAAAGTGTGAGCTCAGAGGTTGTGCTTTTTTCTTCTTGCTTTTTTTAAAAAGCTTATATCTTTTCTTTCTTTTCCTCTTTTCACCTATTTCAAAACAGTTTTACGATTACTTCTAGTGTTAACCCTTTGAGAAAATAATGTCTTTTTCATCAATTTATTAAAAAATAGTCCTTTCTTCACATACGTTTGGTGGGTTTTTTTGTTTATTCAGTACATTAACAAGAACCCTATATACCAGCAATAATAACTGTATATACTATATAGAATACAACGATATGCTATAAATTGTAATATAGGTTTAGTCAAACAAAACTGCACATATGTTACCTCATTCATGCAGATTGTGTTCTGTTGAAGGTATCATAAAATCATTTCCATGGCAGAAAAAAAATAATCTAATTAATCAGACTCATAACTTTATTTCTAGACAATATTCACAGAGTTCTTTGGAATCACTAAGGCAAGTTCTAATAATCTCTCAGATCAGATGCAGGTCACTTTAGTAATATGCTATGAAACACCTCTACTGACTAAGATGGACAAAGCTTATTCATTAGTCAGAATAAGTATGCAATGTTAACTTCTGTTTGGAAAGGTACCTGTCTTTTCTTCTCCCATTGTGAAGGATTTCCGTATCTTTCCTACCAAGAAGCTACTTCTAGAAAATAAATCGACATTATCAAGAAAAAAAAATTGTGAAATTGATAGTTATACCATTAATATTTGTAGTAATAGATATCTATGGATTTATTGAAACTTTACATAAAAATACATGTAAAATGTTCCATTTCGCGTACACTTAGTATTATTCATGAGTGTACTACCGCCTAAAAACAGCTGTAAAAAGAAGTTTTCAAACTATCTGCAAGTTTAATTGGGATCATAAGTATACAAGGCTGTTCTAATTTTTCCTCTGAATTATTGTAGACCATAGATGATTCAAAAGCAATACACAACCTGCAGTTCATTAATTAAGGTAAGAATTTTCTTTTTTATACAGATTTTCATTCTTCTTTTTATAGAATTATCATATCACCTGGAATATTTTAACTTTAATTTTACTCTTTCTGCTGAGCCAGAGTGCTAATTTCAGCAAGTAACAGATTAATTGTGGGTGAAGTTTTCTCCACCAGAAGACATTTGCCAAGAGCTTATACTAATACAGGTCAAACTTTGAGCTAAAATAACTTAATAGTATCCTTTTAAGGAAGGATTGTAGTCTTTATTTTGTTTTGCTAATGACATTACGCAGTAGCACATTACTGAAAGGTAGGGGATTACGCAGAGAATAAGAGTATTACTCATATCCACATTTCACTATAAAATCAGGTCTTCTTTTTAAGTACAAGTCTTCCTGCCAATCTGCTCTGTTTCAATGGTTGGGGGAAAAACTGTATCTTTCAAATAATTTTCTTAACACAACTTAAATCAAATGTCAGGATAAAGCTTGTGCTTGTTCTCTTTATGGACATATTTTTGTGAGAGTGTTTAATACTCAGAGGAGATTTAAAAATAAATAGTTAAAAGAAAATTGTATCTATTTTGCGTAGCCAGCAGTCTGAAACTCAGAAACTGCTCCTCAGCATGAATAAAATGTATTTTAAGTTAAAATTTTACTTTGTAATTGGGATATCCGAGTCTCCAGCTTGTGGCAGCCATATTGCTGACAAAATACTCGTAGAATGATACCTTGTGTATTGAAAAAAGAGCTGGTTTTAATATTACACTGGAATGTTAATAGATGTTAATTTTGAATTTCATTCTCTGCATAGCAAACTGGAGAGAGGAGTATGGATTTATGTGCACAGAAAAAAGGGAAACATTTTAATTGTGACAGCTAAATGATATATATGAATAAGATATGAGGACCTGTTAGAAAAGATCAGTTTTTGTAAATAATACCATTTTGACCCTTGTACTTGGGAAAAAGAGAAGTCAAATCTTGGTGTAATTATAGGTTTCTCAACTGTCTTTCAGTATTTTATTGCAGAGGGTAGGCTTACATAGCGTATTTTAAAAAGATATCTGCATCTCTGACCTTCCTAGCATAACACAGGTCCCAAACAGATGAATGCTAATTCTCAGAAGGGTTTATTAACTCTGACCTAGCACCATATTATTGCGGTCAGGTAGGTTTTAGCTGGGTTTGAAGCTTAGGCAGAGCAAGCTCTCGTGTTCTGAAATACTATGTTATCATACTTTGACTGGGTAAACTTTGATCCTTCTTCTTCCTATTTAAAATGTATACTGATGTATAGTGTTAGAATTTATCCTGTTAGAAAAAAATTTAATTTCTTCTAGAGATGAGTGTGTCAGGTATCTTATAACTGGATATTTAGGTCTTAATGATAAGCAAAATCTTAAGGCTGACACTTTAGCACTATAAATTAGTGCTTATTTCTTCTTCAACTTTAGAAGGTGGTAGATTTGGCTAGTTATGTCTTAGGCTGATATTTCATGAAAGATTCTTAGGACAGATGCCTCAGAAGACAATGTGGGTCCTGCAATGAGAAGTCCAAAGAACTTTTAAAAAGTTGTGTACAAAGCTACTGTCTTTTTTTATAGATACCTATGACTAATTAGGTTCAATATGTCACAACATAATTAGATTATTTTATCATCTTTGTCACATAAAAAAAAGCATTCAGAACTGTTGTTTGCTATGCCATTGTTGAGGAACTGTAGTATATTAAGTTTCTATACCCTACACTTTTTCCTCCCCCTTTTGCCAAGTGCCCTCTTTTTTCTTTTTTTTTTCCACCCCGTGATGCAAACACTTTCACCTAAATGATAGCATCATGAATAAGGTTAGTGCAAGATTATAAGGATTTATTATCTGAATACCTTTACTGGCAGCGCATTGATACACTTATATTTATAAGCAAGAATGTCGGTTACTTTTATTATACCATTGCAATATAGTCATCGGGGAAGCTCTGACCAGTATTTGTCTGTACTAGCAATTCTAATATTAATATGAATAATTTTTAACATGGAGGCCAGTTAATGTGGGATGGCCCTTATATATGATAGTTGACAAGGCCTCAGAAACACATAGTTTCATGCAAACTACCTGCTGAGTATGCCACGGATCTTACAGTTTCTGAGCATTCCTGTGTACAGTTTGAGAGTGGGCTGGCAGCCAAGACCCACAAGCCTACCAAGGAGACTTCCAGCACTTCCGCAGTATGGACGATAGTTTTGCTGATTAACTGGATACAAGCAAAAATGAACTCCCAATAAAATATAAGAACAAATACAGTTTATTATATTACAGTACAATAAAGGAAAATAGCATAAAAGGAAACAGTAGTAGTTATTATGCACAATGGGATAAAAAAGCAATAAGAGTGAAACATCAGATCATTACTGTAAAGCATTACAGAGACTAAGAAAATGATACACCACCCATTACCACCTTAATGTCATCCAGGCCCACACTTTGGCTGGGAAGCCCAGTTGCAGCTGGCACCAGGGTTCTCTCTGTAACTGGGAAAATCTCTACGCGGTGCGTCCACCGGTAGGTGAGGCTTCTGACCCAGTCCTAGAGCTTGCCTGCATTTATACTTGGTGAAAACCAAAAATAGTTTACATACCTGTCCAGGCCCAGAATGGTTGGGTCTGGGAGATTCTTTGTGATTCCCAGAGTGAGATTAAGACACAAACGAGGTCAAAGGCCATAAAGAAAAGAAGAATAATGGTATTTGCATAGAGACAGGAAATGGAGAGAAAGAGAGAAAAAATAAAGAGAGGTGCAATAGCTACCACTGCACGGAGCTGGGGATCCCGTCAGCCTGGATCGACTTCACATCAGGTGGGGAATTCCACTTGGTGCTGGTTGTCATGGTTCTTTTATAGATGTTCGAGAGTTGTTCACCCAAAAGTCTCTGCTCCTTCCAAGAGCTGTTTTGCTCACCCCTCACTTGGCAGTGGTGCAAGCACCCATACCATCTTATCAGAGAACTTTTCATCCTCTGGGGTCTGGGCGTACTTGCTGGGGTGAGGGTACAAAACAGGAGATGTGTGGGTTTTGTGGTCAAGCAGATGCAGCGGTGTTTGGGTAAACGTCCATGGCCTGCCGAAGCCAGATATAGACAAGTTCCCTACAGGGCCTCTGTGTCGGTTTGCTGTCAGCCAGCAATGTTGAGACAGATAGCACAGTTCTAATAGCGTCCTTCACAATACCTAGTGTGTGTAAACTTTTAAGTTTAGGCTAAGTGCAGGTGTGCACTATCTCATGCTTCGTAAGGTTCACACATGCCAGGGACATTGGCCAGACGCTTGAGCATGGTGGAGTTACCATCATGACACAGCTGCACACAGTATTTATTGTCTGGATCATCCTGCTCATATCTTGCTTGTTCAGGGGTCTCAGGACAAACATCACCTGCTCTTTAAAGTTGTCCTTGGGCTCCCTGAGCTCCCTGTCCAAGTTAAACGATTCCTAATTAAAAACAAATACTTTTTCATAAGCAGTAATCAATTTAATAAATTTTCACCACATTGATCAAGCTCCTGAGTACTGTTGCATTAGTGTTGCCATTGAGTTCTTGGTAGTCCAGTATTCTGCTATGATTGCTAATGTGTTTACCTCAGTGCTTACTTCAGACTTTTTTTCCTCCTGCTGCCCCACCCAGATGTCTGGTGGGTTTGGTTTTTCACTTTATTTTTTCCCCAAATAAGCCACATGGATACTTTTTGCTTCATTTATGCTATTTACCTATTTTACTCTCCCTCTTTCCAGTTTTGTTTGTTGTTGGATTGTAGCTACTTGTCCACCTATTACTGCTAGAGGAAGGACTAAGTAACTAAAGCCACAGTGACCAATATGTGGTTTTATTTTAAACAGTTAACTCTCATCTACAGAATTAGGTTTAAGTTTCTGCAAGCAAATATACTTATAAGAACTCTGCTTAATATACTTAATTCCTTCAGTCTGGTGATCAATGCAGTCTATGTGGTGTGGGATGGACATAACCTCTAAGTGTAACTATATATGTTACGGACATAATAAGTAAGAACTCAGCTAGGTGTCGCATGCTGGTCTGAAACCGGAGCGTGGCTCTGTTTGTATTCTTGGGAAAAGAATTAAGACTCAAAACAGAGTCAAGAGCCAAGGAACTTTATTTGCCCAACAATAAATCTGCAAATGCGAAGAGAGAGAGAGTAAGAAATGAAGAGAAAGAAAGGAAAGAAAGAAAGAAGGGGAAAAAAAAGGAAAGAGTTCAGAGCAATAGCTACCACCCTGGAGCTGCAGCATCCCAGCAGTCTGATTTGTTTTCAAGTCCGGTGGGGGAACGTCCCGTCCGATGTTAGTTGGTTCCGTTTTTTTATAGGGTTGTTACAAGCTGCTCTACTTAACCACACCCCCCCACCTGACAATGGTGTACGTGCCCAACATTCCTCAGGGGCCTCCAGGCACCCTGACCCCCCTGACCCCAAGTCTGGGCACATGCACAGGGGTTACATGCCCAACATACCCCAAGTCTGGGAATATGCACAGGGGTTTGTTTAAGTTTTGCAGGATCAGTCTCCCTCATTGCTCCATGGCGTCAGTCAGTCTCCTAAATCTCTGTGGTGGCAGTGGTGGTATCTTCTTGCCTTAAATCACTTCTGTGGAAGTGGTGATATAATTCACTGTGGTGATGGCATGAGTTTCCTGCCATAGCAATGCTGAGACAACACATTTGCTGTGGCGATGGTGTGTCTCGCAAGGTTTCTCACAGTAGGAAAACATGATTCTTTGTTAAATGAAATATTTGCATCAGTAGAGCGATTTGGACTGCTACAGGATTGAAACCTTCTCTTTTTATTTTGTTATCTAAAGAAATGACCTTGAATCCCTGTAGCAAGAATCTGATCATTCGTAGCTCTTAACTTTAGGGATGCCAAGTCCTTTGCAAGAAAAAGAAATGACAGATAGATATTGGGGTCTTTAATTGTTTGTTCCCTCAGTCCTTGTATAATTTTGGGGGGGTTTGGGGTGGTAAGCATAGTTTTTCACACTTGATATTACCCATGAAGAGAACATTAGTAGTATGTCAGACATGATGTTGCCAAAAGGAAAGTAATTTCATGGCTTAAACAAACATACAGTTATGATGGGGTTTTGTATCACTGTTGGTCTAGGCTGTGCAAATAGATATATATCTGTAAGTAGTGAAGACAGTCATTTGACTTCTTATATAAGAACTTATACAAATACTTGTCATAGACTTATTCTCAAATTACGGCAAAAACATTTATTTGTATCTTCATAAAGGCAAATAACCAGAAATCAGACATATCCCACTTAGCAACATAAAACTAAACAGATTCATAGGTCAGATTTAGATGTCAAATTGTGTTGTGGTTTAACCCCAGCTGGCAACAAAGTACTGCACAGCCATTTGCTCGGTCCTCTCCCCCAGTGAAATGCAGAGGAGAATCAAGAAAAAGGTAAAACTTGTGGGTCAAGATAAGTACAAATTTAATAATGATAATAATGCTAATAACAGTAATAACAGTAATAACAATAATAATAATAATAATAGCAGCAACAACAATTGTAATGAAAACAAGAGAGAGAGGGTCAGAGAGGAATAAAATCCAAAGAAAAAAGTGATACACAGTAGAATTGCTCACCACTTGCTGACTGATGCCCAGCCAGTCCCTGAACAGCAATGGGCAGCTCCCAGCCAACTCCCCCCAGGTTATATACTGAGCATGATGTTCTGTGGTATGGAATATCCATTTGGTTAGTTCGGGTCACCTGTCCTGGCTTTTGTGCACCTGCTTACTGGCAGAGCATAAGAAACTTGAAAAGTCCTTTATTTAGAGTAAGCACCACTTAGAAACAACTAAATCATTGCTATGTTATCAACATTACTCTCATAATGAATCCAAAACACAACACTGTACCAGCTACTAAAGAAAAAAATTAACTTTACCCTAACCAAAACCAGGACAAATTGTTTCTGATGTTCAGTAGGTTACACACCTACTGCTAAAAAGTCAGGCAGATAGAAACGGTACAGCATTTTCAGTACTATTTTGTCTTTCCCCAGCAGTGGCATTTGAAATGAAACATTCACACCTCTTTAACCATAAAACTAAAGTCATATGTGCCTAATTTTGAGGATGCTTCACAGCTGAGAGTTTCAAGCAAATAAAACCATATCTTTCCACAATAAAAAATAAGTATCTAACTTTCCAGAAAGCTGTCCTCCACTCTTACCTGTCCTTTGAGCAAAGCAAGTATGACTTCTCACCAAGTTCCCAGGCCTGGTGAATACCATTCTTCAAAACCTACAGACAGTCCAAGCATTTTGACTGGTATTATGAATTACTCTGAGCCGCAAACTGCCTGGAAGATAAATATTGCTATGTTCAGTCTTACAGGACCAAATCTGATCTTGTACATCTAACCTTGGTCTTTAACTCAGTGAAACACTTGTAGGGCCTTCAGCATCTATCCTGATTTTATACCTACAGACTTCAGTGAAAAATATACCATTAATTTCAGTCCTATAACATACCTTTAAAAATTCACGCCTTTAGTTTATTTGCAGTAGTGATACTAAAGAAATTATATTAGTAATTGTATAAGAGTAGATAAAGATGCAAAATTTCATCCAGTTACTACATTTTCTTCAGTGAACCATCAACAACATCATTTCCTTTTTTGTTTTGGTTTGGTTTTAGTACTTTCAAAGAAAATTACTAACTATTTATGCTGTTATGAGTAGTTGAATCTGATCCTGCAATCAGAGCATATAGAAGAATGTGTACCTTCTATTGAAGTTTTAGAACATGACTCTGTAGACAACAGTCATCATAACATCAGCTATCCATAAGGCAGGTGGCCATACCTGACTTGATCATCCTAGGTTTCTGTGCCAGTTTTGGCTGGAACAGAGTTAATTTTCTTCATAGTAGCTGGTGTAAGGTTATGTTTTGGATTTATGCTGGTAACAGTGTTGATAATACAAGGATGGTTTAGTTACTCCTGAGCAGTGCTCACACAGAGCCAAGGCCTGTTCTGCTTTGCACACCACCCCAGAAGTGAGTAGGTTAGAGGTACACAAGAAGCTGGGAGGGGGAACAGCTAGGACAGCTGACCCCAGCTGGCCAAAGGGATATTCCATACTATATGATGTCATGTTCAGCATATAAAGCTGGGGGAAGAAGGAAGGGGGGGATTTCCAGAGTGATGGCATTTGTCTTCTCAAGTAACCATTACATATGATGGAGCCCTGCTTTCCCAGAGACAGTTGAACACCTGCCTCTCAATGGAAAGTAGTGGATTACTTGTTTTGCTTTGCTTGCATGCACAGCTCTTGCTTTGCCTATTAAATTGTCTTTATCTCAACCTGAGTTTTTCCACTTTTACTTCTCCGATTCTTTCCCCCATCTCACTGGCTGGGGAGTGAGCAAGCAGCTGTGTGGGGCTTGGTTGTTGGCTGCTGTTAAACCAGGACACCTTCCTTTGCCATAAAGGAAGAAATTAAGCACTTCCTGAACATGTTTTCTTTAATCAGTTTTAGATTTTTGCTTCAGAATGAAATTAATCATGTCCTGTAAGTGCTAATTTTTCTCCATTTATTACAAATGGCATCAAGACAGGTAGGTCAAACTTTCTGTAACATATTTACATTTGGTCAAAGGAATACCACCGGAGATTTCCAAAATAATATTTGCTGTTGAAGCTTAGGACACTGTAGTACCAAGAGAAGACAGATTCATATTGTGCATTCAATCTCACCACTGACATTTTTTTTCCTTCTTAAATAATATTAATAATTTATGACAGTATTAATTATTGCGTAGGTAATTCCCTTTTTTTTTTTAAAATAAGGAGGGTCTAAATCAGTAGTGAGATTTAAATAATTCAGGTAGAAGAGATATTGGGAGCCTCCTAGAGACCATAATCTATCAACATTGGGAACACTAATATCAGGCATTCCAGCCATCTTTTCAATAAGATTATTAAATATGCAGCCAGGTTCAAAAGATGAAAGTAGAGATCTGACCTCTATTCAGCAACAGAAATAATTAATCTATCTACCTACCTATCATCAACCTATTCAACTCAATCCTTCAGTTTGTTCTGTAAGTTTTGTAGTGAGAGAGGACTAGACTCAGGAAACTAAGTCTGTAACTAGAATCATGCAGCTTGGAAAAACCTTCCTTGAGTGCACTTGATCTTTTCAGGAGAGTCAGAAATTATTTGGGCTTTGTACTTGTACTTATTTCCACTCTTAACTTTAGGATCTCAGGGTTAAAAATGTAGTTTGCTATCCTGAATATGTTGTTTGCTCTGGTTTGCTTCTGTTGTCTCGATGTTAGAAATAACAGTCAGCAAGAGTAGTATGTTCTGTATAACGCGCTGCACAGCACAGACAAGGTTTGTTTGAAAATATTGTAATGTATTGGCATCTTTGGATAGGGTAGTGCTCACATGAGAAATCAAATCCATTGAACAGAATGGGTGGTTGTTATTTGGATGGTGATGCAAGTCCCCATTGCAAGGACCATTTCAACAGTATCGTCACCTGGATCAGCTGAGACTTTCCAAACTGTTCTGATGAATTCTTATAATCGAGACTGCTGATCATCCTATGCAACCACTTCAGAAAATGCATGATCCTTCTTTGTGTATTACCTTAAACTGTGTACAAAACACCTCTTGTCCGCCCTCGCTATATACAAAAGACTAGTGACCAAACCTGCATAAGCAGAAAGAGTTTACACTGGTTTATATGACTTATGTATTTTTTGGCTAATTCTACATCAGCTAAAAGCTCTGAAACTGCTGGATTTCCCACCTGAGAGAATCAACACAATTAAGTCCACAAATAACACCTTCCAACTAGCTTATGAACAGCCTAGGGAATGTCTGGGACTGTCCAAAACTCCCACTTTCTGCAACGGTCAATCAAACGCTTTGTTTGACAGTGGCTAGGAGTTCAGTCAATCATCTTGTCTCAAGTCAGCCTGCTGTTTCAAATCAGTGTACTGTCTCATCTATACAGAGACTGCCTGGGAAGTTTCTAGACAACATGGGAAACTGATGACTAAGAGCAATGTGGGTGCATGCAGGAACACCCCTCATACCCAGCCAAACAACAGTTATAGCTATAGGGCAAACCTGAATCTCATCACAGTTGTAACTTGAATTCCATGCTGACAGAATTACACAAATTGCTTAGACAGGTAAGTGTATAAAACACAGAGGACCTAAAAACAATTTTCAGGGTTACTTCTTGGAAAGGGAAGAAGAGTCTTCCAGTGTTTTGGAACCCTCATTCTGGTTTCTGTACTTGACAGAGTAGATGAAAATCATAAAGCTAGAAATTGCTGTTTAACTACCTGCATTTATAATTATGACAATCCACTTTAAGAATTTATTTATACTTGTGCTTTAAAATGTTAAAGTAAACTTTGTTGCTGTTTTTAACATATTGCAGTACTTATATGTACTCTTAGATGGCTTCTCAGCTAAGGTCCTGTTCAGATTGCAGTAGTAACTCTCATTATTACGGCCAATTTTTTCTAAATGTGAATTAAAAAAAAAAATTAAAAATTAAAAGCAGCTAGCTTTATATAATTTGAATTAATTATATTCTGTATCCATTTATTTTATGTGTAATCAAATACATTTGGGAAAAGATTCATTCTTATTGTTCCTACACATTTTTTCATAATTGTTTCTATTGCAGAACTAATTAAACATCATTCTGAAGTTCTCTCCTTTAAATGTAATTACCTTTTAATGAAATGTATACATATTTCTCACTATTATTGGTTAACAATTAGCTACTTTTTCTATTTCTCCCTCTTCCCCTTATTGCTACAATTATACTTTGCACTTACAGAATGCAATTAACATGGGAATCTTGACAGAGGCAAAAAAGTGTAGTCTGTTTTATACAAACAGCATAATCACAGGTTACTGCATCCTAGATTTCAAGAAGCAGGTCTCAGATTTTTTTACCCTGACATTTTGATGTTTGGCATAGCACACGTCACGCTTATTTGCTTGAGTATGAGCATGTCCTGCACTTCTTAGTGAAAACTGAAAATATTAGTTCCATAATCAGACCAAAGAAGTGCCTTCCTTAAAAAGTAGGAATCTAAAAAGGTCTTCTAAGGTCAGGCATCTGACTTCCTTCTGACCTGGTCCACTTCACTGCAAACACACTTTTACACTTAATATAACGAAAGCTGGATAGCTGGATATCATAAAACAGAGGATGTGGATAGCTCCTTAAAATGTTTCAGATTACAGACCTCAGCCAATGGTACTCTGAAACAAACTATCTCAAAAATACAGACCTATGTGGCTTTTCATTGGAAGTGAATATAAGACATCAGTTTCCTGACTGCTAGAACCTTCTTTCAGATCACTCTTGTGAGCATTGTCCCATATGGTTATTAGCAGTTAGTCTGTCAAACCTAGAAATGGAGTTTAATTCTAGCTGTAATTAATTACAAAAAGTTTGATGGTACGATCTTTCTGCAGCTGCTTCTTTAAACCCTAAAAACCTAAGAAGTCAGGGCAGTAAGAATAAAGGGGGGGGGTGTAGAAGAAAAAAAGTATTAGAGACAATTCAAGAGGACAGACAAGTATTAGGGGGTGGGAGCAATTAACTGGACAATGATGATGTAAGCCCCATGTTTTTAGCTTAGTTTTCTAAAATTCTGTATCATCCCATGAGTCCACTGGATATGTTACATAGCTGAAAGGTAAAATTAGGGTAAACATAGTGTGCTCAGGGACAGCTCAACTTCCACCCAAAGCCACTTATGAATAACTTAGCAAATCTACATGTGTGGAAACAAGATATATTTATGTTTGGTAGCATAGCAGGCTACTAAACCATGCTGAAGTTGCTCTTCTATGTTTTTTCTCGATAAATAATCTGATCACATTTGTGTAAAATCATTTGTACCAATTTGGTATTACATCACTTGTCTTGTAAGAAATTAATTCAAATTTGCCCCCGCTCACTGGTTTAAGGATTGTGTTTCTATTATCTTCTGAGCAATAAATGAGGACAAACATGTGAATGAAACATCAATCCAATGTAATACCATTTTATGTTCATTATACAGTCCCTTTGTGCAGATACAAGTAGAAAAATATAGAAGAAATTTCTTAAGTTCCTTCTAAGAAATGGAGTGTTCTCAAATGTGGCTGCCTCTCCTGAAACCACATCATCCCCACATCTGTATAAAAAGTAATTGACTTTTGCCAATGCTGTGTTTAGACATGTTAGCTCCTTTTCTGTTTTGATGTTTAATTATTTATCACTACTGGCACATGGATGTTGGATTGATGTATTGACATAATTTAACATACAGTATGCACAAATACTATTCCTTATGGAGGAAGAGTGTACAGATGTGTTGAAGAGTGAACGACAGTTCACACACGCAAAATCTGGGAAGTGAATTAACAATCTTAAAATTATGTATGATCGATTACTGTGCATAGATGCTCCATTATTAATGTGGAAGATGTGCATTAAAATAGTCTTTGTCATCTACACATCACAACTTGGCTTTATACATTCAATCAAAAAGATTCCATAATTTATGCAGCAGCGTTGTGTTGCTGGAGTTGGCTCTTGCACCTTCCTTTTAAAGATCTTATCTGAAAATGAAAAGCTTGAGTGTTTTTTTGTAACCAGCTAGACTTAACTGTCAAATAATACTTTCTGAATAGAGATTTCTCAGTGCAGGTTATACTGTGTTTGAAAGGATGTGGAAAGCATGAAATACCTCATTTAATAATCAGATAATAATTATTTCATTAATTTATGAAGATAATAGCAAAAAATCATAACTTTGAATGCTCTTACATGCATGGCTGGAAAAATGCTGTTTTTGAAAAATAGTGTGATGGCAAAAGGAAGCAGCATTTCTTCACACTTAGAGGTCCTTGGTGTAACATAATGCAAAATCTTAGAGTGGGCTGCGTAGTTCCCCACTAGAAACAAACCTTGTATTACTAATTTGGCTGAATACAACAGGGGAAGAGAAGTTTCAGTCTTTTACAGATGTGATATAGAATTATATTAATTCTTTATGTCTCATGCTGTCAGACTGTTTAAAATTTAATAATCAGAAATGTGGATGAGCAGTTGAAGGCTATTATTCCTGGACAGCAATACTGAACAGGCAGTAAAATATGTTCTAAAGTTACCAGGAGATTATTTTCTGTCTGCTTATGAAAGAAGTATTTGCTGTTTCTCTCAGTCTGTACTGAAACCAATTCAAATCATTAAATCACAATCAGAAAAATCTCTAACTGGACTCTTTTTTTGCCAGGCCAAATGTCAAGTTCAAAACCAAACTACTGAAGCCTTCTATTTTAAAAAAAAATTATGCAGAGTGAAGGATGATCATGTATAGAATGCAGAAACCATGTTTGAAATTGTAAACATTATTCGAGGCTAGCTTTCTTAATGATTTAAGGTAGATTATTCTAAAACTGCATCATCTCTTTTGTGCATGTATAACAGTACAGGTATCAGTGGACTTACATTCACCAAGATCTGGAATAATGCTGCAGCCAGATAGTTTTCTCTTTTGACAAGTGCATTAAATGTGAATAGAGGGTTTATAAGTCCTTATATATCCTTACATATCCTCACTTATATAAGTATGACTAGGAATAATAAATATGCTTTTGCATTCCTTGGCTAATCGATATGCCTCCTTTGCACTAGAGAATTTTGTAGATATAACTTGTTTTTATTTGTAGCTCAAATGTTACTTTACATGCAGTGCTACTAAATACGACATTTCAGGCTCACTTGTTTCAGCTAGTATTGAACAAGCAGAGCATTGAACTAGTCTTGGCAATGTTAGGTTCTTGGCAGTAGGCTTGGACTTAATGATCTTAAGGGTCTTTTCCAACCTAAATGGTTCTATGTTTCTTAGTTATATGATTATACCCTTTCACTTTACTAGAAGCTGCAGTGTACGCTTAACCAAAAAAGAAATAGTCCCTAACACTTGGTGAACAGTATTTTGTGAAAAGCTTCTTCCTCTTCAAAAGCTCCCCAAGGGAAAAAAGATACTGATAATATACTTTTGTTGAAGCAGACCTCACCTAAGAGTAAACATGTATGAGGAGGATGATAGAAGATAGACAAGGCGAATTTCCTCTTTGTGCCTCCCATTTTTAAATCCAAAGAAAACATCAATGATGCAACATTTCATTCTGTGCCTTGTGCATTTGGATGCATTTAAGGCATGTTTTCTTGCATTTAGAGAGCTTGTTCTAAAGGGTAGAAGATGCTGTACCTGTCTTGGGCTGTGACACATCATGCAGACGGGCATGGGCTGGGACATCTGTGATGAACACACCCCTGGCGAAGAAATCCCAATGAGAAGGGAAGTGAGAAGATATGGAGAAAGGCAGCAGTGATGTTCATGAAGATTGTGTTGCCATGCTCAGTGTTGATACAGTGTTGCAGTTTAATCCCAACTAACTCGTTTCTCCCCCCAATTTATTTCAATAGATCTTGTAATCTTTCCTGTTTCAGTGTTCACCTCATCCTGCTGAATGCAACATTAAGGCAGCCTTCATCTTCCTTATGTTTTAAAACCTGGTACAAAGAAAACATCACTGCTACTGAAAGCAATGCCATTTGAAAGTTCAAAAACTTCTATGCCGGTTGAACTTGCATCTTCATTACTCATCACAGAAGCCTGAGAGCCTATCATCCCTGGCATCTCCCCTCAGGCAAATAGTCTTTTTCATGCTCCCACAAAGATCCAGGACCAACAATGTACAAAGGTGCCTCACAACCTGCACACTGATTCAGCCCTAGGACATGGCAGTCTTCAGTTTTAACCTTAATTTGACAGCTTCAGAGTGGGTCAACAGCATCCTGTTTCACCAGCAATGACTATGAACAGCCATCTCGCCAAAGACCAGCAAGTTCAGCAGTTCACTTCCAATGCAACATCCACCATAGCTCCAATAGCAGCTTTTCAGATTTCAAGCCTGTACTAGCTTTTTGATTTCAAGTTGTAAACCTTTTCAGGACAGAGGTTATGTAAGGACTTCTATGCATTGGAAACTCTCTTCCTACAATTTAAATGCTGATCCTGATGCTTGAGCCCAGAAATCCCCAGCAGCTTTGCCATATGCTGCTGAACCTTACACTGCTGTCCTGGTCTGGAAGATCCCTGCTGTCACTTTCCTCCTAAGACCAACCTGTCATAACAAGGCATGCCTATTGTAGTTCCCAAAATGCCACACAAAAAGGAAAAAAAGTGAATTAATTATTAATATATTTATATAAATATTCTTTTATTAATTTATGTATATACTTATTCTTGGAATAACTTTGAATACAACACAGAATTCTTCTACAGTGACTGAATCCAGCTGGGAAGGAGCCAATATATCAGTTATATATTTATATACTTGATTTTAATATAGACTTTTTCCACCAGATTCACTCCTATATTGGGGACGGGGAGGAGGGGGAAGAAAGAGAAAGAAAAGGCTGGGCATTGCTAACAGCTATTTTCACTCCTGGCCTTAAGGAAAAATAACTTGCGTATTATTCATTAGACATCTGACCAGGATTATGGTAAAGCAAGGAAGTTCATTGTACCTGTGAATGCAAATAGCATTTTAATTTTTATTAAGCAGAAGAGATATTTATACTGTGTGTTAGTCCAAAGCTGAATTCTACCTTTTGTGCATGAAGTTATAATGTCAAGACTTCTGATTCAGACCTGAAAAACTTCTGCTACCTCTAGGATCAGTGTAGCATTTTACATTTTACTGCATGTTTACATGTTATATATGTGCCACTGTAATGCAAAGAGTTGTTTACTTCAAGTATTTTTGTTTCTCAGTGACAATAAGTTTATGTTCAATTTTCTTATATTTCTACTGCCACTTACATATTTTCTCATGGACAGCTATTCTTAGCTTCAGCAGTATTTAGTTCCCATTTCACAACCTGCCAAATGGCTACTCAAGCAGAAAAAAAACCCCTACAAAACACATGTAGTGTCTGTAGTCAGAAAATTAGCCTACTCATAGTTACGTCTCCCTCTGAGAATTTCCAATTCACTAATTGCTGAGTAGGCTGCCATCACTAACAGGAGTCATCAGTGATCACTGAAAAAAACAGTAAGATATAACGCCAGTAACCTCTGCTTCACATGATTCCAACAAATTTTGCCTGTTTCCATACACCCCGCTACTGGCTGCACAATCACTTATCATTTTAATCTAGTTATGAAATCAGTACCCAAGTGCTTGAGACACATATTTCAAAGCCACAAGACAGGATTTCTTTATCTAACTTTAGACATTTACTATGTAGGCTTCTACGTATGAGGTAGTTAACCTAAGCTTCCTTTATACTGGAGACAGTTAATCACTCAGAGATATGATTCATCTGACCTATGTTAGACATCTGTTTTAGGATAAATCTACAGCTGCTCAGATTAATCCTATCTAATGTGACTTTGTCATAGAGCAGTAAGACTATTAGAGACTTAGGAATAAATGTAAATATTCCTAATGGCTTTTCTGCAAGCCTCCTTTGATGAAATACAGAAAATTAGAGCCCCTAATGTCTTTTCTGACAGAATATGTTAATACCAGTAAAATGCACAGATCAAACTCTCTGGGTTAATCAGGGTTCTCCATGCAGTGTGGGAGCAGTGACTTATTAAATATTTTTCATTTCTCCTTTACTTACTTCTAAAAATAAATATAAAAAGATTATTAAGAATAATTTCTTTCCTGGATTTTTTTAAAGGACAGGTTCAATACAGATAAGTAGGAACATTGAGTTATATGTAACCTTCCTTACGAATGGTTTGACTAGATGATCTGACCTCTTAATCAAGGATTTTATGATTCTGTTGAGTTGATGCCTATGTTTCTTAAACATTCATGTGGACAATTTATAGAACTGAAGGATTTCTTCCACTGAGATCTTAAAATGGTGATTCTGATGCTCCAAGGAAATACCTATGTGTATATTACTGTTAGCAATATTTCCTTGCTACTCTGCACTAAATCTAAGTTTTCTTTTTAGTAAACAAAATTATATCATTTATCAACTCCATTTAAAAAAAAATGGGAGCAAAATATTAAATTGGTACTCAGCTAGACAACAACTCAGTTTGTCTAGGATTAAGTAAAAATAGAAATCCGTTATGATACAACACATGCACTTTATCCAACCCTTGCCTTTTAACAGTAGTTGCCATAACTACTGAAATATTTTTCCTATGTTTCCTGCTTTAGCTTTATACACAGCAGTCAGAAATACCTGTTACATGTGAAAAATTATGAGGTGCTACAAATGCTTTAAAAAGCTACATGATGCTATATTTTGCTCTACCACATGTGGTGAAGGAGAGACGAGCATAAGTGAGTGAATACTATCAATTATTTAGGGCTCACATGTACAGCGAGTTTTAGGTAAGTGTCCTGTCTAGTCTAGTCAATCCATTTTAAAAGACAGGCTATCAAATCTACTGTTCATCCTGAGGGCATTAGTGTCTAAAGACAATAGTTTTCCCCAACACTATTGGTCTAACGGTCTGTTCCTGTGTCAGTCTGGCTGGTCCTGGAAGACTCTATGAGGTAACCACTTCAGCCCCTTCCACAAATTCTCCCATAAGTGCTCTAGCCCTATCATCATGCAATAATCTTTGAAATAACTGAACTCAAGATCTCACCAATAAGTTATAAAATAAAAAGAAGTCTGCAGACATCACTATTACTGTTCTGTCTCCAGCTGTTACTGGGAGAGACAATAAACCTATATGTAAAACTCAAAAATAGATATCAAGGATGTGATTATCTGTTAGAGGTGGTAATTCACCTGCAATATAGAGTAAGATGACTGGGAGAAGTGGAGCTCAAGGTATATTTTTCTCCAACCTATTTGCTGTTAAGCTAACTTTTGGTGCTTGTTACCCAGAATATTTGATTTTGTAGACCTCCTGCTGAATATAGCTCTTCTGATTACATAAGGAAGCCAGGCATACTGTGCAGGAGTCCAAATCTTATTAGGTACCTAGATGTGTATAAATAATATGCCACAAGATGTTGAACTGTTTTAATCTTTTAGTAGAAATTGTCTTGCTTAATTTACCTCTTCACAATTCTTCTGGCTTTGTTCAGCATTCTGTGGAGTGTACAAGGCAAGATCCTGCAGGGGAAGAAAAACTCTCTGCATGATTATATTACTAGTAATTACATATATAAGACAGGAGGGAAGAGAGTTGTGTTTGTGCAGAAAGTCTTAACAGCAGAATTTTCTAACTTGTGTATTTGACTTTGTAAATGTTGCAAACTATTAAGACTTCCCCCATCCTCCCTCTCCTTCCCTCCTTTCCTTCCTTTTTATTTCTACATACGTAAATATAATTTATGTTGTTATTATCTGTGATTTATAAACCCAGATTTATAGGTAATGGTTTTTTTTGGAAAACAGATCTTTCTCTTGAACAGTTTTCATTTCAGTGAAAAAAATGTTTAAAAATAACATTCACTATCAGTTCTCACTGGCATTTTAAGAGGAAAATTAATTTATGAAAGTTAAATGAGTAAGTTTTATAGAGATGAAGAACCCCTTTCTCCACAGACTCACTAAGATAATGCACTCTTTAGTAAAGGCTCAAAACCTTTTCTGAAAATTTCACTTCTATCATATACTCTTTATGTGGTTTTATACTCAGAAGGTAATTATGGCCAAAAGGGGGAACCCATTTTATATAGAAAGCCAAGAGTTTACTAGTGGTCTACCTTAAATCTGAGGTCTAAGTAAGATACTATAAGCAGTTACCAATAATCCAGTGTCACAGTTTAACCCCATCCAGCAACTAAGTGCCACACAGTCGCTTGCTCAGCCTGCCTCTGCCCCTCCTGATGGGATGGGAAGGAGAACTGGAAAAAGGTAAAACTCATTGGTTGTGATAAGCACAGTTTAATAGTTGAAATAAAGTAAAAATAATAATATTGCTAACAATACCAGCAACAATAACAGCAATCATTGTAATGAAGAGGAGACAGAGGAATAAAACCCAAGGGGAAAAAATACCACAAGTGATGCACAATAGAATTAATCACCACTCGCTGACTGATGCCCAGCCAGACCCTGAGCAGCGATCAGCAGTTCCCAGCCAACTGCCCCCGGTTTATACACTTAGCATAATGTTCTATGGTATGGAATATGACTTTGGCTAGTTCAGGTAATCTGCCCTGGCTTTGCTCCCTCCTGGCTTCTTGTGCACCTGTTCACTGGCAGAGCATGGGAAACTTGAAAAGTCCTTGATTTAGAGTAAGCACTACTTAACAACAACAACTAAAACATCAGTGAGTTATCAACATTATCCTCATAATAAATCCAAACCACAGCACTGTAACAGCTACTAAGAAGAAAATGAACTCTATCTCAGCTGAAACCAGGACATCCACATACAAAGCTGCTACCACTAAGAGGACATAGTATCTTACCAATACAAACTTTGTCAATAATACAGGTAAAATTAATATTTAAAAAAATCCTAGTAACTACCACAGTTTCCATAGTGTTATGCTCACCCTTCCTCTGCATCTCTATTCCTCTAAGGGAGGCTCTAGGCTCTTTCTAGAGACAAAGCAAGGAGAGGACAGACAGGAGGACTGTATGATTAAACACTCAACAGTCAGCCTCAAGTGAAGAGCTAGGGAGTGTTGTGTTGATGACTGAGTTTCCTCCTCCTGTTTTCTGGGAGGAGATTGATAATTTCCTCCTCCTTACTCCAGGACCCACCCGGGGCTATTCATATCCATTTTCTAACATACTTCATTGAACTGCTACTCCTGGCTATATGGTGTAATTCATTGTGTATGGAGTCTTTTGCATGTGTTAGAATTCAGGGGTCCTCAAACTACGGCCCACGGCTGGATATGCCCCCCCAGGGTCCTCAATTCAGCCCCCGGTATTTACAGACACCCCCCCGCCCCCCCCCCCTCCCCCCCCGCTGGGGGTTGTGGGGGGAAACTAAGCAGCCACAGATGACTGCCTACCACTTCAGCCTCACGCCAGCCCCCTGTTTACTAAGTTTGAGGACCCCTGGGTTAGATGATTGTTTCTTGCTCCCTTTGCCCTTAAACTGGTTTTCTTCCAGTTATCAAGTCTGCATTTCTTTAGCCATAAATAATGGACTATTGGTGACCTGTTTATAGCCTTGGGAATAGCAACTTGTTACAACTGTCTATTTAAAAATTATAGTTATACCAAACAATTGTACAAATCTAAGAAAAAAATACAGCAATTAGTCAATAACCACCTGTTTGATATGTTGTTTTTTCTGTTGTTGTTACAGCTAAATAAACCAAATTAAAGATCTAGAAAAAATAATAGTAGTTCAGACAAAGTGTCAAAAGTCTCCTTTTCAGAGCTTTGCCAAGTTAACACAGTTAACTGTAGCTTGTTACTAACACTGGCACTTGTTTATGCAGTAGTCTATAGAATGTACTCAGAAAGTTTATTTTATGGATTTGCTGTTTTTTCTTTGCTCGTTTGATTGTTTCCAATATGGAAAAGGTCTCTTGGAATATTGGTGAAAGGAGAAATAATGGAGAGTCTTTACACAGAGATAACATTGCCCACCGCTTGACTGTGGTGGGTTTCAAAAGAAATTGGAGTTCATGGATGACAAAAGTTTATAAACAGGACAACACTTTAAAATAAATCCTCAAAATAGTTTGTAATATGAGGTAGAAGTACCAGAGAAAAAATATTTAGCCACATAAAGATAGAAAAAGGTAGCAAAAAGGTTTTGAGATGCATTCAGCAGGGCTGTCTACTCCATCTCTTCTTCATTTCTTACAACCCAGCATGTTCTTCTGAATCACAAATACACAAAGCTTATAAATTACTGTTGGTTTAGTCAGTTATAAACTGCCTAACTTCCCAAGTTCTGCATGGTTTACATAGATTTTGCACATTCAGTATTTTGGCCATATGACTTCTGTAGGGGCTTTGCTATCAGCTGGCCAGTCAAAGGTCTTTGCCTGAAAGACGTTTACCCTGAAGGGATTTTGTCTGAAGTATGTGACATTCTTTAAGCAAGGAAGAAAATCCCAACCAAATAACTGGAAGAGGTCACAAGGAACTTAGAGAAATGTAACTTTCAGTTCTCATTTCATGGCAAAGAAGAGAATGCAGCTTGATAAAATTAATCTCTGTGCTTCTTTCCTCACTGCAGACTACAGCTATCAAATTCCAGAATAAAGGGGTTAAAGGATTTTGATTTTTTCTTAAAGTGTCAGCATGTTCCGTATTTCTTCCTCCCACAGAAGAGAACAGTAGTTCTGTAGAATGAGTCAAATTTTATTTGAACATTCAGCAAAGTAAATGATTACTTTGGATAATGTTTTATAGTGATAAGAAGTCAGCTAATAGACTTGATTAGAACTGAGAAAGCAAATAGTTTTGCTTTTTCTCTTACAGGACTTGAATACATAGAAATGGCTATAAAACCCTAAGAAGGGACAGCAAAAATGTGTATTTTTGTCAATGTGTAAAAGTCCAATTCAGGAAGAAGTCCATCTTGCCTTATGGGGTGAGGTATTATAATTGCTTTTAATGAGAGTAAAAGGTTGTTTCAAAAATATTTTTTGTCTCATAAATAGCAAAAAATGTTCAAGATTTGTGTGGCTAATCTCAAAGTAACGCTGCCTTCTTCTCCCCAAATTATAAGTGTAAAATATTTGTGCGTCTGTATGTATATGAGGTGATTGCACTTGTGTTTGTAAGATATTCTTCTTGTTAATGAGATCCAGTCCATTGAACTTAATATTTAACACCAACTTCTGTAGTGTCTCATCTTTTCTTTACAGACACATTAGAAATCACTACAACTGAAATAAAAATTTGAGTACTCAGGAAGCATAAACTCTTCAAGAAAGAGGAATTTTCTTTTATGGACAAATAGGTCATTGTTCTCTAAGCTCCCAACCTTGACTAGACCTCTTTGTATTCAGCTATCCACAAAAGGTTGCAAAGACACAGTCACTGTCATGCCAGTCTGCTCTGGGGACTACACTGCAACAAGGACCAAAATTTGAAATGCAGCAGTGGAAGCACACACAAGGATGGTATTGTTGTCTTAGGATGACAAAAAAGTCACAAAAAGCTAAATAATATTATCAATAACACCATGAAGAAAATTTAAGGAGGATTAAGTAAGTAAAGCTCCATTTTAAATTACAATAACACATAACACAGACATATTCTACCACCATTTCCTCATCACCTTTGCCACTCAGCCCTTCATGTTAATGCTTGATGCATTTTTAGGAATAAGAAATATGGGAACAGTCTTTCCCAGAAACTGAGTAAAGTGTCCATCAGTAAAAGGAAAGGCTGGAATAAATTACAGTTATATTAATTCATCTTTGATAAAAATGTACTTAGAGAGTAGTTACCAGTAGCTCATTGCCCAGCTGTAGTGAAGTACCACCAATGCTTGCCAGGGTACTGGTGGGTCCAGTCCAATTCATTAATGACATCGAACAAAGCACCATACTTCCATTTTAGAGCAATTTGGGTGAGAGTTTTAAGCTCCTCAAAGAACAAGCATGGATCCAGAGAGGTCCTGAGCAGTCGGAGCAAGGGTGTGAAATGAGCAGGACAGGATTTAATAGAAGCAAAGTTCTGCAGTTAGCACAGCAGTCAGCCAGACCCACACAATTCAGGGCACTGGTATGACAGCGGTTATGAAGAAATAAAAAAAAGGGCTGAGGGCCATTGTGGACAACAGACATGTGTACCATTGAGAGCAGTTTCCAGAAATAAAGCAATTTGAGAAGCTGTCTGAGAAAACTCTCAGAACCTTAAGTTCCTGCTCAACCCCCTAGTATCTACTCCTCACCCTTCCCACAGCCCAGGACCCCATCTCAGCCCCTGCCTCAGCTCCCCACAGCCCAGCCCTGCCTGGCCATGGGTCCCACTGAGCTGGGCACACTGTGGACCCATGTCCCAGCCTGACCTTGGCCCATTCCTGTCCCCAGGGAGGTGCCTGACACCCGGGGCTGCCTTGGTGCCCTCCAGCTGCCCTGTCCCTGTCTGAGAGGTAGGAAAAATCTGGTTCAGACAAAATTTTTCACCTAACTATTCCACTGAAATCTGTCAGTACTTTTGCATTTTCTAAAAGAAGAAAAATATAGTTAGTATAGATGTATGTCTTGTTTGACACAAGCTAATATCTTAAATTCAGGCCCTTCTACAATAACAAATACAAACTGAAATCATGATCTATTTTCCAGTTCCTTTTAACTGTATTTCAACAAGAAGCACTATCAGATAACGTAGTAAAAATAATGTTTATTCTAAAAAATATATGAAACAATATTCAGTATAAATTCTCCATTTCTTATGGCTAATTTAGTGTGATATATGTAATATAGATGGAGTTTGAATGGAATTCTGTAATTAATTATGTATAATAGGAATTACACTGTCAATTTTTTTGTTAAACAGAATGTTCTTTTGCTAGTAGAATGGTGCCCAAAATAGGGTCTTCACATGAATTATTTTTGTTTTCAATAACTTTTAAGTTCTTTCCTTAATGACTGGATTTATGCCTGAAAAAATCCTTAGAAGATATTCTGTTTCAGTACTAAAACCCCACATTCCCACCCTTGCTGTGATTTATTTTTCTCAAAACTTACAAAATCTGTTGGTTTTGAGTATAGAATTTAAGGTCAAATCATCCTCAGTCAATGATTGCTTTTGTTTCTTCATTTGCATCAAATGAACATTTAACACATTCATTTGAAAATATTTTAACTTATTGTTAAGATAGGGTTCTAAAATTCAACTACATATTATATAAAATATTTTGCTGTTTCACTCCTTTCATAAAAGCAATAGATAAAATAATAAATGGAAAATGTCTCTCTCAGTAGCCACTGATTTCTAGGAAAAAGTGGTTTTGTCCATTTTCAGTAATTTCAGCAGATGCTGAAAACATTTCAGCAAAGGAATTAAGTTTATGACAGTCAAATACAGAGGCTACAATCACGGCCTGCTCATCTTAAATTTTGGGGTTTTTTTCTTAGAAAAGTGTTTCTTTCCACGCATTGTTGAAGGTTTTTTAAGTGATGAAGGAAAACTTCTAAATGGAATAAATTAATTTATTAGTGAATGGTCTGTCTGATTCAAAACATAGATGGGTATAAAATAGAAATAAAATACTATTAATAAAAATATATTTTTTCTAAGCAGTCCCTTATAAGCTGTAAGTATTGCCAAATCTGCTAGAAAGCCCAGATGTTGCATGGAACTCATCGTGCTCTTAAGACAGACTCCTATAAACAAACAACTCAACACAAACTCTTATTTCTTGTTCTAATTCCTGCTTTACAGCTGCTGGTAGTTTTAACAGTCAGATCAAAACCTGTTTCCCTGTTGCCACACAAAGAAAGGATGATGTTTTCAAACATAAAAGTGGTTGTCTGCAAATGTTACTGCTATATCATAAAGGATTTCTTACTTGGATTTTCCTAACTCTCAAAAGTGTCTTTTGTCAGATTAGCCATTTTGACAGAACCCAGCTAATGATGGCATAGTCTATGCCAACAGGGAATTTAAAAATAATAAAAAAAGACTTTAAAATTAGATCAGCAAGAATACTCTTTTTGGTTTTTCTTTTGCATTTTTGGCTACAGATATTCTACCAAGCATGCTTGGGAATGCTGCTGGGCAGAGGCTACTTGGCACAGAACAGTCCACATCTAAGGTAATGAACTTTGCCTCCACACTATGATGGTTGTATGCAAAACCGTATTGGAGATGGTCCCTGTACATTTTAAATAACAGATTGTTCCTGGGAATTGTTCAGGAAAATGCTAGTTGGAGTACAATAAATGTCTTAGGCAAGGGTTGAAACATGCTTAATTATATTATAGTGCTGGGCAGGATTTACTGTACTAGTACGGCTACAGCTTCTGTGCCTTTACAAAGAATTTCTCCAACAAAGCAGTGTTATGTGTGTATGTATACTTATGTAGGACTTTTTTTCCCCCCACAGTCCTAACTGGCATAGGTATGCTGGCAGAAAATTTTGATATAGAGCTTGTTACACCTAATAGCAAAGACAGACATGAAAAAACTACTGTGCAAACACAAAGTTAAAACACTTGTACTGGAGAGATCGTCAGTGGTAATTTGCCTTTTCTATGGATTATTCTTTTTACCAATGTTTACTTCTCTCATGTATTATCAGAAGTTTTCAGACTAGCTATGTGGAAGAACCAGTGTATGGCAGTACCGAAGACTACAAGAAAAATTAATGAAGGAGAGTAACTAGCAGACAGAAATTTCCTGCCAAGCAGAGAATCTTGCAGAGCAAACTTACAGCTGACTTCCTACTTATCTAGCAGCAAAGAATCTCAATGACCAGGACTGATGCAAACTTTATGTATAAGCATGAGAAACACAGTTACCATGGCAGTCAGCATACCGGTAAAGCAAAAGAGATCCAGAGGCAGGTGCCAATCACAGAAAAAAACTGTAGTGGTGGCTATCACCAAAGGACATGATCCCCAGCCTTAGTAGCACAGCCAAACCAAGTCCTTTGATTAGCCACTACTAATAAAGATCTTATGCCGGGTGTCACCATTCAGGTCTCATGCTGTAGAAAATACCTGGTGTTCCTCCCTGGGGTTGAAAACAACGGTGGTGATCTCACCTGTAGGACATGACCTCTGATGCAGGTGTTGTTCCTTCACCTGGCATTGCATTAGAGAAGAAATTGAGCAGCATTCATTGCACCTGGGATGACAAACAGGAGATGAACAAGAAATTGCATAAATAAGAGCCTAAACTTTGTACAGGTGAGAGGAAGGGTATGGCTAACACGAAGAACTCTATGGATAATTGTGATTTCTTGTAGCAGAAGAAAGGCTACCTCCAGATTTGAACTGTTAGTTTGTCTATGTTAGATTATGTGATTAAAAGCTCCTTTCAGTAAACACGAGGGAACACAGAGCATAATGACAGCTGAAGAAAACTTGATAAGCTAACTGGAGCCACCCGAGCACCCTGGCCCGAGTTGTCCCGGGTGTATGCCCATTGCCCAGCTGTGAAAGACAAGATGCATCAATGAGAGCTGGGGGCTGCTCTCCACTTTACAGACTGAGGGAGGTTACTGCCTAAGGAGTGTGTACTTCTTACAGGATGCTGGGGAAGACAGTCTTGAGATTGTACCAACACTTATTATGGGGTGTTTAGGGAAAGGGACCAAAGGCAGGAAAAGGAAGAGATCAGGTGGTTTGGGGAGGAGCCAGCATAGGAAAACAGAGGTAAAAGAAGGTAAAAGGGGTCAGTCACACGTAAACAGCTTGCTGATAAGTATGTCTGACTGACTGTGCCTTATGCCTGATCACCACAGTCTGTCCTTTCTCCTTTCTAAACTCCACTTCTAACCACGTTCCTTGGTGAAAGGAAACCTAGAAAGCAGATCAAGGGCCTTAGAATTGACTGGGAAGAATAAGTTCCATTTTTCAGATTTATCTTGGCTGTGTAATTTAGGCCTTTGGATGGGAAATCAGTGCCAAGAACTCAGAAATGTTAGCCATTGGTGATTTCATTCTAAGTGGCGCAGAGGTACCTGCAATCTTTCATTCCAGGGAAGTTTGCCACTTTGCAAAAATCCACAATCCTGATGATCATTTAGTCAATCATCATGGTCCACTTATTATGCCTTTCTGTTCATTCATATGGGAACCAGTGATGTACATGGAGAAAAGCCTGAGTAGATCACAAGTCTCTGGGGGTAAGGGTGAAAGCAACAGATTCCTGAGTCTTTTTTTTTTTTTTTTTTTTTTTTTTTTCTGTAATGCCTGATTAAGGAGGCCTAAAAGGGAGCAGACACAGCTGGCAGGCTAACAGCTGACTGTGTATCCACTGTCACTAAAAAAGTTTTGGCTTCTTTGGTAATTGTGCTTCCTTTGATGATTGAGGGGATGACTGGGAAGAGATAGAGTACACCTAATAAAAAGTGGGGAGAACATATTTGTGTACAAACATGTTAACCCAGTGCAAAGACTTTTAACTGTTTACTGGGAGTGAGGACTAAAGCCCTAGAGTAACTTATTAAAACATGACCAAAAAACAGTAAGAGTTTCACAATTCCTCTCAGAAAGGGAGGGAGCTCAGAAGCTTTTCTCAAGCTGCTTTGAAAAATTATCATTAAACTAATATAAAGTGCATGAGCAACAAACAAGAACTGGGAGGTTGTGCACCATCAGACAGCTATGAGTCACTCTTAATCACAGGGGACTGGTGTGGCAGGATGACCATAACATTGCCATGAATTGGTATGATATATTCAGGAAGGATAGGCAAAGAAGAGGAAAGAGATTTACCTTTCTGTAAAGGAGCCCCTTGACTGCACAGTGCTTCACTATGAAATTAGGGAAGAATCTGTTGAATACTTAGGACTAGATTTGAGGCAACAGTAAAATTGAAGATTTGTTACATGCCATATGAGCAAGAAGATGAAATGGATGTGGCTTTCTAGAGATAAAGAGCAAAAGTTGCCCTGTAAAAGGCCCTCATCCTCATGCCAGGGTGTCCAGCTGGTCAGACTTCTGCAGGCAGGGTAGCATCACATTGTGAAAGCAATCAGGATTCCAGGTTGCGTTGCTAACAATTATCTCAATCAAGCAATGAGTGGCTAGTGAGGATTAAAGCTCATCTTGAACTTTTTCTCCCAAAGAAATAGTAAATATGATCATAGATGGTATCTTCACTTCTAGTGACTACAATGTGAAAGGTAAGCAACTGCACTAAGACTTTGGAAGCAAACTCCCTTATTTAGGGAACAGATAGGCAGAATCTTTTGGAAATTAACCAGGAAGGAAAAGGGGGCCCAAAAGATCTATCCAGTTATTAAAGGACATTTACAAAGCTGTCAGGAAGAAACAATCTCATTGTATAGGAAGATCAGAATTTTCAGCTGAACACTGAGGGGGTTTAAGTAAGAAGGTTTTAAAGAGCAGAAGATTTGGGGCAGTTTTGTTTTGTTGTGTTTGGCTTTTTTGGTTTTGTTTGTTGGGGCTTTTTTAAGAGAACATAAATGTTAAAAAGGAGAGGCAACAAAGGAAGGGAATAAAAGCATTGCTTCACCACTTAAGATAGAAATTAGAAGGCCAAACCAAGACAAAGGTAAAACTAGTAAGGGACATAATCAGTAACAAGATGGAAATTCTATAAGCTAACTAAAAGGAAATGGAAGTTCAGAGAAAATATGGGTCCACTGCTGAATGGAAAAGGCAGCCTGGTAAGAGTTAAAATAAAGGCTCAAGTACCCAACCCTTCTCGACTGTAATCCCCAGAAAAACTCAAACTCAGCTCTTTGTGTCAAAAAATATATTTTGGGAAAGAGCAAAACAGCCAACAGTGGAGAGGAACAGATTTGGGACTACTTGGGGAAGGTAGGTGGATTTGCATTTGTTGGGCAGAGCGGTGTTCACCAGAGTGTGTTAAAAGAGCTTCTGATGAAGCTGCAAGGCTGTTATCATCTGTGAAACATCATGGTTATTGAGAGAGGTCACAAATGTCTAAGCAAATGGCTCATGTTGCATGCTTCACTAAGGCAAGAAATCAGACCAGTAAAACTAAAGGCATGTCATCTTCCTCTCAGTTCTTGAAAAGACCATGAAGCATGTCGTTTTGAAATCCAGGATGGATTACAAATGTGTGACAGACAGGAAGGTAATCAAATTTACCAAAAGCAATCTTCCTTGACCAATATAAGTGCTTTTTACAGTTAAATGGCTGCCTACAGAGAGAAGGAAACAACAACAGGAATATCACAACTTCTGAAAGGCTCTTGAGGCCATTTCTGCAACAGTCTCATGTGGAAACTGAAGAAGTATACAATGGCCAAATAGACTGATAGAGGAGCTGAAAGTGAATATGACACTGTGGTGAGTTGACCTTGGCTGGATGCCAGGTGCCCACCAAGCCACTTGATCACTCCCCTTCTCAGCAGGACAGGGGAGGAGAAAATATGATGGAAAAAACCTCCAAGCTCAAGATAAAGCCAGTGCGATAAAGCAATAGCAAAGGCTGTGTGCAGAAGCAAAGGAAAACAAAAGATGTTATTCTCTGCTTCCCATTAGCAGGGGATGTCCAGCCACCTCCTGGGAAGCAAGGCTTCAGTACATGGAGTTGTTCCGGAAGACAAACATCATAAATAATGAATTCCCAACCGTTCCTCCTCCTTTCTCTTAGCTTTCATTGCTGACCAGATGTCCTATGGTACGGAGTATCCCTTTGGTTGGTTTGGGTCAGCTGTCCTGGCTATGTCCCCTCCCAAGGTCTTTCCCCACCCCAGCCTACTCTAAACATTTGCCTAAGCAATCCTTTTCTGGGATTTATGTATGTGACCAGTGAAAGGGAACGAACTTGTGCTGTTGTAGCTCACAGCTAGTGTAAACCAGAAAGGTCACTGATGCTTGCAAAAAACCCCATTCCTATGTATAAAGAAGATCAGTATTAGTTCTGCAGCAGGACTAGAGTGCAAAGATGTCTTATATTGTCCTTCTTTTCTGAGATACAGGCCAAGGCCCAGAATAAGATTTTCATTAAAATGCATTAATTTGTATCTCCAAAGGTAATTAAACTGCTGTGTGAAATTTAGGAAATTAATATTGTAACATAGCTTTTCTGTAAGTAAAAGGTTAGCATTTTAAAACATTCATAGATCTGACTTGATCTCAAAGCCAGGTGTTTACTTTTGGGTTTTTTTTAAGTGCTCACTGCTACAAATGTGTATGAATGTCAAATTCAAAAAGTATTATTCTGCTTCTTCAGGTAGGAAATAGGGTCATCTTGGACTAGGGCCAGTGACTTCAGTCCCTATCCCTGCTGTTAATGCTAATGTCAGAGTGGTGATTACCATGTAACTTCCATTGAAATTATTCCGTGGAAACAATTTCATACCAGCTTGATTACCACCTGGATTCTCCGGATTGAAATTTTTAATTGGTATGCAAAAGAATAAAGAAATAAAACCAAGAAGCCCAAACAAACAAAGAAACACACACACCCCCCACACACTACCACCCCTTAACACCCCCCCATCCCCCAAAATAGTCTGCATTCCATTACAGATTCCTTGAGGGAGCAGTCACTGAGCGACTAAAAAAACAAAACAGAGTTATACCTCACATATGGATATGTACCCCTGGTGGTTTTTTTATTCTGTGTTTTGTTCAGAATGCAATAATATTCCAGGACAGAGGAAGGGTGACGACTTGGTATGATATGAATCCTTTATAGTCTGAGTCTTCATTATTCACGCTGAGGAATTGATTATACTCAGATAATACCATCGCTTTTAAAAGGTTGCTCATTAGTCAAAATATGAATTTTCCGTTAGGTATGTAGAATGTAGGGCAGAAAACAAGAGCCAGCGGTAATAAATCTTGCTTCAGGACTGAAAGTATTATTGCATTGCTAATGTAGCCGGCTACCTGAACAAACAAACCCTGGTAGAAAACCTTCACAAGGCTTTTAAGCAGAGAACGTAATCATTCTACAACCATGCTAGTTAGGACTGAACTAGTGTTCTTATGCAAAGTTCAGTGACAACTGCTGACTTATACCATGTTCAGATGGTGTTAATTCAGGTATTTCTACATAGGACTCAACTGCATGATGAAGACCCAACCTAAGGGAACATTTTATGCCATGACTGACATTAATGAACAAAGGATTTGAAGCCAGTGGGTCTGTATGTAAAAGTAATTGTTTCTAAATCTTTCTTCAAATCATCACATCTGTAGTGTAATCAAGGTTATGAAAGATAATTCAGGAGTTAATGAGTACTCAGAGCCTTGTTCAGCAGCTCATGTAATTTTCAGTAGGTTTGGTGTTGCTGTTTGTACAAATATTGAGGGTAATTTTCTGTTATACAAAATAATTTATCAAAAAAACCCCGTATTTTTAAACATCTGTTTTGTGATTAAATGAGCTGTCCATTGACAATATGACAGTCAAGCTCAAATGTAAATGACTACAGTGTAGGTGTATATATTTGGTAACTGTTCCATCCCTTTGTGCTTATTAACTTCTGTAAAGATTTCAAGGTCCAGATAATATGGTTTAGAATTAAAAAAATCATACATATGATAACAAAACACCTTGTACCTCATTCCAGGTCTAAACAAGGTATGGAAAATCAGGAAGATTTTAAAAACATCATGTACACCCTCAAAGGAAACATTTGCTTAATATATATTGCTAATATAAAAGCAGGTAGATGAAAAAGCAAAAAGCAGAATACATAACTAAGTATTATATAACTCAATTTTATGTGCTCACAAGGAATAGTGCATTCATTTCTTGTTAGTGTATTTCAGAAAGATGTGGGACAACACATGGATATCAAAGTGGATGTCAAAAGTGATTTGGAATATCAAATTAAATTTGTGGTAAGCAAAACTAAAAAGGCTAGGATTAAAAGGACTTTAAAGGGAAGATGAATAACAGAGGATGTGACAAAGCACACTGAATAATAAATAGTAAAGTGAAGACAATTCTAGTATTCCTGTGTATCTCTTTTCCTTCTACAAGATGAATGAAAACTTTTAAAAAGAAAATGTAAAAGCTGGATAATAGCAAACTGTCTCTGTTAGCAGGAAAAGAGACAGCAGCTTCCTTTACAATTTTCTCTTCAGCAAAATCCAGACTCTGCAAGCCAAGAAAAGTGGTTTTAAGGTACATACACATGGGACAGCCCCTGGAAAATTTCTACATATACTCAGATTGTGCGAGAGAGCTGCAGGCAGTAGTGAAGAGAAGTCAGACTGAAACATCTGCTAATAGTGATATGAGATCTACTGTGGACCCTTTGTCACCTTAGCCATGATCACCTCCTGCCCGTTAATGTGATAGAAAGAAACATTTAGATAGACAGATTTAGTATAGATATTTTCAAAGCTGTGACTGCTGCATTGATAATGGTATATAGGAAGATTTTCTTGCCATGCTTATTGTTACAAGGAAATTAATGTGTAGTAGCAAGCAGGAGATTTAGTAAATATGTGTCTGAAGAGTGCTAATTCTGCCCTGGGGCTTCAGTTCATTCTGCTTATCTTAAGGCAAATAGTTTTAGGACGAGACATAGGTACGTGAAATATGTTGCTAATAACTTCTGCTAAGACCTCCATTAGGTGTCTATGGTATCAAGTATATGGGCACTTTTTCAGTAAGTGTTACAAAATTTAGTGTTTGTGGAGATGCATAGGCCCTTGAACACAACTTTATTAAGTGGTTAAGAAAGAATTGTATATGTATTTTTGTTATTAATATTGTGAAACAACCATGTTTGAGAAAAGAATAACACTGAAGACCTGTGTATGATTTTTATGTCAACTTTTACTGCCTTGCACACTATGTTAGTGTATTATAATAATTACATTTTTAATTGTTTATGGATATATTGGCTCACACAAGAAGCAGAGCTGAAAATCATTGTGTATGTCATCAAGTATTAACAGTTATGCATTGGTGGCTGCAATAGTTTGAAGCACATCTGTAATGAGTAAGGGGTTTTATTCCTCTGCTTTGTATGTCTGATTACTACTGAGACATATAGCCTGGAAATATTTCTGTTCTTTCTTTCTCAGTAGATCATTTATTTTTCATAGTTGTTAATGTATTTGCTACCTTGCTTTATCACCTCTACATAATCCTATCAATGGTAGCAGGTCAAACACTTCTTGAGCTTACACTAACCAAAGTCTCATTCTAAATCATTACTTCAGTCAGCCAGATCCCTTGAACTTGCTTTGGCTAGCTCTGATCCATCCGGTCTCTCATTCTCACCAGCCCTTTCATCTGCTTAGCATTTAATTGCCACATTAATATACCTCTCAGTTCTACTCCCCCATGTATCACCTCTCACTGTTGCTCTCCTCACAGTAAGTCCTCAGATAAGTAAGTAAGTTATTTTTGGTTTAAAAATACTCTGAGGTCCTTACTTCTCTGCTCTCTAAGCTTTGATTTTCACTAAGCAAAAATCCACTTTGAATAAATTCTAAATATAGAAATTTGTACATTTAGACATTGCATTTTTAAAATTTACATTGTTTGATTTATATACATGACTTCGACTTGCGGGTTTGCCTTCTTTGCCCACTTACATGAAAATAAGAAGCATTCTTTGCTAATCTTCCTTCAGCCTAACCTTTTGGTGGGTAAGCATTCAGCAGGTACCAGTCTAACAAATTAAATGGTCCCCATGGCAACTTGAAATATTGCATTCCACAAAATATAGTGGTTGCCATATTGTAGTAGTGTCTGAGGTTATTTAAAGACCATCAGAGTGCTTGCAAAGGAAGCTGATAAAACTGACAACTTCATAAAATAGTTTTGTGGTAGATTTTTGTCAGGGAGGGAGAGGAGGGATGGACTGAATTCTTCTTGAGAAGACCCCTTTTTTGTGTTTTCAGATAACTTTATACGCCCTGTGTAGGTAGTATTTTGTGAGGACTCATGAAGGTGCTTTTTTTAGAAAGGTACCAAATGAACAGTGTTGGTTGGCATGAAGAGGAGCTTCTCAGTAGTGGCTGAGAAAGTCTGAATCCCATTTAGGGCTACCACACTGACTGCTATCCAATACTATAGTATGAGCAAAAAAAAAACAACCTTAATGTTGGGATCCTATAGTAGAACCTGTCAGTTGACCAAACGGTATAGTACATACAAAACACAAAACAGGTGGTTATATATGCATTATTAACTTTGTTGTCTGAAAAGCACAGATACATAGGTAAAGTACATAAGGCAAGAATGTGATTTTTACTATTATATTCTTCTAGAGTCTAGAAATTTAATAATGTTTTTGGCTCCATCACTGGTCATTTTTATGTCCTTTCTCACTTAGATCTTGGGGATTGTATTCTGCGAGTGATACAGTGAGAAGAGCAGAGCTGCAATCCATGTTCTCTTGGTTTGTTACAATAACAATTTGGCTTTTAGAGAAGAGGATGAGATGTGGATGATTAATTTTTGCTTCAGATTATTGCTTCAGATGGATGCAGAAGATAGCAGGAGCAGTGATACATCAATGATTGCAGCAGCAAATCTCTAGCAAATTCTGCTTTCACACACAGCTGGGGATTTAAAATGTTGCTGAGTCACTGGATAGTCCTTCGGTTAGTCTTTCAACAGCTCATTTATCATAATCCTACAGAGACATAACCTGAACTACTCAAAAGCCTCAGGCTAAATTTTGTTTCTGCTGGTTTTGATGCTTGATCATTAACACATGGAACACAGAGTCAAGGAGATTTGTGATTAGACATCAGCTGAATATCATAGGCATTCCCTCTTTGTAAAATGACAAAAACTAAACAAACAAAACCCCAAACCAACCAATCAATCAACCAAACAAAAAAACTGCACACCAAAACTCCAACTTTAAAGCTACTTTTTTACTATAGAGAACCTATGTAAAATCCAGCAAACCTTATCAGTCTGCTTCCTGAATTTTAAAGTAATGAAAATTCATTTGTATAAACTCTCTAGAGTTTTCAGTCCTTTCTGTAAGCTGGATGCTATGAATTTTGATTTCAGCATCCAAAATCAGTATCTACAAAATTGGTAAATGCTTCTGAAGAGATGGGTGTTCACAATGGTTTGGTCACGACCCACTGTACTTCCTCATGTTTTGGAAAATCCATATCAGAGTGCCCTGGTGAAGCTCACACAGAAACCAGCAACCAAGCACAGAAATAATAAAAAACAAGAGTCTGAATTCCCATCTCTATTGTCCTACTGATAGCTATGTAAGTATTGGTGATATCACTTGTAATTTCACAGGCATAATAATAAACTAATTAATGTGTTTCTAGATAGAGAATTTTCCCCTATGGAAAGTCTTGGTGAAAACCTGGTGCAAATGCAGCCACTTGTATCTTACTTCTTTTTGTTATCTGCAGCAAAGGCCAGTGTTTGGAAATCTATTCAGTTATTGACTTATTATTATTATTATTATTATTTTAAATAGTTTTTCTCTTTTTCTATGATCAAATACTACATTGTGGATTTTTATGAAATATATATGAAATAGCAGAAAAATGCAACATGCAGAAAACGGCAGGGCCCTATATAGACACAGAAGTTACTGTGCTTGTGAAAAGAATAGTTTGATTTGAATAGGAAACACTGGAACAGTGAACTGTCTACATCCATAGTTTACTGTAGTTCAGCTGTCTCATCTGTCAATTTTAAAAACACATGAATAACAAAATAAATATTTTATCCTACTAAATTCTCATATACTCACAGTGTGGTGAGTTGACCTTGGCTGGATGCCAGGTGCCCACCAAGCCACTTGATCACTCCCCTTCTCAGCAGGACAGGGGAGGAGAAAATATGATGGAAAAAACCTCCAGGCTCAAGATAAAGCCAGTGCGATAAAGCAATAGCAAAGGCTGTGTGCAGAAGCAAAGGAAAACAAAAGATGTTATTCTCTGCTTCCCATTAGCAGGGGATGTCCAGCCACCTCCTGGGAAGCAAGGCTTCAGTACATGGAGTTGTTTCGGAAGACAAACATCATAAATAATGAATTCCCAACCGTTCCTCCTCCTTTCTCTTAGCTTTTATTGCTGACCAGATGTCCTATGGTACGGAGTATCCCTTTGGTTGGTTTGGGTCAGCTGTCCTGGCTATGTCCCCTCCCAAGGTCTTTCCCCACCCCAGCCTACTGGGGTGTGTGGTGGGGAATGCTGGAGAGGCAGCCCTGACGGTGTGTGAGCATTGCTCAGCAGTAACCAAAACACTGGTGTGTTATCAGCACTTTTCTAACTATCATCCAAAGCACAGCATTATGAGGGCTGTTATGAGGAAAATGAACTCCACCTCAGCTAGACCAAATTAATTCAAATAAAACAATGCATTAGTTCTCAGTGCTAATGGAGCCTATGTATTTATTTAGCCTGTTACTTTCAAACAAACTGAAATGAGAGACATCCTGAATTTGGTTTAATTACAGCTTTCATCTTTCATCACTGCTGAAGTTCTTTGCAATGCACATTCTCGCACAATAAAAAGGAATAAAAAGAAAAAAATCTATTTTGATCCTCAAATGTTGAAAATAACTTTTAATCTTACCTTCTGTTGTTGGTACACTAATTATGATTTAAAAAATGAGAAATGGACATAACAAGCAAGAACATGGGAATAGCTTAGAAGACAGCTATTTCTAAAATACAGTGCTGAATATCAAAAAGGAAATCCTGTTTTCATACTTATGAATGATACATGCTTCTCAGGGGAAATCATAACAACAGAATTTATCACCGATCTATTTTCATAAACTCTTTTCTCAGTCCCATGTACTCAGTCTCAGCCTTAAGTTTACTATTAAGAAAAGGTTTTGTTTTTTTCATTGTTTTTTAATGGTTTTTTTCCTCTTTTCTTTTCTTATTCTGTTAAACATAGTACAGCTTCAATTTCCTTTGGTCCTTAGGACCTATAACTTCCCCATGAGGTAATGAAAACTGCTGGATATTTTGTGCTCTCAAAGTACCAAACCACACAAATTCCTAGCAAGATCATAATTGTGTTACTCCATTTAGTGTCCTCTTGTAACTGCTGGTCTTTTGCCTCATCCTCATCATGTTTAAGATCATGGCAGTGGTGTTACAGCAGTTCAGTAAGAATCACAGAAGATCACCAAAAATTAAAAATTTCATTTTTCTATACATTTTGCTAAAAAATTACATAACTCTTTTTTTTTGTAGGCAAGCTTTTATTGTTGAAAGGTTTAATTGATAGTTTCCATGTTTTTTCAAGTACCAGAATACTCAAAGTACATTGATTTTAAAAATTCTCATTACACTTCATTATAATTCATGAAATAAATTACTGATTTTTCAACCACATCTAAAAGTCACTAGAAATGTTCTGTACCAGAGATCAATTAAATAAGAAAAATGGAAAATACATAATAGGAAATACTTCATTAAAAATGATTTCTTAATATGGATAATAATCTCAGGAAAAATAAATAGAACTCATAATATCTCTAATTTTTGTTTCAGTCTTGATTAATGAAAGATCTTATGTGCTGAAATAAGACTAAGGTCTATATTTGGAATAACATAGTTATTATGAATATCTATATTTTCTGAAATAAACCATAGAATCATAGAATCATTCAGGTTGGAAAAGATTCTTAAGATCATCGAGTCTAACTGTAAACCTAGCACTGCCAAGTCCACCACTAAACTATGTCCCTAAGTGCCATGTCTACACATCTTTTAAATACCTCCAGGAATGGCGACTCAGACTCAATCACCTCCCCGGGCAGCCCGCTGTGATGATTAATAACCCTATCTGTGAAGAAATTTTTTTCCTAACATCCAATCTAAACCTTCCGTGCTACAACTTGAGGCCATTTGCTCTTGCTCTATTACTTCTTACTTGGAAAGGAGACTGACACCCACCTTGCTACAGCTTCCTTTCAGGTAGTTGTAGAGAACAATAAGGTCCCCCTCAGCCTCCTCCTCTCCAGGCTAAACAACTACAGTCCCCTCAGCCACTCCTCCTAAGACTTGTTCTCTAAACCCTACACCACCATCATTGCCCTCCTTTGGACATGCTCCAGCACCTCAATGTCTTTCTTGCAGTGAGGGGCCCAAATCTGAACACAGTATTCGAGGTGCAGCCTCACTGGCACTGAATACAAAGACACAATCACTTCCTTAGTCCTGCTGGCCACAGTGTTTCTGATACAAGCAAGGATGCTATTGGCCTTCTTGACCAGTCATGATGTAGAGAATTTTAAATTTTGTGTGCTTAGTCTCAAAAAGGCTTTTGGTTCCAGACTTTTCAAAAGAAATGGAAAGAGGTTTGATTTATTTATGCATATGCTGTAGTTATGAAAGGTATTTACTTGTCTAAAGGTATTTATTTGTCTAAGTAGTGGTTACCTTAACACATTCAGTGGCATCTGTAGAATTTTATAAATAGCTAAGTAATTTATGTGACATACTTTTAATCTGAAGGTGTGTTCTCCTGTGTGAGAAGCCCACCACCCTGTTACAACCAGAATAGAAACACACAAGTGGCTCTTTACAGCTTCACTGGTTAAGTCAATTCCAAACTACATTCGGAGTGAGTTCGATGTTCATGAAACGGATAATTGTTGCAGGATCACAGTCTCAAGTGATACACTGTACTAGTATTAGTCAGAATTAGGTATATTGCAAGAAACGATGAGCAAGTGTCCCCACAGTCCCCTGTCAATTCATCTTTGTCTTGACCTGCAAACCCCTGACATTCCATTCCTGGCCTACCCTTAAGCAAAGACTGACAACTGTGCCGAACTGTGACAGATTGTGTTGTTGATACATAATATGAGTATTTTTCCCCAAGAGACTATATAATTACAAGTGTAAAATATAAATAAGATAAATGAATCAGAAACTAAAACTTAAAAAAGACATATTTTAACTGGGACCTGAGGGAAAGCAGTGCTTCAGAAATACAAAATGTTTATAAAACTTATATCCTCTCTCAGTATATCTGCAGAAATCAGTACTTTAGATAACTTAATGTTTATTTGGAATAAAATAATTTTGTTCTCTTACAAAAGCTATGCTAACAATGTTTTCTCCGTGTCATAGCTGTTTACCTTAGTAGCTAAGTTTGTGTGTACTTCTCTAGCATTAGCTTTTTCAAACTTTTCTCTCAAAGACTATTTTTCACTTCCATTAATAAAGTTTGTATTTGACATTTCACATGCTATTTGGCTGTTGCTTTTGTATTTGTTTCTTTTCCCCTCTTTTGTCTCTCTTTTCCTTTCCATAGCTTTAGCTTCTTTCTCTCTTTCCTAACCTCATTGCTGACCCACCAGCCTCTTTGGCTTTAACTTTATTCTCTTTCTCTCCTGGTGTGTTCTTGGTTCATTTCTATCTCTTCACACATACAAGTATTTCTTTTTGCTCTTTTTTTTTTTTTTTTATTCTGCTAACCTCTGATCAATTCTTTCCAACATCTATCCTTTTGCTCTTCAGTTCCCTTAATTTTCACTATTAGTACACAGTCCTTCAGAATATGATATTCTTTTTTAAGTCTGGATTGTATTTGTTTTTATTTTCTGTGTGGGAAACAGTTAACTACATTAGAAACATCTTGACGTTAAAGAGGAAAAAAGAGGTATCTCATTAAAATATTTCTAATCTATTTCAGCTTTGCCAGGCCAGGAGGCAAACTCATACTGTAAAGACTGTAAAGACTAGTCATATCTGTGGTAGTTAGAAAGGGGGTGAACTGCCATAATCACATTCAATCATTTTTATTTTAGGGGCAATGATACTTGAGCATTAATGTGATGATGAAATCAAATCTGATGGCTGAGCTAAACCTGAGGATTTCCTGTTGAAGCGTTCTGTATATACAGAGGAGCCTAACAAGAGGACTAATCCTTATTCAGGCAAACCAGACATCCTTTTCAAGGACCTTCAAGTGGAGCCTTCTCACTACAAAGGATAAAATCTATGTACGCCACACAGTGCACCACAGCATAGCTAAACATTCTGATCCTTTGTATTATGTGTCTTCTTGATGCATCTTCCGTCACTGGAGCTCATCTACAAGGAAGGATATCTGGATTTAGAAACTGAAAAGCAGTTTTGGCTCCCATCATGCACATGTTGCTTATTCAACCTCTTATGCCTTCATTACTTCCAGTGTGTTATTCAGGTACAGGGCAGTGGAGAAAATGGGATATGAGTCTAGACCTGGCATGAGATTTGTAAAGGCCTGTGTGTGAATGGGCGGAATGCTTCTGAAAGAGGATGGAAGTAAATAAATAAATGAGGCAAGCACATTTGTCACAACAGGGAAAGAAATCCTAATTTTCCCCTATGTGCAGTTAACATTATGCATCACAATATGTATTAAACATAGGAATAGTATTTTAGACTGTCTTAATATGTTAGGATGAGTAACTAGAACATCCTGAAAGTGAGATGGGGTTTAAAATGATTCAATTTTAAACTATGTGGATGAAATTCATGCAGAAAAGGTGAGCAGAATGTAGAGCTGAGGAAATGCAGGAATGGCTTAGCAGATTTGAATAGTGATTTAAATAAGAAGCCCACTCTATTATATAGACAATAATTTTGGAATGGTTCTTTCAACTAAGATAAAAGTTGAAAATATGTGAAATTGGAAAGTGCTACAAAATATGCTGAGTGGAGAAACAGGAAGGGAATCAAGATGCCAATGTTAATCATCCTCATTCCTGGAAAACCTCTTCTGAGACCATTTCAGTCTGACCTGACCCTTTGCAGCTCACAGTGATACTGTCCTTACTTAGGGTTGCTTACAGGTAAGGAGCAGAAGAAAGGGAGGGACAGAGAAGAAGGACAACAGGAAGCACCAAGAGAGTATGGGGGAGAAGAAAACCATCAAGAACAAATATCGTGTTTATCCTTGGATGCCAAACAGCTTTTGGTGGCTATGTTCTCAGGGCTGTATTGTTTCTTAGCAATGTAGTTACTGAAAAACAGCTTTCATGTCTTCTGTAATATTGTTCAAGATCTTTTCCTTGCTTTTGAGATACAAGGAAATAATACCTAGGAAAAACTATTGCCCTTGTGGAACTTACAAATATAAAAATATTGACAATGTATTGCTTTCATTGAAAGGGCTGACATTGGTGGTGATTCATGAAGTTCATTGCTGTTTATCTAGGCTAGTAAGCACAAAACTAGATACCACTAAATAAGCCTTCTCAAGCAGGGAGCAAGCCGAGCGTATTACAAGGAACTAATATTGAATTATCTGATTTCAGCTGAGGCAGAGCTGGTTCCTCAGATGCTGTAGGTATGTATCTGTTTTGCCTTTACCCAGCCACTTTTAGAATTTTAAAAACAGATTCTCTGTAAAGCTGTAATGGCCATTTCATAGCAGAATCTAATTCTCCTAACACCAAGTCTTTTTGTCATCTTCATCAATTTAACATAAATGTATAAAACAGAAATTCAATTTCTGTTAAGGTTTTCCTATGCAGAAAGGATACAGAGTTTAGATTCTCTACAGGAATTTTCATGACAAAAAACCCACAACACTCAACAAAACAAAACACTAAGGTGTGTGATAGAAAAGCAGGAGCTATAAATTTCTCAATCCAAAGAACGTATTTTTTTCTGCCTTATTCTCATACTTAATGATATTATATTTCTGAAGAAAAGGCATCTGGTAAAAATCATTCATTAAGAGGAGGCACAAGTAATTATATTTGTAGTTTCAAACAATTTTTGTAGGCAACACTGCCTAGGTTTTTTCCCCCTTTTTTTCATCTTTTTCCTAGACATACTTCTCTATAGATGTCTAAACAGAGCAGATGAACAGAAAATGATAAATTACATTTCCAGCCAAAAATATCTGCAGTGAGAACCTGCAAGTAAGCTGAAAATGAAACAATTTCATGCAAACTAAATTCCCTTTTTGGAGGATTAAATAAAATCACCACAAGATGGCTCCCCAGCTTCTCCAAATAACTTTTTTTTTTTGTTTTTTTTCCTAATCAAGCTGCTCTCCAGTGAAGGCATTGATTATCTTATAGAAGTCTCGAGTACAGCTGAACAGACTGTGGATTAGAGCCTTGTCTAATAAAATAATAGCTATTTTTACATTAAAGCCCTGGAGATCTCTTTGGAAGGTAATTCTGTTACTTTAATTTCTGTACCCCATAAAAGGCTGTTATCTAGTTTGTGCCTCTGTTCATTTTTTTTCTAACAGACAAAGATTGGCTTAGAGAATTCAAACTGATTTGGAGTTTAAGCCTTCTGCTTTTAAAGGCTAAAGCAGCTTATGCTCCTAAAATTTCTAAGTTTCTAAAAGTACTAGGAATTTGAATACTACATAGATTTTTAAATTATTATTTTTGTTGGTCAATAATTTTTAAAAAGTAGAACTAAAATTAAAAGCTGTGAGCTAAAGTTTTTACCAGGGGTTGTTCCCAAATTAATCTGAAATCACACTAGAATAAACACTATTCTCAGGGAAAATACAGGGTCTGGGGTATTTCTGTAGTTTTAAAAATCAAAAGAAATTAAAGGTACAACACCTGATTCAGTTAGTCATAAGAATATACGTGTTTTTCAGAATAGCAATTCTAAGATATATAGGTTTGGTTTGGGTTTTGCTAGAATTATTTTATCTATACAGTCTTCCTAATACAAAGCAGATACATGCAGAGGAAAAAAGAACTGAAAAACCTTGGGGGGTAAGGAGTGAGAAATTTCACATTGAAGAAGTAGTTGATAGACACAGAAATCTCTTCAGTTTGTGTACAACAGAAAGATAAACTTGTATTTATGCATAATAAGAATATATTTTCTTTTTAAGTATCACACTGTAAATCTGAAAAGCCTTTCACAGAGGAAGCATGGTACTGACAGAGTTTACTGCAGTCTGAGTGCTACAGATCTGAAAAATTTCACTTCTACAAGGTCAGAAGTGCAAGTTATCTCCATTCTGTCTTTTAAGCCCATTTGTGAATCCTTTCTTCAGGTCAAAGTCACTGATCAATCACACTACCTATAAATTTTCACTCAGTTATAGGGTGACATTTACTGGTAAAATTTGATCTTTATGCTTAATGCAGAGAAAATACAAGATGAGAATGAGTTCCTTGTTCAGCTGTGGAAAGATCACAGACAAGACCATGCTTTTATTAAAACAAAGCTGCTAGTCACAAAAAAATACAACCTGGGGTATAAATAATGCAAACCATAAAGGAACCTGGAATTAGGCATACATTTATAAAACTGAAAGAAGCTTTCCTGAAGACTTGGTGTAGAATTAGAAAATCGGGTGCTTCCAAGAAGACTAGTCTTGGGTGCAACTATTTTATAGATGTATTCAACACTGAACCTATAGCTGTCCATGACAGTCTCCACGCTCTCCCCCCCTTCTTGTTTTTGGTGTTTTGGTTTTTGTTGGTGGTAGTGGTTTGTCGTTTTTTTTTCCTGGTCTGTCTTGGGCAATGTCAAGAGTCCAAGAACAAAGCTCACCTTATTAAGGTAAGCAGCAACCTCTGTCATCTGCAACCCTGTCCACCCATTTTTTGAGTCTGTCTACCTGTGCTACTAGGTCTCACACAATCTTTCTTTCCACTGACTGTAAGCCATGTCTATGCCTATTAGCTAAGACGCGGATGTATACACTAAACATCTGTAAGTCAGACAAATTCTACCTGTCTCCATCTGGGACAATGGCATAAAACACTTCTAGTTATGATCCATGCTTAAGGACATAACATACAGTGTATTTGTTCACTGAAGCAGCTAGTATGCCCAGTATGCCCTGACAGTATGAACAAGCTAGCATGTAACAGTCCAAAGGCCTGGCAGAAATGGAAGTATAGGGAGCCAGAAACTTAGGAATTCACATTGAATTCTGCACTGAATTTCCAACATACTATTGCTCCGTTTATTTTGTTCAGATGACATGTTACCCTTAAACTTTTTTTGAGCAAATTCTACACCTCTATTTTCTCTTGTTCTGAGTCGGAAAGTCCATTTGAAAAGGAGTCACAGCTGTTTTACAAATTATTTGATATTTCTGGATTTCCACCCCAAATTGCAAATGCAAAAGTAAATTGCAATCAGGGAAGTCATTGACTTTCTGAGACATTGAAGCCCAGCCTCTGCATTATTTCACCCTTAGTGTGGTCTGTCAGGAAGAAATATTTCTTCAGCTGTACTGAGAGTGCCAGCATTTCTTTACAATGTAACAGCATAAACTTCTGCCTCAAGAGCAAATAGTTCCAACATGTTCTGGGCTTTAGTTGCTCATTCATTTACTTACCTACTCTATTTTTGAAAGGCAATATTTTTAATATGATACTAACAACATTAATGGATTTAATGGTCGCTATTCATAAAACAAGTGTAATAAGACCAATTTAATAACAACAAATAATCTAATGAAAGGCTGCTTGTGAAAGATGATGAGGACTGTCAGCTACCTTTCACTTATTATGTCATTATTGCAAAATGTCTTCCAGCCATTGTAGTGACATTAAGCTCAAAAGGAAAATTCTAGCACAAATGGGTTGGTGCCATTCTCTTCTTTTGTCCACACTGTCCTCCTGGTGCAGATTTAACACATCTACTGTATTAGCTAGAAAAAGAAATACTTAAAAAACATTTTAAAATATGCAATATCACAAGAAGCATTAGTAACTTTCTTGAATTATTCAGTAATCTCATTTATATAATATATACTAAAATACCAATCTGTGGTGTAGGCTTAGCTTCTCAGAAAGAAGGTATGGAGCTGCTGTTTTGTTATAAATAGTAACAGCCATTCCTGAAAAAAGAATATTTCTTTAAATTCCTTGAGTAAAATTCTGTCCTTATTGAAACCAAGGAAAGTTCTTACACTGAATTTATTAGCCACAGTTGAACCTCTTATTTTTATTAGTGATTATACCATTGCATATAATTTTACTTGACTTTACATATGATTTACACTACTGTTTTTCTAAGCAATATACATATATTAAGACCTATAAATTTAATTTACTTAACTCAGACAAACATTCTTTCCGCAATTAAAATATTAGCCAAGTACAGAAAAACAAGAAAAAAATTACACCCTTGCCTAATCCATTCACAGGAGACACACATGAACTCTCAATTACACACATCTGCTTTGGATTTCATTTGCCAATCAGTATAGATTGAACTGTTTTATATATAACATAGCTGCATACATTTATGTATATTACATACCATTACAGAGACAGCTGACAAATAGAACAGATTTTCATGCAAAACAAAAGTTTGAAAATTATAGTCTTTCCTAAGATTGAATGACAATGTAATTGGGGGGGGGGGGGGGGGGGAGTTTTTTTTTATATATATTTTAATGAAGTGTATTTTAAAAGCACTCTTTCCACATGATTTTTTCTTTGAAATAAGTGAGCATGTTTATCTTACTCCATTAAATCATACAGAAATGTGGACAGCAATGAAACATATAAAGTCCTTGTGGGTGATATTGGTTCAACACTTGAGGGAGTTAAGGATTCTAGAAGTTCATCCACAGCTCTATGAAATCCATGCAGGATTTCCTACTGATCTCAGTGAATATAAGATCAGAAAAGGAGTGACACCTAAAAGTAATCTTTAACTAAAGCAAAACTGCAGCCATATGTTTTGATTTAAGTGTCTTTAACCCACTGAATGTATTGTATTACAAATCAAGTTAGAAAATTAATGTACTCTTCAAACAAATACATTTTACTATTTGATCTAAAAAGACAAAATCTAGTATATTTCTCTTATATTTTATATATTTATTTGAAACCAGATTTTTTTTTTTTCTCCTGTGAATGCTGAAAATGATAAACACTTCTGTCTAATTTGTGGGATGTTGGGTTTACATGTAAAATTTTTGCTGCGCTGTGCTAGCAAAGGTGGGTTTCAGCCTCTAGCTTTTGCATAACTAATTGATTTCCTGAAGAAAGAAAATGAGAACCTTCTTTGAAAGATCATTGTAAAGAGAAACATACCACAGACTGTTTTTTGGATGATACTAGGTGAAAAGTAATGAATGAACTCTGCAGAGCATCACAGTGAAAACATTTCTTCATTTTCTTCAAATAATACACGAGCAGAAACCTCCTAGCCATTACAGATAGAATTCAGATTGGTCTCCTCTTTCTGCTCAAAATGGAATTCTGTTAGATTTAGTCACTGTGTTGAACAAGAGTTCCTAGGACTCAGTTATTACTTTATTCCTGTTTCCATAGAAACATGTCAGCATGATGAATATGGAAAATGATGCTTTAAAATAATCTTAATTTTGAACATAAAAGGAAAACAGGCTTGTATAAAGCAGCAATTATGTTAAAGCACCTTACCCCATTTTCATTCAGTACAACAGCAGTTTCCATGAAAATGGGAACATGAGTAGTAACCAGCAGCAAGACAGCCAGACTTCTTTCTTTAAGTGTGCTGGTTCAAGTTCATGACTGCAGACTTAACTTTCCCAGGTTTTTGTAAAGATAAAATCAAAAAGTTTCCTAAAGTTTCAGACCTATTGTTATTTTGTGCTATAGCATAGTTGCTGCAGTAAGAAGATTTGATGTTCTGTTGAACATCCAGAAATTTACTGGAACACTGTCTTCCCTTTTTTGATACATTCTGTATGTGACTAGCACAGAAAGTTAGTGTATGTGAATCAGCCTTCTATGCCACATTCAAATACTTTATTTTAAAAAGTTATGCAAAAAAGAAAAGAGAAAAAACCCAAACAAAACAAAACAAAACAACCAACCACACACCATTTCCACTGTATTTTATTTTTTTTTTTGCATATTCAGAACTACTTGGATCCATGTAATTAATTAGAATTTGGTAATTCTCTCTGAACAGGTAATGTGAATAATGACAGCTGATGGCCATGGAGGCATTACAGTATTGTAAGAGTCTAAGAAGAAACTCTCTGGGCTGCAAGAGAAGTCTAAATTATAGATGTATATATAATGGAGTATACACTTTTTTTGTGCTATTTGGATACCATATTGATTACACGTGTGGAGCAACACAGAATGTATACCTTACATACATCCTTACATATTTTTTATACATTAATGGCATACTATCTAATGTTCATTAACATCCTCATATGGCCAATAAATTGAGCACATTAACTTATTCTACATGTTTGGCTTTTAATCTAATGAACTTTAGCCAATATAATGTTGAAATTGCATGGCTTTGTTTATTCATAACAGGCTTTATAGGATCAAATTTTATATCTTTGCACTTGAAAACAGTCTTTACAGTGGTTTGTGTTGTAAATTAATATATTACTATGAGTTTTGTGACAGAAAAAAAATAATCAAAATCAGATCATGTCCTTGTCTCATTTACAACTATATCAGTCTTGAGCTATGTTTCCTAAGAAAAATAGGGGAGATTCAGTGGACTCCAGATTTACTTTTACATGGCTGAAAGCAGTAGAGACCTATATTTTTGTCACATTTATATTTATGTCATATTTTTATGTTATGTCTTTGAAGCATTATGTGGACATGTCATGCTCTGAAAAAGCTATAGGCTTAATATTTGAGTTTATTTTGATTATGAGCTTGGAGAGCTGCTATTCTGTCTATTGGAAAATGGGAGACCATAAATAGCCTTTTTATGCAATTAAAGGCTGAGGCATTTGACAACCAGAAAGGACATTTATTCAAATATAATACACTTCCAACATTTTTCCTCCCACATGACTCTACAAGAGCTCAAAAACCCACAGCATTTTTAAAAATACATTAGTGCAGATTTTTCTTTGACGGTTTGAAATTTCACTGTTATTTTATCATCAGACTGTTCATCAGGTTCAACATTTAGGTATGGCAAGAATAGTCTTCTGACAAACAAAAGATCATTCTTAGGCTGTAAATAATTTGGAGGCTTTAAAAAGCAGTAATTCCTTGCAGGCATAATTGATTTCAATGGAAAAAAAAGTGGACACATTGTCCTTATGTATAATGCAGTCAGTTTCAGTGACATGGTGAAACAATCAACTCAAATTAAAGTTAAGCTATGTCTAAGAAAATGAATCCTAGATTTTCAGTTTAAAGACATTTCATTATATCCCATATAATACCTTGTAGATCTTCAATAAGTGGGACAAATCATATCACATTTAACACTGAAAAAAACTTTGATTTTCATTCTTTCAAGTAAGAGTAGCCTGCATATAAGAGGCATTCAGTTCTAGTTTACTTAAAGCCTGCATATAAGAGGCATTCAGTTCTAGTTTACTTAAAGTCAGTGAAGCAGACACTGACTAGGTAATATGAATGGCTATTCATCAGTAACAGCAAAACATGGCCAAACAAGCACAAATAAAACAAATAGTCCATAATGCACAGATACACAAAAAAACCTAAAAATCCTGCAAATTTATCCACTAACCTGTTGGATTTACACAATCCTATCTAAATACTTCTTGCAAGATATATGTAATATATGACAGTTCATACTGTTTTGGTTATAAGCTCAGAAATATAGCATTGCTTATTAGAGAAGCTCTTAAACTATCAGCACCCTTGCTGAGAAAAAGATTTGTGGCTAACCTTTGCTAGGTCAGTGACAACAAGACTAGGAATGTTTTTTATAGGAAAGGCAATCAGGGGGTTCAACATGAAATTAGATAAGTTGCCACACTCAGCAGGTAGCTGATAATAAGATTGAAATTCAGGATATTTTCAATTTCTGATAGAATAATTATAATATAATAAAATATTTATAGACTAGAATAGTTAAAATAAAAGAATAATCTTTAAATATAAAATAGTGCCTAGCATGCAGTCTGGATCATGAGGAAGGCACTTTATCCTGTGATGTTTTCAGTGTCCTGCATTTATTTGAAATATCATACCACACCCCCTACTTTGTATTTGCTAAACCACAGAGACTGTTTCATTGTCCAGCATTTCTATCACAGTTTTTCAGGTTGTTGGAATTGGTTTCTTGTTGAACTACTGTGTTTTTTTCCCTACATCAGTGCTGAACAGTGTTACTACACTTACTGTATTTCTATTAAAAGAAAGATCTGATGATTCTGTGCAACCTGATTTAGTGAAAGATGCCCTGTCCCACGATGAGAGGCAGGCGTGGGGTGAGCGGGGTGAGGTGAAACTATATGATCCTTAAGGTCCCTTCCAACCCAAACCGTTCTATGATTATATGTTTCTGCAGATGGAATCTATAATCTATAACTAGGCTCTATAGTATTGCCAAAGGAAAGCTTGACTGGGTTGAGGTTAGGGTTGTGAAAACTTTCTAACTATGCTTGTAAGTATGCAAGAAATTTGAATGAAAGCTTTGAGAATGCAGTAGTCCCTAAAACACTGGGAGATGGAGAGAAGAAAGGTATACCAAATTCCTGGACACAGAAGAAGACTGATTTAAATGGAGCTCTAGAATCCCATTTTTATATTATTATTAATAACCATAGAATATGTATCCCAAAATATTAGCCTGCTGGTGCTGATTGTGGCTAGGAGAAATTAAAATATTTAGACTGAGACTGATACAGAGAGCAAGATATGATTGTCTGAATAACTTATTCAGAATTGTTGCTTGTAGGAAGCAAGTGTAGAGACCACAGCCATAGGAACTACATCCTGTCAATTAAATATGCCCATGACTACTCTCCAGCACTGAAGTCAGTCAGTACAGAATGGTGCACATGAGCTGTATTAAATTCTTTCATGCTCCAGACTAGTTAGCCTGTATTAAATTGTTTGTTAGAAACGCTCCTTGACTTTTACTTATCACCCAACTGTACCTGAGAAAATACTGTCTGGCCAAGGTTCAGACTAAGCCAGGAACTATTTTGAAAGTTTACAGTTTATCGGGAGTGAAAAGAACAGGCTTCCTGTTATAAGCACCTGGGAAATGAGTTCAACTGATCAAATGCTGACATCTGTGGTACAGATCTTCCAATCTGATTTAGATGTTTAGACTGTCTTTATCATTAGTGGAGAGAAACAGGAACTTCTAGGGGAATGATTCACTCCATCATAAAGCAGACACTTAACATTTTCAGATTAATTGTTCCTTGCAAACACCCGTTTTTCTTTCTTCACTATAAAGAGAATCTAGGAAGACAAATATACACGTCTCTATTGTAAATATTTAAAGATAAGACGAATCCCAGACTAAATGCATGAGAATGTTCTGACTGAATCTGTGGTTTTGTGCCTCCATAGGTCTATCCATGATTCAAATTCCAATCTTGCAAAGCTCCAACTAATAGAGGACAAGAATTGATTTCTGTGCATCTGAGGAAAACGTTCTTTCACAAATTCCTCTTGGTTTACTATCCACAATAAGTCTATGAACTTCTGATTTTGTGTTGGAAAATCAAAATCTGACTATATGTCTACTTCAAAGAACCTCTCTATTGACATTTTATAGGCTTATTTTCAGCTGTTGCCTTTTATTTATTCAGAAATAATTAAGGAATGGAAAGTAGAGGCAGTAAGAGTATTTTTCTATTCATGGGGAAAGAAGAAATTAATCAAATACTTTACAGTCCCTGTAACTTTATAATCGAACTATGAAGGCAAGAAGATGGTTTTCATGCAGAAAGATAATGTCTTTTCAAATAGCCCAAGGTTATGCTTGTTTCAGCTATAAAACAGTCAAAAATACACATGCTAAAGCCAAGGTCACACATGAATCAAGATTTCTTTACGTGAATAGTGGTTGCAGGAATGAACCATGAATGAGCCAGACACCATCACTCTAAAGTGATCAATAAATAATACATCTCTGTTAATGAAAAAAATAAATATCTTTGCTAGTGATCTTGTGGTTAAAGCACTATAATGAAGCTAGGAAGTCATCAATTCCTGATCCCTCCACAAGCATCCAGTGTAATACTTGATTGGTGGCTTTCAAGCAAAGTTGTCACTCTATGCAACATTTATTCATAATTTTATTTTTATTTGTCAATTGAAGTGTTATTCTAACATTTTATTGGGAATGCACAGATAAACTTGCTTCACTTCTAATGAAAGGATGACATATAGTCAAATTACATTCAAATTGCCCAGGAACTTCTTTCAGTTTTCCTTCAGTTTTCCCTGACTTTGGACTGACTTGTGTGCTTCATTTGTGTATCACTTCATTTAAATTTGTTTGGATAAGGATTTCAGAATTTAATTTCAGGACCCAGGTTTTAGAATATTTGTATATGTCCTGGTTTCAGCTGGGATAGAGTTAATTTTCTTCATAGTAGCTAGTGCAATGGGTTTTTTAGGATTTGTTGTGAGAAAAATATCTCTAACATGCTGGGTTTAGTTATTGCTAAGTAATGTTTATACTAAGTCAAGGACTTTTCAGTTTCTCAGGCCCTGTCAGTGAGAGGGCTCGAGGCAGGGTAGGAGAGGAGACACAGCCAGGACAGCTGTCCCCAACTAGTCAAAGGGATATTCCTTACCACAGAATATCATGCTGAGCACATAAAGCTGAGGGAAAGAGATGGGAGAGGGGACATTCAGAGTGATGGCGTTTGTCTTCCCAAGTAACCGTTAAGTGTGATGGAGCTCTGGTCTCCTGGAGATGGCTGAACACCTGCCTGCCCATGGGAAGTGTTGAATTAATTCCTTGGTTTGCTTTGCTTGTGTGTGCAGCTTTTGCTTTACCTATTTCACTGTCTTACCTCAACCCACAAGCTTTTTCACTTTTCTGATTCTCTCTCCCAAGCCATCATGGGGGAATGACTGAGCAGCTGTGTGGTGCTTAGTTGCCAGCTGAGTTTAAACCATGACAACATATCCCCAAGCATGTTTTTACAAAGGTGGCACAATCTATATTTTTATGGACATTAGCTCTTTCAATGTTCTCTAAAGTTGCCTAAAACTATTCAGTTCTGAATGGGGAAAGTTATATGTCAAAGAACTCTTTTCCTTTCACACTTCACTCATGGTTGTACAGTGCATTACAGCAATTAGGGTGCTTCACATACACCAAGTATCCCTCCTGATTCCCTTTCACACATGGAATGAAAAAAATGAAGAGAAGGGAACAAAACACTATTTCTCAACAACAGTTAAGCCACATAAAATGGCCTTAGTTACATCTTATAACCAAGCAATTGTTTTATTTATTGTGAATAAAAGTATATTTGTTTTTGTCACTTGTACAGCAGGGAAAACTGCAATTTTTATTTAGATAAGTATATTTTTTAATTTATCTGTTCTATTTGGGTAAAAGGAGTTAGTTACATTAGTAGGAATCAGATTAGTTGTAATAGGGTTCTTAATTTAAAATATTTAACTTTACCACATAGGTTTGGTACTTTATAATTTTAAATATATGTTAATATTTTATAAATATGTAAATAAACCTTTTCCCCCATGACCTAGTAGACAACAATTGCCATACAACCAGTCAGAAATTCTGTAAGTAAAGACTGAGCAGAACTGGATTGCTTTCCAGACATTTTTAAACAAGTAGCTAATATCTGATTTCTGCAAAATTATGTATTATATGCATAATGCCAAAAAATAATGATGTGCCATCTCAGACCTTAATTGTCCTATTTCACTAGGAAGGCAAAAACTTTGCATATTGCAGTAGGCATACAAGATTCAGGTAAGGATGGAGGAGGTATGCAAAGATTTGGGAATATCTAGATTGCATCAGATATATTTTAAAGTTTTTATCTTAAAGTCACAGAGAATTAGCAAAAATATATCTTCTAAGTCTTCCTTCCTGAACTTTCCTTTAAAAGATAGCTTATCACACAGTTCAGCATTTTAAGGTGTTTTGGGTTGTTTTTTTGTTGGTTTTTTTTTCCTTCAGAGGTGTGGTAATTGTATTTTTTCTCTTCCTGTGAAGCTCTGTCTAATTCGGTAAAAAGAAAATGACATATTGAAAAAGTACTGTTTGAACAGTATGAAACAATGCTTTAATAATATGATAGTATTAACAGGGACATCTATCTCTGTTCTTAATTTACTTCTGTCATTCCAGTATCTGAAATCAGGAGTTTGTCTCAGATGTTTCTCTTTGTCATAATCTACTTTAAACAGGTATAATTCCTTTTTGTTAGTATTATTGCTTTTCCAAAAGAAGTTATGTTTGTGGAATACATATCTGAACCACCCTCTGTTCCAGTCTGTGGGACAGCCCAAGCCAGGGAGATACAATGTTACACATGGAGTGAGATGAAGATGCAAACAAGGTCATATGCTGCTGATCAGGAAATTTTATTGGAGCAGAGTGTTTGTAAGAAAATAGCAATAGGAAAGGGAAGGAAGGATAGAAAAGAAAGAAACCCAGCGAGCAGTAGGTATAGAGTTGCAACAGATAGTCACCACCATGGATCCAGCAGCATTCCTTTGGTCCATAGTTTCCTTATCTGTTGGTGGGGGGGTGTCTCCGGATCGCACCCTTACTGTTTGATTGTGAAGTCTTTTATGGGGTATTTGAGGAGCCCTCTTCCCAGACAATGGCACATGCCACACATCCACACATGCTCCCCATCTCAGCACGCAGGTTCCAAGGGGCACACATGGCAGCCATGTGGTCCTTTGTCACGGACTGCACGTGCCTTAGCAGGTTGAGGTGGTCGTTCATGTCTAGACATGTCTGCCAAAATGATGTGGCTGCTCCTTAACGCTGTCCAACGTTTGGGTTTGGGTGGCTCATTGCTCTGGTCTGGTCCACAACTGCTGAGTTCAGCTAAACCACCAGGAAGCCTTGCACCAAGCTTGGCAGGGATATGAACAAGCTTTGAGACAATTATGTCACAATATGGTCTACCACACCACCCCGTGTCTCAAAGACTGTTGCTTCTTCTTCCATGGTGGTGGAAGGTGAAGGAAGTAGTAAAGTGTGGAAAAAAGCATAGTTTTTACAATGCTTACAGTTGGGGTTTCAGGCTTAGGCTGAAATACCACGTGGATATGTTTGACATCATCGTAAGATGAGGCAGCTACAAGTTGCATATTTGGGACAGTATGTTGGATCAACTGTATAAAACATGGAATTAAACATGGGAGGAACAATAACAATGCAACACCACATAACATATACAAAAGGCTGCATTTGGCCCATGTGGTACCTAGAAGCCAAGAAAGTGGATCAAATTCCCAGCTCCCTAAGGTCTGTACAGAATCATGGGCCAGTTTTCATATTCCCGAAGTGATATGCCTCAGGGCAGCAGTTCAACTGCTTCTGCAGCAGCCACCCCTCACCCAGCCCCAAGCGGCACACACTTCAGCCAGAGTGGGCAAAGCCCCACATGCCCTGCAGAGTGGCAGCTCGGCTGTTTGCGCCAACCCCCGCATGGCCCCGCATGGCACACACATGACTCCCTGCAGGTGCCACGTGGCACTCACACCTCTGAGTGCCCAGTCCATGCCACCAGTGTACCAGTCCGTGCCAGCCCCGCCAAGGGGTTTGGTATGACACCAAGAGTGAGGGGAGACACAAACGTGGTCAAATGATGCCAATCAGGGAAGTTTATAGGAGCAGAGTGTCCGCAAGGGAACAGCGGTAGCAAAGGGCAGGGAGGGCAGCACGTGGCGAGGGCACGGTGGCGAGCACCAGCTGCTACCCTGGATCCAGATTGTGCCCCTCACCAGGTGATCACGCAGGCTCCAACAGGGCGCATGGGAGCCGTTTCCCAGACAACATCACGTGCTGCGTGTCTGTGCACGTGCCTCACCTGAGCACGCAGTTCTGGGAGGCAAATGCGGTGGCCATATGGCCCTTTGCTGCGGGCGGTGGGTGCCTGGGTGGGCGGGGGCAGCCAGCGGTGCTGGGACGTGTTCCCCGGGACAGTGGGGCCACTCCCAGGCCCCAGACAGCGTTGGGCTCCAGGTGGCTGTTGGCTCCGCACCGGGTCCACAGCTCCTGAGTTGGGCTGCACTGGCCCGGAGCCAGGCGCCGAGAGCGGCTGAGGGAGAGAGCACTGGGGTGGCCGGCTCGCAGCCTGGGCTCCCACAGCCTCCTGGAAATCTTCAAAATACTCCCCAATATCATACTTCTAATCACACTCAACCTTTGAGTTTAACTACCTTTTAAAGGTAAATTTAGATGCAGGTGTTTGCTTGCTTTTTGGCTTTTTGCTGATTGGCTAAAAGGTGTTCACATACAGTGTTCATACAACAGCTTGTCTTGGTGTATCTCAAGTGGGGAATGTTTAGGTTCAGTTAGTATAAATCACTGGTGGTGAAAGAATGCGCAGAGAATGATACGACACAATACAGATTAGATTATTACGTTTTGTGTTTATCAAACATGACTAGAGGTGTGCATTGCAACTGCGGCAATCTAAGCTAGTAGGGAAAGTGTGAGAGAGAGGGCGACTGGCCATGGTAAATGAAAATTCAGTTACGTAACGAAGGGGTGACAGAATTATAAACTTTAGGGTTAATGTAGCTGATTTTTAATTTTAAAAGGATCTTTCTGACATTAGTTCTATATCTGTCATCTTTGGAAAAAGCCCTTTTTCTTAAAAGAAAGCACTGTTATTGCTAATATTTCAGCCTGGCCTATACTGTAATAATAAATTCCTGATACCCATTGTTGCTGGCCCTATCAGACTTCTTTTAATTGTCTGGTTTTATCATTTTACATTTTATTTTTAATGAATGAGGGTTTGTATGTTCCACTCCTCTGAGAACAGCAATGACAAGATAACTACTGAGAGAAGATGCTCGGGGTATGTCTAAGCTGTTAAGAAAAAAAAGGGCAGAAACTGAAGCAACACACTCCGCAGCCGAGCCAGGTGCTTGTTGAGGTAAGTTTCCACTGGAACCCAGACAGTCTTGGGAAGAGATAGAGTGGTCCAAAAGAAAAGCCAGGGGTTGGATAAAGAGTAATTCACATGGGAAAACTCATCCTCTTGCTTCCTTTTATTTAGTCACATAAATAAAAATCTCAGGTGTGTGATGATACTTGTAAGGATAGGAATTAATACAACTGATTGCAATATTATCATCATTCCTATGAAAACTGAAATTGACTGAAATAGAGTATAGAATAAAATTACCTATGCATTATTACCATAGTACGAAGAATGTAACAAACTTACTTTAACAGAATTACAGGAAATACCTTATTTTAGAGTCTCTTTAGAAATTTTATTCGGTAAGCTTTACCCCTGTAATTTGACATAATATGTGAACGCGACCCTGTAGCCCATAAGCAAACATTACAAATCCAGTTAAGAAATAATATTAGCAGTAAAACAAAAAATAAGAAGATACAACATATCTTGCTTGCATAGCACAATTAAAATAGTTCATGCTGTTGTCTAATTAGATAATATGAGATTGAATCATATTGAAACAATGACAGTGTCATTTGCCACAGAGTTTCTTTCTCAAGAATAGACCCTAAGACAGTCACAAATACTGCTGTCAAATAAAAACAAAATACTCTTAATGGGAAATATGTTTGATAGCTTATTGAAAAGGTAAGTTATTTCAGTCTTACTCCTGACAGATAAGAAAATAAGTACTTCAGTATGCAAAGTAGGCCGTGAGATTTTATGGTGAAAAAAGTTCTTTTACTTTCTGGATAATAAATATTAATTTTTAGAGACATTGAAAGTCAAGATTCTATACTTGGCTGAAATAGAGATAAGTTCTGAAGAGTCATATGACAGATACGTAATTTCTGTCTTGTATTGTTTATAAACACTTTTAGCGAGAAGTATAAATTAAGTATAATTGTCCTACTTTCTTTCATCTCAACTGATGCATTTTCTTGGCATAATTTTTGACATTTTTCTTAGTTGCAATATTGTTGTAATTTTTAAGGAAAATGACCCAGTTTTGTAACAATATGCTTGCGAAACCTGAATATTGTGAAGAATAATGCTTAATGTGGGAATGTGGGTAGTTTGACTTCACTGCTTTTTTAAGAGGGTTATTTTTTATTTCTGTGTTTCCTGCAGCTTAGGTTCTTTGTACCATGGCCTTTCTTGAGAGTGTAGAAAAGCTCATGAGATACTAGCACAGGGAGAAGTGTTTAAGCATCTTTCTTCCCCCCCTCCCTTCTCTGCTTTATTTGATTATGCTAATGCAATAACATTTTTATTTTTGCTTTTGGGAAGTTTGGTTTTTTTCTTTCCCTCTCTTTAAGGTCAAATATTGCTTAGCTTGGTCTACATAAACTCATGGACTTTTGTGGAGGTGGGGATTTTCTTTTCAGCTGTTAAAATGCTTTAGAAGTTACGGAGACCAAAGTATGCAAGGAAACTGAAATCTAGTTTGCTAGCCAAATTACATCTTCCACATTAGAAAGTCCAGCTTATTCAGAAACAGATCTGTTTTCTTTTCTCTTTCTTGCAAGTGGAAGATATACATGAGAATCAAAATTACTTCCCCCTTCTACAGAGACTCCTGCTGTTTTAAGGTAGAGGTTTCACTAGAATGAGGCATAAATTGATTCATGGGTCACCAGGTTCAACCTGTCATATAACCCATCATAAAAATTTTTTTTTTTAAAAAACATGATTGGTTACTACCTCTACTGGTCTCAAGATGGACGATACTGTTTTATCTGTTCTCTCCTACAGAATGAAGTAAAATCAAATAGCAGATGGGTGGATGGGTGTTTCTTCTAAATACAATGGAAGAAAAGTTAATCAGCAGTGTCTGAAGGGTAAGGCTCTAGGAACACTTCTTCTTCTTGACCTGGGCATTTCTTTTGGCTGTGCCCCGACTACACAGCAGCACGTGAGCCAGTGTACACTGTCTTGCTCCATCTGCTTCATGGGTGTCATTGCATAAAGGGAGGAGGAAAGTGATCACCTGCTCTCAGGATTGGAGCATGCAGCAGCCTGTGCCAAAAGATCAGTTGCTCTGAATGGGATTCACAAATACACTCTACTTGCCAGATAATGTGTCTGTCCTACAATTTATATGCAATCATTTCCTATTAAAAAAAAAAAAAAAAAAAAAAAGCCTAAGTAGAAAACTTGTGTGAAGAAATGAAATGTGAAAAATCACTTGATTTAACCCAATGATTTCATGAAAAATAACAGAAATCCTTAGTATTATTCCTCAATACTTTACCTGACTAAGGAAAAATTACTTTTGGTAGATATCCATAATGGTTTAATATAAAACAGAAAAGGATACAAGTCAGTGTCTTTAAAATCAAGAAATGTAATAGTATGAAAATTTTATGTGAGAGTTAATTACAGAATAGAGTAATAAAGAGAAGCTTCTGAAACTGCATAAAAATTTATTTTTCCTATACAATAGTATCTAAAATGTCCGACTTTATGTCTCATAAAAGCTTCCTAGAAGATGCCAAAACGTAATTTATGAACATGACTGTGTTTCATGGAGTGACTATTTTAAATGACTGTGGGAAATTAAAATAGACTAATATTATTTGGAACAAAAAAGTAACAAAACAGGGAAAGACAATGTGAGGTAAAAGAATTTAAAATTATGTTAAAGGAGGAAATATAAGGATTATGGAGGATTAAACAAATTAGTTCATGAACAGAACAAATAATTTGTCATTAATTCTTTCATGAGACTCCAGTATCAAAAAATGGATTTTTGTCAGTTTCAACAGATTTTCCAATTCAAATATATTCTGAAATAATCTAGTCATCTTGATAATTTCAAAATGAAAAATTACTGTTTCTCTGTTCCAAAAAATAGCTAGAATGGGATTCAGCTCCAAGTTTTAGGCACTTAACATGTGATTTTTTTGCCTAAATATAAATGTCTACCTATGGGCTTCTAATGCTTCTTCATAGTGTTGACAAATATGACAGGATCTAGGGAACATCTCTGCCCTTCTGAAACAGCAGCTGGAAGCCAGGTGAAATCTACTAAGAAATCTCAAATGCCACTAGACACCATCTGTACTCAGCTTAATTGAGGCCCTGAATTGAATGTATATACATAAAAATAACTAAATTCATCTAAATTAATTTGCTGGTTGGTGCAGATCTAGGAATTAATTTGTCAAACCATAATTGCTAATGGAATTTAACATGTCAGACTCTATTGAAGACATCTGTGCAGAGTTGTATCTATGACACGAGCAGTAGTAATGTCCTGTTACAGTAGCTGAAACTAGGCAAGATAGTCAAGGGCATCTCAACGCCACTAGACATCTTTGTGACTGCAAATGAATCATGATATGAGTCAGTAAAATCAGTGGAAACTGCAGAGGTAGACAACTAACCAGATTTAAATGTCTGCAACACGATAAACTGATCCCTATCACCATGATACAGACTAGAGCTAACACCATTTGCAAAGCATCTGAGAGAGCCAAAGGAGATTTTTTTTTTCTATCAGGATTAGCAGTTAGGGCATTGGAAATGCAGCCAGTCTCTTATGTTTTGGAAACTGAACCAAGCCCCGCATGAGACATTAAGAGAAATTAATTTGAGCTACAGTGAATAATACAAGCTAACACTGAACAACAGTTTGATTAGTTGTTACAATGAAACCATTTAATAATAATACATGGAACATTAGATGTTAGAGAGGTAGGTTGCAGTGAAGTAAAGTATGAACTCCAAGAATAAGAATAAAAATCAAGGAAATATTGTTAACATATTGGGTAGCTTAATACTTCCTGCACATAATCTAGATGCTTTTCGTATTGTTTTACTTATTTCTGCTGTTGCCTCATAATATTAAGTTCTGAATGTGTAGGGTATATGCATGTGGCTGATTTTGAACCATAATATGTAGTGCAGAGTTACTATTCAAACCAATTGCAAATAATCTTTCACACAAGATTTTCTGAGTAGTGGAGTAATTCACTGGAGGTTTTAGGTATGACATGTATTATGCTTAGTTTCCTGAATGAAGGGGATGAAGACTACTGCAGGACAAAGGTGTTAATTAAGTAACTGAGAAAGCTAATAATAATGACAGAATTAAGACTTATTCCCCATTGTATCTCAAAATATTGTTGAAACTTTCCTTCAAACTAACCTACAAACTATTACTATACAGATCCAAAGAACCAATTAATTCATAAATACAGTAGTCAGAATATACTGCAGAAAGAATGAAGAGAAGTGGGAAATCCATTGTTACCAGGAGATCAGCAACATGGTAAGAGTCTGTCACATTAGGAAAGGAAGGAAAGATGAAACACTGCACTGTGGCATGATGGCTTTTGGCCTCTGTAAGAATGTAGCAGGACCTTAGTCATAAAGGCTTACAAACTCAATAGGTTTGGGGTTTTTTTCTGAAGTAAAAGAGTCAGCAACTTTTCTTACGAGGCAAAAAGCAAGAGCAGCATTTTAAAAAATTAAATGCTACTTCTGGACAAGATGGGCAATCATCTTTATGGATTAACTCATATATCTAAATATTCTAGGGAGGTATTCTCTGAAGAAATGCACTTTTATATTTGTGAAGAATGCTAAAGAATAAAATAAAAAAAAATCTGAGGTATATTTGTAAGCTATCAATTGTTTCTAAATTCTCATAACGACAACCATCACCAAAATATATCAGTGAATTGCAAGAGATAATATCTACAGAAGGTGCCCTGGAAGTAGTATATTCAGTTACCACTGAATGTTTACTTAGGTGTCAGTGCCATAAATACTGTAAGAAGAAACAAGGAACTATAGATCAGAAGCCCACATAATCAATTTCTAAACCCCATTGAATTTAGGAGGTAAATTTAAGTCCTCCAGAGTGAAAGGCTTAAAGCAGCACTGATGAAGCAATTTAATTTGAGTTTTCTGTAATGCCAGTAAGAAGCTAAATCAGGAAGAACTTATTTGCATCCTCTTCTGTGGTGAACTGCAAGCATTTTTGATAAGTGATATAAATAAATCTCAGCCCAACCACACACCGATTTCATTTTTTCACCCTGAATTGCCTTCTTATCTGCCAGTTGCTTTGGATCAAGGAACACTGACCTTGTAGTTGTAGGCAGTTCCTTTATGTGTTTGCAATAAGGAATACATCAAATCTTCCTACGCTTTGTTTCTCTGCCTGCTCTGTGCACTCTGCAATACCCATAAATACTTGCATTAAAAGGCAATTTTGTGAGATTAAAAAAAAATCAAATGAAAGAACAAAAATCTTTACTAGTAGCCAAAAGATTTGAAAATGCAGATTTCCTCAATGAAATGAATAGCCATTTCATAAAAGAGAAACTATACTCAGAAACCAATGATCCATTCTAGACTTAAACAAGATGAAATTATCACAGATTAATCTCTATGCAAATTTCAACAAGAAAAATTACACAAAAATACCTGGATGTGGTAGTGAAGCTGGTGACAGTAAAAAGTTGCTGAGTAAAATATGGACAAAGATGTATTCAAAGATAAATGATGGAAATGGACCAGCTCTAAACTGTATTTAAAAATTCAGAACTATAAAGGCATCTTTCTGACCCCTGCTGTACAGCTTCTGCTATGTTTGTCCAAGCCTTCATTTTACTAAATTCTCCCCATGTTACTATTTCTATTTTTTATCTCCCCTTTATTTTTCCATTTTCCATTCATCTGCCAGGCTCTTGTTTCCTCAGAAATAACTACATATGTTACTAAACAGAAGGGACAGAATGGGATTCTCCCAATGAGGCTAGGGAGAAGTAGATAGAAATATTACAATTCTTGTGAGGACAAGAACGTTGTTGACCTGCTTGCACAAGATAAAGATTAGGATGGAGAGGCGTATGTTTATGGAAATAGGAATAATCCAGTGAATCAACTTTTTTAATACATTTTTCCTTTCAACTGCTTGATGGTCCATTTTCTTTGATTTTTGGAATATTTTAATCTATTCTTTCATACAAATTTTAGAATTTTTCTACATCAGTTGGAGAGAAAGAGAAGCTGAGACTGCATCTTTGTTGCTGGTAAACAGCTTGAACAGCCCGAACTACTGAGAAATAACTGTATGATGATTATGCAAATCAGATAAACTCAACCAACCAGTGTGCAGAAAAATGCACAGCTAAGGAAAAATCTGTACAGGTATGCATCAATAGCTGTTCAGTTATTCTGGCTCTGATTGGCTAGAGCAAGTCTATTTCTATGTTTTATGCTTGCATTGGTGAAAAGCTAAGAGACATACAAAACTGATTCTCAAAATACTTGGAAAAATTACCTTGATTGCCTAAAGAATTTGGCTGTTTATATGCACAAGATATAAATTTAGGCACCAAATTTAACCTTTTTAATGGACTAGAGTAATGATTTTCCATTTATTACTGCTTCAGTTTCTGTAATTGCAGAACTGCAGTTCAGCTGAGGAGGGGCACAACTAAAAGCATAAAATGTATTTGGAAAAAAATACCACAAGATTTACAAATTTGTTATTTAAATTATTTGAATATTTTGTAAGGTTAAATCTTCATCTAAGGACATCTGTTGGGTATGAGTTGTACTTCATTTTAATATCTTACATTCTTCATTTTATATATTAACTTGTCTGACGCAAAATTGAGGTTATCTAAACAACTTGTATACCAAACACTTCTGAAATCCAGTGTCTTCAAAAAGAATCTTTGCAATATTTCTTAAAAGCCAGGAGTTCCCAAATCCTGCAGCAACACAGTGAAACTAAATTCTTGTTAGAAGCAGCAGTAAATTTGTGCTAGAGTTAAAGTTCTAGAGCAGCACTCCTATGCCATTTTCTCCTCCATCACCTTATTTGCAAGCCTAGGATTTTCAGTTCTGAGTTCCAGGTCTTCAGCTAACAAAGTGATGTGCAGTGGATTTGCCAGCCATAAACTTTGTGCTGATTTGATAAAACACAAAATATTTCAGATTTTTTATCATATAAGTATATATTTTATCTGCATGAGCTGCTTTAGGGCAAAAAGGGAGCTCCACCACTGATATCAATAGCCTTAGGAATATCTTTTACATGTCATTATTTTTCATTATTAGTCTCTTTATTCTTTATATTGTCAATTACTTAACATGGGACTAAGGATCCTTTTTCTGTGGCTGTATGCAGAAGGGTTGTATATGCAGGGGGGGGAATGAAAGAGTAGATGGGCAGAAAAAATCACTCAGTGCTGTTCTAAATACTAATGTGATTTATTTCTGCTAGGGAAATATTTCTCTCTATTAACCGACTCAGTCAGTATGTTTTTTTATTGATATTCTTCAACACCAAGGCAATTAGTGCTTGGAGACTAAGGAAGTAATATGGCTCTATTTTGGATACAAAGTGTAAGTCATACCACAGGTAAATTACTTAGTTTAAAAGAATATCAGCAAACTTGATTATATACAGACACAAAATAAAAATATAAAAAAAACCCCACCAACTTTATACTAAAAGCATTAGTAAAATTGGCATAATCCCTTTCTGACTACTGTAGAGATAGTAAAAATATGGTTTTCCCTACAAACTGTATGAGAATGAAAAACATTTTCAGCTATAGTATTTTAACACTTGATGTTCATTCAATAAAAAAAAAAAAATACTGGGTCATTTGGAATGCCACTGATCAATAAGACTGTCACACCTCATTGTATATTCTTTAACCTTCTCTAAACTTAAGACTTCATTATTCTCATACCACAGAGAAATTACATTTTACCAATGAATTCAGTGAAAGAAGCGGGTCCTTATAGAACTAGAAGTATGATACTGCCTTTATTGTATGCACATAAGAACTCTGTACATAGATCATTGTTACTACTGGCAAACAATAGATATTAATGACAGGAGCTGAGATTGCAAGCAAAAGAAGTACAAGCTAGTCAGAAATGAGCTTTCACTGGTGTTATTGAAACTAAGCAGAATGCATCTTGTCATTAGAATATTGAAACAAAAAAATGAGATACTGGCATGTTTGTTGTGTTTACATCTGTATTTACATTACACCTGTATATGCAAATAAAATAAACTAAAGCTCATTCTCAGAGCTTGAGAAAAAATATTTGCATACATATAAAAGGATGGTCTCCCAGCACAAAACAAGGTGTCCTCTTTCACAAAGCCTACTGTCAACAGATCTTGAATTTTGCTTTCTCTTAGACTGACCTGAGGGACTGTCTAGGAAGTTATTAACTTCTGTGGCAAAAAATCCAAACACTTATCCTGGAACATGGTAACGGTTACAAATTGAACACACCAGTATCGAACCCAGTCCCCCCAAAAGATTCTGAGGTTCTCACAAAACTGTGTGCAGGGACCTGGGCTTGTCAATATATTTGGAATTGATGTATAATATAGGTTGAATAGAGATGAGAAAATGCTGGTTGACAGCAAAGTCAGTAAAAAATTAAGTAATCTGGCAAGATATTCATAAAAAATCTAATGAGAGTGAATGACTAGAAAATGAAATCACAGAAAAATCACAATACTAAAACATGCAAGTAAGAAGAACATCTATTTAGTCTTTAAATTATTCCCCTGTACTAATCCACTGTATGTCAATATCTTAAATATTTTTATGTTCTCAACTCAGAGCATCTCATCTCTAAAGTGTTCAGTATTAGAAAGTGTTAGAAAAGGTGCAAAGGTGAGTAACTGGTCAGAGATCATGGGAAATGATCAGAAAATGAAAGAACTTTTTGAAAAGGAACAATCATTCAGAACAGAATTTAGGAAGCAGATGACTAGACGTGTGATATTGCTGATGTCTATAAAATGCTAGAGTGGCATGGAGAAGGTTAATAAATAATGATTCTTTCTCATAATAGGAGACTAGGAAAAATTAAATTAGCACACAGTTGTGTTTTTTTTTTTAAAAAAAAGAAAGTACTCTTTTTTCACTTAGAGCATAATTAAATTGTGGCAGCCATTGGTTTGCGATATTTTAGATGCCGAAAGTATAGCTGGGTTATAAATAGATTGGAGAAATTAGGGGAGAAAAGCACTTTTCAGAAGCTATTAGGCAAGATAGTGTGAACATAATCTGCAGTCCAAGAAATTTCTAAGATACAGAATAATAGAATATGAGGTCTGTTCCTCAACATAGGAATATTTCCTCAGAATATTATTCAGTAGTGTTTTGTTTCTTAGACATTTTCTGTAAGTACCAACTAATGCCTAGTGTCAAAGATAGGATACTGATTCTTCTATTTATGACCTTATTTTTTATGTCCCTTTTATGTGATCCTACTTTGTAGCACTAAGATGAGCTTAGTCATCCTATGACTTCTGCTATATTCCTGTTAGTTCCATGATTTTTGAACTACATAGAATGAAAAATATAAGGAATAAATTGTGGAAAAAAAGTAGAATAATATATAAAATACATAGAAAATTGGTATGACTACTGTTAAGGAAAGCCAAAATTATCAGTAATGTAAAACCTGAAAAATAAGTGAGTCCTTAAAAAGCGTATTAGGATACTGAGAAGTTCTGAGTGCATTGCTAGATGCTATTAATAAACAACATAATTATGTTAATTCAGTTGAAATTATATACCTTTCTTTTAATTATTTTTTAAAGAAGCAAACAAGAGGTTGTACTTATCCCATAATCATATGTTGGAACAGAAAGTTAAACATCTGTAACAGTGGTTAAATAAGGAAGTGTCTGCAAAAATTAAACTCATAGAAGTGTTCCACAATCCCTTCTTTAGTATTTACCAAGGTTTGGAAAGAGAGAAAAAAGTAGAAAAAAATTTCTATTTCTCCAATATTTTAAATATGCCAAAAACTACAGATTGATATCACTGCTTGGAAATAACTAGGCAAGGATTATATCAACAAATAATTAGAGGATAAAGCTATAATGAGTGTTAGTTCACATGGAGTTAAGAACAATATTATTTTTCAAAAATCTAACAATACTGTTGTCTTTTTTTTTCTGGTTTTGATATTTCCGACTGTCCAAGACAGGACAAATCTGTAGCCGCTGTTGATTTTGACTTTTTGAACATTTAAGACTGTATGTGTCATCTTTGATTTAATAATATTCAGTGTTATAAAAGAACATACCTTAAGAATTTTCTAAATCTTAGAGGTGATAGACACAAGGGGATTTTGGGACCTGGGGTGATCTCCTTCCTGTCCCACAACAGCAGAATCTGTGAGCTCTCAGCACCAGGGGAGTCCTCTCACCTCAGCCAGGTCAAAGGGAGGCTGCTGTGGTTTGCTGTCCACAGGTTCAACCAGTATCCACATTGAACACCTTTTCCACAAGCACACACATTGTACAACAGCAACAAAAAAATATTTGTGTTTAATTTGCTTAGGTTTTAGTCAAACAATATAACAGTAAATAGCAAAACAAATACAAACAAAAAAAAACCACCCATAACAAAAACCCCACACCCAAACAACCATAAATACACCCAACAAAAAAACCAAATATGTCAAATCCTAACTCATGTGATAATGAAGAAATAGAATAACAATGTGAATGTCTAAATTACACAAGGGAAAGGGAAGAAAATCTGAATTTCTGAAGACAAGGGAAAAGGAATGTACTTCATAACAGCTGTATATGCTCCAAAACTTGCAAGGTTTTAATTACCTGTTTAAAATTGACCCTGATGACTCTCACAAGAGAAATGGTTTTCTTGAAATCAGCAAATTGAAATAAACTGGTATAAATTATTAACTTCTGTGGGTTGCTAGCAACAAAACAGAAGTTTGGGAACCCCATAGGCAGTCTTCTCCCTACAGCACAGGATTAATTTTGGGGTCAAATAGAAGGAAAATGTTTTTGTGAACAAATAATATCAAGTGACTCTCAGGAAAGTGAAGCCATTGAATGAGAACTCACAGCTACAGGACCTCCCCCACTAGTCTGCTTGAGAACAGCCTGAATAATGGTATATTTGAGGAAAACAAATGAAGGGAAAAGTGCCTTCTTGAGTCAAAGCAAGACAGAAATTATATCCTATATTCATGTTGTTCTTTCAAGGAGAGAAGAAATAGCATATTAAAAATGCAGCTGATGTAAAAGTTTAAGCAAAAAACGTATTAGGTGGACTGAAGAAATTGTGAGGAGACATGAATACCCAAACTGTGGAGAACAATTTATACCGGAAGATTTTTTACCTTGAAGGCCTGGAAGCTGCAACTGGGGAACCCAAATGATAGTTTTGTGACTGAAGCTGATTACATGCTGGGGTAGTCATCTAGGAGATATGATTGACTTGCTCTTGATAGAGGTCTAAAGTCAAATTGGACAACATACTTAACAACATCCTTCACATTCTCATTTGGACCAGGTTTTTAACTCATTTATCTGTGTACAGAAACAGTGGTCCCTCCTTACAGTACAATCTATGGACTTTTAGGTACTTTAAGGTGCATTTTTACAAAATTACTTCCCAAAATATAGCAAGTTGGCTCTTTTAATAAAATTCCATGTTAATGATTTGAGGTATTTACCTGAAATAACCAGGAAATAATCTTCCTAGTTATTTAACTACAGATTTTGGGTAGATGTGGGGGTGTGATTTGTTTTTAACTTTCTATGACAGGACAAATGGCCACAGCTGCAGATGGTTCAAGATGTAAGTGGTGCCTTTTCCACAGTGTTCAAGGATATAGAACACCGAGTTGGGAAGGAGTCAGTTCCTCAGTATGGTCAGTGAAGTTTCTGTGTGACAGTTTCTGTGGCATGTGGCTGTTTCCTATCTAGAGTAGTAAATGTATGTTGGTTTACATACATTATATAATATGTGTAATGTAATTAATTCTGTCAGGACAGGTCTACAAGTTTTGGTGACATTCCGCTTTTTTTGTTTGTTTGTTGTTTAGTATTCGGGAGATTAATCAAATAGTTTCAATATATAATTAGTCTGAATAAGAGTTCCAGTAGTCTCTTCAGCTGTCATTTCTATGAAATCTGTGTCTTCAAAGAAGTGACAAAAGCCTGTTATTATCCAGTCTGGATGAAACATTGTCAATAATGATACAAACAACTACTGTGGTAATAATATATTTTTTCCACATCCAAGTATTTTTTTTTTAAATAAAGCTGGTTTAAAATGGAAATATTTAGGACTACACATCTGAGATCAGAGTTCTAAAAAAATAAAAATACCCTTAATACCCCCAATGTCTTCTTCTTAAATACCAGCTTTTACCATGGAAGTATTAAGATGAGAAAAATCAGAAAAAATGAGGTTTACTTCTGAAGGGACTGCGGCTGTGGGTGAGGCCACGTTAGAGCAGGTCTATCTCTGAAGGCACTGTGGCCCATGAAGAAGGCCATACTGGAACAGGTGCACCTCAGAGTGGCTGTGGATAAGTCTATGCTCAGCAGGTATACCCCTGAAGAGACTGTGGCTCATAGATAAGGCTTCACTTAAAGCAGCTATGCAGCTAAGGGACTGCAGTCTGTGGGTAAGTCCAAGCCAGAGCAGGGACAACGGGAGAAGGTCATTGCAATATTCAACCTAATGGTCTGGTCCAAAGGGAGATTGTAATTGAAATACCTTTAAATTGTTGTAACTTGGGATTTGACTTGCATGTTATAGAAATTACTATAGCAGGAACCCCTTGTTGCTAGCCAGGCTATGAGCAAGGGAAGGACTTCATTGCAATGTTAAACTGTATAACCTGACCCAGAGGGACCAGGGTGGAGATTGTCATGGATATACCTTTAGATTGTAACCCATGACTGAGTTGCATGTTACAAGAATTACTATACCAGGAACCACCTGAACCCGTGGAGAACAAGTCTTGCAAGAAGCAGTGCAAGTGCAGCAAAGACCTGGTCTGAGCTGGCTTTGGTATCCAGTAACTCCATGCAACATACCATCTCACTCATCCTGAGTGAACACTGTAACAGATGGAGCTCAAATGCATAGACTAAACTCAATAGACATTTTGTGGACATTTTATAGACACTTTACAGGGATGGTCCATAGACTAAGGGAATGGCATTGTATATTGTATTAAAGGATGGAACGGGTGGTGGTGGGTAATAAGAATTTATTGGATAGTGTGAGACCTGAGCATGACATAAATGGATGAATGCCAAGGGTTACCCAACCTTGAACCACAAGATTAGTACTGTTGAGTAGCCAGTATCTGCTGGGTCAGCCCTTGTGTAGGTGGCAAAGATCAATCATATTTGACTTAGAAACGCCTACATCCTCACTTGGTTTTGATAGAAGAGATCACTCTAAGTGCAGGGTGTGCTACAGAGCCCATGGGGTTGCAAGATGCCTCTGTAGGCTTCCCACTGCCTCCTACAGGATTTGTAGTTGTGAGAACCAGCCCGTGGTGCTCAGCTCAGCACAGTGTGAGGGGCAAGATCCACGATGCTCACTCAGGGCTCAAGAAGGCAAGAGCTAAATGTCCAGGAACAGCAAGAGCAGGGATGATCTGCAAGGAAAGGTGAGCTGACAGCCAAGGTTGGCCACAGCACGGGGGTGGGGTGGGGGGGGTAGTGCCCTCAGCTGCAAGAATGCTGTCCCATGATACCTGAGCAAGGTGATCAGGCTGGGGTTTCATCAACAGTCTGGTGATCATCAAACGCCAGATGACAAGTCAAGTCTGAGGCGAAGCCAAGAAGTCCAGTCTGCCTGTTGCTGCTCTCAGGGCCTTGACACCTAAGAACTAATTGGAACACACTGTTAGCTCCTTCTATCTTTACTCTTTTTTGGCCGTGCTCTTCAGAGTAACATTGATTATAAAGCAAAGTTTTCTTTTGTGTCTATGGTACTTGAACACTGTTTTATTTTTTTCCGTCCAAGAAAGGGATGTATTTTCTTGCTGAGTTGCAGAAATGTAACAGCACGATGCACAAAATATCACAGCAAAGTACCAAATATGCATACCCGGCTGTTGTGGGTTTCTTTGAGTATTTTACATGGCTCTGGGAGGGTGCACTCTCAGAATGTAGAAAGTTGCAATCACAGCTGCTTTTCCATGGGGTAATAACATAAAATAACATATTCTGAAGGGCTGCAATTCATCAGACAGACCATTTAATTTCAAATTATTATGAATTGGAAATTATTCTACATTTGTCTTTGGGTCTGCTACTAAGATTGTATGAAAATATCTGTTTCTTGTGTCATTTAGTGTAACCGCTTTATTATCTGCCACTGACCCATAATAAATTTCTGTGGTTTTCTGGCCAGCTTGAAAAACCTGGCTTTTAGCAATTCACACTGAGGTATTCTCACAAGCTTACTTCTGTGCTTTAGCTTTGCTTGCTCTGTTATAGTAAAACTTGGCAAAGAAAAAGAAGCATCACCTCAAGAAACTTTAGACTTTTTTTTTATTTACATTTTAAATCATCTGCAATTCAGTGATACAGTCCATATTTCTCTTGTGCTAGACTTTTACTACCAGAAATAATTACATGTAATAATTACATGTAAACAAGATTAATTGCTTAGGCATCTACTGAGGATTTTACTAAGTTCTAACCTTGTTTGAATTCATAACCTTGTGATGGTGACTTGTGGCTAGCTTCTCTCAAAATGATCTGGATGATCTAAATGAGACTTCACAGAAAACCTCCTTAAATCATGTGACGTAGTCTGGTTTATAGTACAGGTGCTCCCAATAGTGTTTCTTGTTAGAACTTGTGCTAGAAACACGAAAAATTACATGCATAGGTCACTTCCAGGTGCTTTTCTTCTGAGGAGACTAAAATGGAAATTGGAGGATAATGCATATTAATTGATCATAAAACAATTAGGAATGGCTGGGACAAATGCATGAAACACTAGTACGACTCCTAGTTTTGCAGGATGCATATGCTCTTTCCCATCTTTTAATTATAAAACCTTCACCACTGCTCTCCAATGCATGAAGAAAGTTAGTCACCTAAGAAAGACTTCATGGAAATGAGCAAGTTGATGAAGAAAGCTGATTCTGTAACTTAATGGATGAGTTAAATATGTAAATGTCTATATTTAATGGAGATCTAGCCAATATATTTACAAGTCCTGCAGACTGTTTCTCATCTCTTACATACCTTCTCAGCTGGATTGCAACCTAGATTCTACTGAAAGTCAAGGTCAAGTCAGTTCCTGAATACAGTCATCTACTGCCATTTGAGACACCCTAAACAGGACTTCACTTGGTCCCGTGTAAACAGATCTATAACCTTCTGGCAGTAAAATTATGGAACAGTTATGGAACAGTCCATATCCATAATGTTAAATTGCCTTATTTTCTGTAACTGGGTAGCCATATCTGAACTAAGTATTATGAAAGTTGGTCTGTAGTAACTTGCTACTGTCTATCAGGACATTATTTGGCAGTGATGACTGGCTTAGGACAAAATCACACCAGGATGCTTCTTACAGTTTAATAGCTATGGGTGGCCAGGTTTGAGTATCTAGGATGACAATTACATTTCCTGAAAGCTGTTTAATTTGCTAATAATGACAGTCTCATGTTCCAGTCTGTATTTCAGTGAAGAATAAAGTATGCTCAGCACTGGTGAGGCCGCACCTCGAACACTGTGTTCAGATTTGGGCCCTCACTTCCAGAGGGACACTGAGGTGCTGGAGCATGTCCAGAGAAGGGAAAGTAGCTGGTGAAGGGTCTGGAGAGCATGTCTTATGAGGACCAGCTGAGGGAACTGAGGTTGTTTAGCCTGGACAAAAGGAGGTTCAGGGGGACCTTACAACTAAAGGCTGTAGGCAGGTGGGGGTCGGTCTCTTCTCCCCGATAACAAACGACAGTACAAGAGGAAATGGCTTCAAGTTGTAGCAGGGGAGGTTTAGATTGGATATTATGAAAAATTTCTTCACTGAAAAAGGTGGTGAAGCATTGGAACAGGCTGCCCAGGGAGGTGGTAGAATCACAATCCCTGGGGATATTTACACAATGCATAGATATGATGCTTAGTGACATGGTTCAGTGACGGACTTAGCAGTCCTGAGTTAATGGTTGGAATGTATCATCTCAAAGGTCTTTTCCAACATAAATGATTATATGAATCTATGTTTTATTAAGTATAACTCATACATAGTGAAATATTCCACCAGTGTTCCACTGGCATATACCACCAGTATCCACGTTTGTCATGGTTTAACCCCAGCCAGTGAGTGACTAAGCACCACGCAGCTGCTCACTTGTTCCCTCCTAGAGGGATGGGGATGAGAAACAGAAGAGTAAAACTGATAAAAAAAAACCCACAAGTTGAGATAAAGATTGTTGAACAGGTAAAGCAAAAGCCACACATGCAAGCTAAGCAAAACGAGGAACTCATTCACTACTTTCCCTCAGCAGGCAGGTGTGCAGCCATCCCCAGGAGAGCAGGGCTCCATCACACATAACAGTTACTTCGGAAGACAAACGTTATTACTCTGAATGTCTCCTCTTCCTTCTTCTTCCCCCAGCTTTATGTACTCAGCATGACATTCTATGGTAAGGAATATCCCTTTGGCTAGTTGGGCTCAGCTGTTCGGACTGTGTCCCCTCCCAATCTCCCATGCCCCTTCAGCCCTCTCCCTGGCAGGGCCTGAGAAACTGAAAAGTCCTTGACTTAGTATAAACATCACCCAGAAACAACTAAAACCACCAGTGTGTTTACAACATTGCCCTCATACTAAATCAAAACACTTCTGCACCAGCTACTAAGAAGAAAATTAACCCTATCCTAGCTGAAGACAGAGGACTTTTTATCTACCTAGTTCAAAATTAATTCATTTCTATCCTTGTTTCAGAGAAATTATTTCATAAGATTGCTATATTGTAGATTGGGCTTTGAATTTTTGATCTTCAGAAAGAGACCAAGGCAAAACAAAAAGTAATACTGCACAGGGAAAGAGAATTTCTCAGGAAAGAGCTTGCTTTTGGATTACAAAAACAGCAAAGCCTAAGTGGCACAATTGAACACATTCAGGAAAGTCTGATCCAGGTGTCACATCACATCACGCCTCTCAAAGAGAAAGGGAGCAGCAATGTGACAGTGGCAGTTTAGCAAGTAGGAGCTCCCTGCAGAGCAGCCTTGGGGAGCAGAAGCCTGTCGTAGTTACCTACCAGCTCCTGGGAGCTGCAGCTGAAGCTAGGTCTGAAGATGTGGTAAATGGAGACCAGCAGTGCTAGCACTGTGCTTGTTGGCCGAGGCTGCTTGCTGTGTTTTCAGCTGAAGTGCAGTCTATAACCAGCTTGCACCATGAAGATGCATATTATCAAGGCTATCCTTACTCAAATATCTCTTTTGTAGCGGCTTGTAGCACAGTAGCTCCTGTACTTACACACAAGCAGTCTTGGTTGTTCACAGTAAAAAAAATGTAGTTGCGGGCTTTCCTCATAACACTTTTGTCTATGTAGTTATTGAACACCAGGCAGTTTTATTAAGTAGCAACAGGGAAGAATAAACCATTGAAGTAGATGTGTAAAGGTGGGTTAACATGTGAAGTTAATCCACTGAGAACCTGACAAAGATTCTCTTTCTTGTAAAGACTCAAGCTGAAAATCATTAGATGAGATAGTGGCTTAAGAATGAAAGAAAAGGACAAGATAAAACACATCAAAACTGACATTTTGCAGAGGGCAGACATGACACAAGTGAAGAATTATCAGAAATGTTTTTTTCTTCATGCACTGAATTAATTTTAGATTTGTGCTAATGGTACGGTGAGCCCACCTTACTGATACTCTGCTTTTCATTCAAGGCAACTTATCTTCAGCAACCACCAGAATCTTTTTCAATGGCAGAAACTTTTAAAGAGTCACTTCTACGTTACATTATGCTTGATTATGCAACTTTCTGTGTATTTTGTCACGTGTTTATAACAGTGGTAGTTTTTTTCCTATTGTTCTTATAACATTGAACTTTAATTACATGGCATGGATTCCCATGGTGAATTAAATATACAGTGATTATGCAGATCAGTCACCTGCAACTGGATGAAGTTCAGGGAGATGCATTAATTAGAATACACTGTACAGACATAGGTCACAAGTGGTGCAGAATTCTCATCCTCTAAAAGGCTGAAACAATCTAATTTCTAGATACATTTACTAGCACTCATAATATTACTACTAACAGTAACTATTATAGAAAACTGCCCTAAAAATATTAAAATTTTGAAAAATTAGGGGAAATAAACAGCTGAGAGATATACAATGAAAATCCTCATAAAATCAAACAAGATTTGAGTGAATAATTTACAAGGTACGAATGTATAAAATGTGAATCTAAAAGTCTTCATATTGAAACAAAATATACAAGTCGTCTTTGGAATTTTTAAAAACAAGGATCTCTGTGTGTGTATATATATGTACACATATATATACACACACATATATATAAATATATAATTTTTAAAAGGAGATATACCAATGATAACTAGATAAACCCTTGTTGATATACTAATAAATGCACATACTTTGCATTTGTTTTTCGTGGTTGTATAATGTCTTCTTGCAACATCAGCAAACACAGTAGCAACCCATATAACATACAGTAGAATTATAGCTGCAAGTGCCTGACAGTTCTCGTCTCAACTTCTTTGCTTTTATCATTATTTAATTTCAAATAAACTGATTAGGAGAAAGTAAGGTCTAAGCAGATGGTTTTCAGAAATGTGCTTACCACCATAATCCAATTGAGAGATAGTGACCAAGCATTTGATACTTGATACAGTATAAAAATTCCCACATTAACATGCCAAAAGAAATCAGAGTTGGAAAACATTTTAGAATAGTAATTCACTCCTTACTGTTTGTATTTTAGAAATATCAAGTGCAGAAAACCACACACAAAGGACTATTTCAATACCTGTAACTAAAATAGATATTAAGATGAATAGTCACAAAAACTGCAGATCATACGTGAACTTTCGAATTTCTAAACAACCTGGAACAATTGATTCTGCTGAATCTAAAGCAGTAATATTAATTAGATTACAAATAACAGAAGAATATTAAGCCAAACACTTGGCAAATTGATGTTTGATTTGTGCTTTCTGCCAACACACTGCATTCTTTTATTGTGACATTTGCATTATTATTATTATTATTGAGTGATTCAACTATCAAACAAACAAATTTGAATTTATATGGATAATTAGCATGTTTTGAACTCAGCTGAAGTAGTCACACATGCTTGTAGAACTTCAAGGAGGAGAAACAAAAACATAAAGAATATTATTTCAAAAGGATGTCTCCAAATTTAGTTATTTAAGACTAAGAATTATATTCTAAAACCCTCATAGTAGGTGCCCAACAGAGCAGAAGATGTCTTCTTCTATTCTTATTTCTTAATAAGTACAAAAGATGACTAAGTAAATGATGAGTATATAATAGATAGGTATTTGTGCTTGCCATACATTAGACATAAATGCGCAGTTGACTTGTTATCTAAAAATCCCTGCTCTAAATTGTTGTTGTTTGCTGGACCTAGTAACAAGTATTGCTGACACGTAGAAGATCTTTTCTACCCATTATACTCCTTGCAGAGCTGCCCAGTCTTCTCAGTATTGCTGACTAGGTTGGATTTTACTGATGGGACAGATGAGTGGGATTGATCATGAGGCAAAAGTGACAATCAGGCTTTGAGTAGGAAAACAATCTTTGTAAGAATAATGGCAGTTCAAGATTATTCTGATATGACAGGGCTTTAAGATGTTTTTTGGATGGTTTTGGATATACATGAGAATGAAGGGTGCCAGTGATTATGAGCATTTCTTTTCTAAACATCCCTGCCAGCCCTTCTGCGGAATTTCTTTCTCTCTTCATCTTACCGTCTATTCTTCCTAAAGAACTTCCCCCCCCCCCCCCCCCCCCCCCCCCCCCGAATGACAGAAACAGCCACTGTATATTTTCATGTGTACCATGGAGGAGGGATTAGGGCTGCTTGTAGTTCTTTGGCACAAGAAGGGAAAGGAAACCAGGAGAGGCAGTGAAAGATTTCAGGGTTTTCTGCTTTGCTTTCCACAGTGATGAAGGTGAGATGGGGAAGGAGAAATGGGGAACATGCACAAAAACAAGATCCTTTCCTCCTCCCTCGGCAGAAAGAGAAATGGCCTTTTCAAATAAAGGGTGGAGAAGGAAGAGGGTTCAGTCTAAGCAGTCCCAACCTTCTCAACGAAAGGTGAAATAAGTAGCTGCCTGCATAAACAATGGGCTGCTTTGGTCCTGACTGGAGTCGGATATACTTATTTCTTATGTATTATAACTCCCTTCTCAATATTCTTCCTCCCTTTCTCATATTCCCGTTTTTTTCCCAAGCAAGTAAATCAATGTTATTCACTTATTTCTAAAAGTAGCCACTATCCAGAAAATATTTCCTACACAAGCTTCAGCTAGAATATTTATTAACCTTTCTTGCTACCTCTTGTTTGTATCCTCTAGTGACAGCTTCCTTGAATGACATTTCAGTTGTTGGCTTTAGGACACCACTGCTTTTACAGCCTGAATTTCGATCAGTGCCATGAGTGAAATGAAGTATCTTGAGTTTGGTTTTGTTTCCCTGTGTATTAAGAAATAGTGTACTCGAGGGCTTCTTGTGGTTGAAAGTCTTGGAAAGGTAGAATAACTGTGGTTTGGGGGTTTGGGAAGGGTGTGTGGGGTTTTGGGCTTTTTTTCCCCCCTCACTAGATTCTAGAGATTCCAGACACAGAGAAACTGGCTACAGTGAATAAGATTTTAGAGGAAAGGAAGGAAAAATGCTACACAGGGCAGAACTGTTAAACCTAGAATTAGGTCTGCTGAAGAGAACAGCAGCGCTGGTGACGGACTGTGTAGAAGTTTAGGATGAATGTGTGGATTCAGCTTGGTAGTTAAAGCTATATGAAAATCTTTTGATCAGTCCTGCTGTCAGCATAATGGAGAGTGTTTTGCAATTAATGAGGCAACAGCTATGTAGAATATTTACATATTATCAGACCTTGCATACTATCACTCTCCCAGAGGTGAGTACAAAGTACTCCCCCCTTTTAAGATTAAACTAGAAAGATGTATGTCATTACCATGTATTACCTATGGGTTCAGCTTGGTTTTTTATCCTCCTTGTATTTGTTAGCTATAAAAAGTCATGATTGCCATTTCTATTTGAACACACCAAAAATTCCACATCTAGGCATAATCCCATTGTCCTACATGCTTTGCTAAGAAAAAGGTGATACCTTATTCCTAAGTCTTTGCAGATGAAAGGCCAAATTTCATCTATAAAAGACCAGTAATATGTAAATTCAATATCAGTAGTAGTTGAAAAATTTTAATCAGAAAGGCATAAAGTGTGTGGATATTTTAATTTCTTCTCCCACTGTGTGGAGTTTATTTATGTGGATGGTTACCTAGGAAATGGCTGTAGGATAGCACTTGTTTAACTGTGTTGTCAGATTGATTGTCAGAGTTTTGAGCAGGGTTATAAGTAGTGGATGTGCTCTTGATGCTAGAAAAAAAATAAGATCAATTTGCTTTTTATTACCAATATCAAAGAAACTATGGTAGAATGAACCCTTAATAATTTTAATTTTTAAAATCTTGCTTGGCAATAAATTATGTACTCATGGGCTAATTTAGCTTGAGTGAGTGAAAAAATATTTTCCATTGCTAAAATAATACTGCAGCATGAAAGAATACCTTGTGGCTTATTTAATGTAAATGTTGAACATTTACACCTTGTAATTTCGTCTTCTTGCAAACACTTGTCTAAAGTCTCTATGCGTGTGCTCAAAGTTTGAAGTTCTATATAAGTGTTTGCAGTCTATTCTGCCCATTAATTACCTTCTAAATAATCTGTCCCAAATTCCTCCATTCATAGTCTTTTATTTTCCAAAGATGTTATAAAATCCAACTATTTAACATATTGCCCTCTAGAGTGCTTCTGTAACATCTTTTTTACTTTGTAGTCTGTAAGTCTCATGGAAGAGAACCTTTCTTTGTTACTTTTTCTAAAGTTATTTTTCCAGGTGAATGCCCATAACAATTATTAAACATATTTTAAATATTGAAGGTCATGGTTTCACAAGTTTTCCCCTATTTGGTAATAATTTATACTTGTATAACATGAGTATAAGCTACCAACATAAATTGGAATCATTTTATAACCACTTAAAACAGGAATAATTGGCAGTAAATAGTGCAAGGTAGTGGAAATTTAGGTGATATACATGCAATTATATGCTAAAAAAAATCAGTAAAACCTCTTCCAAATTACAACCATGGCATAAAGAAAATAAAAAAGAATCAATAAAGTTAAAACTATCCTTCATTGTCATTTGAAGTGCTAAGTAAAAAGAGAAGACTACATCATGCCTTCAGTGCCATAAAACCTCAGCTATAGTACACAACTGAGATTATATTGATTTTCAGAACCATAGGTACAACATTACTAACTCTTTTTAGCTCTGATGTCAAAACTGAGTTTGGTTTGTTTGAAGGTCCCATTAGATTTCAATTGTTGCTGTTTATTACAGCAACATATTAAATGTTATTAAAAGAGATTTCCTAGCTGCTTTGTACCTACAAGTCTAAGCAAAATAACTACAAAATATTAGTATATGCCCCAAAATTAAAAGTAAGATAGGTCACTGCAGAAAAGGAAAAAACCCAAAAGAAGTATTTGGTTTGTTGTTTTTTTTTTTGGGGTGGGGGGTGGGGTGTGGTTGTGTGTTGTTTTGCTGTTCTTATGTGACAGAAAAGCAGTTGTTTCTATTAGTTTTCCATTTTCCCCTTTAACATGTTCAGTAATTAGGTAAATGTTTTCACTAAGAACATTATAGAAACATGAAAAACTGAAAACAGGAGAATGAAAATAAAAGATATGAATGCATATATTAATACAACAGTGATAGGCACGTTGTACTACTAATTTCTGTTATTCATACAGAAACTGTGTTTTGAAACATTGTTGAAACTACCAGAAGATATTCTGCATGTACATTTGATCACTGCAGAATCTCAAGTATCTGACTCAGAATTTAGCTGCCATTTGTGGCATAGTGCACCCAAGTAGAGTTTGTGCAGAATTTCAGCTTTTGTTTACTGCTGTTCAGACAGAGTATCTCTAAATTTCCACTTATAAGCAAGGGGCTGTCTCTAAGTAAACTTTAAAATTAAAGGCAGGAAATTGATGATTGATAAAAGACTGTCATCAGAAAGAAACACTGTCTTTTGAGATCGAGGATGACCATTTTAGGGAAAACTTTACATTCCGCAAATTAGATGTTTGACACTGATCAGCATTTACAGGGCACCATATATGCAAAGAGCTTCTGAAAGAAATAATAATAATAATAATAATGATGATGATGATGATGAAAATAATATAGGTATGGCAAGCAGCCAGGAAGCTGAAAAGATAGAACAGCATGGAGGTAAGATCACTAAAGCATCAGCTGTGAAGAAACACAAAGAGAGAGAGTATTAAGGCTGTTAAGGGAAGAGCAGGACTAGAATACAAATAGCAGGGGGCTGGCATCATAGTATCAGGCAGGAGGTTGTCCCTGCCATGGAGTTCCACCTGAAGAATCACATAAGGAAGCTGGTTATGATAAGTAGGACTTCTGTGCTACTGAAGCTATAATGCTGTGGGACTTTGTGCATTGGAAGAACATGGACACTGAGAGGAGAAATAGGATGGAAAAAACCCCAACAGTATTACAGGACTAAATTGAGGCATGGAGAACCCTGAAACTGTAGCTGAGAATACAGTTAAGTGATATGCAAGCTTTTGATAGCTAAAGCTACAAGTCAAAGGTGTATTTAGAAGAAACACACACACACACAAAGAAAATACAAAAAAGTTTAAATCACATCTCCACTGATGTTCTGATGTCACTGTGTCCTGGTGTTCACTGGTTAAATTACCCATTTTTTCTGTAAGCAGGTGATTTAATCATTGTACATGTCATGGTTTAACCTCAGTCAGCAGCTAAGTACCACACAGCTGCTTGCTCACTCCCCTTCCCCAGTGGGATAGGGAAGAGAAACATAAAAAGGTAAATAAAGCCCATGGGTTGTGATAAGAACAGTTCGATAATTGAAATAAAGTGAAAATAATTATAATAACAATAACAATAATATATGTAATGAAGTGGAGACAGAGGGGAATAAAACCCAAGGGAAAAAATACCACAAATGATGCACAATACATTTCTCGCTACCTGCTGACTGATGCCCAGCCAGTCCCCAAGCAGTGATTGGCGGCTCCCAGCCAACTCCTCCTCCCAGTTTTATTGGGATTTATATATATATATATATATATATATATAAAGAAAGAAAGAAAGAAAGAAAGATATGATTATGTATATAATACATATATATAATATATTTATAAATAAATACATAAATTTATAACTCTCCCAGTCACAGAGCGTGGCATTCTTTTGTATGGAATACCTCTTTGGTTAGTTCAGGTCAGCTGTCCTGGCTCTTGTGCACCTCCTCACATGCTCCTGGAAGAGCATGGGAAACTTGAAAAGTCCTTGATTTAGATTAAGCATTACTTTAGCAACAACTGAAACATCAGTGTGTTATAAACATTATTCTCATAATAAATCCAAAACACAGCACTGTTCCAGCTACTAAAATAGAAAGTTAACCCTATACCAGCCAAAACCAGGACAGTACATAATTCTGTGATCTATACATATGATATCTATACATGATATTTCTGATATGTGATATATGCAAAGTAAGGACAGGATACTTGGAAGCCAAAAGGACACAGCAGTGGAACTCAAGGCAATATTTACTTTTGCAGAATAAAATACTAAATCTCTGCCAAGATATTCTAGGGAAATGCTTAAAGAATTTACCCATCTCTGAAAGAAAATTCAGGCTCCTGTTTTTTAAGCAGGAGACAACTCCTGCCTGTTTTGTCATTTTAGGAAAAAAACCCACGAAAAAACAACACAAAACAACAACAACGACAACAAACCAAACACAAACCAACCAACCAACCAAAGAAAAACATAAAAAAACTTTTAGTGTATTTAATTCAATTTGCATTGTGTGCCTATGTAGGAAACTTCTTCTGTGTGAGTGTTCAAGGTGTGTATGTGTTCAAGCAGAAGCAGAGGAGGAGTTTAGTGTCTTTGCTGTAGAGAACTGGAAATTTGAATGATCATGTCAGTGTATGCAAACACTGAGTTAAGGGGATAGGACGTTTAAGAGCTGTGAATGGAAGTGCAAGGATCAGTAAAGAAATGAACAACTGAAAAGGAGTGCTGAGATGGAAAATGCAAATCATGTAACACTAAACTATTGAAGCAAAGAAATTGTTGGAAGTCAAGATGCAAAACAAGAATGATTAAAAATTATGCACTTCAAAAACAACTTACAAGGAAGACAAGGAGGAAGAAAGGCTTTAACAGAAGACCCTATTGTCATACAAACAGGCAAAAGAAAAAAAAAAAACAAAAACAAACTACAACTTCAAAGACCACACAGAGGATGCATTAGTTTTAATTGATTGGGGGAAAAAATCACAAATAAAATAAAAATATTAAAATTAAATTACACAGCTGAAAATGTGGGATACTGAGGATTACCTAAAAATAGTAGGGTGCCCAGGGCCAGCTTTGACTACAAAGTTTCAAAAACATTGCAATCTGTTGATTGTAAATTATTTAAGTACAGTAACTTTGCAGCACTTTTTACTTCAAATTTCTGTGACAGCAGGCTAGTCCTTTGCTGATTTATCAGGAGCTACATTTTTAAAACAGATTTGTAGGAAAACATATTTCCAGAACTTCATTTTTTCTTTGGTGTACACAATTTCTGACTACAAAACATATCTACTTGCAGAAGTTATAGGGTGTTTCAGAATACTTAGGACTGTAGATCTCCGTGTTCCATTATCTATGTGATGTAGAAGTTGTTCCCAAATGATCTGGTTACAGAAAGCGAAAGAAGTGGCGATTTGTGCTACGCCTTTTTTTCAGGCAAAACAAAAAAAAGATGAGCATTGTGCCTGGTAGAAAGTGAATGGGTAACTCTTGAAAATCTCAAGAGTTATTTATATTTGCCTAATGAAAGATCTAAATTGTAGAGGTCTACATCTGAGAGAGTCTTTCATCTCAGTGCAGAGAAATAGGCTGCTCTAGGACACAATTGATATCACCATAAAGTAACTGGCTAAAAGAGATCAGTTGTATTATATTTATTTTATCCAATTCCTATTTTATTTTCACAGGGCCAGAGGTGAAGGGTTCAGACGTTTGTTTAAAGTAAATCCCACCCAGCCTGTCTGGTATAGGACGTTCCTACTATATTCCTGTTAAAATAGTAGGGAAGAACAAATGCCTCTTTCCTCCTCAAATAAAGAACAAATAATTATAAGATTCCTTTTTCAAATGCTGCTTCTTGGGAGAAGGTATTTGCAAGATGTAGCCACTCACTCTAAGGCAAAGCATCTTTTTCTCATCAGGGAAAATCATGATACCAGGTGAAAAAGAAAAAAGATACCACAAATGTCAGCTTTCTCCAAATTCTGCCCTACCACCTGATACATCTATCATATCTATTCATTGATTAATTCTTTTATGAGCTTCAGTTATAACATCACATATGTGGTTTGTGTCATGCATCTTGGAAGGCTGTGTCTAGATGACTCCCAGTATGCATGTCTTCATGTTAGATTAACAACTCCTTAGAGTCTTTTTCAGTCTCTCAAGTCTATCTTTTAGTCTGCACTAACCAGTTTAACAGCATGTACAATTTGGTTCTTTTTTCAGCCAGTGTGTCAGCTCATAGTCAGACATGAGTTCTGTCACCATTAAATCACAGCTGATACAGATAATCAGGTAGTTGATGCACCACTATTAAGTGACTGTCTTGTTTTCTGTGGTTTTGCTTTATATTTCCTCCAGATTGCAGCCGAAAGTCATACCTTCAGTAAAATAAAACATGTCTGATAATTTGATGTACAATGCAGTTGTTTGGTTTGGTTTTTGTGTGTGGTTTTTTGTTTGGTTGTTTTTTGTTTTTTTTTTCTTCCCTAGTGCTCTAGGACAGTTTAAAGTCAAGTAAATCCTCAAGAAGAATCATGGCACTATTTCTTGACTCAGAGACTGGTATAAGTTTGCTTGCATTTTCATAAATACATTATGGGAGAAAAAGCAGCTTTCTAGGGCTAACATCTCTCTTGCATCTCTGGGAGTGCAAAGATTACTACCTAATGTAAGTTCTAATAGAGTTCTTAAAAAGCTCTGAAGAGACCAATAAAGCTACCACAACATTTCTGTAAGGAATGGCTCTTATTTTCCACATTGTCACTACAGAGGACCAGTTTAGTTTGTTTTGTTGTACTACTTGCTTGTGTGTGTATTTTTTTTCTGGGCTGCGAGAAATACATTCTTCTTCTGATGAAGAAACTTTAGTACACTGATATTTTTTCCTCTGAGTATTCCTTCTTTTATTCTATGCAGAATCTTTCATTATTACTGACAGACATATTTCCTTATACTCCTTGGAACATGCTATGTTACACATTTTTTGTTGGAACAGCTTACAATACCTGCCTCCAAGTTCTTGTCACCTGTTGTATACTGGAATCTCCCTTGCAGGCTATGTGTGTGTTTTGGCTGATTCTTACTAACTAGCAGCCAGGCACCATGCTAGGAAAGCTAAAGCCCTGATAGAATTAAACATGGCCAGGGACATCAAAGGCAACAAGAAAAGCTTCTATAGGTATGCTTGTAATAAGACTAGAGAAAATGTGGACCCTCTCCAGAAGGAAACAGGAGACCTGGTTACACAGGATATTGAGAAGGCTGAGGTACTAAAGGATTTTTTTGCCTCATTCTTCACGGGTCACTTCAACCATACCTCCCAAGTCACAGAAGGCAAAGACAAGGGCTGGGAGAATATAGAACTCTCCACTGTAGGAAAAGAACAAGTTCGAGACCATTTAAGGAAACTGAAAGTGCATGAGTCCATGGGATATGATAAGAGGCATCTGTAGGTCATGAGGGAACTGGTTGGTGGCTAAGCCACTATCTGTTGTATATGAGCAGTTGTGGAAGTCTGGTGAAGTTCCCACTGCCTGGAAAAGAGAAAACAAATTCCTTAATTTTAAAAGGGGAAATAAAGAAGACCCAGGAACTACAGGCTGGTTAGTCTCACCTCTGTGCGAGGTTCCATCATCAAGATGATGGAACATATCATCCTGGAAAGTATCTAAAGGTACATGGAAAATCAGGAGGTGATTGGTGACAGGCAACATGGCTTCATCAATGGAAAATAGTGCCTGAAAAGCTTGGTGGCCTTTTATGACAGCGTTACAGCACTGGTAAATGAGGGAAGAGTAATTTGATATCATCCACCTGCACTTATGAAAGCTTTTCACACTGTCCTGCACTACATCCACATGTCTAAATGGGACAAATGGATCTCACAAACACACCACTTCATGGACAAGGAGTCATGGACAAACCATTCTACAGTTCTATGAACTCTGAAGGAAACAGAACTTCTCTTACATTTATACATCAATACCGTTCCACTTCCTGTCATATATCCTACTATTGTTTTTCTCCTCTACTAGAAGATCCATTTTCGGACTATATAGAATCAAATGCACTAACCTACTAATTTCTTGCAAAATTATTTACAAAATTTTCAAATGGTCTCCCAAAGACTAAAAGTATCCCATAAGTTTAAGGGGATTTCTTCCCAATTAATTTGAGGTTTAAAGGTGTTCCTTTCTTTTTTCTCGGTAGGGCAATAAGACCACATTTATGCTCCCTTGGCTTGAATGGTTAGAAAAATTGTTGTGTTAATATGTTGTAGAAGAGACCTAAAAAGATAGCAAAAATATTTTGGTTCATACACTACATTTTATTTAGTTTCCTTTCCTGTCATTTGGGGAGGTATTTTGCATTTCATGTATTAACAACAATGATGAATCCAGATGAGATGATACTTAGTTTACCTTTGCATTCATCATAGTGGTAATTTCTTCTAGTGTGACAAATCACGTTTCACCTTATATGTGGATCTCATTCCACAAGCAAATAACCATTTATTGTATTTCAGTGCTGCATGACTGTATTTGATTTATAAATATGGTCTACATAATAGGAAGATTTTCAGGCCATTCTATGGTTGCAGCTTTGTTCTGAATTCTGTTTAGTGCTGTTTCATATTCATTATCCTACATAATATTTGCTACCTCATTTATTTCAAAAAGTGCTTTCATACTGAACTACAGTGTTTGTTGTGATTCATAGTTGTCTTCCTTTTACCTATATGTTTGTCAGTTGGTCTATGAGTTTGTATAGTAAGACAAACTGTTAATGAACCTTTATCAGTTTGATATTGTTATGAGACTCTTGAATTTGTATACTGCTGCAATCATACTCTTGGTGGAGCTTTTGTTTTATTTATCAGATTTTGCTATATATATACACGCACAGTTTCTGTTATCTGTATTTTAAACACATGTAAGGCACTGTCAGCAGAGGAAAAATGATCTAATAAATCTTACTGTTTTTCAAAGAGTAGAAATGTGTCATACACAATGTCATAAATATAAACCCATTTGTTTTCACATCCAAAAATGCATTTTTACAGTTATGTCACTGTTGGGTTATGACTATCACTTCCACTTTTAATAACTGAGAAGAAAAAACTGTTTAGAGAAATAAAAAATAGACTTATAAAATATGTGTCTGAAAGTGCAGAAATTACTAGGTCCACAAAAAGAAATTTTACTTATTGTCCATCTTACCTACTGAAAGTCATGATATTAGAAGAAAATACTGCAACTGCTTGAGAAAAACTAGATACCTAAATCTGTGAGCAGCAATGCATATGCATATGTATAAAATGCTACCTAATGTTGTTAATGTGTATTCTGAGGAGCACAGACCTTTATTCTTCCTTCTCAGGTTTCCCTGCTTTGTTCTGTGCTGGAAGGATCTGCTTTCTACCCATTAGGAAAGGAGATTCATAGCTACATTGTAAGTAGTCAATGAATCAAAAAGTCACCCTACTTTTGTGTGTTTAGAAAGGTGCCCTAGTTATAGGTTATTCAGTAATGTGAGACAGAGGAACTCTCAGAATTTTTTACAGATATTGTTCAATTCTTTTCATTAAATAATCAAGTTCTTGCTGAGCCACTAGGAACATGACTGGATATACATAAGATTCAGGTGCTCAACTACAAATTTGTAAAGCTGGCATTTAATGTCTCTGCGTTGAGTGTTCTTGGTGTTTTTCATTTGAAGTGTTTACTGGAGCATGTAGGTGAGTACACTAACCACCAGGTTCAGCAATTGTGATCCATTTCTTTCTCATTCTTACTGTAGCCCAGTGAAAGTTTAATATTTTAGGAAAGTGAAATGGCTTCAACAGAAGGGTATGAGATCACCTAGCAGCCACCACCAGGGCAAACCGCTTTCTCTGTCCTAGTGCTCTTAGCGCCCACCTGACGAAGAGAGGAAATAGCTTTAAATCTCCTTAGGCAGTAAAAGCAGACCTGGGTCAAGGAGAGACCAGTTGTATGTTTCCTTGCACAGCAATAAGAAGGTATGCTAGACAACCCCAAGGTATGAATAATTGAAATGATCTAAGAATAAGAAACCTCATATTTTAAAAGAAAGGCAATGCCGGAAAAGAATCACATTTATTCACTTTGTACTTGTATTTTCTTTTGACGTATTTGAATAACTTTAAACTTTTTTTTTTTCTTCTTCCTTATTAAAAAGAACAAACAACTGAGAGATTTTACCAGGATTTAAAAACTGTTTACATGAGATTATGTAGGATCTCTTTGGGACCAGTTTTGACTTTCATAAACTGCTTGAGAACAACGGAAATTGATAAAAATTCATTGAAGTGTGAGTGCACTGAAGTGTGAGCAAAAAAGAAGTTACATAAATATTAATTTTTATTTTTTACTTCATGAGCTACTACACAAAGTAGTTAACTCTAAATAAAGGAGAGCTTTATGTGTGGACTTTTAAAAGTGCTGCACTATTTTATCACAGAAACGTGCATAACTGATATATTTGTAAAAACATGTCAGTGGAAATTTTGTATAGAATTATGACTCAAAGAAAAAAATATTAAAAAGCGGGTGAAGAAGAAAAGCCCTAAAAAGCACCTCCAACATTTCAGTTGAAAACTGTGATTTTATGAGATAAAGAAATTGTGTACTCTGAAGTATATGAACACTCACAAGCATTAGAATCATACAATTGTAGAATGGTTTGGGTTGGAAGGCACTTTAAAGATCACCTAGTTCCAACCCCAGTGCCATGGGCAGGGACACCTCCTACCAGACCAGGTTGCTCAAAGCCCCGTCCAACCTGGCCTTGAGCACCTCCAGGCACGGGGCATCTACAACTTCTCTGGACAACCTGTTCCAGTGCCCCGCAACTCTCAGAGCAAAGAATTTCTTCCCAATATCTAATCTGAATCTACCCTCTTTCAGTTTAAAGCCATTCCTGCTTGTCCTGTCACTACATGGCCTTGTAAAAAGTCCCTCTCCACCTTTCTTGTAGGCCCCCTTGAGGTGCTGGAAGGCTGCTATAAGGTCTCCCTGGAGACTTCTCTTCTCCAGGCTCAACAACCCTAGCTCTCTCAGCCTGTCTTCATAGAAGAGGTGTTCCGGCCCTCTGATCATCTTTGTGGCCCTGCTCTGGACTTGTTCCAACAGGTCCATGTCCTTCTTATATTGGGCCCCCCAGAGCTGAATGCAGTACTCCAGGTAAGGTCTCACAAGAGTGGAGTAGAGGGGGAGAATCACCTCCCTCAACCTGCTGGCCATGCTTCTTTTGATGCAGTCCTGGATACAGTTGGCTTTCTGGGCTGCAAGCTCACATTGCTGAGTCATGTTGAACTTCTCGTCCCCCAACATCCCCCAAGTCTTTCTCCTCAGGGCTGCTCTCAATCCATTCTGCAGCCTTTCTCTATTTGTGCTTGGGATAGCCCTGACCCACGTGCAGGACCTTGCACTTTGCCTTGTTGAATGTCATGAGGTTTGCAGGGGCCCAACCTCTCAAACCTGTCAGGGTCCCTCTGGATGGCCTCCCTTCCCTCCAGCTTGCTGAGTGCACCACGCAACCTGGTGTTGTCAGCAAACTTGCTGAGGGTGCAGTAAATCCCGATGTCCATGTCACCAACAAAGCTGTTAAACAGTGCTGGTCCCAATACCGATCCCTAAGGAATTGCACTCATCACTGGTCTCCACTTGGATATCGAGCTGTTGGTTACAACACTTTGAGTGTGAACATCCAGCAATTCCTTTTAGAAGGCCAAGAGGTAAATAGTGAGATAAATCTCTTGTAAATTAGATATCTAAGAACTGGGTGATTAAAGGTGATAGAATCATCATAGGCTCCTTTTACAGTTAGGAAAGACACTTTTAAATAACAAGTCGACCTAGTCTGAAGTGGAAGTCTTCATTGAAAACAAATTATATTGTAACATTCCTTTTTACTTTTCATTGACTCTCATTCAGCCATATGTTCAGATATGTTTTACATGAATGTCACCTCTATTTGCTTTTGATAAGGGCCTTAGTACCTCAAATAAATCTGACAGATAGAAAGAAGCTAGCAATTGTTCTCTGTAGTCAGCTACTGAAATACACCCTAAAATTCAGACACGCCTTTCATGTATATAGGCCAAGAAATTTAAGCTGTTTGACAAAGAATTCAGTGACTTGATTTCCAAATCTGTAAACAGGAAATTGGTGAGCTTGAGCACAGCAGCCAATGGTAAAAACAATAATATCAAGTTAGATGAAACATTCATTCAGAAGTTACATAACTATATATATATTTTTTTTTAATGGGAGCAATTTTATTAATAGGCACTGTGAATAGCCTGTTTTCATTTTTACTTGTAACACAGTGCTGTTGCAGAAGAAACTTTTAATTGCACATTCTCAATCGCTCTATGAGGAATATGTGAATATATAGTCCTCCCCCATCTGCATTGTATTAGATTCAACAGATTGCAAAGAGAAAGAAAGAAAATGAAGATGCAAGGTTGGATGTCTCTTATTACCTGTGATTTTCTACAGTGGAGACATTGCTGTAAGAATTAGTCATATTAAGTTATCTTTCTATTTGATGCAAAGGAATAAGTGTGTTAATTTTACCCTCATTTTGGGGTAAATTAAACTTCAGTCTTGGTGGGCCTGCATCTCTCCATTGACTCTAAGAAAGTTACTAACTCAAATGTGGGTTGTTACTCTTGAGCCTTATACATCCTTCTGAATCACAGAATGGTTGAGATTGAAAGGGACCTCTGAATGTCATCTGATCAAACTCACCTGCTTAAGCAGGGACACCTGGATCCGGTTGCCCAAGACCATGTCCACACAGCTTTTGAGTATCTCTGAGGAGGGAGACTCTGCAATCTCTCTAGGCAACCTGTTCCATTACTTGCTCATCCTCACAGTAACACAGTATTTCCTGATGTTTAGATGGAATGTCCAGTGTTTCAATTTGTGCCCATTATTACCTGTCCTGTCACTGGGCACCACTGATAAGAGCCTGGCTCCACCCTCTTTGCAAACTCCCTTCATACACATTGATGAAATATCCCCTGAGCCTTTTCCAGGCTCAACAGTTCCGACTCTCCCAACCTTTCTTTACATAGTGATGTTCCAGCCCCTTCAACATCTCTGGGGCCCTGTGCTGTACTCTTTCTGGAAAAAAAACACTCATGATAATTTGTTAAACAGAAGGGGATATTTTCAGATATGCTGTGTGTCTGTTGATTCAAAGATGACATTTTCTTGAACTCTTGACCACCAAAGAGCATCTGTATTGCAGATACAAACAACTTCAAAAGTGGTAGCCTTTCTGGAACTAAGCGCTCCTGGTTTTTTTCTCCTTCTCTCTGTCCTCCCAACAGCTTTTACCTTTTTATATATGCCCTTTTTTAAGAGGTGTAGTTTTAAATTTATCGTTCACAGTTGGTTCATTGACTTGCCTTTCAATTTCGACTTGCTTTTTAATTTTACCTTGAATAAATAAATGCTATTATAGTGTGTACCTGGACTTTCTAAATTATTTTCTTTTTGTGCTCATTTCTGGCTTTCTATTTCTAATAGATGTAAGTCTTAGTCCACAAAGCATTACAGAACTGATACATAGTATAATGCATCCTAATTATACCTTTAAAATTTTTACTGGGTTTACCTGAAAAAGCATATTTTCTATTGGCTAAGTTTTTTCATCTATATGTATGGTAATGAGACTGCAAAATAACAGTAAATGCATCACTTATGGTAGAAGTGAGGAACACTGAGCTGTTAGAACATCTCCTTACTCATTGTTTTCGGACTTTAGTGGTATAAGAGCAGAGTTGCTGTATTTGGTCTGCTGGAATTGAGTTAATTTTCTGTGTAGCAGTCTGTATGTTGCTGTGTTTGAGATATGTGACTAAAAGTATTGATAACACAGCAGTGTTTTGGCTGTTGCTGAGCAGTCCTTGTACAACATTGAGGTTTTTTCTTCCTACCACTCTATCCCTGCAGCAAGTAGCCTACGGGCGCATAGAAAACTGGGAGAAGACACAGCTGGAGCAGCTGACCCAAAATGGACACAGGGGTAATCTGTATTGTAGGACAACCTGCTCAGAAGTAAAAGCTCAGGGAAAGGAAGAAGAAGAAGGACATTCATGATTACGGCTTTTGTCTTTACAAGTAACTGTTGCACATGCTTCCGGGGCTAAAATGGCTAAAACACCTGCCTACCAATGGGAAATAGTTCATAAATACTTTATTTTGCCTTGCTTGTGCATGCATCTTTGTTTCCCTGATAAACTGTCTATCGTGACTCACCGGTTTTTGGCTTTTGCTCTTCCAAGTCTACCCCCCATCACACTGGGTGAGCAAGCAACCGTGCTTAGCTGCTGGCCAGGGTCAACCTGTCCATACCCACCATAGCTGAGAAGGTTAAGTACCCCAATGCATATCTCCAGTACCCTTCTAGAGGCCTCCTGCATTCTAGAAACATCTCAAAAGGCATTTTCTGAAGGAAACAACAGGGTGAAGATTGATGTATCAAAATCAAAGTTCTAGACCAAAAAACCCCACAAACCTGTAATTCTGGAGCATTTGGTGCCTCTATGCAAACCAAACTGCAAAGCTTTTCACTCTAAAGTGAAAAAAATATTTAATATTACATATATGTTATTAAATAAAACTTTCTCAAATTTAACCATCATATATGATAAGAAAATTATCTCTGGTAGAAGCTGTAGCAACCCCCTCATATGTAATTATAAAATAATTTTAAAATAATGAAGTGAAAAATATAAATTTAATATCTGTCCTTTCACATAGTAACATTTTATGGTAGTTACTATGCTAAAACAACAAGAACTAAAAAAAAATTCCACCAAGAAAAAACCAAAAAGCAACCTCCAAAAAATCCAGAGCTGGTAAAAGAAAAACAAAGCAATAGAAAACAAACATAAATGTGTAAACTTTCATTTGTTATATCATTCTATATATCTGAGAAGTAAACCTCACAAAAACATTTTGAGATCTTCAGGTTGTCTTGCAAATAAAACAATAAACTTTTCTCATGGGTATTTTTAGCACTATTGCTTCACTGCCTTAGGAGTACTTAAGTATAAAACTTTATGTTTTGATGTTATTTCTAATTACTTCTTGCAAACAAAGCATATTTTAGAAATTCCACAGAATTATCAACTTGAGATAGGTTTTAATTATCAGGGATTTTACTTTTATTAAAAGCATATTTTTTTTTTTTATCTTCTGTGTCAAAATTGTTATTCTAAAAGGAAATATTTTTAGGTCAAGTGTTTACATCTCATGAGTCAGGCCTCAACAAATACAGGGTTTAGAACTGTGATAATAACCAGTGGAGGTGTCATGGAAACTTTGCTTTAGTCTCAACCTTGATAATAAGTGCCATGGATTTTTCTAAGCCTAAGGTTCGTAGCAATCGATTCAGAAATTATTGCTTTCTCTGAAACCTTGATATGGCTGGGGTGGTATATTTAAGTTGGAGTTGAAACTGTAGTCTACCACACTGAATTAACCATAGTAGATTCTTAAAGCACTGAAGCTAGGAACTAAAGGTAAAAAAAATGTGTCTCAATATCTCTATACCTAGTGCTAAAAAGTAATTATTTGTTCCAAGTTTTAAAATAGTTTCTGTCCTACTAGGAAGTCTTCTTCAGCATGCATCACTGATAAATGCTCTTAGGAGGATTGTTCTCTGTATTAAGTGATACCCTACCAAAAATAGTCTGCAATCTACTCTGTGATGTGGGATTTAGCTGGCCTATATTTAGGCATCTGTATGTGACCTGGATACCAGCACAACTACTTTTGTCACTGGAGAACTAGTCAATACATTCACTGGAGGCTAGAGAACTGCTCATTTACCCTAAAGCAGACACCCCCATGTGATGTCTAGACTCTGTATCTCTAGAATCCATCAATTGTATTGACTAGACCTCCACTGGATATAGAAAGTGCATATAGACTTAGCTTACATGTAGACACTTCCATTGTAAACGTCTGAAGTTAGGGGTACCTGAATCCCACCTAAATTAATGTTTGAAATACCGTGTTCTTTTTAGCTCTTGGCTTGTGAACATAGCCATGTTATTACATGTTTTAAACATGTTCCTTTGACTGCAAGGACAGGAGCAGGAGGAAGCCAGGTAGAACTGAATTGCTGCTAGTTTGATCACTGAAAAGGAGTGATACCTCTAACACTATGGCACAGGCATCTACCACTGGAAAAAGAACAAAACATCTTGTATATGTTTAAATTGTATATACTAAATCTAGACATACTTGCTAGTTTTGGGGTCTCAATACATACTGTGCTGCCTAAAGGGTTCTGCAAGCAAGTTCTATAACTATTTGATGTGTATCTAAGATTAAGCTAGGACTCTTGGCTTCAGGTCCACATAGAATAGGTGGGATTTTTCCCTATCAGCTTTTCCTGTCCCTTTTCCCTTCAAGGTCTCTGTTACCTACCTAGGCATTCTAGTTCTGCTCTTACCCTTCCCTTCTTCCTTTCTATTTTTCTCTTCCCCTTGCATCATTCATACTGTATTCTACTTATTTATATTATTTTGCTCTTTCCTTGAACATGCTTTTATTCCCCTTCTTCCCTTTTTACCTTGTTCTAGCCAAGCAATAAGTCTTCCTGCTTATCAACTATATTGGTGCAGTAAAAAGGGACACTTGTTAAATATCAAGTAACATGCATTTTCTTTTCACAAAATACTTAACAGGAAGGAAAGTGTACAGGGTGAAGGAAAGAAACACAAATAATGCACTAACCTGGCTGTCATTCATTATTCACACACATATAACATTGCCTGTCTGCATATTAGCAATGAAGAATTAAGGGCTCAAAAGAAATTTTTGGTATTCCGGTTTCCAGTTTTAAGTGTCAAAACAGTTTCCAGCAGCTGCAAATTGCAAGATAAGACTCTAGGGTCACTTTCCAACAGAATCTTCAGAAAATTACAGGCATTAAAGGATCTTCTGATCATACATACATGCTGAGCAATTGTCTAGATTGTGTAAACAACTCATATATCATCATACTAAAGAAAGCCTGTTAACTCTCACTGGCTATTCAGAGAGTTAGATGACATGAGAGACCAGGTTCAAGTTTCTCTACCATGCTGACTATATATATCCTCTGTTTTCAGCAGCTCAACTGCTCAGTCCATATTGTCATTCAGCTTCACCTAGCTGACAAACTGGATCTGGTGCACACAGTCATGGAGGATCAAGTACACCAGAATGAACCCTAGACAAGAGCTGTGCAACTTAGCAGAATCTGATGTCCAAATGAGTATTTCCTGAAGTCACATTTTGCATTTGCAGATAGACGTTATACTCTCTTTTTACCTGGAAACTTTGTAAGGGCCTTTCTCCATCACAGAGATGAGGAAAGGGTGCCTCATCACAGTCTTGCAATGTTTTTTTCTGTTGATTAAAACTTCAACAACAGAAGTTATGTGATGCTGCAAGAATCTCAGTTTTCACTCTAAGTAAAATTCTGACACCTGATTTCAAGAGATGCTTGACAGCGAAATCCAAGTGCATCTTTTAGTCTCCTAAGTAACTGACCAAAACACAGAATTCAAATTTCATTTGTTTTTAAATCAAAGATTTTGAACACATGATATTAAAAAGATGTTCTGTATGTATGACGTCAGAATCTTTCCATTTCTGATCTTGTGTCAACAAATATGAGAGCAAAGCAAAAGTCACCTCTAATATTTTAGTACTATTTCAGCTGTAAAAGTGCAACTATTTTAGCCATAACTCTTCAAAACCCATGCGAGTCAAACTTGAAAACAACTTGTGAGCACAAATCAGTTATTTTTTTCTCCAAATTATGAATAACTGGAAATTGGATTTCACTGTGGAAAGTTAAGGTCCTAGCAATGTGTCTTTATGATTAGTACTTGTGGTAGAAAGTTGGATGTTGAAGAAATGCAATGGACCCCTCTAGTAGGTAAGAGATTCTGCCATAAAGCCTTGCTCTTCACAGATGGAATTGGCATCACAAATACGTCATTTGAGTGGACAGCTCTCTGGCTATATCTGCATTTACCATTAGAGAACCAGAATATGAGGATAGACCTTAGGTGCTTCAGGATCAATGATGTGTTCCTGCATGTGCATCTGTTTATATCAGCTGTTGCCATATAACCCAGATGATACCAAGGTTGAAAATAAAACGTTGACCACATCATTTATATAGACAGAACGCTGGCAATGACAAATTAAAATGAGGAGTCCTGGCTTTATCATTGATATGAACATAGCCTTTTTATGAAGGACAGCGAGAATAAGCATTGGAGAGGAGGCCAGAGCTCTGTCCATTACAGGTATTGCCATGGAAGCCAGAAACATAAGAGATGTTGGTGAAGCCCTGGTAATGTCGAAGATGGGGACAGAGCTTTATCTGTGTCAAATGGTTGCTATGGAACACTGACTTTGTCAGAGGTGAGGTTAGAGCTCTGGCTGTGTCAGAAACGAGGATGGCACTCTGAGCATATCACTGTTTGCCTCAGATATTTGGCTATATTAAAGATAGCCAGGAATGGACACCTGTCTTTTTCAAGGCTGGGCATAGAGCACTGGCTATGTCAACATTTGCCATAAAGCTATCATTTTATCATATAGCAGGATAAAATTTTCAATATATCCGTGATTTACCATGTATGTCAGATGAATGAATAGATTTTTTTAATATATTTTAGATAGAGATTTGTCTCTGACCCAAATCAGAGATTGACAGCCTTCTCTGCCTGGGTTCAACACTGATATGTGTCTTCACTTGTCAGAGACATGAGTAAAGCTATATCCATACAAGAACTGTTGACAGGAGCCACTCCTCTATTACTCTGATTATTTCTCGTATACCTTCAAAGAAATACGGTATGAATAGGAGAAAAGTACATGTTTTATTTTGTGTGGTTAAAACGGCATGCTGATCACAGCAGACATAAGAATGAATTTTTATAAATAAAAAGATTTGTCTTTTTGTCATACACATGTTCCAAGTTACTTTAGGTAACACAAAAATCTGATTATACTAATGGCCATTTAATGCTTGTTTTTGTAAAGATGATAATGGTTATTTATGGGAAAACGAAAATGTGCTCCTATTTTTGTCAGATGTGCATTTAAAAATATTTTCTATGCTGGATTACTTGTTCCCAGAGAGCAGCAAGATACTCTTAAAGTGCATTGATTTTGTCCTGGTACTGCACTAAACATGCATTTATTTTTAACAGTGTTTCAGATTTTGTTCTAAAAATCTCTTTGTACCTATGTATATAATGGAGGTCTGCATATGCCAAAAAATCAGATCAGTCTGAAAACTATCCAAGGTTCTGATCTGGTCAAGATGACCCAGTAGTTTTAGGCATTTTGCATATAAAATAACATCCATGCCAAGCTACAGTTGGGGAAGCCAGATTATGAAAGCTTAGGCTACAGAGAAGCAGAAACAGAATTTTTTGTAAGTCAGTGGCAGTTTTTAATTAAGTGAGGAAGAGAGAGATGAAATTTTTTTTTTTTTTTTTTTAAAAAAAGCTATATGTCTTCTTATATGGAAGGTGAATTAGTCTTTTTTTTAATGTAAAAAAGTAGAGGAGACGAGCTCTGTTAATTTTATTTGTAGTTCCTGTCATAGAATATAATCAAACAACTCTAAATACTGAAGTTATACCTGAGTGGCTTTTCCAAAAGTTAGTGTGTTGTTTCCTCAGGTGCAAATAATCGTGATCATGGTTAAATTACAGCAGAAGATGTAGTTGTGTCTTCATCAGTTAAACCTAGCTGGTAATTTTGCCTGAGAATCTGTGGGCCCCATCTCTGTAAGACCTTTTTCTGCTATACTTGTAAGCAATCCCCCTCATTGTTTGTGTCAGTCAGTCCTGGACTAGCCAGAGCTCAAAGGCAGAGACTAACAGGAGGCAATTAATCTCTCTAGAAAAAGCCGGAGAAAAGGCAAGTGTCCCTGATAGAGGGGAGGAAGGTCAAATTAAATCTTTCTTGTTACTGGGCAATATTTGTTTCTTCTTTTAATTGTTATTAAAGAAATTGACAACATGTATGTAATTAACTGAATTTTGAATAGTTGTGGTCAGATCTATGTCAGATGACATCGTATTGCATTACATATACTCAACTAGACAACATTTTAAATTGTAAAGGAAACTGGATCTGATGTACATGACATGCCCTTTTAAAAGGCATGCTTTTACTTTATTAATTAATACTTGGAGGTTGTTTATATTTAGCCATCAGCTCCATCTGGACCAGCAGCAAGACACCTTATGAAGGCACAGATAATGAGCTGTTACACTTTCATACAAATGCCTTGTGTTTTGTTATCAAAGTCTGTTTGTTAGTCTGTTCAGACTTTCAGATGGAGATAAAGTGTGATACAGAAGAGTAAATATGGAAACAAGTGAACTTTTTCCTTCCTTTGATAATGAAGCAATGGACTGAAGTTGGAGGGCAAAGAGGAATTCTCCAATGCATTGTTACCTAAAGGTCTCTGCAGAATTTCTTCCTCAGCAGTTCTGCATTTCTGCATGGATAAAGCTTTAACATTCTGCAGCACATGGCTAAAAGGCTTGATAAAGAACTTTTGTTAGTTACAGCCTTCTCCTGACTTAGATGCAAACCCTCCATGTGGTCTTAGTCCTGAGGTCTGCACTCTGATCTTCTATCAGCTATGGAAACTATGGACAGCATCTTTCCAAACTTCTAGGAAGAAAATCTTTCAAAAATGTTTTGTGTGATCCTTAAAAATCTGAGTGTACTTTGCCTTTAACATGGATTCATGACTAAGGAGCATGATTTGGGCTAGTTTTTCAGGATACATAGGTTTTATTCCCTGAGTGCAATACCCAAAGAAATTGTGCATAAAGATTTTTTTTTCTGAATGATAGGATGTTTAAATATGTAAATTAATTACACTGAGCTGTGATGACTTCTATGTTCTTTGCTTTACAACACTTACCTAAAATAAAATTGTGTAGTGTGTTCACCTGTATATTCTATTAAGAAGATACTCAAGTGTTTGCAATGAAAATTCAGATTTATCAAACAGCTTATGTTTTGTTTATATGGCTACAATCAGAATTTGAAATGGAATAGAAAAAGAAGAGTTGAAGAGGGAGATATAGTTCTGATACTAGTTGATAGGTGTTTATTTTGTAAGCATTAGAAATTAAAGAGCATACACAAAAGGAAAGCATGGGTGGAAGAGACAGTTCAGCTGGCAAGAGAAGAGAAAAACAATTGTCAGGTGGATTATTTTATCAATTAAAATAAATTATTTGTTGTTGTGACCTCCCTAAATAAAACTTGGTCAAATGAGACAAATTAATTCCTAACAGGACGTAATCAGCAAAGATATCAAGTTAATAGTCAGAGGCTAGAATAAGACAGATTGATTTATTTACTCTCTGTGTATGCAGGTTAGGCCTCTAAGCTCATGTTGTCATTTAAGAACAGCTCTGTCCTTATGGCCCTGTAAAGAATAACATTTAAAGGGTATTTTGTATCTAAAGTGATTATTTTTTTAATCTTTCTGCCTCTGTCTGTATATATATTTGTATGTATACACACAAACATTTTTTTTCTAGTTTTTCAAATATAGTACTACCATTGGAAGAAGTAAACATGTCGATATGACATTGTATGCTTCAGTACAGTCTGAATATCACAAAGGAAGAGAAATTTCTGGTGGTGATTATAGTCAGTTCTAATCTAGGGTGGTTTGTTGTGGGTTTTTTTCACAATTAATTAACTAAGAAATAAAAATGGAGGAAATTTTATAAAACTTTACAAAACCATGCCACTCTAAGCTATTTATTAGAAATTAAACATTGCCTGAAAATTGTATTTAAGGCTCTGTGCCTGAAAATTGTTTTTAAGACTCTGTCCCAGTCTATCTTCTGACATGTCATTGACCTTTCTGCAATGTTGAGCAAGGCTTTGGTTCCTGCAGACATTCTCCAAGATGCAGGCATCTGCATCTTCCTTTTCTGACTGTTTCATTGTATGAGATATTTGGTCTCCTTAGTACGAACTACAGTTCTTTGCTTCAGACCCTGGAACCTTGTGCCACAAATTTCTGTCCTGGAGCCTTATTCTCTGGTGTGTCTTTATATGCATTCTCTGAGAGTCATATCCACGTGGAAAACAAGTTAAACAATTAATTATTTAACCTTCATTTGTGTGTGGTCAGATCGGGGGTGGGGGGGTGTGGGTGGGTGGGGGGAGCGGAGGCAAGACACTGCCATATGCAATGAAGCAACGGCAAAATCCAAAACTGCAAATGTGTAAATCCTGATAACTTGTCACCAAATTGGAGTTGCTTACATTTCCTGGTAACTTTTTTTTGTGGGTTTGGGGGGTGGGGTTTCCTTAATTATTCCCTAGCTTTTTCCATGGATATACTCCCTGTGTTTTTCCACAGTAACATGACCATCAACAACTTGTAGAAGTCATGGTGTGGGGGTGGGAGGTGGGGGGGGTGGGTTGGTGTTGGGTTTGTTGTTGTTGTTTGTTTGTTCTGTTTTGTTTTGTTCTGTTTTGGTTTTACCCAAGACAATCAGTTCCAGAACAAAAGGAAATGGGAAAACCTGGGAAATTATATTAGGATGAGGGTTCAATAGGATTGCCTCTTCTGGTGGCACTGATAGCTTATCCTGGCTCAGTAAGGTTGTTGAGTGATAGTGTGAACATTGCCAAAGTTTATGAGCAACACTGTAGCCAGATTAATTTGTCTGACTTTTACGTTTTCAGAGTAACACCTTCTCTGTAGTGCATACACACACACCCTGAGACCTGAGTGTCTCCTAAGCTCCAGATCACCAGTGATCAATTATTGGTGGTTAAAAGAAATCACACAAAGCACATGTGCCACAGATATGTTGAGATATGACCTCCTTTTAATATATTTCACTTTCCTAACACCATACCGTCGTACCAACCTAATCAGAATCTTTGTTTTTCTAGTTCATTATTCTTTAAAGCTTATGATAGATGTTAGTTACTCGAGAAGAGGCTACTTTAAATATCTCAGCATTCCTTTTACTGAGTTCTAAATTGTTTTTTCTTAGTTTTCTAGTCCTTAGACATAGTGTCCATTGTTCTGCAGGGTCACTTGAAAGATGATCAGGATTAATAACTTTTGACTCTTAAGTAAGGAGAATCAGAAGCTGATAGTATCATTTCATACTTCAATATTTTAATCCTTCAAAGAAGCAACACAAAAGCTTTCTATTAATTTGGTGAACATAGAATCTCATTTCTCATTTAGAAAAAGATATCAAAGAATCAAAGTGACAGAGACAATGGTATGTAGTCAGGGATGGAGACAGCCTTTGGCTTGGGCAGTAGGAAGCCAAGGTTTGCTGCTTTGTATAACATAAGCAAAAAACTCTGTCACTTCAGAACTGATAGGCATAACAGAAAGTGTATCATCTAGCTTTGATCAAATTCAATACCACTGAAAATTCCCAGCTTGTGCTTTGAAGGAGCTTTTGAGACTGTTTCATGTTGAGGAGGTAAGAACATTCTATGGGACAGATACTTGAAATGAATTTTTGGAGCTTTGTCTGATACATTGTTAGGAAAAATGTCAGAAATTGCAATCAAAAAATCAGTTAACTAGATGACTCAGGTACATCATATCATATTATAATTCTACTTATAGTCTATTATTTATAACATAGCTAATACTGTTGTTACTCCTTTATGCCTTTGTATTATGTTAATTCTATTGGCAGGTGCAATTGATATGCTAATTTTCCTGGGGTTAAAGTAAAAAAAAACAAAACAAAGGAAACCCAAAGAAAAGACAGTGAAACCTTTAGAAATTTTACCCCAAAAATCATAAGGAAAAAAGTAATATCTAATAATGAAAAGAAAAAACAAACCAAAAAAACCCCACAAAGTCTTAAATAGATATTAAATCAAATAATGTGTTAAATAAAAAGCAATGTTTACCAGTGAAAAAAGTGAGTTTGAAGTGTTTAGCTGTTTCAGATGATGACAGCCAGAAGTGAGAGACCTCAGGGACACAGGTTGGTTTCTTTTTTTCACGACATCACTTAAAACGTAAGTCTGAGATAGCCTGATATACTATAATTAGTGTTTTCTTTCAAGCTTGGTACCTTACATGAAATCTTTTGCTACCCTTAATTATGGATGTCTTTGAAACAATATACAAAAAGAACACTTGTGAAAGTGTTGTTGGGAAACCACCTCTTATTCATGTAGGCTGTATGTGATGTTTTCTTCCACTGATTTGCTCTTATTTCTTGTTTAAAAGACCTGTGCCATCCCACTAAAATGCAAGTAACAATTCATTAATTGGCTCAATTAGAAATTAGACTTTATTAGACCCTAGTAGGAATTTTAAAATTATCTATATTTACTTTAAATTTTAGGAAATACCTAACGTATTTTAAAACAAAATATGGTTTCATATCTATGTCTTTTCAAAAGTTTATTTTGTAGAATCATAGACTCATACAAATGTAGAATCATAGAATAGTTTGGATTGGAAGGCGCCTTAAAGACCATCTAGTTCCAAACTGCTGCCATGGGCAGTGATACCTGCTACTAGACCAGGTTGCTCAAAGCCCCATCCAACCTGTCCTTGAACACTTCCAGGAATGGGGCATCCACAGCTTCTCTGGGCAACCACTTCCAGTGCCTACACAGCTCTCAGAGTGAAGAATTTCTTCCCAATATCTAATCTAAACCTACCCACTTTTAGTTTGAAACTATTACCTCTTATCCCATCACTACACTCTGTGATAAAGAGTGCCTCCTTCTATTTCTTGTAGGCCCCCTTTACATATTGAAAGACCATAGGATCTTTCCAGAGCCTTCTCTTTTCCAGGCTGAACAACCCCAGCTCATAGAGTTTGTCCACACATGCTTGAGCAGGCAGTTTCTCATGCAGTATCTTACTGCATAGTACACTTAAATATTACATCTAAGTTCTCCATATGGACTTTTTTAATCCAAATAGTTAAAGATACATTTGAATGGAGCTCTGTGAAATTTAGAAAGCGCTAAAATGCTAGTCTCAAATGAGGAATACTAATTTATATTTATATTTGCATGAGTTTTACCCATTTACTGAGTTTTATTTTTTGGGCACAACTCCCTTAGCTTTCACTTTTCAATACTAAGAGAAGCAACACCAGCCTATTGTACAATAGTGATCTGTTGCTCTGATCATCCTGGTAAACTTTTTTTTCATGTGTTTTCATTTTATTTGAGCAAGGGAGACCAGAATTTTGTACAGTAATCTACATCAGGAAGGGCACTATTTGTTACACTTATACAGTTTATAACAGAAATTCTTCAACCAAGAGAATCTGGAATTTGTATTTTTCATGATTATTTTGGAATATTATCCAAAATTATTTTTACTTTGCATCCAGATAGGGAAGAGTGGAGGTTTTCTCTCTTTTCTGAGCCATTTACTGTCCCACTTGATTTCTGGGGATATTTCCATTCTCTCTGTTTAATAATCTGACTGTACTGGTACAAACTGTGACAGTAACGGTATCTCTTCATGTAATTTAAGCATCACAGAATTGTTTAGGTTGGAAGCGACCTCTTGAAATCATCTGGCCCAAGTCTCTCCCCTTCTTTGCCTTAGAAATGCATTGCTAACTCATAGTCAGCTTGTTGTCCAGTGGAACCCCCATGTCTGTTGTTTGCAGAGCTGCTTAGCCTCCAGTGTGTACTGGCATGTTCCCTTGTTGAATTACATAAGACTTCTGTCAGGCCACATATCTGTTATCTAGGTCATTAATAAAGATGTTGAACAGTATTGGATCCAGTAATAAGCCCAGGGATTATACCACTAGTGACCTACCTCCAGCCGGACTTTCTGCTACTGATCACAACCTCTGGGCATGGACCTTAAATCCGTTTTCAGTACACCTCACTGTCCACTTATCTAACATGGAACTGCTTTCAGCTTGTCTGTGAGACTGTCATGGGATATGGTATCAAAGGCTTTACTAAATTTGAGGTAAACAACATCCACTGCTTTCCCTTCATCCACCAAACTATTCACTTCATCATAGAAACATATCAAGTTGGTCAAGCATGATTTTCCCTTCATAAACCAATGCTGACTACTCCCCATCATCTTCTTATCTTTCATGTGTTTGAATATGCATTTCAGGAGGATCTTGTCCATCACCTTCCTAGGGACTGAGGTGAAGTTGACCTATGTGTAGATAGATCCCCTGATCATTTTTTGCCATTATTGAAGATAGAAGTGATACATGGTCTCTTCCAGTCTTCAGGAACCTTTACCAAGCACCATCACTGTTCCAAGATAAAATTGAGTAGCCTTGCGATGACATCAGCTAGTGCAATCCATCATGACACATGGATTTATATATATATTCCATTTAAGTGCTCCTTAACCCAGTCCTCCTCCAAAAGGGTTAAGTTTTCTTTGTTCCAGACTTTTGCTGTGGTCTCAAGGAGTGGGGATTCTTGAAGGCTGAGTTCACTGGTAAAGATCAAAGTAAATAAGGCACTGAGTACCTTGGCCTTCTCCATGTCATTTGTCATCAGTTCCCCTGTACCATTCAACAGCAGTTCCATGTTTTTCTCAGTTTTCCTTTTCCTGTTAATGTACTTGTAGAACCCAGTCTTGTTGCCCTTCTGATCTATTCCCAGACTCAGTTCCAGGTCAGCCTTGGCTTTTCCACCTCAAGTCACTGCAAGATTGGACATCAATTCTACACTCTTGGAAAACAGGAGAACAAAATGAGAGGACACTTGTTTTCCAGCATCCTAAGGCCATGTCAGAGTTGCATAGTTACGGCTAAACTTTTTCTAGCACCTAGTGGGAACAGTCTTTTGCCTCTGTTGTGCCTGAACCGTGCTTGTTTCAGGGGCATAAAAGATCTACAGAATACTCTATTGCCTGGGGAAAAGTTTTCTCAGAAAAGAAAATTTTGCTTTAGCAATGGAAAGTGATAAAACTACTCTCATACACTCTGGATTAATATTTTAACCAAATTATTAAGTATTATTAAATCAAGTATTAAAACAACAAAAAAAAATATTAGTTTCTCTTTGTGATTTTTTATTATAAAGCCAGTCAGGCTTACATGCAGTCCTGTAAAAGATACAGTCCTATAAAAGAATGAAATCTTAAATTGGCACTGTGCCAGAGACACTCCCTTCCAATTTCTCTTACCATACACTTCCTACCCAAGATCTTCAGTATGTGTGTATCCTCTAACACTCTGACACAATTACTACAGACATGCAGAACAGATTGGGTTCTCCAAAGAATTTAAGTTTTCTAATGCCTCAAACTTTTATGAACTGTCTAGGTAATCTGAATTACCTGCAATAATGTAGAGAGGCAAATGGTACTTTTTCTGCCACTCTTCTGAAATAATAGTGGATGTGACTGCTTGCTATTATATCCCACTTTGGCTTTATACTTTCAGCTGAGTTTCTAAGATTCTTTTGGGTATCTAGGGTTTGGGGAAGGAGGTATTGATATTTTTTTTCACCCCACTTTATTCCTAGGCACACATTTTTGTTTGTCATGTAGTCAGAACATAGAATATCTTTTCTTATCAACAAACTCAGAGGGGATTCTGCCTTGCTGCATGCTTCATCTCTATGTATTCATTCTCTGACAGAATAAACCCATTCTAAATCAATCTCCTCTCCAATGTTTTCTGTATTCACATACAGTATTGTTCCTTTTGTGTGTCCTGGTTTCAGCTGGAATGGAGTTAACTTTCTTCTTAGTAGCTGGTGAAGTCCTGTGATTTGGATTTGGTGTGAGACCAATGTTGATAACACACTGATGGGTTTGGTTGTTGCTGGGTCATGTTTATACTAAGTCAATGACTTTTCTGTTTCTTAGGCCCGGCCCACAAGAGTGCTGGAGGGCCACGGGAAATTGGGAGTGGACACAGCCAGGTCAGGCTGACCTGAACCAGCCAAAGAGGTATTCCGTACCATGGGGCATCATGCTTGGAATACAAACCTGGGGGGTTAGCTGGGGCAGGGAGGATCATTGCTCAGGGACTGGGGGGACGTTGGTCAGCAGGTGGTGAGCAGTTGTGCTGTGCATCACTTGTTTTCCCTTCTCCTTTTCCTTTGGATTTTATCCTTTTCTCCACCTTTCCACTATAACTGTCATTGTTGTTATTATTATCATTATTATTATTATTTTTATTCTTGCTATTATTGTTATTGTTGTTGTTCTTACCTTTTTATTCTGTTTAGATTATTAAATTGTTCTTATCTCAACCCTGGAGTCTTACATTCCTTTCTGATTCTCCTCCCCCCCCCTTCAGGTGAGGGGGAGTGAACAAGTGGCTGTGTGGTGCTTGGTTGCCAACTGGGGTTAAATCATTACAGTCCATTTTGGCACCCAATGTGGGGCACGAAGGGTTGAGATAACGACAGGTCTAATCAGACTGTGTTAAATTGTTTTCAGTATTCATTGTACTAGCTTAATAATAATTGGCTACAATGCTGTCTTCTCTGCTTTTGAATTTGCTGCCCATGGTCTCAGGGTTGAACTCTCTTGTTTATTTAAAGTATGTGTTCCCTGTTTGTTTACATTCAGACCTGGCCTACAGTGTTGTATATATATTACTAGTTTATAATATGATGGACTTGTTGGTTAAGAAACTAATCTGGTCTGTGTACTCGGTGTTGTGGCCTCTGAGTGTCTGGTGGCCCCTGCGGGGGAATGCCAACAACTGCCCCTTTGGCTTTGTTTTCCCAGAGAGTTGGCCTATGGGTGGGGTCCAGATCTCCTCCTTCTCCTCAGGGCTAATTAATGAAATGTAGGAATTTAGGAGACTCTGAGTATCTTTGGTCTGCTGGAGGCCCCATACTGTCAGTCCTGAACCTAGGGACAGGAATACTGAATGCGGTTTTCATGTTCTGGAACTGGTGGAATTAGAGTCAAAACACAGCACTGTACAAGCTACAAAGAAGAAAGTTAACTCCATCCCAGCTGAAACCAGGACATTTTGCAATTCCTTGTGGAAAAAAAACATATTTAATTTGGAAGCTGTATTCTAGTGACAATAATTAGTAGTCTCCAAAAGTGAATTGCATAACTTTTTGTATTGCATCTTCATCTTTCTGTCACTGATTTTTTTTTTGGTCAAGGCCTAAGGCCTTCACTAATTAAAATGTCAATGATATCCTGAGGAACCTTTTGATGCTATACTCTGGTTGATACTGTCATAAAATTACCGTACTGTAGTAGCACTTCTATGAGGATGTTGAACCCATCACAACCTGTCTGCAGTTTTTTGTATCCCATATAGACTTAATCAATGATTTTCAAGCAGCAATACTTTTGGACAATTGGATGACAGAAGCAAGAAGATTCCTACTGGGAATGACATCTGAGAACAGAAAAATCTCCAAACAGAATCTCCAAAATAGAAATAAAAAGGCATGGATTTCAAAGAACACAGGAATTTGAGATGGAAACCTCAGCGACCAATACAAACAAAACTGAGACCTGAAGGAAGTAGAAAGAGGTTTGTTTTGACAGGAAAGCTCAGGAACTCTACCAAAACAACCTGACATTTCCCTGAGCCTGAGCAATGCTCCAGAGTAGTACAGAAGAGATATGCATGTAGAGATCGTTAAATCTGCCATGTCTGTTTGTTTGTGTTCTGCTAAATAAAGAGGGTGATTGTGTTTAATCGTAGCTTTTGACCTGTTTGCTTGCTGGCTCCTGTTTAAGAGGTACACTGTTGTTTCGGAATACTCATGTCTTCAGTCTTATGATGAAACACTACATCTATATTGGTTGGAATTTTGGCATTACTCCTGTGATTGAACATCCAGCTATAGGATCCAAACTCAGAGAACTTGTCTTGATCTCTCAAGCTCAGTTTGGGGCCTATGCAAATTTCAAAGTGAGGTCCAGTGTATGTGGCCTCCGGGGCAATAACTTTAGTGTGCTCATGAGCAAACAGCTCCGTCAAGGCTAAACTACAGCAAGTGCCTCTTGCAATTCAAACCTGCCTAAAAGAGTCATCTAACATCCTCTGTGACAGTTCACTTAACTTCCCTGTACTGGCATCATAGCTTACGCTGTGGCTAAGTCAAAAGCAGGAGATCCAATTAACAGAGTCTTTGGTAACCTCTTCTGAAAGTCAACACAAAATGGCAGCAGCTAGAGAAAACTCTGAGTGAATTAACTGTTAGCAACTCCTATCAGCAGGATAGAGAAATAGAAAAGCTTCATTCCAACACCTGTTAAGACTTTTTTTATTTGTTTGTTTGTTTGTTTGTTTTGTTAACTTACACTTGTGACAAGCAAGTTTAAGAGTAATGCGAAGATATCAGGTTAATGCTTAATACTACTACAACCTTCCTATGGCCTTTTTCAGTTTTCATTCCAAATAATTTCAAGTTTTAGACACATATCTTCTAGGGAAGAATACCAACCTTATGTGGCTATCTACATCTCAGTGTTTCAAATGCTATATATATATATATATGTATGGCTGGTTACTCCTCCAATAAAAAAGCACCCATACTAGCCTGGGCACAAGCTCAGTTCAGCCAGTATACTGATTCATCATGGTTAACTGCAGAACACGAGCTGAGTAAAAGGGCAAGTATAAGATTGCTGTTTTGAACACATGGTTAGGGACTAATTATTTCCTTTTATGTCCATAAGGAGGTACACCTCTCAGATTGTTTTTGTAAATGGTATTTCAGATGAAAGGCTCAGCAACACCTTTGTATGCCTGACATTAAATGTTTTTGCAGATCTGGTCTTTCAGCTTTTTTCAGTGCCATTTAAATTTCTTCAAATAACTTTAGTGAGGTTATATGTATACACATAAATATATGTCCATTCACAGTCCTGCAAACAAAAGCGGAAAATTGGAACCTTTTATTAATCTAGGATAAATACTTTTAAGTGTCTCAGGTTTTGAAAAATGTTAGAAAAGGTAGGCTGACACATAGCACATTTTCAAACATGTCTGTTAGTATATATTCATACACACACATATATTTGTGTACACAAATATTAGACCATTCCGTTTTCCTTATTTCCCAGTGAAAAAAACATTCAGAAGACTGGGCCACACAACATATATGTTTATCCATCAAGTACAAAATTAACTTGTTTTCAACAAGGAAAAAATGAGGCTTAAATTTTAATTATACATGTGCATGAATAAGTATTTTGTGAAACAAACCATGAAGGGATTTTTGCTAGTTGAAAAATATTTCCCACTTAGAAGTTGTATTATAAGGGAAAAGTCATGATCAAAATTAAAATACTGATGATGTTAAATCACAAAGAAATTGCTTATAGTAGCATTAAAATAACTTAGCTAATGTACAATTATAGGTCAAAAACTAGATTGAGGAAATGGTTTTTGTAATAAAATTCTAATGCTGAGAAGCCTTTCTTGTAGAGTTCATTTTTAAAAGACATTTTAATGCATGTTATTCTCTTTAAATAAAGGTTTGTATACACACATAGCATTCAGTGGTATTTCTAAGTAATTAACATTCTTATTCCTAAATCACAGTAATACTAAAATGAATAGCATTGTTGTTTCAGAAGCATGCAAGATACAGCACAGACAAAATAGGGGACAAAATTATAGGAGAGAGAAGTTAGCAAAACATAATATTTTTTGGCTTGCTCTAGAAGGACACATTAGAAATGTAATTACATAGCATTGTTACATGGCATAATTCAATAAGTATTTATGGAATGCTTTATTTTGACACAGTAACAGCAGCAGTGTTCTACAAAGGTATCAGATACTTCCATAATATTCTATTTTATTATTGATTATATATACTTCTATACCTAAGCATATATATTTTATATATATTCATGCAGTTCAGTTCAATATAATGGAAGAAACTTGGACCAGATTCAGAATATTAACTCAGAATGTTTTTAGATTTCACTGTTCACAAGTTTTTAACCATGTGGCTGCTTTTCATTAGATGCAAATACTCTTATTTAACACCCTTAATTACTATATTTTCTTTCACATGGAAAAATTCTGGAATTCATCTAACAGTGGTATGAAGCAATTGTGTTGTGTTGAATAGTTAGTTAATAATTTAGAATACATATAAAACCTCAAAATATAACACTGTGTTGGAAATCATAATCCCAGCTTCATAAAATAATAGGGATTTAGCTGTACTTTTTAAAAAAATTAGTGTGTGTGTAAATGTAAACACAATTCAATGATTAATGCTTAATAATTGTAATCTATACTGTATGATTTGATACTTATTATACCCAACATCCCCAAAATCTATCCTGCATGATTAAATACTGTGTATTTATGGTTATACATTAGCTATAGTTATAAATACTCATGGACAAGCACACCTACTTACATATGTTGGATGATGTATGTTAGTTAACACTTTATTCACTGAAACGCAGGAGTTTACAATCAGTGATGAACATAGATAATTTCATTAGGGAAAGAGAATGAGCATTTTGTGATCAACCTGCTTCTGGTAGGAGATGTAATTTTTGGCACTTTGTGAATAATAAAATAGATCAAGTTTAGTTATAGTATTACAAATTATGTTTCTTTACCAAAAAGGTTTAGATGTAATAAACAGATCCATACCACATATCTCTGCACTGTTTGCTTAATTTTATTTTTCCCATAAAGGTGTAATATCAGTAAATTATTTTACAGTTAACATGCTAAAACACAAAGCTTAAGCATTAAAATTGCATTTACTGTAAAATAATATAAAACCAACTCACCAGAAAAATGAAGTTTTCAGTGCAAATATGCTATATATTCACATGAACACTTAGAGGGGAATTCAAGCTTCAAAATAATGCTACTTCCAGAAACTGTTCATTTGTTCATTTATTTGTTGGTTTGATTGTTTCTAAAACCTCATATGAAACAAGAAGAAATTTTAAGGAAGAACATTGTGGTTTATAATTTCTAAGGTAATATATGTAGATAGAAACATTCATATCAAAGCCTTTAATATTCTGAATGAAGAAAGATGGGTAATGTTTTAATATTTCAGAAATTCTAAAAGAAAAAAAACATAGCCCTGCTGTTTATCTCACAATTTTGGCAATTGCCTTCTTCTCTAAAAAGTTCCATTCTGTGAATATTCTATGGGTATAAAGCATTTTTAACTGTAACCATACTCTATACCTTCAAATTTAACTTAAGGGAATGCTGCCTATTTTTTTCAAATTGATATCATGACTATCATATTAGCACAAGTTTCCTCAGTATAATTGCTTTAAAACAGGCAGACATCAATCCCTTAAAAGATCTTCATTTTAGTTTCCTATAAACTCTAAAAAATTTGACTATTTTTCTTAAGTATGACTGAGTCATATGAACTTGTTTAAACCCAATAAAAGATGAAAGAAGTTACTTTTAGAATTCACTATTATTCTACAAGAAATCACTCTCTGTTTTTCTGTCAGTAAAGTTGTCATGTGATTTCTGAGATTCCTGCTGCAATCTTTTCTCTATCAAAATTAAAGTAAAATCTTCTAGCATAGTCTTCCTTCTGCTGTTCAATGAGTCTTTTCGTTTAAAACTAAGGGAGTTAAAAAGACAGCTGGAATAAAAAGCATCTATTTTAGACTCCCTGTTGTAAAATGTGGTGATACTGGATTTAAGTGCCTTCATTCTGAGCATGAAAAGACAAGTTTGTTATTTCCATTGCCTAAATAGAGTTGCTGGCATATTATCCTCACACAAGAAGATACCACAATCACATGTTAAAGGCTATTTGAAAGAAAGAGGAAACACTATCAAGCCACCTTGTCAAAGATTTTTCAAAGACAAAAAGGGTGGAATACATCTGATTTGATGTAGATACTTGGTAATACAGATGCCTACAGGAGCTAGTCATGCTAAGCTATATTTATAGCCAATAGCAAGAGATAAGAACTTCTCTAGTCATTATTCATCTCATCCCAAAGAACTGTAATAAAAAAGCCTTTTTCTCCCTATTGACTGTAAAGAGACCTTAGGGTACCAGCTACTTTCCAAACATGTATATAACAGATGCCTACATTTTGTTAGGTAAAATCATGAAAATAGTTAAATATTCTTTTATCTAGATATACAAAAAAGAATGAACACAGTCCTTATCTACCTGCTCGTTATTATTAGATATGAACTTTTTTTCCTAGACTTCAGTTCCTACATCACTGAATAGAAAACAGATTTGTGCTTCGCAAAACTGTAAATGTAGATGCACAGATCTACATAATCATGTTGTAGAAGTAGCTAACAATAATGGTCATCTTCAAACCTAATGCTTTTTAAAATTAGATTTTTAAAATAATTTTGAAAATAGTTCTATTTATCCAATTTTAAATAAAAATATCCTTCTTTGTCTTTCTGAACTGAGAATAAAGGCACAGAGTGTCAGTGTAGAAATGGATCTACTGTTTTCCTTGTCCATCTAAAGTTAGTGTGCAGCAGAAAGAATAATAATGAAAAAGAAGATAGGCAGATCTCATCCATCCAGATGCAAATGGAGTACTCATTTCTATCAGCACTAAAAAGACCTCTCCAGTAAACATGTACTATGAGTTCTTAAAATAACAAACACTAATTCAGCTCATTAGGGGCAGAAAACTTACCAGATTTTTACTAGGCCTGTGTCAAAAATCAAGATTTGAAGAAACACAGATTCATTGTATAAGTAGTTTCTTTAACATTATAAAGTAATTGTTAAAATATTAATTTTATTATTTTTATTTATTTATAAGTATAAATTATATCTTACCAGATTTCTTTCAGAAATGCGTGTATTAAAGCCAATTGAGATGACAGAGAGGAGGTAAGGTTAATCAGGACAACATTTAGTAAATTGAAATCTTTCTGCAGAGAAAATGGTAACAGTGGTAGCCTTTTCTCATGATACATTAGGGAACCTTGACACTATTTCTAGATGTAATAATATTCATCAGCTTTGTCTCCCAGGAGAAAAAGAGAGCTGAAGATTTTATTGAAAAGCTATTAAAACACTTTTCACTGAATTAAAAACAACTAAGACTTTCTGAGTTTTTTAAAGTTACTGAGCATTCACTAGATATCATGGGGTTTTGCCAACTACTGGAAGGGAGAGAAAAATGTCACCAGAGTATCCCAAGACTTATCAAATAATAAACCAGTGTTGTAATGAAAATCATGGTCCTCTACTATCTGACTTTTCAAGAAACACAGCATTCCCCATTTCAAATCTCTGAAGTATTTGTGGCCATCTGATCATACTGTACAGTTTTTTGCTCCAGTCATTCTGAGAAGTGAAGTCTTTCAGAGAGTGCCTAACAAATCCTATTGAGACTAGTGTTAAATGAGAACTAATAAAGCATAAAAATCCTAAATGATTTCTGTTTCTACATTACTGAGCAAAGTTTAGCATGAAAGGATATATTTCCTATAAAGATTAAAAAAAAAAAAAAGCAAGCAATAATATGATGCAGCTATTTTATACCATTTCATTCAAAATAGATTTTGAAATTCAAAGAACACTTGCAAAAGTTATTAAGAGTAAGTGTCCATTCATTAGTGTTGTTCATTCTGATACATGAGGCATGAAAAACTTGTCTCCCGTAACAGAGTACTTAGCCACAGGTATATTTTAAAGAACCCAATAAAGCCCTTAGACTAGAAGATAATTATTGACCTTATAGAGATACACATAATTAAGTCCTTCACTGGATTTGGAAAGAAAATGTCAAGAATGAAGCTCATCTGGAATTTTATTCCTGCTTATTTGTCAGAAAAGTGATTAAAAACTTAGTTCTCCTTAATGTATCAAAAAGTAAGTATAAGACTTGGGGGGTGGGGTGGGGTCGGGGAAGGTCAGAGTATGTGAAAACACAGCTGTTAGTCCCAGAGAAGAGATGGGAACATCTATTTTAAATTGGTAATTTGGTGATGTTAACATGATTCAAAGAGATTTCTGGATTCACTAAACCCTTATTTAGGAAGAAAATGAGACATAAGTGATTTTACACTATTACCTTTCATTTCCATTAGTTTTATAATATCTTATCTTAAGGTGGCTGTAGATAACACAATTGAGCCAATATAATAGTTCACTAGAAGGAAAGGTCACCTTTTCTTATCCCTTCTCCCATACTCTTTTCTACTTTCCTTCTTATTTGTGTGGGCTTTTGTCCTTGGCCAACTTCATGGTGAGCTGATTCAGTTCATTGATCTGGCAGAAAATTAACCAAAGAAAAATGCCTTTTAAAAGAAAGAATATTTTTGCAGGTTTAATGAATTGAGGCATCTATTGGCACAAGTGCCCAGACAGGAGCAGAAGGCAGCAAAGTTAGAGGGAACGTGCCTTTTGTTGGCTGCACATTGTTGATTCATCACAGCTGTGGAGTATAAGCACACCCTGAGTGACCTTTATTCAGCCGCTGCTCTGTGAAGGCAACTGAAGCATTGCCTTCACATTAAATACATGTCTGGCTCATCTGAAGTGTAAGGGCTTTTCAGTGTATTTCAGTTAATCTCACACAGAAGTGTTTCTGCTTTGTTTACATAGGGAGAAAATGATTATGTATTTCTTTGTGAAGTCATTATTAATATAAAGCAAAGTAAAAAAAATCCCATTAAGAATTAAGCTAACTCTGTGTTTGGTTTTTTTTCTTTGCGAAGTCAAAATAGTTGTATTTCTTTTTTGAAGTGTTTCTGCCAGTGTTCATGTGTGCAGGACTGTGAGGAATTTGCAGTAACAAATGTGGCAGTTTATCTAAGTCCTTTTTTGCATCAACAGTGTGAAAAAAAATGCCTAAAGGTAAAAAAGAAAACTGTGAATTAGACCTTTGTCAAGTGGAGTTAGCTGCAGGCTTCATAAGGAAAGCAGAATTTGACAAAAGTGTAAAATGCTGAATTTCTGAAGTTTATAGCCTCAAAACTTGTTGACAGCACTTGTAAGCACAGATCCAGAAAGCAAATCTCTAATTTAGGCAACGAAGCTGGTGAAGGGCCGAGAGAATAAGTCTTAGGAGAAGCAGCTGAGGGAACTGGGGTCGTTGTGTCTGGAGAGAAGACTCAGAGTGGACCTTATTGCTCTCTACAACTACCTGAAAGGAGGTTGTAGTGGGGTGGGGGTTGGTCTCTTCTCCCAGACAACAAGCAACAGGACAAGAGGAAACAGCTTCAAATTGCACTAGGGGAGGTTTAGATTGGAAATTAGGAAAAATTTCTTCACTGAAAAGGGTGGTGAAGCATTGGAACAGGCTGCTCAGGGAGGTGGTGGAATCACCATCCCTGGACGTGTTTAAAAATGTGTTGATGTGGTGCTTAGGGACATGGTTTACTGATGGGTTTAGCAATCCTGGGTTAACAGTTGATGATCTCAAAAGTCTTTTCCAACCTATATGTTGCTATGACTCTATAATTGATTCTATGATACATAATTTTGAAATTATTTAGCCTGTAATGAGTGACTATAGCAGATGGATTTACTGCTATAAAAGTACAGTTTCTGTTGTCTGTTTTCCCTTAGCCATTTGCTCTGTATGGAAATAGGTCCTGACATTCAGTTCTATACCATAACGGTTTTTAAACACTGTCAGTGTAAGTCAAGCACCCACACTTCAGAGTGCCCTGGCTTTATATTTGTCATTAACATGTGGAATCCTTTGCAAAGACCCAAGCAATATAATCTAGTCTAAATAACAGAAAATATGTTCATATAGTTAAAGGGTACAAGAAGATAACTCAGGAAATGCAACATTAAGGCAGTAGGTGTAACCTTTCCTCTGTTTTTATACATGTGCATTGTGAAACGTTCTTCAATGTTATTATCATATCCTATGGGTATAAGAAGACTTGTCTCATACACTCTACAGTTTGCCTATACAGACTGAAAAAAAACCCAGGTTGTCTGTCTTTATGTTGCAGTAGTTTATAAGAAGAAAGATATTATTTCTAATGTAAGCAAAATCATATAGTTCTCTAGACTTTCAATTCACCTTTCTTTACAGACAAACCCCTTTTTCTTACCCCAATGCATATACGTGTGTGTGTGTGTGTGTGTGTGTGTGTGTCTATGATTTTGTTTATGTGTGTATACATATGAGTGTGTTTTTCAGTTACTAAGCAACATTAAATTTGTGCCATTTCTTCCGGAACAAAGACTCAGACTTAGAAAGAGAAAAAATTAAAGCAATTCTAGTGTAACATTTATCCTGATTCTGCTGCTGTCTTAGAGAACTTGGAGGTTCTACTGTGGCAGGCTGAATTAGAGGATTACCTTCAGGTTCACGATCCGCATGGACTAGATGACAGTGTTCCAGTTGCATTCTGAACTGTAACATCAATATTTACTGGAAGTGCTTGTTCTGGTAATGTCATACTTTCCTTAAACTTAGGGCTTTCCTGGTTCCACTTTGACATATGCATGCTCTCTGAAACAGGACAAAGAAGTGTCCGGTGAATCACAGAAGTCATACTGGTAAAGTAATAATACTGCCTTACAGTGGCAGTATTTTTCTTATATAAGGATATATAAATAATTACTGTTTATGGAATAGTATCCTAGTATCAGTATAGTCATGGGAAAATTCCCATTAATTTCAGTAGGACTGTGGTAAGCTTTATGTTAAATGTTCCCATGGGCTGACCAAAACCATAATTTGTGTTGTGAAAGTACTAGCAGTTTTTATCTTTACATATAAAATGCTAAGACATCATCTAGGATTTTTATTCTTTGGTTTAAACTACTTCAAAATTTAGTACATATTCAGTAAGAATAAATATTGATTTCTATCTACAAAAAAAAAATATTTGAATGTGAAAAAGTACCACAGTACCATGTTATTTTTAAGAAAATGTTATGAAGAATGGAGAAACACTAGTACATCTACTAAAGATTTCCTAGAGCTGGCAAATCAGAAGTACAGTATTTATAATTTCTTTATTTATTTTTAAATCACTTGTAGCTACAGTGCCTTTTTTATGTATTATTTCCTCACAAATTAGTTGAATGGCTGTATGCCTTTGTGCTTCCCTCAGGGACCTTACCCTGTAATCCTAAGCAATGAGATACTCACAACTAGAACTTTCTGGTAAATTACATCTAAATAGTAGTTATACCGTAGTGTACTTTTCTGAAATGTGGTGAAATGTCAATCTCCATGACTGTTAAATAGGTATAAGAAGGAAATTTAGAAAGAAAAAACACAGTTTAAACCATTTGTGCTGGTTTTGACTGGGGTAGTTAATTTTTTCCATAGTAGCTAGTATGGGGCTATGTTCAGAATTTGTGCTGAAAAGTGTTGATAAAAGAGGGATGTTTTCGTTATTGCTGAGCAGGGCTCACACAAAGCCAAGGCCTTTTCTGCTCCTCACCCCACCCCACCAGTGAGTACACTGGAGAGCACAAGAAGCTGGGAGGGGGCACAGCTGGGACAGCTTACCCCAACTGACCAAAGGGATATCCCGCACCATATGATGTCATGGTCAGCACATAAAGCTGGGGGAAGAAGGAAGGAGGAATCTTTGGAGTTATAGCTTTTGTCTTCCCATGTAACCGTTACGTGTGATGGAGCCCTGCTTTCCTGGAGAGAGCTGAACACCTGCCTGCCCATGGGAAGTGGTGAATGAATTCCTTATTTTGCTTTGCTTGTGTGTATGGTTTCTGCTTTACCTATCAAACTGTCTTTATCTCAACCCATGAGTTTTTTCACTTTACTCTTCCGGTTCTCTCCCCCATCGCACCAGGGGGAAGTGAGCAAGCAGCTGTTTGGCATTTAGTTGCCAGCTGGGATTAAACCATGACAGTCATTTTGGAAACCAATATGGGGCTCGAAGGGTTTGAGATTATGACAAATTTGATAGGAATGTGCTAGGCTGAATTTATAGCTGTTAATACTGTTTAGCTATTAATCAGCTTGCCATGGGGCTTGCTTGCCTTATTGTATATTAGAATCTAGTGCTCACTGCCTTTTGCTTTTGCTGCTTGCTGTACTGCTATACTAGTTATGCTTTTACTCTATTGTGTCTGGGAGCATTTTGGTAACAGCAATGGAGATGTTCCTGGGCTGGCAGATGGCCAGGGCATCACTGCTGTTCCTGTGCTGCTGTACTGGAGAGGCTGGAACTCCAGTGTGAACTCAAGTCAAAGGGACTGTGACCTGTGGATGAGTCCACACAGGAGCAGGACACCCCAAAGTGTCTGCAACGATGGATAAGCTCATGCCAGAGCAGGTATATCTTGAAGTGTCTGCTGCCATGGTTGTATCTGTGCCACAGCAGGTGTACCTCTGAAGGAATTGTGGCCCAAGGAGAAGTCCACACTGGAGAAGGTACACTTTGGAGCACCTGTGGCTGTGGATAAGTCTATACTTACTGCAGCAGGTATACCCCTGAAAGACTGCATTTCATAGATAAAGCTCAAATTGGAGCAGGCACACACCTCATGGACTGCAATCTGTGGGTAAGTCCAAGCTGGAGGAGGGGCAAATGGAGGAGTTCATTGCAATTTTAAACCCTATAACCTAACCCACAATGATGGGGGCTGCAGATTGTAATGGAAATGCCTTTAAATTGTTGTAACTCATGATTTGAGTTGCACATTATAGGAATTATTCTAACAGGAACCACTCAAACCAATGGAGGACAAGCCTTACAAGAAGCAGTGCAAGTTGACCTGCAAGCAAGCCGACCTGAGCTGGATTTGATGCCCAGTAACTCCACACCATATAGCATCTCTCCTGCCCTGAGTGACCACCATAACAGATGGAGCTCAAAGTCATGGACTAAATTAACTCAACAGACACTTTGTGGACATTTGTGGACATTTTATGGGCATGTCATGGACATTTTACAGGATCCATAGGCTAAGGGAATTATATCTGTGTATTATATCAAAAGATGGGAAGGAGGGTGGTGGTTACTGAGGTTGTATTAGATCAGGGATCCTCAAACTTTTTAAAGAGGGGGCCAGCGCACAGATGAAGTGGCAGGCAGTCATCTGCGGCTGCTTGGTTTCCCCCCGCAACCCCCGGTGTGGGGTGGAGGGGGGGTGGGGCGGGGCAGTTCTGTAAATACCGTGGGCCAGATTGAGGACCCTGGGGGGCCATATCTGGCCCGTGGGCCGTAGTTTGAGGACCCCTGTATTAGATGCTGTGGTACCTTAGCATGGCATAAATGGTATGGAATAAAGGGTGGAGAATGTGAATATCTACTGAGAGAGAGAGAGGGAAAGAGAGAGAGTATACACACAACATATATATATTCAAACTCAAGCATGTGTGTTCAGCTTCACTGCATTTTGTGGTGTTCTTGTGCCCCAGTTTTCATTTCTAGTTGTTTATGCAGATTATCAGGTATTTGGGTCAGGGGCTCTGACCCTGAGTCTGAACCAGCTCCTTGTCTTCAAAGTTTTCTGTTGTTACAACAGAAAGCTGTTCATGTGAGTCTGAGGCCAGATATGGACCAGTATCTGCATTTTGATAAAATCCTCAGAAGGGCATCAGTTTCTGTGCAGTGAAAACACATTCAGATCAATGAAGAATGACAATGCATTTTTTTTAAAAGGAACTATAAAACATTAAGATAATTATTCATGTCTTTAGTAGTTTCCTTTATGTTTCCTTTTGAACTCTACAGAATGCCTAACTAGTATTTGAAAAGTAATTATTTAAGAGTATATTTCAGAATTCTAAAGACATTAATACAGTGCGTGGATCATTTTATTCCTAAGAAAAGAATATCACAATCATGTTCCTATATTAAAAATATAATAATTCTTTATTTATTTTACATTTCTCAAAACATGTGCCAATGTCTTTTTGACCGGGTACATTTATACTTTAAAAACAATCCCTAATTAGAGACATAGAGCAGGTGCCAAGGCCATTCTGAGTTAAATTGCTTTAGAGCAACAGTTACCAACCTGTTACTTTGAGCTAGCTCTCTAGAGAGCTAAAAAGGCAGTTGCAAGCATGAAGCAGTAATGGTTGAGTCTGTGGCGTAAGACAGTTGAAAACACTCATGGGAAAGTACATGAAACAGAATGGGCATAACTAATATTGTGAAGGATATAGGGGTGGATGGAGTATGAGTGTCAGCTAACTTCTTCTGTAAAGGAAAACTTGTAATACTATTTTCTCAATTTTTGGAGTCCATAAATATTAAATGAGCTTGACAACAGCACAGAAAATGTACTAATAATATTTGTGGATTACTTGATGTAATGACATCAAGCTTTCTCAAAGATCTGAAAAGTCTATATGCCAGTATAGCTACTGAATAGGAATAAGGACAATAACATCTGTGGTCTACAGATATTATTCTAATAAAATCAGCATTCACTAAGGAATAACAAAGATAGCCCTATGTAGTAAAATCCCTTCAAATAAAAACTGACTTCAGAAATCAGACTCACTTCAAGACCTACAAGTTAGGACTGCATTGTGTCAAAAAAACCCAAACACACTCACCCACCCACCCAATAATAACAACAAATCCCAAACGAAAAAAAGGAAATGTTTTCACTGCTTGATAGTAACAGCAGCCACCAACCCTGTCTTCTGCCGCTAGTGGAGGTACAAACTTGAAGTATGATCCCAAGGATTAATAATTACTAGTGACTTATGATTCTCAAATTGATTACTCGTTGACAGGCTTGGAGAACAATGAAGTTTCACAAGATGTTAAAAGTCACTCAGATTACTCAGGATCTTCAAAATGCAAAGCCTTGAAAAAAAAAAAAATACTCTCGGTAGAGTTGGATATGCACAACTACAGTCTGCATTATCCCTTTCTTACAGTTACATTTTTTGTAAACCATCTATGCAGAGGGATATAGGCAAAAAAAAAAAAAAATCATAGCAGGAAAAATGGTAACTGAAAATAGACTAAGGTGCTAACATACTTTTCCCAGTTTGCTTCAGATATTCCTAAGTTTTCTGGGGATCTGACCAACTAGAAAAACTGTAGAATTTCACATTGTGTTGAAATGTTTTTCAACACTTTTGTCTTCAAGAATTTTTCATGCATTCCTATTAAGAGCACTACATTCTTAGACAGGCCTATTTAAGTTAAGCTATAAACAATTATAAAACGTTGCTAAATCATTTTAAAGTGCTAAATTTCTAAGTATCATTCCAGATGTGTGGGAAAAATACTGAAAGAAAACCTGTTATTGTAAGCTGATCTCTTGTAATGAATTTATGTTTACACACTAGCCATGGATTTTTTTGTTACTTGTAAGCCTTAATAAATAAAAAAAATGCTGCTACCTTAAATTATTTACTATTTAAATTTTTTAAAGGCACTGTTTTTAATTTTATTACATGCAAAAAGAAAAAAAAAAGTCCTTTCTCATTAAGAATAAGTATTGGAGTTATTTATAGGTATGTATGCATATATGCATATATTTAAAAAGAGACAGTATAATAACTTTGCTCACAATACATATAATCTACAAAGAAAAAATAAACTACTAATACCAAATTTTGAAACTAGAAAAAAATATGAATATATTATATGATAAACTTGTTAGACAGATAGATGATATAAAAATCAGTTATTAAAATTTTAAGAACTGGTTCATTCTTATGACAGCAATGGAAAACCAGTATGAAAGGAATAAAAACACTAATTTCCTGATCCAACATTACTGCTGTAAAGGGCCAGATTAATATTTTTTTTATTTACAATACATATCCCTCTATACTTATCAGATGTGTTGGGAATGTTGTGTATTTGGGTTAGATGGTTACATTTAGTTCAGTTGTAACAAAAATTTTTAATATAAATTGGTATGTCAATTTCTCTGGAATCTTAGCAGCATTGATTTGATTATTTAATTTTTATGTAAATACTGATGGGAAACTTTCATTTTCTATTAATGCAACTACTGACACTCGATTACTGGTGACTGAGCAATAGCATTTCATTTTTTTTTATTTTTTTTTTTTTAATATTATACCTGTGAAGCAGTAATTCATGTAGCTATAGACCATCACTCTGAGTGTAACAAATGTCATCAAATAAACAACACAATCATTCACAACAGCTTCTCCTATGATTCAACTTCATTTTGTAAGCTAAGTGGATCAGTTTCCCTCCATGTCACTGTCTACCCAAAAGGTAGAAGAGAAAGGAGATCTTGGAAGTCTCCAGTCAGAAATCCTGTCTATTTCCATACATTAGAAATCTACTGCTGCTTTCTAAGTAATCAGTGTTTCTACTCAGAGGGGAAGAAAAATCTCATTGTAATATTGCAGACTTGATTTATATTTCTAATATAGTTTGAAATTTCACAACTTTGCATTCTGTATAACAAGGCTACAAGTAGTATTTCTCACTTGTACAAGAGCTAAGTGTGAAAAAAACCTTTAGCAAAATAAGTACTTCATGCATCTGAAAAAATCTGGGTAGCAACTGATCAGCAATTATTAATTCATGATAAGGACAAGAAACAGAAGTCTCCTTTAAGACAGACAGACAATTATTTCTGTCAAAAAAAGAATTTTATTTGCCCTGAAAGCTAACATTGCAGATGAAATTTTCTTTATCATCTTTTGTATAGCACAAACTGTAAATTTCTATCTTTGTAGTGGCTGAAACATTTGCTGCAGCAGGACAAACTGTGAATCTCTTTCCACCTTTTTGGCAGATGCTCATAATGTGTAAAAAACATGCTGTAAAGAAGAATGCAAGTCAATGATACATGCATCCTATGGAGCTATCTATTCCTGGGTACAAGGGTACTTGAATCTGCAGATGTGTTTTATCAGGTATTATTTCATCACATGTGACTAGTACTGTTCAGAAGAACTGCTGGTGTGAGTTCACTGATGCAGCCCTTTGTTCTGGGTTTGCTTTGACAACTAATCACCATCTAATACTTTTCCATGGTGAGGACAGAGTAAGATCAGTAAACATAAGTTACAGAAGTCAAGAATAATAATGTAGAGCACATGCTGTATGGAGGGAAATTCCTGCAGTGTATGTAAAGACAAAGCTAAATGTTTACCACTCAAAATAAACTAACACTAGTTCACAGTCTGTATGTCTGAACTTCAGGAGACTGTTCAAAAAATTGCCTGAATGCAGCCTAGAATTGCATGCATGAATAAGCAGGTATATAAAAAGGACATTCCATGCCCCTTTTATACAGAGAGAGAGCTATTGGACTTCCGGACTTACTGGACTTATATGTAGGAAGGTATAGAACTTAGATAAGGTGTTTGCATGCTTAATGGTAAAAGAGTGAATGTTAAGAGAAGAACCTAGGCAGAAGTATGTCTTTAATCATATTTCCAGTCTAATTGCAGAACCACAGAACAGTTGAAGTTAGAAGGCATCTCTGGAGTTCACTCATTCCAATGCCTAAGCTCAGAGCAAGGGCATCTGGAGCAGTTTGCCCAGGACCATGTCCAGTCAGGTTCTGAATATCTCCAAGGGCAGATAAAACTACTCTGGGCAATCTGCTCCAGTATTTGACCATTCTCACAGTAAAAAAGTGTTCTCTTGTGTTCACTTGACTTTTCACGGTTTTTAATCTGTGCCTATTGACTCTTGTCCTGTCAGTGAGCATCAGTAAGGAAAGTCTGACTCCCTATTAGTCATTCCCTCCATCAGGTATTTATACATATTGATAAGATACCCCTGAACCTTTTCTTCTCCAGGCTGAACGGTCCAAGCCCTCTCAGTCTGTCCTTATATGTCAGGTGCTCCAGTCCCTTAATCAACTTAGTGGCCCTTTGCTGGACTTGCTCAAGTAGCTCCAGAACTGACTTACACAGGAATGTATTCGACTGGGGCAAACTGTAGGCATAATGGAAAAGAGAACGTGACCAAAAGGACCTGGAGAGAAGTATATTTCTAATGGTATTTCCAATCTAATAATGCAGTGGAAAAGACAGAATAATAAAAAAGAAAACACTAGAATTAATGAGGCTCTGGAACAGGAGCCCAGAGGAGTAGAAGGTTATAAATCAGACATATAATTTCATGGCTAGAAGAAGGTGGGGGGGGGTGGGGGGTGGAGGGTGGGGGGGGTGGGGGGTGGAAGCAAAGACATGAAAGCGAAGACATGAAATCAAGAAATATGTCAAATTATCAAGTGGTGTGTAAGCAAAATTCCTGTCTTATTACTATAGGCACTGAGAGGACATAGGTACTCAGTTATCAAACATGTAACATGAACTCTCAGAACACCACAGATTATAGGTGCTTTCAAGAGACAGAGTGGGCAAACAAGTAACTCAGAATCTCTCTGTTTGCTAGATTGATTCCTTCATTCCATGTTCTCAAGATTTTACTACTAAAATTCCTTGAGATTAATATATTGAGCATGAGGTCCAAATTTATTTGTGAATCATTTGCTTAGAACATCTACAGACTATGCAGAGATTTACCATGTTGCCCTAGGTTACCGAGACTCACTTATCAAAGAAAGAACCAGATGTTCTATGCGGATAAATTATTCTTCCATCAGTGAAAAATTATAGTTTTTCCAAGTAATATAGTATTCCAAGTAGAATTAATCTCAGCTAACTGCAGGTATCTGGATGCTGGGTGTCTACAACTAGTAAGCCAAGTTTATAGCTACGGTAGAAGAAATAATACTGCCAGCACTTCCAACTGATTTGTCTCAGGTGCCTGTTCCAGGGTGAGATGAATTGTCCTCAGGTTATACCTGAATCTTTCTGACTATGGCAAAAGGCAAACAGTCTAGAAAAGTTAGATGTCTAACTTTTGGACATCTCAGAACAGATAGGTTAAATTTATTTAACTACAGAAGACAGGCAGGAGGAAAAGGAGCTATACCCTGTATAAACTGTCTTCACTGAAGCAAAGCTTTATTAGGTCAGAAAATATGATGTTTGTTCAAAATTTTATAGTCACAATTAGAGGATATGTTTGTCAAAATTCATTTTCTTCATTTCATTCTCTCAAGAAATCTTGAAGGAAGCTAAAAAAAAGGAAGAAAAAGTCTTCCTACCAACCACCAATTTTATTTCTATATTGGTCAAATTACCAGGACAACTCTGAAAAATGAAAGTGATACTACTGATTCTAGACAGCAGTAGCCTTTGTCAGGCTTCCAAGTGACTTTCAAATTCCCAAAATTCACACAAGCTTCGATAGTAAGGAGTTTAAATTGGTAAAAATCACATTTCTGTATGTTTGAAATCTGTTGGCATTGTATCATTCTCTTCCTTTTGCTGCTTCTGAATGTCAGGATTACAGAAGAAAGATCTGTAAAACACGAAATGTGTCTTTTGGTGTGGATAACCTTCAAAATGTTATCATTGTCTATGCAGCATATAAATACATTAAGGTACACCAATAAAGAAAAATAAGTATTTTCTTTTCCTATGTTATTCTTCTGCATTACTTTCATTTCAATCCAGTCTTTCACAAATGTGTATCAGGAGTCTCTCCTTAGTAAAGCAAATATCTGCCCAATCACTATCTTTTTGATTCTGGTTTTTTTTGTGTGTGTGTGTTCAAAGAAAACAAAATAAATATTTTGATTAATGTACTGTAGTTGGGGAGGATATTAGAGGAAACTCATACATTAAAGGAAATAAAATGCCCTACTGAGCCTTCTACAAACAGTGTAGAGCACGACTTAGTTTTTTAGAGTTTCAGGTTTTCTTTCAGCTGTAAATTAAAGGTATAATAAAAACAGGTTTGTAGGTTTAAAGAAGAGTTGACAAATTAGTTTTTTCATTTGTCATATATATAAATGGTTATACAAGGTATAAGTAGAAGAATCATGGTTAAGGATGCTTGAAATCTTTTCATTATGCATTATTATTGTGAATTTGCTGTGTTTTTCATCCACTTATACCCAGCAAATTATTTCTCTATACCTCACCCTTGAAAAGGAGAAAAAAACCCCACAAAACAAAACCAAAACAACCTACAAAATAACCCAAAACAAACAAGGTATCTAATTACTGAATGGGAAAAAAACCAGCAACAACTGATTTATGAAGCATTGGAACAATGAATCTTGCATAAAAGATAGGAAGATCACAAAAGAAGTCAAGATATCCTTGGAGTATTTGATGAATTATAAATTTGTTTGACCAGAGGAAGAAAGTGAGGTTTTGATACCATGAAAGAAAAAGCAGAGAATTCAGACAGATTACTATGAAAAATGTGTAAGTCAAGGAAAACTGGTTAATAAACTGTGATGAAAGAAGTTATAGAAAAATCAAATCCTAAAAAGGATTGTGAGGGATAATCAAGAAAGTGGACAATCAACAGCAAGAATCAGTATCTGTAACTGAGGACAAAAATGAGTAGCTATAAACAGAAGCTAAATCAGTTTTAAATAGTTGTGGGAGCAGGTGCAGATGCATCTGCATTACAAAGAGCATACAGCTGCACAAGTACAACTGTACATCTTTGTTAGGCCTCCTTATTTACTTCTAGGATAGGATAAATATTAAGACCTGGACAACACATACCCACTGGTGTTGTGATGTAAATAACAGTCCAAGAAACAGAAAAAAAGCAGAAGAAAATTTATCACAGAGGAAGCTGATAAATGATGTGGAGTCCTACAGATAGTATTCTATTACTAACAGATTTACATTTTAATATATACAACACGACCTTGTATTAGAAAGATTGCCCATAAACAAACAATGTTGACCCCAAGAGAAAGAATTCCCTTCCATTGTGCCATTCCCTCCCATTCTGCCAGTCCTTCCCATTCTGCCAGAATGGCGCATCTATATAAGTTCCTCCAGTATTTTAGCAAAGTGTTAAAGGCTTCCATTGAAATAGTCTCATGTCACAAAATGAGTTTCTTCTTGCAGAAAATCAGTTGATTTAAAGCAAAGATGCAGCATAGTCAAAGACCAAGGAAAAATAGGTAGATGAAAAAAAAACACCAACCAACAACAAAAAACACCCACCTAAACTTCACAATTACTTAGACATCCATAAAGTATTTGGTCAACTTTTTCAGGGAGAACTCTAAGTGGTGATGAAGAAGCAAGTATCAGAAAGAGGATAATTCTGACCTTGAATATGTTTCAAGGGAGATAAGGACACACAGGAATATTGAGCAACTGATTTTACACAGCAATGCAGGTGAGAGAAGCATGTATTTTGCTACCTTCTATTCTTTTATAAATTTCACAGAAGTCATATTCATTAGAATCACAACCTCCACTTAGAGGGAAGATTAAACTGCTAATATGAAAAAGATTATATCTAACAAGAAAACAGGATTATTATGCAACTACCCACAAAACTAAAAAAAAAAAAAAAAGTAATAACAGCAAAACAGAATTTTTCAACCAAATATAAATATCTGGAATGTGATCATCCTAAATTCCCTTTACAATTGAAAGAAAGCAAATATGCATTTTTCAGGATTAATTTATTTCCCATTACTGTAGACACCCAAATAGATCTGATGTGCCACTCCTTACAAATGACAATTTTTCCCATCATAGTTTTGAATAGAAGCAATGATGCATACCTCAGTTTTCAGAATCTGTACTGCAGGTGTCCAAAGGTAAGTGAGAGGAACCTAGTGACAATAAATGAGTATAAAGTCAAAATGAAGTGGCTTAGCCATGCAGAATAGGCTTATGTGTTAACATTGTTAAGATTGCAAAAGATTACAGCCAGCCTTTTAAAATGAGGTCCATATGATGTAATCCATTTCATAATAAAGAAGGGGAAATACCCTTTCATCTGGATAACAAAGGTTTTGAAGAAAGTATTTACCAGTACTTCAGAATGAGCATAAACTATTATTAATGTTGCAATATAAAAAGAAGTAAAAAAATACTTTTCAAAGTCAACAACATTATAAGGCACATTCTTATTGTGTATAAATAAGCCGAGTGTAACAGTCCATCTCATAAGAAAACCTGCCAAAATTAATTGTGCTGCATGAGCAGAGAAGGTCAGAGACAATCTGTTCACATTTGTCAGCAGTTTTCAGACTGGGAATATTTTACTCCAAATAAAATGTAAGTAGATAGAAAAACATATATACATTTATTTATACACCTAAAACTATAAAAGAGGTACAGTTGATTCCACCACAAATAAACCTGACAATATAACTTCTCCTTTATACAATGATCTCAGTTCAAAGCAGAAAGAACAAACTCGTATAATGTAAGTTTGCATTTCTGTTCTGAAGTAAATGTAACACTTCTAATGTACACCACAGTAGGAACTGGCCTGAACTACCCAAACACTCTTTACCTTTCTGGAAGCTATCTTATGTTGATACAAACATTTCAGGTCCTTTCTAAAATATGGAATTCATCTTCAGATCATCCTTCCTGAAAAACTTTCACTTGATTTCAAATTATGTCACAATCCTGTGGTTTAATCCTGGCAGTCAGCTTGACACCACACAGCCACTCACTTGGTCCCTTGCAGCAGAATGCAGAAAGGAAAATAACAGTAAGAAAACTCATGGATTGAGCTAAAGACAGTTTAACAGGTAGTGCAACAGCCGCATGTGCAAGCAAAGCAAAATAAGGAATTAATTCACTACTTTCCATCAACAGGTAAACGTTCAGCCATTTCCAGGAAAGCAGGGTTTTGCCACGTGTAACAATTACTTGGGAAGACAAACACCATAACTCTAAATTTTCCTGTCTTCCTCCTCCTTTCCCCAAGCTTTCATTGCTGAGCACAACATGATATGGTCTGGGATATCCTTTTGGTCAATTGGGGTCAGCTGTTCCACCTGTGTCCCCTCCCAGCTTCTTGTGCACCCCAGCCTAGTCACTGCTTGAGCAGCATGAGAAACAGAAAAGGTCTTGTGCTATGTAGAGCACTGTTCAGCAATAACCAAAATGTGGGTGTGTTTTCAATAGGGGTTTTGTCACAGCTCCAAAACACAGAACAATGCAAACTGCTATGAAGAAAATTAACTCCATGCCAGCCAAAACCACTGCACACATGCAAATTATTTTTGCCCGATTCTTCCCTATATCAATACTGTCAAGTGATCTCTGCTGATTTTGGTGGTATACACTTCAGTGTGCTTAACTCCTTGGATCAATTTGTAGCTTTTCCATATGACTATAGATTTTTTAAAAAAGAAGTGATGCTACAAATATTTTCTTTTTTTTTTTTTCTTTTCAGAACTTTTTATAATATTAGCTACGTATAGCCTAGTAGATAAAATGGGTCCAAGGCAAAAGTTTGATGATCTGTGTGTAATTACCCATATGTTTATTTGTTCTCACTCTTCCTCACATGGTTTTGGCCCAAACCAACTAGTTTGCATTAATATCTAACCAATGTTAAGTATAGCATTTCCAGGAATTATTTATAATAGTCAGTTTAATGTGGCTACCCTGCTTTGTTAGGGAAGAAAATTTAGGCATATGGACAAAAGCCAGGCTCATGCCAGTTTGTCTTAGTGCCAGAGATGATTCCTTTGTCTGTATTTTTTTAAAAGAAATAGATGTAGTCCTACTTTGGTGATTTCTGTCAAAGAAATGAATGAAATATTATACCTTTTTTAGTCTTTTTAAACAAACTATCTTTACCTTTCTTTCATTTGGATGAACCATAAGAAACATATATGAAAGAGAGGAAAGTAGCCATAGTTGTATTCCAAAATACAAACTGGCAGCTGAGGAGATTTACATGTTGCAGGTCTAGTTGAGATAATGTGTGGAACCCAGACCAGTTTCTAGTACTACACTGAAACCCTGCAAAAACTGCTACCAAACCAGCTCAGAAGGAAAATACGGAATATATCTCTATAAATATCTATAAACCTTCCTGAGTTCAAATATCATGCCGATTTGTGATCATTTTAGTTTTGTAAACCTTTGTGAACAGTCCTGTGCAATTCTGCACATGTGCAGCTTTAAATCAATATTCCAATAATGTAGAGCTTAAAATTTAATATTTCTTGATCACTCTCTATCACACTAAACATATATATTACTAAACATAAATGTATATTTAATGATCTTTCTGTGTAATAGAGTTAGACAATTCTGTAATTCTTAATAAATTTACATTTGAATAGAGGATGGAAAACAGGTTCTTGACAGCTGGTTAAAAAGTAAAATTATTTTCCACAGACTATCCATAAAAAATTGCCTTATTTTAATTGTAACAACAAGAAAAGAAAATTGTCTCAGCGGTTAGATGCATGACTCTGGCCTTTAACACAGAATGAATTACACTTGATTGAGTAATAGAACACAGGTGTTATAAACATTAGAGCAGTTGATACATATATATTTTCCCACGTGTCCTGTGACTTGTACTCATAACATATACTGAGTCAAACTTGCATTTCTGAAGGAAGCATTACAGGTCTTACAGTATAATATTTTAGTCCTTCACAAATCCTGTAGGACAATGTTACATGTGATGGAGTCTTACAGGATTACCTCACAGTCATCTAGAAATCCCTTTAATCCATCAGAAAATCCTTAGGATTGTTTTGTAAAGGCACAAAGTAACATAGCTCTGACCATGCCTGTTTCTCTCACAGCACAGTTCCCTCAGGATGTAAGAATCACATCCACAATTTCAAGCAGTATTGGTGGCATTTTCTATTTCAGTTTAATAAACTCTTGAGCTTTATGGTATGAATTCGAGCACAGAGCACATGTAAAGGTTTACATTAGCTCAATTTATTGAGTAAATTAAGTTGGTCTAAAAAAGGTCATTCGGTCGCTAAATAATCGTGACTGCAATGAGATTCAAGGCTAAATAAAAGTGATCCCTCTAACATCTAGAAGCATTACCAGATTGAACGCTAACCTAGATTTATGAGTAAATACCTTTCCTGAATATACTGAAGAAATTCAGCTACCATCAGTCTTTAATAGACAAAAATTATATACAGAAGGAGTTTGGGACAACATGGCAACAATATACATATATATTGTATGCAAATATGCACACAGTAAGAGAGAGATGATTGGCTAAGAGGAAGACTAATTCCTATAATTGTTTTAAATTTACCACTGTAGAAGTTTGGAAAAGTGAAAAGTTTGAGAGTATATATGCATATACATACATATATTTTCATCTTTGGGCAGTGTCCAAGTGTGTAGGGATGTGGCTTGGAAAATTCATCTGGAGTTTCACCTGTTGAAGGATCTGAAGGAAAAGAAAAAGAATTTCAATAGGTATAACAGCAGCAAAACAAAAACCAAGAAAAATGCAGGCAGCTGCTGAACTGGACAGGCAACCTGGTGAAAAAGACTATAGAAAAGACTGTGCTTTTGTGCTCAATGTCTTCTTCAAACCACTCTGTATCGGTAGTATCTTCAAACCACCTGCCTTCCAGCAATCCTAGTTTCCTGAGACCCATGGACAAGCCTGGAGCAAGGAAGACTTAACTTTTTCTTGAAGTAAATTAAGGAAGACTTACTTTAATGTGGGTGAAGATCAAGTTAGGGAACATTTACCCAAACTAGTTGTATGAAAGTTGATGGGTCTTTTTAAGATACATCAACAAGCACAGAAGAAGCTGGCCAATGTCTCTGGGACCACTCTTGGCTATTTTGAAAGATCATGGAGATTGGGATTGACTCCTGAAAACTGGAAGAAATCAAATGACACATCTCACTTCAAGAGGGACAGAGAGGAGGATCCAGGGAACTGCAGGGCAGCCAGCTTTAGCTCAACTATAGGAAAGTGATGGCACAAGTAATCCTGGAAACCATTTCCAGACACGTGAAGGACAAGAAGGAGTAATCAACACGGATTCATCAAAGGGATATCATGTGTGACCAACCTGATAGCCTTTTATGATGAGATGACTGACTTAGTGAAGGGGGGGAGAGTAGCGGATGTTGTTTATTTAGATTTCAGGGAAGTTTTTGACATTGTGTCCCATACTATCTTCATTGTCAAAGTGATGAAATATGGGCTAGATAAGTAGACAGTAAGATGGATTAAAAATTGGCTGAACTACCAGGCTCAAAGGGTTGTGAGCAGCAGCACAAAGTCCAATTGCAGTCCAGTCATCAGTGGTGTACCTCAGGGGCTGATACTAGTGCCAGTACTTTTTAGCATTTTCATTAAACACCTTGCTGCACCCTCAGTAAATTTGCAGATGCTACAAAACTGTGAGATGTGGGTGATACACCAGATGGTTGTATTGCCATGAGAGGGACCTCAACGGGCTCGATAAATGAGCTGAATGAATCTATGGAGTCCACCAAAGAAAAGACAAAGTCCTCTACCTGGGGAGGAAGACAAGGCCAGACTCTTTTCAGTGGTAGCTATTAAGAGGATAGGAGACAAAATGTGCAAACTGAAAAACAGGAAATTCCATTAAATACAAGATTATTTGTTTGGTTTGCAGCTGGTCAAACACTGAAATAGGCTGACCAGAGAGACTGTGGAGTATCTACCCTTGGAGATATTCAAAACCCAACTGGATACAGCTGTGTATTATTACCAGAAGAAAGAATCATTATGATTTCAGTACCAATGTCCTCTTTAATAATTTTTTCCTAGTCTCCATATTTTCAATAATTGAATATAAAATTATTAATTATTCGATAACCAGAAATATGTACCTCTGTTGCAAAAAAAATCAGATCATTTAATTTATATGTATTGCATTTTTTATAAATGCTAACAGTGGATAGAAACGTATTAATTTTTAGGAATGAGATTTGGTAATTAAGCAGCAAATACAGGTTGGCATGAGAAAGAACCCATTGAATTAATACAGCTTGGTATTTGGTGTTGTTTATTCTAGTCAATACTAGATTTGTGGTTTCCAGTTCTGTGTTGAACTGGAAATGTTGAATATTACTTGAATTAGGAGAATTAATTAAATTTCCACTCCATCAGATTTATTTTTTTATCCTTATACTGATGTCTGTATTCCTAGTTTTACCATAAACATAACCTTGGATGGATTTTAAAAAAAAAAAAAAATGATTTTTTTGAAAAATAACCATGATAAGACTTTTCACATTATAAAATGAACCATATAGTTCTAGAACACTAATTACTTCAAGATCTTCAGAAAGCATAAACAGATGAACATTATGAATTTCAGTGAGTCCATTCACATCTGTCATCTAAAATAAATCCAGACTGGAGGCAATAAAGCTAATAGTCTGTTGTTCCTTTTATATGTCTCAGTCACTTTTCCTTTTATGCTTCAGGCGAGTTATGCAATATATATCCTGAATTATCACCTCCAGAAAGAGTGAAAAACTCTCACTCTTTTCCACAGAGTAATAAATGATATTTTTCCAACATGGGTTGATGCCCAACTCATTTGACTTCTATCAGAATTGTGTCAAAAAGGGCATTGCAAACCTCAGGATTTATCCATCTGCTCAGATTGTCTTGTCTTTTTCATTGAAAAACGTATCACTTTCTTAAGAAAAAAACATTCTTTAAAGAGATTCCATTTGACCATATGAAAGCTATCCAAGCTTCCTACACATTTTTACCAAATTTTTCTTCCTCTCCACACCAAATTTCTCAAAGAACTCTATGTTCTGATATTGCTGCTCTCTCTGCATCAGTAATCACACCAATCTTTTTCTTTCCAGCCCTGACACCTTCTAACATACCAGGAACAGACCTAGTTTTTTAAACTCTAGACTTCTGCTGATTGCACAGATATCATATCTCTATCTTCAGGTGCTGGGACATGTTTCAGGATATATCTTCTATCCAGAAAGCTGTTTTAATGGATGGGATTTCATTGAAGCAAAGGTTTGCCCCTTTGCTGGACCCTGATCTTTTAGGTAAATACATGATCTTCTCAGAACTTAAAATTTAAAGTGTGAACCTTCTATTTGGTTTTGTGTTTAGGGTTGGGTTTTTTTAGTTTATTTTTCTTGCCAAAGTGACTACTTGGAACAGCTGAGACACAGAGACTTATTCAATTGCCTAAACATAGATATCAAATACTACAATTTAAGATATTTCATCCAGCTTCCAGATGCTGTTTCTGGGAGAACATGGGCTTTCTCAGTTCAATGTCACACTGTTAACTCCATGAAGATATTTTTGTTATCCTAGGGGATTCCAGTGGCATGAAGCTTCTGAATTTGGGTAAATAAATCTGGTAGAGCAGAACTGGCATGTTCTCATCAATGAAAACAATACTCAATTACTTTAAAACACAGATATATCTTATGTGCATGTCAGTTAAGCACGCATAGTTTGAATTTCTTGCTTTATATTTTAAAACAGATTTGGGTTATGATTAGAAAAGATTCCGCCTTTTAATAAAAGCTCCTGAAACCATTTGAAGCCAATGGAAAGACTCAAAAATTACTTTTGCTCTGAATCAGGTCATAAATTGCATTTCCCACATTTCTTTGACCATTATATCCTACTGTCTGTCAACTTTTCAATCTGTAAGAAAGTATTTTTTCAATGTTCTTAGTAATGTTAATTCCAATCAATATGATGCTATACACCAGACGTGCAAGCTTTTCCTGAAGAGATGCAAAGAAGTAACAAGTATTCATGACAGTTAACACTATCTCTGAAAGCCATATTGATTACTAAGAGAGTAAAATGAGGATTTATTAAATTTAAAATTAAAAAAATAATAATTCTTGAAGTGAAATATAATGTTTCATACAGACACTTAATATAAGCAGAAATTACTTTTCCTTCATGGAAAATTAAGGTTGGTGGGGTTTTTTTTTCCTTCCTATTAGCATTTCAGTTGAAAGCATTTCCACTCATTTCCTTTTTAATATAAGTATATAAATAGCAATAGCCTTTAAGTACCGGTTTGTTTGTTGGGCTTTTTTTTTAAAGAAAAATATCCTTTTACATTAAGAACATTAATAAAGTCTCTAGATAAGGGTGGTGCAAACACTCAGTTTATTTGTTTCAATTCAGTAAATATACACTGATTTTTACACTGCTTATATTTATGACTAGAACAGTCCTCAACACTTTTTATTGATGGTCATTTTAAGTAGAAAACATGCATACCGTGCAACAGACTCAGGCATTTGAGGTTTTTTTAGGATAACAGTGCCATATTTCCTGAAATTGTGTGGCTCTACCTAAAAATTCCTTCATGCAGGGATTTGAATATTTAAAGTTTATGTTTTGAAAAGAAAACCAAGTATTGCAAGAAAAGCAAACTGCCAACTAGCAGGAAAAAACCTCAATTAGTAATCTTCTATTGAATTTTAGTCAAAAATAGATCTACCAAAAATAGAGGCTTTACTTTGAAATAAATACCTCTATCCTTAAATTATAGAATCATAGAACAATTGTTTTCATTAAAACTTTAACTATTTAAAGATTTCAGCACATTTACATTCAATATTGACCCAAACACACACACAAAAAACCCCTGTAGCTCATTTGCAGGGGCCTTAGGACCTTGCCTAATAGCCATCAACCTCTGTCCAATAGCAGGGAATGGAAAAGCAGGACAAAGGTTTTACTTCAGCTTCTGTCTTCTCTCAGCTCCCCAGCTGGCAGAGCTCCTCATTGTCCTTGAGAAACTTCTGGACTAAATCTAAGTTGCTATGTATAGGAGCAGACTAAAATCTACAGATAGTGGTACAATTACTGAATGACATCAGAGGTTTGTTGGATAGCTTACTGGTGGAGGAGAAGGAACAGATATCGTACTTTTCCCTGCAAATTTTTGCAGTAGCTTTTGTAAGAGAATAAAGATCTCAGGAACAGATTTTTTGTTTTCTTTCTCTCTTGCATACCTCCTATCCTCCTCAGCAACAAAAAACGTGAAAAGAGAGGAGAACAAGTTTAGGTTCAAGGAATAAATCCTTGGCCAAGAGATCAAGTAGGAATGAGCACTGGAATTCATCCACAAAGTTTTCAGCTCCCTCTTGAGAAGAATGACTGCATCCATATGACACAACACCTAGCTCTGGATCTGCACTAGACTCTATGTATTGTCCTTGTAGCTGTATAGTATGATATAATTTTACATACTTCCCTCACTTCACTGTAAGACATAACAATGTCATGATGTGGCAACCCACCAGTGTGTGTGGGTTTTTTTTGGTTTTTTAACATGAACCTGAAGGTATGCACTGCTTGCATCTTGCTGTGAAACGGCAGTACATAAGAGATTGTTTGATGGAGAAAACTATACATGCAAGAAAGCTTAAAGTAGTGTTATCTTATTGATACTACTTTTGCAGGTTGTCCCTAGAGCAAATTATCCACTGTATGAAGCCTACACATTGTTTTGCAGAAAGGTAGCTGAAGCACCAATCTAGAAAGTGAGTTAACAATTAAGTAACAGGAATTATTAAAGTACAGTGTACTTTTTACTTTTACCCTTTTTTGTTTAGTAGTATAGTTATAGCTTGAGAAAATCATTATGCTCTATATTTATTTGTTGGCATCTCCATACCAGTCAGACTAGTTAGTACTGGTACAAAAATTTCAGAACATTAAAACACTTGGTGCTAATGTGATTCTTTTTTAGGTATCATAATTGCAATATTATTACTGCTACTGGCTGTGCAAAATACAGTCGCTGATATAAATAATTCAGACCTAATGCTGTTGGATATAAAATAGTACAGATGCAAAGACTGGTAAGAACTTAGCCGACAAGCACAGCCTGATTGTGTTCTCCATTCTGCTTTTTTGTCATTGGGAGCATATTAAGGTTTTCCCAGTCCATCTTGGAATTCCACTAAATGTAATTCAGTGGAATACTGAGATTTCTACCTCTCCCTTAAATGTTTGGAATTGGCCACTAAGGTATATAATGTATATATCTTTGGTTCAGACTTCTTTCTAAATTTTCATATCTGAATCATGTCTAAGTGCTGCTGATTCTTTCTGCCCATCAGACTCACTATGTAGACATGTATAATTTGATATATTGCATCATTTTCTTACGTTTGCTGTTTTAAAATGTTTTTAAAGAATCTTTTCCATCTATTGCAATTGGACTGATTTGACGTAGGCTGAGTTCCTAAAGATGTTTCAGATCCCCTCTGGCTATAGGATGCTGCTTCTATAGGAAGGAATAGTTTAATTATTTCAGCTATAAATTTCAGTCTAAATTTTTAAAAGGTTGGTTTTTTTTTTTGGGGGGGGGGGAGAAGTAGGGAAGTAACGATGAAGGAAATTAATTCCTTATGGAAAATTACTATTGTATTCACACATATTTTTTCCTCCCATATATTCTGACTTGACTACTACTGCACTGCAACTATTTTTTTCTATAATTCTTGCCTTTCTTTAAATTTAAATGATTTGTAATAGAGCTTATGTCCTTGAATATGCATTTATATGTGTGCCTGTTTACACAGAACTTCATTAATTTATGGGTCCATATTGATTTATGTTATTCTAAAGAAGCATGGGTTTTTTAAGTAGTTATACTACTTACTATAAGGAAGGAAGAAAGGAAGAGATGGAAGGGAGGAAGGGAGGAAGGAGGAAGGAAGGAAGGGAAGAAGGGGTAAAAGGGGAAGAAAGGAAAGGAAGGAGCCTTTTGTCTTCTCTTCTAGGACTTTATAGCATTTAAGTGCATTTTGGGGTATATTTTGGCATGCTTAACTATTATACAAAAACTTCTTAAAAGTTGCTCATTATTCCTTTTTTAAAATTCAGGCTAATAATATTTACAAAGTACTTTCTAGATGTTGTAGAAAGGTTGAGAAGTCAGTGCTGAATAAGTAATAATTTCATTCCCTAGATCCAGTTTTGAGAGACCAAGAATTTCCATGAACAGACTTACACAAGGCCATTAATTAAAGACTTGAAAGTGATTGGATTCTGGAATAGTGATATTCTTGATCCTCAGACACTGGCAGTTAAATGGTCATTATGTCAGCACCTCTTTTCTCCCTCAGCTCACAAGAATAAAACAAACCATTCAGTTTTGGTTTGTTTGTTGGTTGGTTTCCCTTCTCCCCTTCCTCTTCTTTACCACTTTTTTTTTAATACTTTCTTTTGTCCTCTTCTTTTCATATTACCAACTTAACTATGGCTTTATTTCATGACTCATTCCTATCCTTCTTCTTCCCCCAGCCTTAAGTCCTTGTTGTGCAATGAGTGCAATGTGTGTATTTTCACCTAATGTCCCCAACAAGAAACAGGAGCACTAAGAAAGGAAAGACTAATCAAAGGTGGTGGTGAGGGGACAATGGGACAAATCAACAACAAAAAGATATGCACTCATATTAATGAAAACAGTAACCAAGTAGGTAGAACTAACATGTCTTTCTTTGCTATTGATCTTTTCCACTCCTTATTTATTTCCTGAGCATTTCACATAGCTTTCCTTAGGCAACTGTTTCCCCAGAATCGTTCAGAATCACCTCTACAACTTCTTTTCATTGTTATTTCACTGAAGAGATTAACATCTTTGGTCTCTAAAGACCAATTGCCCCTCACTTCCAATACCTTGCATTCCTTGTGGTAATTCACTTTACCAAGTTTACCTGTTTTTCTTTTGAAGTCAAGTTATTAGCATTAAATTGCAGTTGATGCAACTCTGGCATGAGAACATGTAGTAGGTCAAGGAGTGGAACAGGATTTCAGCTGGGGAGATGCATGTCCTTCAGATGCTACATGGCAGCACAGCTTCTTCTTTCTCTTACCACTGCTCCTGAACTTAATTTGTGCAGTTAAGGAACTGAAAAGATGTAAATCCAGGTATGTCTATTTATAATGTTTCCTATTCTTAACTCAGTCTTTTACCTGTGTATGAATTCTAGCTGTGTTATGCAACATGCTTTTTTGTAGAACATTTAAACTATATCTATATGAACTAATGGGATTGTCAGAAGCAAGCTAAAGAAAAGGGCATGGATTTCTGCATGGGTAGATCTAGTCTGTTTCTCATCTGGAATTTGTAGACATATTCAGGTACATTAAAGTTGCAGAACCATGGGTCACCAGTCATGGGTTATATTGCAGGTACATCAAACAGAATATCTTCTCCTAATGTCAAGGTGTGAAATATCTAATACTAACATCACACATCACTGGTTTCCACTCACAAATCAATCCATGGACCCAAAGAATAGAATACTGCAAAACTGTGGGCAATTTGTGGGGAGGTAAAAGGTGTCGAGAAATTCGATACACTTGTTCTGCGGTGGTCAGCAAAACCAGCCTGACTCATTTCATATAAAAATCCTTCAGTTGCCCCACTTCAGAATAATCTATGCTTGGCAGAATGAATTTTTATGTTTCAAGTTATAGCCTTTATCCTGCCTCTATGGTATGAAGCGTGTCATCTGCACCTGGTAGACTGGTGAGCACAATGTAAATTAGTGTGATGGTAGAGAACATTTATTCATTGATATATACTCATAATATATTATATTCACTTAAACATGATTGATTTTTTCTGTTTTCTGATTGTATCTCTCTATATATTGGTGAACTAATTCCTCTTTTTTTTCTGGTTCATGAGATTTCTTTTTCTATTTTTCCCCTATAGTTCCCATTTAATTCCAAGTTCTTTTGTCTCAACTTTCTCCGTTTTTATTCTTTTCTTTTTTAAAATTGTCTGTCTGTCTTCCACTTTCTTATCTTATTTGGGTATAGCATAAGAAATTATAGATATGAAGCTAGGAAATAGACATCTGGTATATTTGCCTCTCTCTGATGTGATTCCTCACAGGATGGTAGTGTTTATGACAGGATAATTTTAAATAGAAGTGGAAAGTGCCAGAGAAGGAACACAAAGACCTAAAAAGAGATGGAAAGAGAATTACTGCAAGGACAAGTTTTTCTTATTTTCTTTGTCTGATTTATCATTATCACATTTGTACATGGAATGTTTATCAAATTATTTTACCAGATGTTCTATTTTATAACCATTGGCCAACTAGCAAATTCCAGGACTTTGGAAAATCTCCAGATTTGTTCCAGGGTTTGCTGCCACAGTTACTTGGCATGTCTATAGTTGCATAGCATTTTGATTTTAAGGAGTCAGAATCATATGGACCCCTGATGCTCACTTCTAAGGAGATAGAGAAAAATGATGATAACAGTTTTAGATTTGACTTAAATTTATTGTTTTATTTTTTATGCTGCTTTATATTTAATGTCACCTTTTGAGGAGAGATTAAAATTTGCTTAAATGTGGTCAAGTGGTAGCAGTCATTCTGTAACTCACATCAAAGAAGTCCTTGTCCTCTGTACATTTTTAAGGATAGGATATATTTCCAAATCACAACTTATTGTCTGACTCTATACTAATGGGACAGGATTGATCTGTGACATAATTCACGTTCACAATTCCTTGAGACCATATAATGATTCCATGAGAGATGAAGACTTCTACTGACACCATTTCTAATCACTGCCTACCTTTTAAAAGGAAACAAGTGTAGGAGCACAGAGGGAGTGGTAGTGCACTTTCTTTACTCTGAGAAAAATGACGACAGGATGAGAAGCTAGGGAAACTCCAGGGATTACACTTTCTTTGAGGGCACGACATGCTAAGCGATCTCATCTTGGAACCCATCTCTCATGGCATCCTATGCAGAGATCCCACCCACAGTGTAAATTCAACTATTGTGGAAAAGAGTGACAGAATTTGTTGTTGTTGTTTTTTTTTAAAAAAAAAAACCACTTTGTACTGTACACTATATGCTTTGTTACAAAGATTTAGCAAAAAATTAACTATTCAGTGAATCAGTAAGGAAATATTTTAAGGAGTTGTATGTCTTGGTTGATTGATTTTTCCACTGAGTTAAGGAAGTTTATAGTGTTGGGGTTTTTTGTCTCTGCATATACATATGTCTTCAGATGTTTACACGGTGGGTGTCTAGCTGTAAATCAGTGAAGAATCAGGAGAACAATTCAGTTACCTAAATGAATAGGTGTCAAGGCACCTGACAGGGTATCGGAATTGTAAGTAAAGAAACAGAATCAAGTTCTTCTGTTCACAGGATAGCAAGATAAAGAAAAGAAACATATTCTCATTTGCATTGTCATCTACAGTGTCTCTTCACTACGAGCTGAATTAAATTGAAAGAGAAGTGAACCAAATATAATATTGAAGATAAAAATATCACTGGAAAAATGAGTTTTCTTGGAAAGTCAGAGTGAAAGCTAGGGTACTCATTGGGGAGATAGTCTACAAATTAATTCAAATGTAGTCAAATTGAAAAGAGCAGCCTACACATTTTGAAATGTTATATTACTATCAAAGTAGCCTTTCCTATTCCTTCTGGACTGCACAACATATCTCTGCTACTGCCTTCAGAATATAATGGTAGGTGGAAAGAAGGAATAAAGAAGTCATTTCCTTTGATGTTTACAGTTTGCTGCCTAATACAATCTTCTACACCAACTGATTTATGGATAATAAAACTGGTAAGAATTAAAATTAAAAGAAAAAAAACCCACAAAGTTCCTTAGGACAGGAGTGCTGAAAAAATATGCATTTATAACAATATAAACATTTGGATCAGCTCAAACATTTTGTCTGACTAAAACAGAAAGATGGAAGTGTGTCATTTGATATTGCCTCTTCCTTTCATGTAGACTTTTATTTTACCTGTGGAATACTAAATAAATCTAGTAAATAGTATGTAAAAAAAAATAATACAGTGTGTAAATTAATTTTTCAGTCACACAATACCATGTATAAAGTGGAAATTTTCTATGATTTCAGGATCTATGTTGAATTATTGCAAATGATGGATCATGTTGAAGTGACGACAGTATCACCTAATGAGAGACGGAAACAAAATTTTTGTTAAGTCGAGTAGTAAAAGCTTCTTTCCTAACCTCTACTCAAGAGATATAAGATTGTTGTAACAGACAAGATTATTTTGCAATACATTGAGAAAGGAGGTAATAGTCACTGCAAATTTGGCTAACTTTTTTTTGTGTAAATGAGTTTAGAAGTGGTCTGGCAAGTTAAGAAAATGATGAGGAGCAGGTAGACCATGTTACAGGTAGTTAAGCAGTGTGGCAGAGTAACATGCCCTGAGTACAATTTAGAATGGATGTATTCTAAAGAAGCTCAAATATGAAACTGACAGAGCTTCAGACAACTGACCTAGCACATTGTGTAACTCTAGAGTACTAGCGCATTGTACCAGGTGGGCCATAATAACTGTATTATTCCTATTGGAGATTTGAAACTAAGTGGGTCTGACTGTCAGAAATAAGTCAACCAAAAGCAGCTTTTAGCATTTAAAAATTAGGTATTTGAACTTTCATACACAAATGCACTACATGTTATAGAAAAAAATTGCTAATACGTCTAGAAAACACAGTAAGTGTTCCACAGTGCAGTCCATGTGGATTCTTACATTTCACAGAGGGTTTTCCAGCTGGATATAGCTGACCTATGACCCTGAAGCCTGGCAGTTCAAAAATCAGCTTGCTAAGACACAAGTTTCAATAAAGCAGGAATTACATCTTGTAACTATTTTACTATCAGAAATGTCATGTGTACCAGGAGCTCAGCATGGTGTACCTTGATTCGGTGTGACACGAAAATATTAGACAGCCATTGTAAGGACAAACCTCCAAGCATATCTGTCCCAGTACTGCAAACTGTGTAAACACTGATATGCTAGCCCTAAGGAATGCAAACGAATCTTACCATAAATCTAAGGAAATAATAAGAAATCTTTGTATTCCCACGGAAATTTACCTCAGATACAGTAAAAGATAGTCAGACCAAATAATTTCCAGGTGAAAAATTTGCACCTTGAAAAGCCATGGCTTTCTCTGGCAGAAAGCAAACACTTCATGTTTAATCATCTAGCTCCAAAGCTTGCTAAAATTGTCCTGAATACTTTGTATGACTTTAAATGGGTATTAAATCAGGACAAATTGGAATGATAATGCTTCAGCAGAGGTGAGTGTGAAAAGAGAGCTGAACACATAAATTTGTAGGATGAGGTAAAGAGACATTGAGTCTGAAGTTGGACATAGTAAGTTAATCAAACTGAAGAATAAAAATGTGGGCTACATCTGTCTTAATGTGGGCATCTATGATTTAGATGTCTGCATATGACCAAATCACCGTGATCTCCATTTATAATCCTAATGTTCTAGACTCTTCTCAGAAAGCAATTTGTATTATCCAAATTTAATTGAATCCCACAAAATAAACAAACAAAAAAAACCCCAAAACCAAAAAACAAACCAAAACCCCCAAAATCCAGACACCTTAAAAAAAACATGTTTATGCTATTTTATTGAAGTTTTGATCTACACAGCATATTTCTTCTGTTATGCATGTATCTTAATCTTAATTTCTATTGGACATCTCTCTGTTCACATTGCAAAAACCTAATTATTCTTGCTACCACCCAATGGACACTGCAGTAAGTTATAGGTCAAAAGATTGTTGAATATGAATTACAGTTTGTCAGAAAAAGGTAATGGAAAGAGGAATACAATAGCAGGGATGTGCCAAAAGCCAAAAATAAGCTGGAAGGTGACTTACCATCTTTCTAGCTTATTTCAAAAGCTAGTTAACCCTACAGTTACACATGGAACCCCACAAGAAACTAAATTTGTATTTATGGCCATTCAGTTTTTTGCTTATAATTATAATTATATATATATATATATATATGTATGTATAACGTTAAAGTACTCATATGCACATACAAGCCATTTTAAGTACACAAAAAAATCACTAAATATTTCTCTTCAGTCAAGAATCATATAACATCAGACCTAAAATCCTTACTGCATTAATATTATACTTAGATGATACATTTACCAATGTATAATACAAAAGGACATTTCTAATATTTTTCTGCTGTTCAATATTCCTTCCAAACCTTCCTTGCTAAGATCCTTCATGTTCACTGTAGTGCTAAGAACTTAATTACCTTTACATGATTTAAGAAGTCATCTACAAAAAAACCACCATTTGGGCTGAAATTTTTGAAGACTGCATAGCAAAAATGGGTGACTTTGCAATGAGTAGTATACAGTAGAACTGACAAAAAAATTAAGACTGACTTAGAGCTATTTTGTATGTCTACAGATTTAATGTCAAGTAGTCTACTTTGCCCATTGTTAAATATTTTTCCACACCTAGCTGTAAGGCTAAATAATTGTCCGTGAATTTCTCCATTTCTCATGCTAATGGTCAAAATATTGCTCATCCATTGTCCTTTTCAGTACTGATGTTTACTTGCTGAGAAACAAGATGGTTTTCACTACTGAGGAAAAAATATATTTTTTTAATTTTACTTTTGACAAGGCAAAAATGTTGGATGTGATAAAGGGTAATTTAGAAATAAATATCACCATGGCAACTGTGAGAGCTGGTCTTCAACAACTAGCTAATTCTCAGGAATCAATTATTATTCCTGATGTTAAAATTCATATGCATATATCCCTTGTATAATCCCTGTTTATCCAGATAAATTACATTTCAATTTTTTTTTTCTTGTAGGCATGTCACAAATACTTTAGTTTCTTCTATTCACTGTTGTCAGTGTGGTCTTATGATCATCTCTACATTGTTTTTAAATTCTTCTTATAAACATGGAAAACAAAAGAAAACTTTTCATCAAGCATCAGCTATCCTTCTGTTCATGTCTTTGTTTTTTCTGCCGAGGCTACAATATATTATATTTCTCAGCTGTGTGAAGTCAGAGAGAAAAAAGATGGAATTCTGATATCACTGAAACATATTCAGAGCAGATGTCCCTTGTCTTGCATCAGAGGGCAAGCTAAGCGAATATGAATTGTTATTTTCAAGTAAATAAAAGTGGTAAGTGCAAACTTATCATGTAGGATTCTTTAATTGTTGAATACCCTTCCTAGTAACTTGGCAAAGGTGAAGAATGATGTGGTTTAATTAGCAGCAACAACAGCTAAGCATATTTGGGTTAATCAGGTCTCAGGGATATTGTGAAGAACTTCAAAAAGACTTTGGTGAATAGGTAGCGTTATTCTGGATGAAACAATTTTCATTGAAGGCAAAGTGGTCAATGTTGGAGGGAATAATACGACCTACTTGTGTATGTCTGAGTTCTAAATGAACTGCAACACAAATGAGAAAAACAGAAAGCACCAACACTGACAGATCTATAAAAACTTTTACAGTGGAGGTCATAAAGCGAACAAAATGCTTACCTGAAACAGGATGCACCTAAGAAGGTGGTGAAACTAATACATCAATTCTTGTAATGTTATTATATAAATACAGAAGTATTTCACTAGTTAAAATACTTTTTTTGTTTCTGGTCACACCAACGAACAGATGAAGGGAAAGAAGAAAGTTGTTTTTTTTTTTTTAATTAGATCTTTATAGCAAAATTAATATTCAGTTTCTTCCTGTTCTTCTTAAACCGTATTTACTATTATCAATAATGTCTGCTCTGATTCAGACACATATTCCATGACAATGGGGCTCTGAAAAGAGGAAAATGTCTTTCATTGTGAAGGTGAGAGTAATATGAATGATTGCCAAAGGTACAAATGTAGACACACAAAACATGAGTTCTTTCTATACATTTCAAAAGTGTGGCTCCATGGCTAACCTGCCCAGGAGCCGTCATGCAGGATGTCATGAGTTCTTTATCTCAAGCATCAGCACTGCAACTATAACCCAGTTGGATACAAACCCCATTATGGAATTCCGCTCAATGTGAATGTATCTTTTATTTTCACAAAGACACTATGAACTTTTATTAAAGTTTATATTATGCCCATCCTTAATGACAGTGGAATACTGACTTCCAAGTGAGATCCCCACAGAATTGTCAAACAACTTTTCATTGCCTTCTACTTTGAATGGTATTGCAATTATTGTTTACCCCAAAAAAGTAGTTCAAGAACTGCTGTAAAATTTTCTATTCTCATTCTTTATTTTAAAATATGGCAATGAAAGATGCTTGATAATTTGACACAGATGGTTTGTATTCACTACTTGTAGTTAATTTCTTTTTATGTTATTATTGACAGTTTAATAACGTTATAATGCTCTCTTTGGTAATACAAAGAATCTTTTTTTAAAAAAAAACCCAAACAGTTCAGGCATGTTCAGTAATTACTGTGAACAATGTATTTAACAGTCCTTTAGCATCTGTTATATTGCAAGTCATTTTATTTTGATTATTGAAGTAATGGTTAAAAATGTTGCAGTTAGTGATATTCTATGTGCATAATTCAGTATATTTTCCAAATATTCCCAACAGAAGACAGTCACGAAGGACAACGAAGCTGGTGAAGGGTCTAGAGAACAAGTCTATGAGGAAAGGCTGAGGGAACTAGGGTTGTTTTGCCTGGAGAAAAGAAGACTCAGGGGAGAGCTTATCGCTCTCTACAACTGCTTGAAAGGAGATTGTAGCAAGGTGGGTGTTGGTCTCTTCTCCTAAGTAACAAGTGATAGGACAAGAGGAAATGGCCTGAAGTTGTGCCAGAGGAGTTTTAGATTGCATATTAGGAAAACTTTCTTCACTGAAATTATTGCCAAGCATCGGAACAGTCTGCCCAGGAAGGTGGTGGAGTCCCCATACCACGAGATACATAAAGATGTGATTTAGTGGTGGATTTGGCACTGTTAGGTTGATGGTTGGACTCCATGATCTTAAAGGTCTTTTCCAACCTAAACAATTCCATGATTCTGTGAAGTAAATTATTCATTTTGTCTACTTAACTGTTTCTTTTAAGCATTGAATATTTGAAAAGAAACAACATTTATACATTTTTGGAATCTGTCTCCTATTCTATAAACAATCGGAAAAATGCATGGGGTTAATATTTTTAGAAATACGTGACATAGATGCATTCCTCCATTTCTGTCTCAAAGCAAACAAGCCAGTTCGAGACCAGTTGTTCCTGTACCTATTTCTAGTTAAAGAATCTGTGGCAACAGTTTTAATTCTGGATTACATGAAACAGGCTACCAGTCAAAACTCATTAGGAAAAGCTTCAATCGCCTCCTTTTATTCTCAAAAATTATTTATAGAGAAAAAAAAAAAGGGAAATGAATACAGTTTTGCCAATCCCTTACACAAAATGTCCTGTCTAGGGAAGGGAAAAATCCTTGTAAGGAAACTAAATACAGTTACAATTAAGTATGAAACAATATCAATGTGTGAAACCCTTCATAGGTCAACCACAAAAGGCTTTCAATGGTACTGGGTAGGGTTTAGCTAGAACTCAGAATTTCAGTACCAGTAAACTATCTTGATGTGTGGCTTACATTCCACATCAAAACTATAAATATTATTTTAAATAAAATTTTAATTTGAAGGAATGGAATACAGGTTTAGATATATGTTAATCCATCATAAAGCAAGGGATTACCATACTTAAATCAGACTAGACCAAATGCTATGGTCCTCAGATAAGCCCTACCTTAGATTTTTTTTCCATACCAGTGTGGAGACAAGTTGGAGGTGATGTTAGAAGGGAGGCTGTGCAAAGTCAAGGTAGAAAAATTTACAAACCTTTAGAAATCAGAGACTGGGCCTAAGAGTTTGGTTATTTAAGTCAACCCACCATAAGAATGTCAAAGCCTTAGTACTTTAGGATATGTGGCATCAGTCTTTAATCAGGTACATGGCACCAACAACCAGCTTGCTAATCAGAAGTACCTAGCCGCTGGAATACATTTGTTTGCTTAGTCAGTAAAGATGAAATTTAGGTTCAGCTAACATTACCCAGTAAATTTGTTTCTTATGATATATTTCAACCTTTTGTGATTAAAGATTCTGAGAAACCTGAAACTGTCATTAACAAGTGCTGGTAAATACAACTGGTAACTTTAGTTTCCCAGGAACATTTTGTTCAACTCTGTATTACAGTATCTCTAGGAGATTGAAGAGTCGGGGGGGTGGGTGGGGTGGGGGGGGGGCGGGCGGACGCGGACGTGGGGAAGGAAGTAAGAAAAGCCTTAGTTACTGGGTAAAAATAGAACTGTTGGAACAGAGTGTTATTGATGCTTCTAAAGTTATTGTTTAAACTTCAGATATTTCAGTATTAATGTCTCCTGAAGCTTAAAATCATAAATTGCTGATGAATGTGGTTTAACTTTTTAGTTAGCATCCAACTAAAATGATTAGTATGATTAAAATCCTACTCAGAATGTATAAGGATTTTTTTTAATCTAAATTTCTTAGTTAAGTCCAATTTAATGAGTGTAACATTGGTTTGTATACATTTTTATTTTATATATGTATAAATTTTCATTTAAATCAATGCAGTATCATTCATAGTCTTATTTGTAATACAATTCAATTTTCATTCAAAATTTTTATCAGTGTTTGAAGCTACCACCATACCACACCTTTCTCATTAAACAATGTAAATCCAGAAATTCTAAGATATTAAGCTTTCCAGCATCCTTAATTTTCACTTTTCATAAACTGAGTAAAATTGATAGGATTTTTTTAAATTATTTGTCACTAAAAAATAATTTTTAATAAAAGTAAAACATTTTGCAGTATATTGTTGATTTTACTTTCATATGGTAGTTAAGCAACCTTTTGGTTGCTCATAATTCTCTTGTAATTTATTTTCACTCTTACAGCTTCACTTCTGTTCTTATGCAATACAAATATTATTATCAATACTTTGAGTTAGTTTTCAATTTGTTTTATTAATAAATTTCCTATTTTCATATGCTTTTCATAACAAAATAGAGGAATTTGGCCTTACTAAAATAAGTTTTTTGATTGTTGCAAAAGCAATTTTCCATTTCAACTTATAGTTCTTTCCTTTGTACCTGTATTTGTTACTTAACTGTAGAAATTCTTATTGACAAGAAGCACTAATGTTTGTGCTTTTCTCAAAAACCCATATTAATTAAATTTGGATTGCATTAGTTGACAAATTCACAGTAAAGATGGCTACAAAACTTCCAGTGAAGTCATTTAACTAGAATATACTATTGTACTAAGACTACAGTGTTGGGTTTTTAATTCCTCCCCCCCCCCCCTTCCCCCCAAGTAGTTTGGTTTTTACAGTCTTTATTGACTCAGATTTGTGCAGTGGAATAATGCAGTTCCACAAGACCGAGACATTCAGGACTTCTATCCTCTGCACTATGGAAGTAAAAGCCTGAAAGCACCGAAAAACTCAGGAATTCTAAGTTATTTACTGCAAAGGCAGATATCCTAGCAGGAAAGGATTAGGATAAGCCTACAACTCCAGGACTGACCAGAGTCAATTATTCCAAGGTGGGTAGTCCATCGGTTACAGCTTCAGAATACTTAGCTAAACCAGGACATCCAGGTACATGACCTTTAAATCCATTAGGAAGTTTAATCCAGCTAGGACCCTTAAATAGGCTGGTAGATACGTGGGGGTAGCGCTCAAACCTAAACCTCAAGTTTCAAAAGTTCCAAAGCAGTGTACTGCAGGGTGACTGTTCCAGACTCTGGAAGCTCAGAAAACACTTAAAAATATCTCACATCTTGTCAGATTTTTATTTTCTTACCAACCAATTGTTCTCCAAGGACAGTATAAGTGGTATATCAGTGTACAGATATATGTATGCGTATACTATATATACATATATAATATATAATATTTATTGAAGTAAATCTGAACTTTATCACAGAATGACAGAATATATCTAAAAGCATTTCCAAATACATCCCCACAGTACCTCTGAGCAGTTGATGTCTGACTGGAAAGAAGCTTCAATTTTTAAGGTAAATATGTTTGTCTCTTTACTGTGAGGCCCTGATGAGACTACTCTGCTGAAGTGCATCTCCAGTCACAAGAGATAAATCAACCATAGGCACAAGGTAATTTGTCAAACATGCAGTTAACATTTGTTTTTTAAAGTTATAAGTACTGAAGATTAGTTCTGCAGGTAGAACTAAGGCTATTTGTTGTCCTTATGATTCAAGATCTCTAGTAGACTAATCTATCAATGAATTTATTTTTCCTATTTTAATATGTTTAACAAAGCTTTTCTGATCCAAAATCTTTTTTTAAGAGTGTTTCACTGCTATCTTAAAGATTATTTAGTTGGCACAATTAAAAGTGCTCAAAAAAGAAAAAATATTTTTCTGGGCAGTCAGATTTTGAAGTCATTACTTTGGATCTAACCACAGGTGGTGATGTGGTAGTTTAAGAGTTAGAGGGAAAACTGCAGATCAGAGTTGACTATGAAAGGGAATATTTTGTTCAAAATAAGAGATAAACAGCATCAGAGTTAGGGAATTTTTTGAAGGATATGTAGAATGAGGAAATACCTATAGATACCTCATTAATGTCTCCATTTCACACACCTATTCAGTCTCATATGATGAAAAACTATAGATGTAGTAGCATAATAGAAAATTATAATATCTTTTTATCCTTTTTTTTTTTTAGTTTTAAAATAAATAAATAAAAGCCCACTGCAATTTAACAATAGTGGTATAAAATATTCTAAAATTATTTAGAAGTTTCACATGCAGCACTCAGAAGAAATGACGCAGAATAATTCCCTACCAGCAAGTGTATATTTATACACATGAATAAGTAAAAATCAAAGAAGTACATAAACATGTTTTTATTCTATAGTTGTAGACCAGGGTACTGGCCTCCAAGTAACAGTATTTGAAAATGGGGGAGAATGTGGCATCACAGCATCTCTCCCAACACGTGACTTGGAACATACACTACTCCAGATGGTAATAACAGAAAAGGAGTTACAATCCCGTAGTACCATGTGTAATTTGTTCTTGCATGATATGTGAACTGCTGAATTCTTTCATATCTCATTGAGTGTGTACAGGAATGTAGGGGCTCAAAATTTTATTTTCTGGATGCTGTGGAAGAGACCGTAGGAGAAGCAATCTGGCTTATCTTTAGTATGTCATTTCACAAAATGCTTCAGGACAAAATGTGCTGAAGAATGCATATTTTGTGTTCTCTAAGGAAAGGTCAAAACCTTCACATAGTAGGGAAAAACCAGTTGTAAAATGAGTCAAAGAACTTTAGAGTTATGTAGATTTTGGAAATTTCAGGGTCTACCAGATCTGAGAAAAGCTGAGGGTACACAACACCTATAAGAAAAATCTCTTAAATAACAATCCTCTGTGAAACTAGAAGTCAGTGGATATCATTTCAGCTTTTAAATAACAGAGTTAGTCTCTGATGCTGAAAACAGGCATGCACATGTCACCCTTTATGCAGGTGAATGAGGGTTCACTCATCTGTTTGATGTGTTTGAGTGTGTTTTTATGATTGAGGCTTTACTGTGAAATAGTTAAATTTTTGTTGCACATTTAGAGAAAATCTGACAAATAACCAATTAAACCGTACCTATTTGCATTTTCAAGCGTTTAAATGGGATTATTTTAGATTTACAGTCTGGAAAAAGGACAAAATAGGATTTCAAAAACTGTAACGAAAGTTTTAAATCTCCAAACATCTTGTGCTATCTGCCTCACAGTTTCCCTTGGATTAAGGCCAACAAAACAACTCTGTGAACTTCCTGTTTTATCCTGAAAATTCAGGAAGACCACGCTCTTGGGCTTTTTGAGCCCCAAAGGCTAGCTACAAATACCTGCCCAGAAATTATTTATGACAATATAGACACATCAGTATGATGAGCTTTCAGTCAACTGATCAGCTTGCATTTTGAAAGTCATACTCACTGGAAGTCTAAATGAAGTAATAAACAAATAAATTAATTAATAATAAACTCACAGTTAGCTAATTATACAACCAGTTTCTGTTTCTGTTTCAAAAATTACTCTGAACTGGGTCAAATGTTTTGTTCTGTATGTTTATAGCCCATTCTATGTTTATCCCATAATATCATTCTGACTTTTTCACAGTAATGTCTGTTAAGTGTATCAGGAGGAACAGTGTCATTTTTCATCTTCATAGGATAAGGAAAAAGATGGACAGAATAGGGAGTGAGAAGACAGTGTGAAATTAGAATTTGTGCAAACCCTTGAAAAGGCTTGCTGTCATGTTCTACATATGACGTAAGTTACATTGCCTCTGCTCCCTTTCCATCAGCAATTAATTTGTTTCTTATTAATGTAGTTTAAGACATCACCTTAGCATGGAGTTGACGTGAGACTGCCAAGCTGGATTAGTTAATTTTGTTTAAATATCAGATGAGTCAGAAAATCTTGTTCTCTTGCTGAACATAAATCTTAGAAGAAGGTTTCACGTAGTAATATTCTTTGTCATTTAGTACAAGAAAACTTGGTTTTTCTAATATTCAGAAACTTACTATTTCTTCAGACAGTGTAGGTAGTAAATTTATTTTGTCTAGGACTTGGAAAATACAAATAAAATTAAAAGGGATTAAAAGTCTAAGTAAATTAATTTAAAATTTGTAACGGGATATATGCAGATGGTTTTTCTCCAATACTTGCTCAAATATCTAGTGCAAGTTTAAAAAACAGATAAAATAGGAAGTGAGTTTAAAATTTGCATTTTAAATGTACTGATAAGTGTTACCTAACAGGCCCCAGAGGTCATTCCTTTGTGCGGAAGAGGTATATGGCTTATTCCTGCTTAAAATCAATTATTTGTTTAACAAGTCCATCAAAAGTACTGATGTAGTAACATTGTGCTTACTACCACACCTGTCTCTCTCAGAGCACTGAGGCTGAGATTCTTAGTTTTTCTTTAGTGGGACCTATTTGTTTAATCCTTGTGTTGCAAGATAGCCAAACATCTGACAGGAAACAAAGGTTCTCTAACACTTTTCTAATGGTGTCACATTATTTCCTTCCATTAAATTTCAGATGAATGACTGATTTAATTTTTACTTTATGGTGCAGCAGAATAGCTGTTAGTAGGTCCGGTAGCCATCCATAGCCCATGTTTCTATTATGAGCATTTAATAGCATTTAATGTCACTACATACGTGTAGTAGATCTTACCATCACAATACTGATAGCAGTAAAATGTCTTAAGACACAACTGTATGACTATTTCATGTACTAAACTCTTTTATGGTAGCCCTTATTTTCTAAATAAATACACTTTTCACCATGGAAGTGTTTACCTGTCACCATCCATCATGATCATTTTAATAGTATCTCCTGTTGACCTGATCATCTGGACTGCCTACTGCAAACCTTTACTATTTTGCAGGCCATTAGTTTTACAAATTTTAATTGCATATAGTTTTGACAGCTTTAATTTTCCTGATATCCTAGAGAGATCTTATCAAAAGATGGCAAATTATTTCAATTAATGCTGCAATTGGTGCATTAGGTGGGACTGCACAGTTGGGGAGAGATACAAGAAAGAGAAAAGTTTAAGAAGTTATCTGAATCTAAATTCAAGCTTAGGGTTAAATGTGACATTAATCATAGCCTTCGGAAACAGATAGGCAGTAACTGGTATTAGTCTTCCCTAAGTTGTAAACATATCTTTTCAGATAAGTTCCTCCGTGGTAATTTCTCTCCTGATGTTTTGTGGATGAAGCAATTTAGTATACTTACAGTCTAGGTTTTGTTCAACTAAGCAAGACAAAAATAAGCAAAGTTTGGTTCCTGTAATTTTCTTTTGTTCCCAGTCACTGTTTATTTCATTAACAACTTCCACAAGGTTCATCAGAGCTTTTCAGTTTAAACTGTTGTAGTCCAAGTCATCATCCCTTCTGGGTACAATTGAAGAAATCTGAAATATGGCAACACACTAAAATTTTTTGCAACACCTTTCAAACTGAAAGGAACAATACATTAACTTCCTTGAAGAAAGGAAATAAGTGCTGTTAAAATCAGGTTAAATGTATGTGTTTTGGGGACTGATCTCTTAAAAACCATTTTGGCTTATAGCCAGCTGCTTCCATACCATTTTGTACCTGTAACACACTTACTTCTTCTGTATCACAGAGGTAAACGGAAGGCAAAACAACGCTTACTGAAAACTTTTGGGTTTGCCTTGTCATGTTCTTTTATTACCTTTGTCATTGCAAAGCTATGTACTAATCTTTCTTGAGAGCCTATAACCTTCCAGTTCCTTTTTTGACATCACAGCTATTTTTCTGCCAGTGTAGTTTAACATCCATAGCTATTGGAGCTTCAAAGTCATCAGCTGACAAGCTGGTGTTTGAGATATATATGTGAACTGCAAGGAGGAAGAAAAGCTCTTAGTTAAAAGGAAACAGAAAATAAATGCACTGTTAATCAAGAATGGTTTAAAAAGCAACCTCTGTTTTCAAATTAATAGAATCGCCTCATTATACAGGCAACTGTGTTAACCCAAAGTGCTTTGATTTGTTTTTATTAAACAAACGCACTTTGTCTCCTTGATTAATAATTATAAAATCATTAAACAAACAAACAAACAACAAACTAGTTTCACATTATCTTATTTGAAATAAAAGACAGTTTTTAATAGACTATGTAGAAATGTTTAAGATGCAGGTGAGGGATTCCACTTGTAGTGATGCATACTGACATTTTAAGGCATGAAAAGGTCTCAAGATGGCAGAATTAATACAATCAAAAGTGCACATACATTCTCTAAAAATGGTGATGGTTGGTTGCTTGTGTAAAATGCAAGAAACAGTTTTCACTAAGCAAGCTGGCAATACCCTTCAATATGGCACTCAAGACAAAGTTCATAGGAGAATTATACTCTCCCATTTCACATGCACTCTTCTGTTTCCACTCCACACCTATTCCAACCACGTTGCTGGTCTTAACCATGGCAGCCATTCTCTGTTGCGGAATATTATGTAAGGTGAATTCACATTCTTTTGTGACAGATTTTTGTTTTTGGTTTTTGTAGGACTGAGAAGTTTTAAAGTCCTGCTTTTTTATAAAGCAGGTAAGCATGCTAATGCTGGAAGTGAACACGAAAAAAAGGACGATTATTCCTTTTCTGGAAGCTTTGCAAATTTCATGTAAAGTTGCTAAATTGCTTTCATTCAAAATCATTACATGAATTTCCTGTATACTCATAAGTATTTTGTGACAACAAAACTTAAATTTTTCTTTGAACAAATATTTCACTAGAAGAAAAAAAACCCACAACCCAATAATTCTATGAATAACTTTCCAGATGGCTGCATTTATGGGAAAGAGGAAAGGAGATTGTCAATCTGAAATGATGCTACCATAATTCATAAACAAAACTAGATGAGTTAATGTCATAAGGCCACTGATTAGATTTTCCAGTGCATATTTGTGTATAGGTTAAGCAAGGATACCAGACAGAGGTCCAGCTGATATAGATTCTTTGATATTTAAAATTTCTACTAAGGAAACTACTGTATTGTAACTATCTCTACTGCCATTAAGATTAATATCTTTCACTTAAATTATTTCAATCTGCTTTTTCATATTTATTTAAAAGTTAGTAGTATGTGCTCTGGGTTTGGGTTTTATTTTGTTTTGTTTTGTAAGCTGTGGGGTGGAGTGGGGGTGGGGATGTTTCTTCATATTAAATGGGCTAGAGTTCTGGAATCTGGAATAAAGTTCCAGAAAATGAAGAGAACTTGAAAACCTTCATTTTTGAGTCATATTATTCTCTTTTGTTCTGTGACACCTAAAAATGTTTTGTCTGTTTCTTTACCATTGCTGGATGATTAAAAGACAGATTAAAAGTGTAAAAATGTCAGCATCACAGAAATAGTTTTGGCAACTACATGGCTAGTTATGTTTTAATTAATAATATTAAGGGACTTTCTTCATGTTTTCATCTAATTACTCTTTATTTGAGTAACTCTTATAAATAGTAATGGAACTAGAATCTTTGGCAGCAGGCTGGCCAACTTGGTGAGGCAGGATTTAAACTGAAGGACTAGGGGGAGGGGTCCAAAGTGGCAATGCTCACACCATCACATCCAAGTGGGGAATAATCCAGGCCAACCTGATTAGTGACAATTGTTCCTTAGCTGCCTCCCAAGATGTGTACCAGAAGTCCAGCCACCTCAAGGGTGTGTGTGACCATGGCGGATCCTCTTGCACCCCTCCTGAGAAACCTGCGTGCTCGATTACCTCTCCCAAATGCCTGTACACCAACAGACAGGAAGAATTAGAGATCTGTGTGTGGTCACAGGGCCTTGATCTCATTGCAGTTGCAGAGACATGGTGGGATAGCTTGCATGACTGGAACGCTGTCATGGATGGCTATGTACTTTTTAGGAAAGACAGGCCAGCAAGGTGAGGTAGTAGAATTGCTCTTTATGTGAGGGAGCAACTGAAACGTATTGAGCTTTGGCTAGGGGTGCATGAAGAATGAGTCGAGAGCTTATGGGTAAAGATTAATTGGCAGGTTAACGTGTGACATTGTTGTGGTATTTATTACAGGACACCTGATCAGGAAGAGGAAATCAGTGAGGCTTTCTACAAACAGCTGGAAAGGCCTCATCATTACAGGCCCTGGTCCTCATAGGACTTCCACCCTGATATCTGCTGGAAAGACAACACAGCTAGGCACACACAAAACTCAAGGAGTTTCCTGCAGACCACTAATGATAACTTTTTGATGCAGGTGGAGGAGAAGCCAATGAGGCAAGGTGCACTTCTGGACCTAGTATTCACAAACAAAAAAGGACTGGCTAGGGATGTGAAGGCTGGGGACAGCCTTGGCTACAGTGACCATGAGGTGGTGGAGTTCAGGATCCTGCATGGAGGAAGCAGGGCAATAAGTAGGATTGCAACCTTGGACTTCCAGAGAGCTAACTTTGGCCTATTCAAGGAGCTACTTGGAGGAATCCCATGGCTTAGGTCCCTAGAAGGTAGGGGGATCCAAGAGAACTGGCCAATATTCAGGCATCACTTCCTCCAAGCTCAAGATAGCTGCATCCTCATGTGTAAGAACTCAAGCAAAGGGGGCAGGAGATCTGCACGTGTGAGTAAGGAACTTCTGGCAAAAGTCAAACAGAAGAAGCATGTTTACAGAATGTGGAAAAAGGGACAGGCCACTTGGGAAGAATATAGGAACATTGTCAGAACATGCAGAGATGTGACAAGGAAGGCTAAGATCTGTTTGGAATTAAATCTGGTGAGGGAAGTCAAGGGCAACAAGACGGTCTTCTTCAAGTACATCATTATGAAAAGGATGGCTAGGGAAAATGTGGGCCCCTTGCTGAATGAGGTGGGTGCCCTGGTGACAAAGGACACAGAGAAGGCGGAGTTACTGAATGCCTTCTTTGCTTCAGTCTTTACTGCTAAAGCCAGCCCTCAGGAATTCCAGAACCCAGAGGCAAGAGAGAGAGTCTACAGAAAGGAAGATTTTCCCCTGGTCAAGGAGGACTTAGAGGGTTAGAGATCATTTAGGCAAACCTGACACCCACAGATCCATGAGCCCTGATGGGATGCACCCCTGAGTGCTGAAGGAGTTGGCAGATGTTATTGCCAAGCCACTCTCCATCATATTTGAAAGATCATGGACAGGAGGAGAGGCACCTGAGGACTGGAGGAAAGGCAGTGTCACACCAGTCTTCGAAAAGGGCAGGAAAGAAGGACCCAGGAAAGTACAGGTCCATCAGCCTAACCTCTATCTCTAGAAAGGTGATGGAACAGCTCATCCTGGAGGTCATGTCAAAGCATGTGGAGGAAAAAATAAGTTTATCAGGAACAGTCAACATGGATTCACCAAGGGGAAATCATGTCTGACCACCCTAATATCCTTCTGTGATGGAATGATTGGTTGAGAAGATGAGAGGACAGTGGTGGGTGTTGTCTGCCTTGACATTGTCGCCCATAACATCCTACAGGTAAGCTCAGGCAGTGTGGGTTAGGTGAGCGGACAGGGAGGTGGATTGAGAACTGGCTGAATGGCAGAGCTCAGAGGGAATGTGATCAACGGTGCAGAGTCTAGCTGGAGGCCTGTAGCTAGCAGTGTTCCCCAGGGGTCAGTACTAGGTCCAGTCTTGTTCAACTTATTCATCAATGACCTGGATGTAGGGACAGAGTGGACCCTCAGCAAGTTTCCTGATGACACAAAACTGGGAGGAGTGGCTGGTACACCAGGAGGCTGTGCTGCCATTCAGTGAGACCTGGTCAGGCTGGAAAGATGTGTGGAGAGGTATAGAGGAATTATAGAGGAATTAAGGCAGGTTAATTAACATTTATAATATACAGCTATGGCTTGCTTCAGGGGTGGAGGATTGGCTGACATGGATAATGTGCAGCTGTGGCTGGTTCCTGCTAAGTAGTTAAATAGCTCTAAGGGGTATGGAAGGGGAGCACTGGGTGAAGAGACCTGGAAGAAGCAGAGGGAGAAGAAAGAGTGCCCTGGATGTAGGAGAGACACCAGGAGAAGCAGGGAGAGGAAGGGGGCCCAGATGAGGAGAAGCTGGCTTGAAGAGAGCCCAGGGAAGGAAGACTCTGGATGCAAAAGAAGCAGGGTAGACTGGCCTGAAAAGGCTGAAGAAATAGCACAGACAGTAGATGAACTTTTGAAACCTTATAGGGGATTGCTGGCTGTGCCAGGGCAAGGTGCAGGGACTAGTTATTGAAGTTAACCTGGTATGTGATGGTAAAAGCCTTGTTGCAGCTGGTTAGTTTTGGTAGTGCTGCAACAGAGAGGAACCTAATGAAGTTCAACACAGGCAAGTGTAGGGTCCTGCACCCAGGGAGGAAAAACCTCATGCACCAGCACAGGCTGGGGGCTGACCTGCTGGAAGGCAGCTCTGTGGAGAAGAACCTGGGAGTTCTGATGGACCCCAAATTGACTGTGACCAGCAGTGTGCCCTTGTGGCCAATAAGGCCAGTGGGATCCTGGGATGCATTAGGAGAAGTGTGGCCAGCAGGTTGAGGGATGTTATCCTTCTCCTCTGCTCTGCCCTGGTGAAGTCACATTGGGAGTATTGAGTCCATTTCTGGGCTCCCCAGGTCAAAAGAGACAGGGAACTACTGGAGAAGGTCCAACAGAGGATTACAAAAATGAGGATTGCAGTGTCTCTCTTATAAGGAAAGGCTGAGACAGCTGGGTCTGTTTAGCCTGGAGAAGAATGGGAGGGGTGGGTGTCAAGAGGATGGGGCCAGGCTCTTTTCAGTGGTGCCCAGCAAGAGGACAAAGGGCAATGGGCACAAACCAAAACAAAGGAAGTTCCTTCTGAATATGAGAAAAACTTCCATACTTTGAGGGCTACAGAGAACTGGGGCAGGCTGCCCAGAGAGGTTGTGGACTCGTTAGAGATACTTAAAACCTGCCTGGACATGATCTTGTGCAATTTACTCTAGGTGAACATGTTTTAGCAGGGGGTTAGCCTAGATGATCTCCAGAGGTCCTTCCAACCCCAACCATTCTGTGATTATGTATAAAAGCAGAGTATAAATAGTAATTTTAGTAATTCAACTATCATAACAACATTCCAGGTAGATGAATATATAGATCAACTCTACAGTATACCTATTGGAAATGTATCAGTAGCTAGATACACATTTAGACCCGCTAACACAGATTTCTTTCCCGTGGAAAAATTCAGTGGTTCCAGGATTACAGCTTTCTATGTCCTGGTTTCAGCTGGGATAGAGTTGGTGTTCTTCTTAGTACCTAGTACAGTGCTGCATTTTGGCTATGATGTGAGGACAATGTTGATAATGCACTAATGTTTTTAGTTGTTACTGGGTGATGTTTATACTAAATCAAGGACTTTCAGTTTCTTGGACCCTGCCAGCCAGAGGGCTGGGGGGACACAGGAAATTGGGAGGGAATATGGCCAGGACAGGTGACCCAAACTAGCCAAAGAGGTATTCCATACCATATGATGTCATGCTGAGTATATAAACGGGGAAAGAAGAAGGAAGCAGGGGGGGCATTGGCATTATGGTGTTTGTCTTCCCAAGTAACCATTACATGTGATAGAGCCTAGCTTTCCTGGGGATAGATGAACACCTGCCTACCCATGGGAAGTAGTGAATGAACTCTTTGCTTTGCATGCGTGGCTTTTGCTTACCTATTAAATTGTTGTAATCTCAACACTTGAGTTTTACATTCCTTTCCAATCCTCCTTCCTATCCCTCGGGGGGGGTGGGGGGTGGGGCGCAGAGGGGCTGCGTGGGGGGAAGTCAGCAAGAGGCTGTGTGGTTTGGTTGCCCGCCAGGGTTAAACCATAACATACAGCAACCTCTATTTAACAGCATGGCCTCACTTTCTCTCAGATACCTCTGGGTTAGCTTGGATGAAAACCTGAGGTTGTATTTACTTGCCAACCATCAACAGTCACTTCTTGGATATCTTCAGCTCAGCATTTCTCCCTTTCACCCAATGATCACCTGCCATTTTCCCTTTTATTCCTCCTATTGGTCACCCTTGACATTTTTCGCTTTCAGCTCATATATCCCACAGGAATCTGAACACCAAAAGTTCCTTTGCCATAATCTTTATTTTAGCCAATAATTTTTGTCTCCAGTCCCTTTCTTTTCTGGTTTTTCTCCCACAATATCTTCTCTAGACTCTAGATCCCTGGCTGTCAAGTCCTGCAATATATTAAAAATGTAGCTGAAAACCATATCTCTGTTCCTTTTGTCTCAGTTGCATGTGGGGTGAGGCTTTATTACTGAGAATTTCTGATTCACTGACATATGTTCAAGAGGCTTCTTTGGACCTCAAATACTGTTCACAGTTCCACTTGTCACTTTCCAAGCTCTTGTCTTGTACCACACTACTGATGTGCCAAGGATGATGTTCATCAGTCTTACTATCTCTGTCCTGCAAAAGTTTATGTACTTCTTGCTATGTTGCATTTCATTTGCCCCAGTTCATTCAGACTCTATGATTTCTAGAACTTCCTTCTTTCAGAATCACTTCTCTGCTGTGACACCTAAAAGAAATCAGTTGATCAAAACTATTAGATTGTAACAGGAAAAGCAGAAATAGTAAAATGTTTAAACAAAAAGCTGCACTAAGCTATACCAATAATTAACTTGCATACTCATAGGCTCTTATTAACATTGACGTCCTGTACATGATCTTAGGAATAGAGTGCTGCACTGGAAATCCGAAAACCTTGGTTCTGGCTGTGGCAGGATATGTTCTATAAACTGTGATTTTCATTTAAAGTAGGTATATATTATTGAATGGGATCACCTTATTATAACTAGCCTTAGCATTTATGGGTAACCCTGACGTGCGTAACTATTTGTGAAGGTTTTTGAGACTATTTACATTACATGTCATTTATTGCCCACCAAGGACCACTTAGAATTATCATGTAGGAATCAAACTCAAATATGTGTTAAGATTAATAAAAAACTACAGGGGGAAGAAAGCAAGGGCACCTTCAGAATCAGAAGACTCTGACAAATGGTAGAGAAGAAGAGTGAAGTTTATAGGTAAGCATAGAATTTGGGACAGTTCTCACATAAGAATAAACTAAAAATTTGATGTGAAATGTAAATTCCCTCTTGACTCAAAATAGGATGACCAGTCTATCCTTGAGATTAGGAGCAGGATATTGTAAGTGTTGAAATTCTACTGATGAGCAACAGTACAGATAACACTATTTTCAGCCTTCCAGATGCAACTTCTCATTGACAACTTAGACTAATACATCTGATATAACTGTAACTTTTGTTTGCTTACACTGTTACTAAATCAATGATGCTCTGATTAAAATATTTCAGAATATATAGTAGCCATTTACCTCAATAAGACCTTGTGATTTTAGAATTTGTTGTGAAGCTTGCTAAAATGGGAACCAATGCAAAACCTTAAAAAATATAGTAAAAGGTAAAGAAAAGGAATAGAAAGCTTCAACACTCAAGGTATTAAGAAAAAAAAAGGGGGGGGGGGGGGTTAAAAAAAAGCTACAGCAACAAAACCTGGCAAAATATATTACTGAATATAATTTCTGAAAATTCTAATAGCTAGAATTGTTCATAGTAAAAAGATATAACTGTGAATAAACTAGAAACTCTGTTAGCCTATTTCTATCAGTGGGACATGCTAGAATTATTTGAAAGCAGTGAAAAATGAAGGAACAAAAAAGTATCAGGATATATTCACCACTGTCACCTTCAAATTAGTTAACTATGCTATGGAGTTACACAAAAACAATACTTTTTTTTTTCAACAAGTATCTACTGTAGCTCTGGATCAATGTTCATCCTTGTAAGAACTTTCTGACAGACAACACATACATTGGTTTCATATAAAGCAAAGGGAGTGAGTTTTTTGTTGGCAAACAAGAAAAAATATATATGCAATTTCCAAAATAAGAGTGGAAATATGATTCATAATGACACTTTCTGTGGAACAAGAACTTGCTCGCTAAAGAGAAATATTGGTGTGGTAAAACCTTTGCAATCCTCAGACAAAGCTTTGCTATAGACAGCTAAGCTTAACATACTTGCTGGGAAGCTGATATATGTCCATAACAGACTGAAAGTGGTAATTGCATTGTGCATTGAAGCTTTATGTAGAATATTTTCCCACTGTTCATATTCTGCCTAAACAGAGGTGGCACAGCTGTAGTTTGATCCTTTTATACACCTGGAGACTTTGTACTGTGGTCCACCACTGGTATTGTTTTTGTTGTCCAGAATGCTTAAAAGTCACTCTGGATGACAGTGTGTACTGAAAGATGGAGGAGAAAATAACAAAAAAACACCCCGGCACAAACATAAGGCAAGTATCAGCAGCTCTCTGCTTACAGAGTATATAGAGATAAAAGATTATAAGCTTTTTTCTTAACCAGTGATAAAACAGATTGTCCTACCATAGTTTCTTTAATTTAAACAGATATTTCTTATTTTAAATCAAAATATTTTGCTTCAATCATCTATTTGTGTGCTATTCAGAATGCCAAGTCAAATTGTACAAAATAGTTACATGTTAGAGTATTAAGTGCTCTTTAAGAGAGTTTTTAAAGTGTATAGCTTGAAACATTATTAAAATGAAGTTTTTGTATTTTTTTATATTATCATGACAGATGTCATTATATCAAAACCATTAAGACAGTACTTAATACCAATATATGTATTGTTACTGTTCTTTGAATACTAGAATTCTGCTTAAACCTTCAATAACGAAAAAAGTGATTAGGCTTAGTTTAAAAATCTTACTAATCTGTAATAGCGTGTGTCAGCTCTTAAATTACATTATGTTGCATTATCTGTAATTGGCTACATTACAAGTTTTTTTTCCTTTATCTTTACCTGTCTACATCAAATATTCAAGACAATAATGGCTGAAATCAGCCATTATGTTTTAAAGTATAATGCAATAATAGTGAGTATATATTTAAAGACACAGCTTTTCTAACAAAACCTTGTTACTAATTAATTACTGATCTAAATTTCTCCCTAAACACTGTTTCTGTTATTGTAGAACTGGGGCAAGGCAGGAGCTTTTTTGGCATTTCAATTGAAATGGTCAGTAGTATTAAAGTATTAGTGCCTAGGAGAAATAAACTACAGGGAAGATTGCGCTGCAAGGATCTACAAATCTTTGTCCTGAAGACAGACAATTCCTAAAATATTCTTTTTCTGTTTTTTTTTTTTGTTGTTGTTTATTTTTTAAAATGTTACTGTATTAACTATTTTTTTCAGGTTTATGTTAGTAACTATTTAATATTGCTAAGTAGTCTAGGTCCAATTATGGACCTAGATCCCATTGCATTAAATTTTGCATGAAAGCAGAAGAAAAAAATGTCCATTTCTCAGCCAATTTACAATTTAAGAGTATGATTAGTCTCAGTTTAATCTCAGTTACCTTTAGCTGTCCAATGCTAGACTTCTAAGTTAAGCTTTGTTCTGTATTCCAGGCTAGGTTCTATCTATGAACTCTGGAGTATGATCAATAAATGAGTCATTTACCTCCCTACTCCAACTAGAAAGGGAGCAGAGATGACTTGCTTAGAATAGGTGTGTATCTAATTTTTAGACAGATGATGTTAGATAACCCTTTCCCTAAGCATACTATAAGATAAAGCAAATCAACACAGACAAAAACCTGTTCAGACTAAAAGGAAACGCTGAGACAATGTTAGCTGTAAAGATCAGCAGTGACCTCAAAACATCATTTGCTTGTTACTTTTTTCCTAAGCATCATAGCAAAAGAGAAGTATCAATGGGAACAATGAGTAAGTGTCTTGTGCATGCTGCTGTGAAATAGCAATGATGAAGAGGAGTGGCAAGGGAGCAATCAGGAAGAATCACTTACCCACTTGTTGAATTTCTAATGCAGGACTGGATATAGGATCAGAATCAGGAGACAACCTCTCAATACTGAGTGAAGAAAGAAAGCAAGAGTCTGAAAATCCTTGAAAGAGAAAACAGGTTTATGTTTGACTCAATATAGAAGATACTACTGAGGGAATGAAGAATAATATTATAGTCAGAGGTCAAGATGAAAAAAAAAAATATTTGCAGCAGAATTCTTAATGGATAAAAGTAGAACAAGATGTGTTTGTCAAGCCAAAGAAAAAGACTATTGAATAACCAAAGAAGATGTTAGGCTAGCCTTCAGGCATGTGGATTCTCCTTGAACATGTTGGCCAATAAGAATCTGTAAGACTGAAATGTAACCAGGGTAAGACGACCAAGAGAGCTTGCATTAACTAGAAAAGTATAGACTTCTGTGACATTCAAGGTGGAATTAATTTACCTGACTGTAAACTTTAAAAACACTTGCATATAGATGAGCTTCCTTTTTTGGCAACAGATGGTAACAGGCAGTTTTAGAACAGAATTCATCTCGCCTTAAAAGAAGGAAATAACTGAAGCAGCTTAAGGAGAAGATGAAGAACTCTGAATCTGAGCTGACAGTTAACTATTTGTATGAAATGCCAAGACACAGACTAAAAGTTTTAAAAGTCAGCATACCTGGTCTAGAAAGACGTACCAGTATGAATGATTCGGAGGCCTCTTCTAGAATATTTGCTTCAAATTTATTACACAGCAAAGCAAGCTTTCTCCTACATGCCAGTTTTGTTCCACCAGTCTAACCACAGGCCACGTGGGCTATGCAGCTATTGGCTTTATTAGCATTTTCACCTCCCATGATTACACTATGTGCCTGCATACAGAACAGCTCTAGAGCTTTATATTTTGAACAGCAAAGCAAGGTGACTGACACTTCTGTGTCCCTTACATAGGCCATTCAAAAACTGTGAATGAACTTTCCTGTTTTTTGCAAAGCACTAGAATGAAAACAAGCCATAGTATTTAACTGATTTTCTTGTACAGTAATAGAAAATTCTGAACCTGAGCTACAAGCGGTTTCAAGACTGAAAGTATTTTGCTACCTTTGAAGTCATCCAAATTTTTGGTAATGGAGGATATTTCATGTTTTAAAATATCCAACTGATTACTGGGAATGTTTATTGAAAGGCTTCTCTATTTTTTTTTTAATATATATGCAATATATTTTAGATATATAAAGTCAAATACACAGATGATGTAAAGCAACACAATGCCAGAAAACTAAATAGTGTTACTTAATTTTAAAACAGCTGTAGATCTGGCCCTTAGCTAAATTATGCTCTGAATCTGACTTTTTTTTTTTTTTTTCAGCAATCTGAATTAGGTTTTACTTGGAAAAATTGAGCTTCATAATATAAAGATATTATACATATATTATGAGTAAAACTAAACAGATTTTGAAACAAAGTTTAATGAGAAACTATGCAATAAACTGATTTTCAAACAAAATAAGAATATAACATGATTGTGGCAGTCAACACAGAAAGTCAATTTAGTGTCTCAACAGTACAGAAGTAAGTGTAATGGAAGTCTAATCCAAAAAGGGAGAAAGGTAAGCAGGTTAACCTTACTGGAAGGCTGCTGTGATAAGTACAAGGGGAAATGTATTCCAGTTGGATTCAGGGTACTAGAAAGAAACGTTGCATTTCCCTAAGCTTTAAAATGTTTGTTTTTGTTTTTTTTTTTCTTTAGACCTTTTCATAATTAAAAAAAAATATTCAGTTTTAATCCAGATTTACTTCCCAATAGCCTGATTAAGCATTTAACTATGATTAGTCTCAGACTTGTGCAAATAAAGACTTGTTAGCAGAAAGTCAATTCAATACAGTGAATTTAGTTTTTCCTCCTTTTCCTCTAATCACTAAAATAAAAACTAGTAATCTTAAAATCAAGATAAACTAGTAGTTTCTTATTGCTTAAAATCAAGATAAATTAGTAGTTTCTATTTATTTTTCTCTCTCTTTCGGAAAATGCATAAATCAGTAAACACATTTAAAAGTCTAATGTTCTCTTAAAATCATCTCAACTCACTTCTAAATTTGTAGCTGCTTAGTTGAAACCCAGCATTTTCCAATTTATAGCATTTGACCTGAAAACTTCTGAACATACCACAACTTCGTTGTGACTTGAGTGAGCAAAAGACAAGAAACAATGTGGATAAAAAGCTTAGAGGAGATAACAGAGTAGGGACAATGAAGGAGAACAGAACAGTGAGTGCAGTGCAACAGAACAAAGGGAAGGAGGGCACTGCTCTTGCCTGCAATGGCAGATATATAGATCATTATTTTTAAAAGAGGGTGAAAAAGAGGGCAAAAGAAAGACCTAGAGAGGAGACAAAATGAAGGAAAGAAACAAATAGGTACCAAATGTGAAAGGCACTAGAAGGAAGAAAAGCTATTATAGGCCAATTTTTCCCTTCTTAATAAATAAATTAACAAAGGCTGTTGAATTTATGAATAAAATTTTAAACTTACACGTACATCTGTGTTAGTAAACTAGGTAGTATACCTGGCATTGTTCACCAACGCTGCGCTCTGGTATGGATTGGCTCATACCCAGACTGAGATGTTCCTTTATTTTCCAAGATAGAATGGCAACATCCAAATTGCCTGTTAGGAATGTTTCCTTACTCATGCTCACTCTTCAGTGGTGCTTGAAAACAACTAGGAATGTTTATATGAGCTGAAATGATCCTACAGAACTTTCTAACAATTTAGCAATACAGATGATAGCATCCCCATGCACACTAATGTTCCTTGGTATTGTTTAATTTACTGACACAAATTCAGATACAAAATCTATGAGAATCTTTCCATGATGAATCTACCATGAGGTAGAAAGACCTTCAGCCATGATACAGTGAGCATTTATACATCTGTGGTTTTCTGTGCAGGTAAAGTAGGTAGTTCCATTGGTATTGCTAATCTCAGTAATGTTATGAACACGTTTATAGGATGAAGTTTTTAAAAACTAAGATTTATATTCTACCCTCAATTTCAAAGTTCACACAATGAATATTTTTCTGAATAAGAAATTGAAAATACATATTTTTTTTCAGACACAGAATTAAATTTATCTTAGGAACAAAATACCATGACTATCAGAAACAAAACAAAAATCCCCACAAACTCTATTGTGAGGAAATATGAAGCTTTTCATATTCTATCACAATAATGAAAAGTAAATCTCCTAAACATGGCAAAGAAGCCAAATTGTGGAAAACTTTAATAAAAAAGTATGACAAAATAAAACAACTGTTTCTATCCCTCTGGCAGATTAAATGAGATTCACTTAATCTATGGCTCATCAAAATATACAGTGACATAAGTGAAAGTACCAATAGATTAACTCTCTGCATTACACAACTCTACAAGAAGTTCTAAGCAGAAATTTCCAGTCTCTGAGACACTTCACTGATGTCCCTGGAGCTCTATGTTACTGTGCCTTGAAAATCGTTTCCCTATGTAACTGTGTATTACAGGATCAAGACCTATCTCAGTTACCTGTCTTCAGGTTCTAAAGATAATAGTCACTTCTTGATTTTTAAAATTATTTCCTCTAGTGCTTTCTTCCAGTAGGATTAATCTTCAGCCAGACTGCCTTGTAGATAATTTAGGGCAGGGGGCCTCAAACTACGGCCCGCAGGCCAGATACGGCCCCCCAGGTTCCTTAATCCAGCCCCCAGTATTTACAGACACCCCCCCCACCCCCTGCCGGGGGTTGGGGGAGGAAACCAAGCAGCCGCAGATGACTGCCTGCCACTTCATCCGCGCGCTGGCCCCCTGTTTAAAAAGTTTGAGGACCCCTGATTTAGGGGTACAAATGAGTAAATATTTCAGAAACAGGAACAGATTTTTTTTTTTTTTTTTTTCAGGAACTATGTAATAAATGAGTTAATTGAATAGGTAGTAATTCATGAGATTAATTATCAATATACATTGTAATTTAAAAACTGGAACAGGTAACATACAAAATTCTGTAAAATTTAAAGCAGGCAGAACACACATTTTAAGAATCTTGCCTGTGAAAGAAGAAAAAGAAACATTCATAATGACAGATACCAAACTAATAAGGCTAAGTCCCTACTTTTATAATTTCCATTTCAGACACCTTTTCATGTTAGATATTTTCCAGTTGCTCACATTCTGGAATTTACTGTTGTGTACATAAAATTGGATGCATATTTTCATTTGAGTCTGATTTTTGCAGATCTGGGCCACTGAGCATTAGAGTTTTTTCATGCCTTTCTACAGCCATCATAAGACATATGAGATACATATGATTAAGCAAAGTCAAGTTGAAGACTTGGATTAAAATTCTCCAAAGGGTTAAAAAACATGTTCTTATCACCCAGGTTTAGACAGATAGCTCTGACAGCATGAAATCCTGCATAACAGAAATCTTCAGTGCAAACTCAACTGTCACTACCTGTTCAGCCACTTCCATGCCATTTTAGACTTTCATTTTCTATTAGAGATCTAAACTGGCAGATGAAAAAAGCCTCTGATTCAGACTTTACAATAAAACAACAAAAGTTCAAAGCACAGTGCAACCAGTTTAGTTCAGATGACAGCCTCTACCTTGAGAGCTATATTTAGGAAGTTGTACACAGAATGAAAATGGAGAAGGTAAATCTTTTGTAAGTTCTAACTTGTCCACTCCTCCTATACCTCTGCCCCCCAAGATTGCTTTCTGCTGAGCACACCTTAGGAAGTCGATATGCACATTGTAGCCTGATGGGATAGAGAGGAATTGACTATTTCCATAGAAGCAGTCCACATCAAAATATAATAGCAGTCAGAAGTTTTCAACATATGTAGGCCATCAAGGCAAAAGCCAATACAATTAACCACTCTGCAGCTAGCACAAGCTGCCAATTGTGTTAGCATGGTGAAGAGAGAGGCCTAGTTTCAACAAGTCTCACTACTGATGTGGTAAATCAGCTCTACATAAACAAGTTAAAGGATACACGTACTCTTAAGCTGCTATAACCACGATATTGCAACGTAATGTGGTACTAATACTGACACAAGTTAATATGGATACCCATGACAGTCCACCACCACAGCATACAACTTCTTTGACTGCTTTTACAAACCATGTGGGCCTCTATATAACAGGTAGAAAACGGAAGGGGCTTGCACAGTTTTTGTCTATATAGTTAATTAATAATAATAATAAATAATAATTAAATAACTATATCTTTCCACACCTTTCCAGTCAGCACTTTTAACAAATGAATGTTCGGGTTATCAAAATTATAGGCATGTGGGTGCCGGAAATGAGGACAAAACAGGAGGATACTGCTATAAACCGTAAGCGGTTGCATTTCAGATGCATCTAAAATTATCCTAATAATACTGATAATTACATTTTTTTTATTTTTTTATGACTGAAAAAAATTACTCTACAGTAATAAAAATTCACAAAGATGTGATGAGCGTTAGAAATATCTACATATTTGGTTCAAATTCAGAGTTACCATTAATTGCCGTTGTTTAGGTGACAACAGAGATGAAGTTGGCAGAACTATCCCAATTACTGTTAGCTCTCAAGATTTGCAAAGGCACCCACAAACTTGAATATCAATTCACAAGGCATATATTCACTTTCCTTCCAAAGCTAGTGAACGTTTTAATCAGACACAAAACTGTTCTAACATATCTTGATAATAAACTCATGAAACAAATATGAATGCTTATGTGTTTCTTAGCAAATCTTTACATGGGTGTTTGCAGCAATATATAACACACCTAGTAACACCAACTTTGCTTTCAAAAGTGGAAAAAAAAAAGAAGTAATAACAAAAAAAATCATAATTGGGCCATAAGACTAAAACCAAACCAGTTAAGTAGAAAAAAAGGCAACTGGTACCTGAATAAAGGCAGAAAACATGCCATGACAATTGTGTGGAATGGATTTTTTGTATGTATCAGCCTTCTCTTCATACAGACAGGAGAGTTTGTTAATTTGAAACTGACCATAATAAACTTCTGAAGAGGTTACATGGTTCTCAGACTTCAGTTTTACTTCTGATCAAAACCAGAGACAATATGCTTTCCATATATTTTATTTTAGTTTGAATTTAAAACTGGATTGATTAACATGATCTACCAGTCCTTAGGATCAATACAATATATTTCTCACTTTTTAAAATTTATTTTAATTACTTGGTAGTTCCAGTTCTGTATATAGAAAACCAATCTTATTTCCTCCTCCATGCCATTTTCTGTCTCTCACTGAGGCAGAAATCTAGCTCTTCTATATTGTTCCTCTAAATAAACATATATTGCAATATTAGAGTATATGTTTCAATTTTTCTTAGTTAATAATTCAACTCCTAGTCAAACATCCATCACCATAGCAATTTAGTGTGAATTGCCACATCAACAAGACATTTTAAGGGCACATACAGTTCACAGTTCTCTGAATACCTCTTGAGTACTTTGTATCCTCTTTACAGGGAAGAAGGAGTTGGGCTGATGTTTCGTTAGCAGATGATGTAAGCAGCAGTCTGAAATAATGTGTTTAAGAAGTACAAAGAGTTTTGAAATAAGCACTGTAATTTTTATTTTTAAACACTCATATTTTCCAATTGGAAACATAACTCCATCAGAGGTGATTCAAGACAGAAATATTATTACCAGTGGGACTACAAACTTTAACTGAATGGTTAATTCATTGTGGGAATATATTCAGGAGTCAGTGGGGACGGCTAGATACTGCAAAATCTCTGTAGACCTATTGTTGATTTCTTCCACACGTTTACTCCCTCTACCTCCACAAAGGATTTAACATACACTCCACAGCCATAAGCTGTATTTTTCTTTGATGACTGAAAATCTCTGTTCTCTCAGGCATAAAAGACTTTTTGTTTGTGGTCATAAGACAGCAAAGGTGCTTTCAGAAATTCCCTAACGTTAGGATCATATCTTTTGTGAAGAGATCTTTAGGCATCAGAGTTCAACAAGAAGTTTGCTGTTTTCTTGAATGGAGTCTTTGCAGTACAGTTGTGTAGAACAGCACTTGTATTTTGGAGAGAAGACAGAAAATAGTGTCTAGTGGCTATTTGCGGGTTGAATAGGGCATAAAACCTCATCATTTTAGAAAATTAAAAAGAAAAAATGAAAAAAAAAAAAGAATGGCTGATGTCTTGTACAGGGAAAGATTCAGGTGTAGTAGATAAGAAAGATAATAAAATAGCAATTTAACCTAGGAACTTGTGTCAAGTGCCTTGGTGTTTACTATAAAGATTTCCCAGAAATTGGCATTAGCAAAATCTAGGTAAAGAATGTGCTAAAGCCTATGATGTGCAGTTAGATACCTATTTTCATAAATGTATTGAATGATTCTTTACTGCAGAAAACTAATTTTAACCACTTTAGCAGGTCTTCTGCCAGCTGAATTATCCAGTCATCATCTTACTAAAAGATGAAACAAACGCTGATTTCCAATATATTGAATTAAAGGGCTACTTTAAAATATAAACTAGTTGTGAGACATGTTATATAAGGTTCTTCTTAGCTTACAGCAAAACTAAAAAGAAAAATAAAATGAGAGGCAGTGATGCAGAAGCTCAATATATTCTTAAAAACTAGGAGTATGTTAGCTTTCCCTTGTTAAATATTTCTTAAGCAATTTTTAATTGACAACATATGTTGAACATCACATAGCAATGTGTGCAAAGCACTTTACATCTGTCATAGCCTCCTGAAGCTAATCCCTCTTTAATGTGTTAGCTTTCTTTGTATTGCTGCAGGCTTTGTTTCTGTTTACTGTCTTTCAAAGGGAAGGGAAAAAAAAATAAAACAAGTTAGCTATCAGTGAGAACAGGCTTATTTTACGAATATGTTAATTCTAGTAATCTTTTGACTGACTATCTGCTAGGAAATCATTATTAGTGGTGACAATGACTTCCACAGAAAGAAAAAGTCAAATTCCATTTCTTTCAAGGTGAATAGTACAGTTTAACTGAGCTTCCACAAGTATGATTCCAAACTTCACAGGAATTTCATCTTTGTTATATTTTTCCTCTACTAAAAAAAAAAAAAAAACCAAAAAAAAACAAAAAAGAAAAGAAATCAACAAAAAAAAATACAACAACAAAAAAACCCTTGAAAAATTTTATCTGCTTTTTTTTCCTGTAGTACTTAACTTTTGTGTTGAATATGAAATTTAGCTACCTACTATTTTTGTGATTTTTGTGACATTATAGTAGCTACATTTCTGTAGTACCCTACACAGAGATCAGCGTTGGACTCTGTTCAACTTTATATTAATATTAATGTATTAATGCACCCTTAGTCAACTCACTTATCCACATTACCACTTCCTTATTTGGAAGAATAAATCTACCATTATTTTTCTCCTATAAATATCACTTTTGCGATGAATGCATGAAAAACAATGTAAAGTTTATTATAAGAAATATTTTTTATTTATAATTTGTATCTGACCTTTGTTTGTAGAAATCATCACAGGATACAGTACAAAAGGCTATATCTTTTCTAATAACTTTAGGATTAAAAGGAGTATGTTTGCAAAAGCTAGCATGTGAGAAAAAACTTATATAGAAAATACTTACCTTAGAGCAGTTTAAGCTGCAAGTAAAATAAGTTCAAAAACCAGTCTAAATATTTTTAATTACCTTTTTTTCTTGGGGCAGGGTAGAGGACTGAGATACTTCAAAATGTCGAGAAGACTAAGACTCCAAACTAGGGGGAGAGGGGGCTTTTAAATAGACAGGAATCTTACACCCAGCATTACATCATGGAATTGGCTGCTTGCAATGCAAAGTACCCAAAGAATTTGGAAATTTCAGGAGACCTGTCCCACACTACCCTTCCTGGGAAGCACCTAGACACTGAGCTTGGAATTCTTTCTGTCTTAGACTCCAAGATGGTCAGGTAAGCAAGCTGCCAAGAAGTCAGGGCAATGAGGTTAGTACACAAGTATAAAATCCCTAGCTACTCATAATGGGAAATACTGTTTAAAAAAAAGATATACTGTTGAAAGTTTGCTTCAGTTAAGACCAACTGATATCCCAGAACAACACAGTTTACACAGAAGATCTAAGCAACTGCCTATACATTGGGATTTATGGGCTGTATCTGGATATAGCATAATGTGATTTCCTTGCTGGTACTTCATGTGGTCAATGAACTGGATATCAGAAAAGCAGGAAGAACTGCACTGTGAAGAACTTACTTTTCTCATCTACTCTTTGCAAAGCAGGAAGTTTTTCAGATATCTTAATAATCAGAAACAACAAACCAAAAATAAACTGAAATAAAATAACACACACAAAAAATCAAATCTGGTTTAGATCTAGCTTTATTTTGGAGCTGGACCGTCAAAATTTTCTTATGGGAATTCTGAGAATTATTGAAGTCCTCACATTGATATTTCATATCATATACAGCAGGTCAGAGTTATTTTCCTGTTGGCATTACTCCCAGCAGCACTACTTGAAGCTGCCTGTGCCACAAACTGTAAGCACTGCTGACTGGATATCAATTTTTTAATATGGTATGAATCTTAGTTGCAATGATCCAGAGATAAAGACAGAGACAAGAAAAAATGGAAAAAAAACCCCAACAAAACAAAACCCTGACAATCTCACGCTAGGTGTGCACAGTGTGAAAAAAGGCTTAGGTTATGTTAATTTGTTGCCATTGCAATGGAGAGATACAGGCTCTTTAGGAAGACAGGAAGATGAGAAAAGGGAGTTATTCTTTCTATAAGAGAGTGGGTAGAGTGAGTGCAGGGAGCTCTGTCTGGGGATGGATGAGAAGCCATCTAGGAATTCATGAGTTAGGATAAAAGACAGGACGGGTAAATGTGTCATTATAGTGAGCATCTGCTATAAGCCACCTGACCAGGAAGATTGAGTGGATCAGGCCCTCTACAGACAGATAGGATAAGCCTCAGGTTTGCAGGCCTTATTGGGAGACTTCAACCATTCCAATGGAGGGTGTTTGTGACAACATAAGCAATCCTGGGTGTTCCTGGAGTGCATTGATGACAAATTCCTCCTCCAAGTGACATGGAGGGCCACTGAGGAGAGCTGTTTTACTGGACCTAATACTCACTAATGAGTTGGGAATGTGAAGGTCAAAGACAGCCTTTGCTTCAGTGACCATGAGATGGTGGAGTTCAGGATCCAGAAGACAGGGAGGACAGTGAAAATCATGCTCACAGCTCTGGGCTTCAGGAGAGAAGACCATGGCCTCTTCAAAGATCTGTTTGGAAACATCTCATGAGATAAGGCCCTGGAGGGAAGAGAAGCCCAAGAAAGCTGATTAATATTCAAGAATCACCTCCTTCCTCCAAGCTCAAAAGCCTTCCATCCAAATGAATATGAAGTCAGGCAAAAATGCCGGGAGGCTTGTGTGGATGAACAAGATTCTCCTAGCCAAACTCAAACAAAAATAAAGCCTACAGAGGGTGGAAGCAAGGACATGTAACCTGAGAGGTATACAGAAACATTGTTTGAGCATCCAAAGATGAAGATAGAAAAACTAAAGCCCAGATGGAATGGAATCTAGCCAGAAATATCAAAGACAACAGGAAGGGCTTCTAAGAGTAAGTAAGTGACAAAAGGAAGACTAGGGAAAATGTGAACCCAGTGTTCAATGGGACAGAGGGTCTGGTTACAATGGATGCCAGAAGTGCTGAATGCTTTTTTTGCCTCAGTCTTTACTAGCAACACCAGCCTTCAGGAATCCCAGGTACCAGAGACACAGGAGAAAGGCTGGAATAAGAAACGTGTATGTACCTTTGGTAGAACAGGATCAGATCAGGGAATAGATAAAAAAACTGCACATGCATAAGGCCGTGGTCCCTGACGGCATGCACCCAGGAGTGCTGAGGAAGCTGGCAGATGTCATTGTGAGGCCACTCTTAATAATCTTTGATTGATCATGGTAACTTGGACAAGTGTCTGTTATCTAGGGGAAAAAAAATGCCAACCTCATCTTTGAGAAGGGCAACAAGAAGGACCATGGAAACTACAGGCTGGTCAGCCTCACCTTGATTCCTGGGAACATGATGCAGCAGTTAATGTTGGAAACAATTTCCAGCACATGAAAACAAGAAAATCATCAGGAGTAGTCAGCATGGCTTTACCAAGGGCAACTCATGCAATTTGGGCAACCTGATAAGCTTCTACAGTGAAATGACTGTCATGGTAGATGAGGGCATGTCATGGTTTAACCCCTCCAGCAGCTAAGCATGATGCAGCCACTTGCTTAGCTCCACCCCCCCACCGCCCCCCCAACACACACACGTTGCAATGGGGGAGAGATCTGGAAGAGTCAAAGTGGAAAACACGTGGGTTGAGACAAACACAGTTTAACAGGAAAAGCAAAAGTGTGCATGCAAGCAAAGCAAAACAAGGAATTCATTCACTGTTTCCCATCAGCAGGCAGGTTTTCAGCCATCCCCAGGAAAGCAGGGCTCCATCACACATAACCGTTACCTGGGAAGACAAATGCCATCACTCCAAATGTCCTCCCTCCTTCTTCTTCCCACAGCTTATATATATATACTCAGCATGATGCCCCATGGTATGGAATATCCCTTCGGCTATTTCAGGTCCGCTGTCCCGGCTGTGTCCCCTCCCAATGTTCCGTGCCCCTCCAGCCCTCTCACTGGCAGGGTCCACAAACTGTAAAGTCCTTGACTTAGTATAAACATGACCCAGCAACAACCAAAACCACCAGTGTGTTACCAATACTGTTCTTACACCAAATCCAAAACACAGCACTGCATCAGCTACTAAGAAGAAAATTAGCTCCATCCCACCTGAAACCAGGACAGGGCAGAGCAGTGGATATTTTCTGCCTGGACTGTAGTAAAGTCTTTCACATTGCCTCACATAAGATCCTCTTAGAAGATTGGCTGTATGAGTAGACTGTAAGCTGCATTGAAAAGTACCTGAAAAGCCCTGCCCAGAGGGTGGTAATCAGTGGAAAAATGTCTAGTTAGAGACCAATGATCAGTGGTGTACCCCAGGAGTAAATACTGGGTTCAGTCCTGTTTAACTTCTTGATTAATGATCTGGATGATAGAGCAGCGTGTCCATCAACAAGTTTGCAGATGACACTAAACTGGGAGGAATTACTGTTACTCTGGAGAGTCATGCTGCTTTCCAGAGGGACCTCAACAGGTTAGATAAACCTCATGAAGTTCAACAAGTGGAAGTGCAAAGTCCATCACATAGGAAAGAACAACTCCAGGCATCAGCTGGGGGCTGACCAGCTGGAAAGCAGCTTTGCAGAAAAGGACCTAGAAATCCTGGTGGACAGCAATTTGAACATGAGCCAGCAATAAAAAAGGCTAATGATATTGTCAGCTGCATCAGGGAAATTATTGCCAGCAGTAGAGGGAAGTAATCCCCTTTATTCAGCCCTGGTGAGGCTACACCTGGAGTACTGTATCCAGGTCTAGGCTCCTCAGTACAAAAGACACATGGACATACTGCAGAGGGTCCAATGAAGGGTCACAAAGATGACTAAGGGACTGAAGCACCACTCATAGGAGGAAAGGTTGAGAGAGTTGGAACTGTTCAGCCTGCAGAAGATGAGGCTCAGGGGATATCTCATCAATGTATATGAAGGGAGTGTGTAAACAGAATGGAGCCAGACTCTTTTCAGTGGTGCCCAGTAACAGGTCAAGAGGCAAAGGGCACAAACTGAGCCAGAGGTTCCTTCTGAACATTGGGAAAGACTTTTTTACTGTGAAGGTGACTAAGCATTGGCACAAGTTGCCCAGATATGTTGTGGAGTTTCCTTTGGAGGTAACCAAAAGCCATTTGGACATGGTCTTGGGCAACCGGATGTAGGTGACCCTATCTGAGCAAGGGGTGTTGAACAAGATGACCTCCAGAGGTCCCTCTCAGCCTCAACCATTCTATTCTGTGACTTTGTGATACTGTAATTGTGCATAATTTTGAGACAAAATATTTCTTATGTGCTGCAATGTCATCACAGGCTGAGTAAAGGTACATAAGATAACTTTCATATTTTTTTCTATGATTTATGAAGTGAAACAGCTGCCAGAATCTGGTGAAAACAAACAAAGAACGACCAAAAAACAAATCCAACCAACAAATCAAAACCAAACAAGCAGAATTTTTCTACTGAAGATCTGGTCTTTGCTCAGTACTTTTGTATGCAGTGATTTCCCAGGCTATTCAATTTTCATACTTGCACTATGTGTTCTTTTACTATCTTTTGTTAAAGGGGCAGGAATTTTATCAAGATAATGTAAGATATACCTGAAACTGGAGAGATTACTTCTACTGCTTATGACATGTATTGTTTTGATTTACTGTCTCTATCTACAGTTTGTCAGCAGTCTGTTTCATTTGAAGTAAAAGAAAGGTTTGTTAATTACAATAGATGCAGGACTGAATGCATGGAGAGTGTGAGAATACATTTGTCGTCATTATGCCCGCCTTAGTTTTCTTTTCTCTCTACATTTGAAATAAAGGAAACAATGTGTTACAAATCTTATATTATGATGGGAGGTTGCAGGTATTTATGGTAGTGTATGCAGCACTGTTGGGAATTCAGTGGGGCCCTCCTACCTGAGAAATTACACTTTGCTGAAGAGAATGGAAATTTCAACTATCAGACATTTGCTTTAAGCAGTGAATCCCCCCTGGAGGGAGGAACAGAAAAAAACAATGTGAATAGAAGTTGGATTAAAGAAAAGAACAGATGGAAGACTTAAGAGTTTGACATATATTTTCTTTGGAACTAAAGCTAATTTATGAGGTCCCCACTTCCTACACAAATGAACACCTCTTGACCCCCCACTGCTTTTTCTCATTCACTCCCTTTTCTATTGTGCTGCTGAAAACATCTGGAAGGTCATAATATAGAATAGATCCCTGAAATTAAGTGTATTAATAAAAGAGTCTCCAACATGTCAATGATTCAGTTTACAGCATGACATTACAAATAGTTGCACTGCTACATTGAAGAAATTAATTCTAGCATAGGGCAGGAATGAGCAAGTGGTGTTTGAAAAGTGAACTTTTAAACCAGCTTTTCCACTGAAGAGTACATGGAACTGCACATTGGAAACCCATGGGGAAAAAAAGGCTTCACAGGTGTCCTGTGCTGCTTTGCATAATAAAGGCTTTCATTAGTACAGTCTGGGCATTCTGACTTCAGGACTTTGGCTTCAGATTAGATGTCTAATAAGTGCTGTCTTGTTCTATTATAACTACTAGATCATGCTAAACTGTCTTTAAGAGTGTTCAGCTCTTGACTGGAATCGTTTAGGTCTCTTTGGTGGGACACAGAACAAATTAGGGTGTTCTGATTCATTTTCTTCATGAAAGAATGAACCTATTTAGCCTGGCCCACATAAACTGCATAGAACACTTTATTCAGAGGAAGATAAAGGTCTGACCCTTGCATAAAATTAAAAAAAAAAAAAAAACACCACATTTTAATTGTGTCCAAAACACAAGGAAAATAAGTGTTTCCCACCTCCAAAAGAACTGGAATTTAAGTATAAAGCATGTCACTAGTTTATCCTTTCCCTCCTTTCCCTATTTTATACGGCAGACATTTGACATCAATAGACCAGTGAGTCAGATATGAATAATTCAATGTGCCATAAGTAATGTTAGTAGTACTGTAAAATGTGGTCACTTTGTTCTTTGTAGAATGTAGTAAAATTAGTACTTTTATTTTCAAATATTAACAAAACCTGACAAAATACAGATTTATTTCACGTTATCATTCTATACATATATTAACAAAACAGATGAAATCTTGACATAATAGTAAGGACCAATAAGATATTTTTGCCAAAGCAAGTGTATTTGCTGACAGTATCTTTGTACAGGTGTGTTAGAATCAGACAAATCCAAGCAAAAAAAAAATAAATTTTCAAGTCCTTTTAAAATTAATTTGAACTAAAAAGACTTCATAAAGGTACAAAAAAATTACTCAATAGGAGTAAAAGGTTTGGTTGTTCAATTATAAAATAAAATAATTTCCCAACATTTCCATATAATTTCTTTTCCACTTTCCACTGAGCTTACCTTCCCATGCCTTTTACAGGAAGAGCAGAAACATAATAGCCAGTTAAGTTCGCACAGCAAAGCCCAGACATTCTAATTTCAATTCATTTCTCAGCAAGGGAGGATTACAATTTTTTTCTTTAAATTTTAACAAATTATATTTCTAATATGATTATTAGTAACAGTTTCTGATATGACTTCAACGTGAAGTTTTGTGATTTGTTTCAAGGTAATTTACACCATTCCTTTCTGTATCATCTGATGACTAAACACTAATATGAGCAGATGTATTAAAACTATATATACAATTAACATCCTCAAAAACTTTGTACACAAAATGTTAGCTAAAATGCCATAATACATGAATTAGATAAGAAACCCAACATAATTTGTTTTCTTATTTAATTCATGTATCAACATTTATCAAGATGTTTTCATATCAGCTTAGAAAAACCTCAACAAATTGCTGCCTTTACTCATTACCACTGAAATGCAGAAGAGTCCCTTTATTTCCACCAAATAAGAGACTCTGACATAACAGGATACAAAGATGTTAAAGATGTATAGTTATGTAAACAGAAAAGCAGTATTATCATGACCTTGTCTTTTTCTATCATCTTAACTTTTTTCCATGAAATCCTACAACAGCTTGTAGTCTTATTAGACAGTATAACCACTGATTTTTTTCAACACAGTGGCAGAGACCTTAACTCACATTGGTTTTCAATGCTTCTTAACATTCTTGTTAAATGAATTCTCTAAGGTTTCATAGCAAAAATAAATTATAATAGTATGTCTGCTGATTATTACTGAAACAACTTTAAAATTCGTGTGTGTTGCTATAAGTCTTCTGTTCAGATTTACAGCAAAGTAATGGCATTCTGAAAACTAAATCAGTTTTTCTGATCTAATTCAAGTCTTATATAGAATAAACATTCATCTTTTGCTCAGTCTCTTGATAAAAGAAGAAAAAGGAAAAGAAAAAAGAAAAAGGAAGAAAAAAGAAAAATAAAAAGAAAAAAAAGAAAGAAAAAGAAAACAAAAAGGAAAAATAAAATAGCCTGCAGAAAACAGAGAATTGAAAATGGTAAGGGAGAATAAATGAATAAGAGTAATTATCTCAATCACCCAAATATTTAATAAGTCCAGTCAGCTCATATCTGGCTTACCAGTACATTTTTCAAATTACATAATATTAAAAAAAACACAGAATCAAGTCCCAGTGACTTGTTAGAAGACAACCATGTTATAGCACAGACAGTGAAATTCAGTGTCTGCCTTTCCCAGCTTTGCTTATCTTGAGAAGTATCATGAAGTGACATGATTATCTTTTTGAAACTAGTGGCAGTCCAATATTTAATCTATAGAAATTCTTCAATGTAGCAATCTTCCTGGAATCTCTTTTAGTTGCAGGCATAGAGGAAAACAAACGTACCCAAATATGGCACTGGGTTTGCTCAAGGTTTTCCTAACATGTCAAATACATACATTGAGTTTCCAGTCACAACCAAGAACTGACATTTTGTACAGATAGGTGTACACTTTTTCCACGGCCAAAGTAAGAGATGCTTATGTTTGTCTTGGGTTATCTGTACTCTCCTTCTCTTACCACTCATCTGGTTATCAGGCAAACAATGCTGCCACCAGACTAGAAGGGTGTTTTAGAATTTCTAATATTATCTTGCTGAGTGCTGTGAGAAATGTTTTTGTCAGATTATTTTTTGAAATTGAGAAAAGCCACTCCTCTGAAATGCAGGCAAGAACCCAAAAGAAAGATTCTGTCTTCCGGTGCTGCTTTTGGACACTGTGATCCTTTGCTATGTGAAAAAATACAGTGTAAGTTTGTACCTAGATCTTCCCCAGAAAACGCATAGAGTTGATTTGGTAAATGCTTGTGGAGAAAAAATGCCTTGAGATCTATCAACACCTGGCACTGGAGAAAAAAGCAAATTGGGTTAGAAGCTATTTTCTGATAGGCATAAAGTTTCATAAGAATGAAAACAATGCAGAACTGGAAGGTGTTTTTCCATTGAAATCTTATACATTTTTTATAAGTTTTAAAATAAAAAAAATAAAGAAGAGTTCAAGTCTGAAAAAATCTTTAGAAAACCTATCCTGGTTTTGTGTTTCTTTCAGCTTCTCATTTGTTTTTTAAGACATTTATGACACGTAATTCTCGAGACAGTTACATCTATATGATGCTGGAGTACTCATTTAAGTCACTATTTGAAAGGAAAAAAGGGCTAGGATACTGAATTGGATTCCTTTGAGCATAATCAGAAAGGATTTGCTGTCATTTTGGAAAGCTCCTCCTTAAATAAATATGCCTTAGGGCAGTTATCTTTGAGTGCTCATGTACAAGTTAAAACTGATATATCTGTTAAAATTATGAAGAAAATGGCGAAAATAGGTGATGTCAAAAGATATGCAAATCTTTAAATTTTATTGAAAAGGTGTTTTAGGTATTTGGTTTTGGTTTTTTGCTGGCTAGTGTGCAAAATCTTGGGAAGAAAGCATAATGAATTAGACAGCTTTCTCACACAAAATTTAGGTGAAATGTGGTTTCTCTTGAAACTCAGATTTTAATGCTTGGCCTTTTTCAAAATGACCAGACCTGTACTTATTTATATCAGACAAAAAAAAAAAAAAAAAAAAAGTGTGAAATGGCTAATTACTTGGGTATCTGAGAAAGGGATATTGGAGGAGAGGGAGAATGAGAGAAAATCTCTCCTAATTATATATACATATATATATAATGATCAGGTATATTCTTTTTTATTTAAAATTTCACAGGAAAAGTTGGTAGATAATTCTGAAAGCGTGGATAGCAGTTTGGGTTTTCTTTTCATCACAAAGCCTTTTTGTAGAAGTTAGTTTCAAATATTTGTGTATTTGATATTAGTGCTTGAATCTTGAACGTCGTAAGAATAGTGAGTAAGATTGTGGCTTCATATGATGGCCACATAGTAAGTGAGTCCTTCTATCCCATCTCATATTTCCCTTTCTCTTTCATCCTTGTGTTACTTCTGGTGCTCATCAGTAACATAATGTTGGTGATTTTTATTTAGTCCCATAGCCTATTAGAGGAGTAAATGTCAGGACTTCACAGGACTGTGAAGCTGAGAGAAGAAGGGGGAAGTGGATACTTTTTTCAATACAGTCATATCAGCTGAACTGTCTTGTCCGACCTCACAGGAAACTTAGAGATCACTGGCTGGACAACTGCAGTAAATAATTGGTTGTGAAGGCTTCCCCATACCACAGGATTTGTATACTATCACTCCTTGGCAAAACCATATTCATGATGGCTAGTGACCAATAAGACACAGTGATGCATTTTCATTTTTGTTGAGTAGGACAAATGGAGAAATACAAGTGCTTTTAGATGCAGATATAGCTTTTACAAAGACTTATTATCCTGATTAACCTGATAGCAACCTCATTAAAATCAATCTACTAGAAGTAAGGTGCTAATGCACCGATCATGTGCAATGTTAATAAAATTTACGACTAGATTAATAAATTGTAAGACATCATGTATATCTGCTTCAGCTAGCTCTGTGTTTTATGACACACAAAAAATGTAAGATTATTGAGTACTAATTGTAGGTCTGTTTTGAACTATAAAATTAAATTACCCTGACTTTTTAGGACATACCTTCCTGTTACCAACTATGTCTGGTTTGTGACACTATATATTAATTTTATTTTTTGTATTTACTAGATAAATTAAGTTGTTTAATTATCTCATCCAAGTCTTCAGAATCTACTCAATAATTATAAGTAATGCTACATAATTTGAATGAAGTGACAGTTTTTCATGCTTTTGGCTTTCTTTTGGCATCACAGAATGTATTTGCCTGATTTTCATAAGTCTGATACGTTACAGTATATTCCCTTATATTTCAGTGTTCTTGGCTGGAACAGAATAAATAAAGTCACATCAAAAATGTCAGCTCACTAAAATAGCTTGGAGAATAGTTAGTTTAGCCTCCAATTTTTGTTGCCTCCTAAGGTAATTGTGTAATAAGTAACTCTTTGTTTAGGGTATCATAATGCCTTTTGTTTCTTCTTTAGCAACTGCTTTTTTTCTTTTTCTTAACTGAACTTATCTTTCATGTTCATCTTTCCCCCTCTTTGTGTTTTAAATTCCTGTTGAATGCTTCTCTATTTGTACACAAAGAAAATTTTCTTATTGTAGATAAGCAAAGATGATGTTGTGATTTGAGACTCTACTTGCCCTGTGCCATAAGAAACAGAAATGTTTATCTAAGGCATAAAATATCCATTCACCACTGCTATATGACTAACTGGATTTTCTATATATAGGTGATTTCATGTTTAAATCTTCATTGATTTTGTGGAATAAAGGAACTTTTACACTCAGGTGATTTGTAGAGCAGAAGAGGGTTAAGGAAGTTTTCCTCAAGGTGGATCAAGGCAGAACTTCTGAAGAGAAAAAAGGTTAACTCTATTTCCACTAAAGTGCTCTCCAAACAATTATTTTCTATTTTAAACAGAAGCAGGTGGAATGTTTTACTTTACAGCCTGCAGAAATATATCAAGAAGGTCAGATTTGAAAAGTTCACAATAATATCGAATATATTAACACCTACAAAAGCATTACCAGGATTAACTAATGAGGGCTAGAATAATTATACTGATAAAGAAGAGAAAAATTAACATAATGACCATACCTTTTTTTCTGTAAGTTTCTGATTTTTAACATACATGATAAGTTTCCGGTTAACATGCTTTACCTTTAGTATGTACTTCATATAAGAGGGGAAAAGAACGATCCAAAGCAGGAAACATATCCCTATTCCTAACTTGTACTTACATTATCGATTTGACAGGCATTTTTGCACCTCAAATTCTCACTTTCCTAAAAAGAAAAAGTCAGGCTCCATGATATTATGCTGTATCTATATATTTTAAATTTATATCTGAATGATAAGCAACCAGAATAATTTACATTGTTTTTAAAGAATGCTGGAAACTCATGTACAGTAAAACAGGTCATATTGTTACTCACAGATTTATTGGGAGAATAACAAGACATAACAGACCTTACTGTTTTACGTATAGACAGTGTCACATCTGGGTAGTTATCTGTTGGTATTAGAAATATGTAGGAATTAAATGGTCTTATCAGATAACTTTAAGTATATGTTCAAAGAAAAATAGTTGTTCTGACAAATTGCATTACAAAGTTTAACATTTATTTAAGCTTATATAAGTAAAAATAAGAAAGTACTTTTGTCACTGGTGAAGTTATGAAGCAGAAAAAACATTGTTATGTCCTACACATTTATATCTCTGTGTCAACATTTTTAGGAGAGTAAAAAGTTGTTGGAGTAAAAATTGAACAGTCTGAACTGTGTGACCTCTGAAAATTATCAGCCTACTAATGTCAAAATTGCTTTCACAATTATTTTGTTTCTTTCCTTAAAAACGTTTCCATTATATCTATTATAGAATGCACTTGTGTGGTAAGTTGGAAATTCATTGGCCTCATGTTAGGATACATTTCAATTTGGTTTGGAGAGCCCTAAAAATCAAATACTCAGAAAATATATGTTCAAGTTTATACTTTTAAGTTGCTAGTTTGTTTTTTGTTGTTTGTTTGTTTGTGGTTTTTTTTTAATTTTGTGTTGTGAAGTTGTCACTTTCCTCCTCTTTCCTAAAAGTGCAGGATTACTTTGTAGGACCACACAGATTAAAATAATATTATTACTGCTTTTTGATATCAATGGTCTATAATCAAAAGTCAATAAGTAATTTATACCTAAAGTAGAACTTCAGATGTATTGTAAGCCCCATTTTGAGAAACCTTTCACAGCCATCACATGATGTGCCCTACTTTTTGATTTCATCTTTTCCTGTCCTTTGAACTGTATTTCTTCACTTCAGTAAAAATGGTCCAGCCTATTCTGCAGTTCTGTGTTTATAAGCAAAGCATAAGTAAATATAATGTGTGAGTCAACCCACATAGACATTTTAACACTATCAAAAATTTAGCCATGCAGTCCCAGTTCTCAGTTCCTGGACTGCCAATACAATAGAAACACATTCATTTCTTGAAATTTCTTTGTAGTAACCAAAATCTCTGGAATGAAAATCCATGTGTAGCTGTGGGTATAGTTTACTTCAGACCCTCTTCAGTAAAGTAAGATAGATGAAGACAAACTATCTGAAAAGGCCTGGTTTCTCCATTTCCACACTTTCTTCAAAATGTTCCTCCAGCCCATCCATCACAACACACTCCCAACTTCACACTATTTAAAAAAATATTTTGTCAACTACGGTATTAGCCTTAGCATCATTTCAAATACTGAACTACCTCAAAGAAGGTTGCACTGAAGAACAATAAGGGACCAGACTTAACACAGGATCCAGAAAATTTGAAGTAAGTTAGGTCATGCAGTACAGACACAGACTGTTTTAAAATGGGTTATCCTTAGGCAGTGTGAACACAAATTGTTTTCTACTACTTTGCCTTGCAATAAAAGATGATTACCTGAAGCAGATCCATATGACAAGGTCAATGTAGCCATAAACTATGTAAATAATACATACATAATACATCCTGCTATAGTTTTGGCCCATACCAAATGACACACAATCATAACTGGGCATGAGTGAGAACATAATATTGGCCTAGGAACATTTACAATTGGCAGCCTTGTCCTATAGGAGGAAGGAACTTAAACTGGTGGAAAAATTATGGTGTGCTACTAAACCTCAGGACCAAACAATGGTCGCTAAACTGCTATATTTAGTAGTACAGACATAGTGTAAGTGACCAAATATCTAGTTAAGATTACAACATACATTATATACTTAACTGAGTAACTTAGCCAAAGATAGCAGACTCCAAGTGGAGCTTCCTCTGTCATGTTCATCAAAGATGTGACGCTATGTATTAAGAAGTGAGTAAAAAAAAGCAAGTCAAGACTTTCTTCAAAAAATGTTTTGTGGTGGTGTGTATTTCAATAAGTTTGAATTTAGTTCTAGCAATTCAAGGAGGTCTGGATTTTAATTCTAAGCACAGGTGGAGTTTTACTCCATATACTTCATTTTCCACTGTGCGTTTCTATGTCATGCATGACATGTTATGCAAAAGTAAGAAACAAATTCAGAATAATGGACTCTACTTGAGTCTAAACAACTGAAGGTGTGGTGCTCCATTAACTTAATTCTGAGAAAGTTAAGTAATTTCTTAAAGGTTGCCCTGCTAACATTAGATGATGTCATGACTGAGCATTAAAATAGCTAGCTAAGATACAGCGTTGTTATGCCAAATGGCTGTTGGCTTGCTTACAGGATCTTTCTACACAACTAAAACAATCTCACACAACAAAATAAACATCAAACAATCATTGGTTTAGTGCAGGGAGGGTTTATTTTTTTATTATCTTTTTCTCTCACTCTAGAATATTATATTACTTAAGGCTGCACATCAGCTTTGGCTGAACGTAAAGCTGGTTGTTAGTTGGCCTGCATAGGGCTTCTTTGTTGGAGTGGTATGAAATCTAAACTTTGGTCCTTTACACATATACTTAATTGCAGGTACACCTCCATGGCCCAACATTATCTGAACAAAATCTGATGCTCTATTGAGGCTACACTTCAGCAGGGTTAATTAGTTCAAACCAAAGTCCCTGCTACTAACCATGTGCTGTTTCAGATATTTAAGCTTACTCATTCTGAAATACTGGAGTGTAACTACGGAGCCCTCTTTTGCTCCGTGTAGATGTAACCTTCACAAATTGTGAATGGAAGCACAGTTCCGGTAGAAACAGAGTGAGACAAATCTTGACAACTTTTGAATATACCCGCTTTCGGTAGGTACAATTTAGAAGTTGTAAGTTTAATACAAGACCAGTGGTTTAGATAATAAACGTTGGATATATGGGTCTTAGTTTGTCACGTAAACAATTATTTAAGCCTGCAAAAAAGTAGAAAATAGGTCTTCTTTTCTGCTTGTGGTATGCTTTTGAGTACTAGAACAAGAATGTCTTAAAAACAAGTGCTATGGTTTCTAGATTGTAACTGGAGTAGCAATAGTTTGATTTTGTGGCATATGTAGGATAACAAGTGAATCAGTGATCCTTAGGTGAAAAAATGGAACATGAACACACAAAATTGATTCTTAATTTTTAAGTAAGACTGATCTGAATTAAGATCCCTCATGTTATTTCTGAGCGTCAAGTTTTGAAACTTCCACATTTACCCCCTTCTTTCATAAGTAATGATTATGTTTGATAGGACTGGAAATATTAGCATACAGAGATCAATGACAGGTTGTTTATTTGCTTTATTTTAACACATATTCGGTGTACATTCAAGGAATTGGTAGCAACAGGCCTGCAGGGCCCCTGTATGCAGCCAGGGCTGCCCCAGGCTGGGCACAGCCGGTTCCAGCCCACCCACAGCAGGGCCCCTCAGCCACCAGAGTGAGGGGATTTCCTCATGGGAAGTGTATTTAAGAAAAGGCAAAAATGCTGCATAGCAGTAAAGAGTGAGGGAAAAAGGAGTATGAGAAACAGCTTTGTTAACACCCAGGTCATTGAGGAGGGAGCGGGAGGAGGTGCTTCTGGTGCCAGAGCAGAGCTTCCCAGGAAGCTTGTAAAGAGGTCCACACCGTAACAAATATGTATCTATATATACAGATATAACAAATATGCATAATGCAGCCTGTGAAGGACACCACACTGGAGCAGGTGGATATTTCCTGAAAGTATTGCCACCTGTGGAGAGCCCATGCTGGAGCAGGTTTTCCATGCTAGATAGAGGAGTCAGGAATAAAGAAGTGAAGTTGAACCTGGAAAAAAGGGAGTGTGGTAGTGGGAAGGTGTTGTTTTAATTTTGTCTTTGTTTCCCACTGTCCAAATCTGTTTTAATTGGCAACAAATTAAATTCATCTTCCCCAAGTTCAGTCTGGTTTGTCCATGACAGTAGTTGGTGATTGATCTCCCTGTCTTTATCTCGACCCACGAGCTTTTTTGTCTTTTTTTCTCCCCCATCGTGTTAAGGAGGGAAAGTGAGAAAGTGGCTTGGTGGGTGTCTGGAAGCCAGCCAAGGTCAACCCACCACATAACAATACTATGATTGACAATATAAATTTTAAGGCAATGTAATACATTTTGACTTTGCATCAGAGTAGACAAGCAAGCACATATCACATTTTTAAAAAGGTGAGAAAGAAAACTTGAGGTTCTGAGAAAAAAAACTCCATTTATTAAAGAAAGTCTGACAGCCACTCTGAAGAGAGAGATTTAAAATCACTATAGCCACCAAGTCTTCATGGGCAATTTAGTTAAAAAGGCATACTGGATATTTAGATGATCGCCCTAAGGACAGAGCAGCAATCAGAAAAAAAATTGGTACAGTGTGAAGCAATGATTTGAGCTGCGGTGTTCTATGTGCACTTCCAGAATGAGTACTGTCATATTCTGAAGCATTTTCATGAAGGTAAGGGTATGGAAACTGAACTTCTGGAAGAAAAGGATTTTGAGTGATTCAATTCTCAAACTCAAAGATATAAGAAAACACAGATTTAAACACTTCAAACGAAATTATTAAGGAAGTAGGTTAAAAAAGTAAATACTATCCAAAAAAATGAAGAATCAGTGTATTCTTACTTTCTTTACCATTTTTAAATGAGTTTTATTTAGCTGATGTAAAACATAATATTTTTTCTGGATCAAACCCTGGTAGCACTTTCCAAATCCTGTGTTTCCTAATCATGTTGTGTCATGACTACACTGCAACTCTGTTTTGTTCTCTGGTTTCTCCCCCCTAAAATGTCAAGATTTTCCCAGAAAGGAAGCCCAAAGATACAGGCCAGCTGATGACTTTGAAATACCCCAACAAATAAGTTAGGGAGCTGATGAGAGCAAAGTTTGTCTTGTCAGTTAAAAGCAATCAAAAATCAGTAAAAGTGTTAGTTTCTTTTGAACTCTGTAATTAGTTTTACACGTGAATTACGTTTTTATTTGTTAAATAAGCCCTAAAAAAATGACCAGTGTAATTGGTTAAATTTCATAGTAATGTTCAGGCTATTAAAGTGATTTCATGCCTGGTGAAAGTAATTCTTGCTGGGAAGCTCAGTAAATAACGAATGGTACATAGAACATATTTGCCTAGAGCGGTTGCTTACCATTTTTCATTCACAAATGGCAGAATGAAAGTGAAGCAATGAAAGAGCAAACAACTGACACCAAAAGAATGCAAACATATTGAAAATTGCAAAGGTCACTCAACCATATTTTTATGTTATATTATTGCAGACAGTAAGAGAGCATTGGCGCTGGTGGTTATTAAATGCTTGTATTACAGTGGCTCCCAGAACTACTCAAAGAGGTAGAAAGCTGTAATGCACTAGGCACTCCACACACTTCTGGAGTTCAGATCTTCATCTCGCAAGTGTGTACACTTTAAATAAAGGATGCAATAAAAAGTGGAGGGAAAAGGCAACATGTAACTAAACCTGAGTTGGCAATGTTCTAACTCTCACTGAACTGATAAGTCACCAAACTCACCTCCCTGCCCCTCCATTCTACAAGTAGACAAAAATAAAAAGGTCTTGAAGACAATGCAGAAAATAAAAGAATTAAGATAATACTATCTGGACCTATGCCAGAGCAGGGATACCACTAAGGGACTGCAGCCTATGGGCAGTCCACACTTGGAGCAGAGAAAAAAACATCTGAAAAACAAGGAAGAGTGGCAGAATCGACCCCAAACTCCTTCACCACCTGTCAGTTCACCAAATGCTTTGGGATATACTGAGAGTAATCCATGCCAAAAACAAGGGATGCTGAGACTAGGAAGGGGGGATGAGAGGTTTTTGGCTTATATGGAGCTTAGGGAAGGGGGGGGAAAGCCTTTACTTAACTGTGTGTTTAACTGCTTACGTTTTTTTCCTTTTGTTTTGCCTAAATCAGTCATTAATAGTTTGTGTTTATTGAAAATAAACTAAATTACATAAAATTTCCCTGAGCTGAGACTGTTTTATTAGGCACATTCAAAGGAGATATTTTCTCTAAAACAGGTACCTTCTCTCAGAAAGACTGAGGAAGATTATTCTAAACGGCTGTATCATTTGGGGGCTGATTTATTTTGTTCTATGTGTCAAAATCATGTTTTGAACCTTCAGCTCTACTAATGTGTGACACAAACAATCAAATGACCAAAAAGTTAAATATCTATGTTAAATTACATGTCACATCATATTTAAACAGTCAGAGTATTCTGATTTATAAAACCTATCAGTGACGTTCTCTGAGTATGCTCAGGAAAAAATAAGTGAATAAACATAAAATCATATGACACTGAAAGCATTGCTGTAGATTCTTCACATAAGTTGGATTTGAAACTTGGAACATCATTTCCTCAACATTTCATGTAAGGTAGGTATCAGCATAATGCTGAGATTAATAGCCTGGGCTCTTGTCCCTAATCTGGGAAAAGGCCACTGTCCTTGTGATCATAGCAGTCAAATAAATGTATCTGTTCAGAATGTTCATACTGAAAGGCAATGTATATGATCTATATGACTTGAAATAATTACATTTGAGATTACCAGAATAATATGACTCATCTTTGGTATTTTATATTCTATAATTGAGAAATTCCCATTTCATCTCTCACTTCAAAGAAAAAAACAAAGTTGTTGCTTTTTGCTCAAATTCATAATGCAAAGGCCACACAGATCTAAAAAGCGATAGGCAAGTGCCCAAGATTAATTTCAAGCTCTAAACACACTAATAGCCAAAATTAACATTTATTCAAACAGACTATGCCTGACCAGCAGTCCTTTGCCTAAGTCCAAGTGATGCAAATTGACTCATTTTCATAGTACTTGGAACTAACCCTCTTTACAGTAGGTATGACTTGGAAAGGGTAATGTCCAGCAGTCCAAAAAATACAGACAGTGAGTAATTGAAAAATGTCCAATGTTTGCACAAACTCTTCTTTCATTTCCCAAAGTCACAAACACCTTACCACCCACTAAATATCAATGCTTTTTCATATTTTCCCCTTTTTTTTTTTCCCCGACTGCTCAGTCCTTTGCTAGTCTCCCCTTACAAGATCATCGTTTTCAGTATTCTGCATGATCAAGCGACAGTTGCAAGTACTTAAAGTTGAAAACTCTTTAGAGATTTTGTTATCCTCAATGGCTGGTATTAAGAATAAAAAGAATTATTTTCAAATATAGGTATTTTATAGCTATAGAGAGATTGAATGTATGTCACACCTCCAAAAAAAAATATTTTCTATTAAAAGTTGAACTTTTAAAAGCAAAACCTTATATATGTGTGTATGTGTGTGTGCATAATCAACAGGAGAGAGACAGAGAGAGAGAAACACGCATATAATCACCAACCTAAGACTGATGTTTAACATAGGAAAAAGTTTATACTTAAGTATGAGGGGAAAAAACCCACATTATTTTCTGCCTTCCAAAGACATATAAAGCACTTCATCAGCTATGTTCCAGTTTCAGGATTCATGCTAGCATTCTATTAAGGCACTTTATCTACCAATAAAAATAGCTATAAATATAGGGCATCATTCGGCAAGACACACTAATCCTATAGATTTAAATATGCACTGTAATATCTTGCTAAATTGGGCTAATTAATCCTTGGGTTGCCTGAGAAAAAGGGGTATGATTTAAAGTAGAACTTGGTATTTTTCTCAAGAAATATCTTTTCTATCCTACAAAACAGTGGACAAATCCGTCACTGTCTGACATATGCAAACGGTATTTTATGAGATGTTTTGAGCCTCTGAAATGTCAGTTTCTCACATTATATATATGTGGAAGATACCAGACAGATAATATGTCAGCTTTTGTCTTTATACCAACAGTAACACTTTCACTATTAAATTATGGACAGCTCAATTGGCTCATCTCCTGGACATTTAAAATATAGTCTGATGAGAACTACTCAATTTTCTTCTTCAGTTTTTTGAAATCAGAATTGTTCACTGCAGTCTGAGATAAAATGGTTCATTTTGTAAATGCAGCTTCAAAAAGAAATCATGCTGTGTTCCTCCATTATAAGCAGGATTAAAACCTACAAAAGTGAACTAGTCCAGTAAGTGTACCATTGATCTCCTAACTGCTAGCTGAGAAATATGTCCATTGTTATCCTCTCATCCTTAGTTCTGAGTGTACAGAGTATTTAGCATAAGTAATAGGTATTAAAATGTCAATAAACTGTCTGTGGTATTTGAGACCTAGTTAGCATTTTTATTGAGCTCTTTGCTAGCATTTTCAGAAATGGACTTTTATGAATTACCAATTTAAATCCATACTTTGATACCACAGGTCACTATTAAATGGGTCATTTCAACATTAATAGCTCTTACCAAGTGAAATACTTCAATTTCATCAGATTTCACTGTTAGTAATTAAAGCGTGCACGTACCCCAACCTATTTATCATGGTAACTAGACAGCTTAAGACATTTACAAGATACTGCTCTTGATAAAAGACAATATTCTACCCCTTTGCTGTTTTCAATAGTACTTTCATTTCCCATAATCTAGTCTAATTAAGAGAAAGTGGTTATTTACCTGTCAGAGGGAAAAAAAAATAGATCTCAAATACAACCTAGGGAGATATAATTGCTAAATTCTCAACTTGATTTCTTTGGCAGTATTATGTTGAAATTATTGATATTGTTCAATTATTAGGGTACTGCATTGCATGTCTACTATAGTTAAAGGCTTGTGAGCTTTTCTGATACAAATCTCACCATTAAGAAGTTATAATTGAGCCTGAGCAAGTTTAGCTCAGGCTAATGCAAAACCAAAATTGTTATAGATAGCAGATTTTAACCAAAACAACAAAAGCACAGTATCAATGTCCTAGAGCATTGACCAGCAATTGGATACACAAAAGTCAGAGCTCTTGAAGATGTTAAAAAAAGAGTAAAAATTAATATTTCTGAATTTTATGTGAAAAAAATAAACCACCATAAACTGATGCTTATTTAAATAATTGGCATATTTTGGTGGCAAGAAACTATTGTTCCAGCTGACAAGTGGTAAGCATTCACTTCTGATAAGTACAAAGCTTTATATTTAATTTCTGAGAGAAAAAACAAAAACCTGAAACACTCACTTCTGAAGGGTCAAGCTTACAGAAATATTATTTCCAAGGAATAAAAAGAAAAGGGATGTGATGTTAAAATTGTTTCTATTATAAGAGAAAAAACACTGGTGATGGTGTTTCCAAAATGAAAACCATTTCATACATATATGGCATTTATTATCTTATCTTCTTCTTGGTATTCACAGTACTTTTTGACTATAGGATAAGATTTAATTAGTTGGTATGTGAATTCTCAATCTGTGATGGAAAGTCACTTCCCTCCTTCTCCCCCTTCCCTTGCTTTTTGTCAGTCTTACAATATGTTAATTTGACAGTCTAAAAACATTTAATTGAGTGAGTGATGGGTGGAACCTCTCAATCTTTTTTAAGTTCTCCCCCTTTTTTTTTTTTCCTTTTTTTTTTTTTTTTTTGTCTTTTTCTTTCTCTTCTTTGACTCTACCTACTAATGTTTCAGGATACTGCCACAATAAATGGTCCGATGTTTCTGATTATTTTGAGCTCAGTTCAATACTATTGGTTCAATATTAGAAACAGGTTAAACGACAAATTCCATGTATCTCAGAGGTAAAACTGAAAACTTCAGAAGCCTCTACAATTTCTACTGTCTTTCAGGAGAAATTCTTCTGTCTTTCTCCAGCTTATGGGACAGCAACTCCAACCTATCCTTTTCTGTTTGCTAGGAAAGAAGAAAACTCCAGATACTATCTTTATAAGATGAGATAGCACTCCTTTCCATTTTAGCCACAGCTGCCCTTTCTCTTTTAACTAAGACTTATAAGGTCAAATCACCAACAAATGTTCACTCCTGATTGAATATTCACTTCTACTCCCTTGCTTCTCATTGACTGTGATGGTGCCAGAAATCTTTAAAGCCAGAAATAAGTCTTTTTAACTTCTACACAAAATAATTAAGCTAAAAAAATATATTCCTTTAATTAGAAAAGACCATGTTCAGATTATGTCTGTGTTATTCCTGTCTCATTACTAAGTGCATGATTTTCTAAGTCCAGTGTACAGCAAAGAGTTTAACCTTCAAGGAATGGCTGCTGTGACATGATAGTCTGCAATTCATATCATGTTGCTTTCACCAGGCCTGGAAGGGTTTTTTGGTTGTTTCCTTCTCAAACCCTTTGGTTCTCCCAAAGATAGAAATACTGCAGATAACAGTTAGATGATAAAAACCCAAAGTCAGTATTTCTACAGTAACATGTACTTAGGTCTGACTTTTCACCAAAGAAATTTATCAAAATTATGGAATTAATAAATGTGGTCAATGAAATGTAATGGAGAAGCATTAAGAGTATTTTTGCTGGGGAAAGGAATATTTCACAGGCTTGTTAGGGCTTTTTTTTCTTCTGTCATTGGAAATAAGATCTTATTTTGTATTAGTAAGTGGTTAATATGGAAAGAGGAGTAGAGATAAATGGTTGGTTTTAAAGGTAGCATGGGATGGTGTCATGAAAGCTATACCAGTATTTGTGCAGTTCAGGATATCTATGAAAAACCTAGAACAGAAGAATGAGTAGTGGCACGACAAAGATGTTTGACAGTTGATTATACTATATTATTAAGAATAGACAGAAATACAACAGACTGAAAGAGTTAAAAATAATCTCAGTCAAAAAAATGCCAGAAAATAATCAGTGTGGAAGACCGTAAAGTAATGCACAAGGGGAACTACAATTCTAGCTGGGCATGTGTTTTTATGGGCTTAAATTTTCCTTTTAGTCAGTCAGGTGAGAGCTCTGGATCTGAACTTAGGAAAAGTCAGCTCATTATTCACCTGAGGTCAAAAAGGCAAACTGGACATCAGGAGTTATTAAAAACAGAGAAAAGAACAGATATTATTGCTGTGTCACTAATATGTCTGTGTTATTCCTGTCTCAAATATTGCATACAGCTCTGGTCACTTGCTGTCAAGAAGGATATAACTGATATGAAGAAGAATGCTCAGTGATATAAAACAGCCTCTGTAGAAAGAGAAATTAAATAGAACAAGACTCATCAGCTTCAAAGAACAGGTGGTGGGGTATGATAAAAGTATATAAGATAACAAATGGAATGGAATAGAACTGATGAATAAGAAACTGTTCGCCATTTCTCATAACACAGAAAGTAGGTACAGCAAATGAGATTATAAGGCAGCTGGTTTAAAACAAATTGAGGAAAGTAGTTTTTCACAGAACGTATAATTAAATTCTGGCACTCATTGCCACAGGATATTTTGGATGCCAAAAGTACAAATGGGATCAAAAGTACATTAGACAAATTCATAGGATGAATGTCCAGCAAGGTCTGTTAAACACTGCGATGCGAAAGTAAAATCTTCAATGTGGAAGGTCTTAAGCAGGAGCTTGCCAAAAGCTGGTAGTATACTAGTGGAAGTATTGTTCTGAAGTTCCATAAGAATCTAGCCAAGGACAGGGAGATAATACTGGGTTGAATAGACCTTTAGCTTAGCTCATTATAATCCATTTTATGTTTTTGTATTCTTCTAATTCTTCTAAGAAGCACCCATCTGTTTAAAAAAAAAAAAAAAAAAAAGCCATTTGATCTACGTTTTTTTTGGTTTGCATGTGGTGAGAATAAAGCTGTTAAATCTTTTCTAGCCTCTTCCAGCTACATTAGGAAGACCTGAATGATTTTATTAGACCTTTGGATGGATGAGCCAGTTCTGAAAAAAGTAAGTGACCTAAACTTTCATTCAAAAGTTTTAGTGAACTGAACAACTGTTTGAGGTTCAACATGTTCAGTTAATGAATTTCTATGATTCTGCACACACTACTTCAAAGCATGAGTGGAGATGGAACAGCACAAAGACCGTGTTCATATTTCTTTCCTAGTTAAAACTAGAAAATAATAGAAATCTCATAAGTCACCATAATATGCCACAATTCTGAATTTTATTTCCAGATCAAGGAGATTTGATTGCCTTTGCTACATGTTGGGGTGGGAAGGGAGGGCAAAGAAAGGAGAGGTAACTGCATTGTTAAACTCAACGGAATCTATAAACTGTAAATGTCAGTTTTGGTTAATCTTGCTTCTATCAGGTAGCTCTCTACAAAAGTCCACACCTATGAGAAAAAGGTACTAGTTACTGCAAGTTAGGTTACACCATCTTTGTTCCTTGGTCAGGTCTCACAGAAATTTCCTATAGCAGCTTTTTCTGAAAAGGGAATCCCACATATAAATAATTTGTTAAGGGTTAATATGCAAAAAATCAAACACAAAGAATCCAGGATCTTTCTCTGTTACTCATTTACATAACTAATTATCATGTCATCTGCTTCTTATATATAAAAAAATTACAGTTACATAATAAATAAAAATATATTTTTATATATACATGATTATAAATGTGTATACTTGACATTTTTATGTAATATTCCTATTTTTAGTCTCCCTATGGTTGTTCTTCACTCTTCCTCCTTCAGTTTAAATCTTCCCTTTATTTTTGTATTTATTTATTTATTCAAATTGTCTCTACCTTTTTCCCAATTCTGTGTTAATCTTTCTGTAGATATCACTAACACAATGGTTGAGTCAGTGTTTCAAGTGGGTCATATTTAAATAGGTCCGAAAATGAACAGAAAAAAAAAAGTCACATACAAAGTAGTAATGCCTTGGCAAAACTGGATGCCCCAATTATTTCACTCATCCATGGCAAGTTTTCTCATGTCAACTGTTAGTCAACAAATTAGACCATTCAAATCTTTAATTTTATTCTTTTGTTCCTGATGCTTTATTAGGTAATCTTCATGGTCTACTCTGTACATAATACAAGAAATTTTCATGGGTCTCAAATACTGATCAGTTTTCAGCCATTCCCAGGAAGTGATCTGCATCTTCCTAGACTGAGCGTCAGTTTCACATTGTCTTCATTTGGGGTTTTTTTTCACTTACGAGTCCATCATGAGTTAAATTTTATTACAGAAATTTAGTACTTCATTACAAAGTACTTGTTTTTACAGTGTCTAATTCATAGTGGTTATTAGTTACACACTCCCATGTCTGGGTTGTGAGGCGCCTCCTCTAAAGATAGAAACAGAAATTGTCCTTAGGACAAAGCACTGCAAATGGTTGAAATTATTCTTTATGCATATACATCACTCCTTTTCTTAGAAAATTCTTGTTCCTATGTTCTGTTTTGTAAAAAGGAAAGCCCATTTCCAATGCCAGTGAAATTACAAGTGAAGGGCTGCAGCATGAAGATTAGTAATTTAGAAACTAGTCTTAGTTAACAAAATGTTTTCATTTAGCCTGACAGAGACAGCTTAGCCTGATGTCACTTAAAATAGGCTATACTGCATTGTATTCCACTGAACTGCAGATGAATTTCTTTTGCTAAAACCATGGGCTTTTTCAGAACTATTCTATCCCAACTTTAAGATTCACAGCTCCCCCCCCCTCCCCTCCCCAATTAGTTCTGCTACACACCACAAACACACATCTCTTTTTGTTCAAATCCAAGCACTGCATTAAACCACTCAAACATAGCAATATCAATCAGTCTCTCATGGTCACCAAGTTCAAGAAACCAAATTTCAGGGAAAAGAGAGTTCCTTTTCTATAGAGCAAATTATGACCTTTATCTCAAAGAAGCACCCACTTCAGGCAGATATGATTCATCCTTTTTTATGCAACAAACTAGGAAAGGAAAAAGGGAAAAGTGGTTCTACAAACTCCATCCTTCTCATAATGAAACATGAAGGTAAAATGTTAGAAAATGAGAATAAAAAACAACTAAATAAAAATCATGAAGCTACAAACATCTGCACTTAATTTCACCATCTACTCATTTTGAGTCAGACACTTGCCTTATTAAAACACAAGTCGGTATGATTAAATGCACAGTGCTGTTGTCCCAATGTACCATTCTAAAACCTTGAATGAATGCATCCCAAAACTTCTAAGTGCAATCAAGAACCATGAGATTAATGGGGTAGAGAATGCTTGCCCATCTCCACACCACCCTCTATACAAATGAAGAATGAAGCAAGACCCATTTTCTATCCTCTGTTTTGATTAGTGTTGGTTCTATTTAAGTACTGAATCAACCAACAGAAGGAAGGGAACATTGTACACAAGATCCCATGAATCAGAGAAGTTCTACCTGGGCATACAGAGACTGTGCTATGGAGAAAACATCAGTAATCACTTCCTATTAGAACAATAAAAAGAAAAGAGAGGATTTATTTAATGTTTTGGAAGCAAGTAGTAACATAAAATAATGAGATAAAAAACTTCTGAGAGAAAAAAATTTGGACTGAAATCCTGGGACTTGAGGAAGGGAGGGAAGTTTACTAGTAGCAAAATCTTTTAATGTCTTCCAGCAATTCTGGCAAAGTGTCAGAAGTGCAGACACCTGAAACTGGAAAATAAATTTGCAAATAGTTGAAATAATGTATACTGGCCTACATTATAGGGACTAAGGCCAAGTACACTATTTCATCGTCAAAATGACTCCCCACTTTCTGGTTGCTTGGGTTGTGTGTGCATCCTACAGTCAGTCACAAGGTGTTATTGCAGCCCTGACTCTATTTAGCATTGCCCCAGGCCTGTGCATCTGTAGTAACTCTTTGGGAGTCATACTCATGTAGTCCTAGTCCTTTTCCATAGAGGGATAAATTTGCATTACAGTTAAATCATGACTGGAGAGCTATCCCTTGTGTCTGGTTTATGTAAGTGGACCTATATAGAAGGGCAAATGCAAACAACCTTAATCAGCCTTAAATGATATAGCTCGAGGACTGAAGTGTTAGATTGATCTCAGTAAGTCTGAACCAGCTGGACCCTTCTGTGAATTCTACAGGCAGAAAAAATTTCGGGGGGACTTCCAGTTATGCTTACAACTAGCCAAACACTGTCCTCTAAAACACCAAATACATAAAATTTCCCTGCACAGAATATGTGCGGTGGGCTGGCCCCAGCTGGCAGCCAAGCAGATCTGCTATAGATAAATTTTAATCTCTGACTTTCCGATAACAAACAGCGCCGCCTTCTATCTCCTGTCAAACCTTTTGTAATCTACCCTAAGACAAAAAGATGCAGAAAGGTGATGAGAAGACGTGTTTGGGAGGAGAAAAGAAGTCATGCCAATGGTAATGGGAGACTTACTGGCCAGCAAAAGACACATTAGCACTGACTGGATCTTCACTAGACTTCCCTATTAGTAATGCAAATGCTGAATCTGGATACTTCAGGGCAGGTTTTGCTCACATCAATTGTCTTGTTCCTTTCCTTGCAGAAAAAAATATAATATAGAGATTTTTAGGACAGCACAGACTTGAAGAATGATCTATTTTGGAGCAAGGAAGGAGTTTTTCTCATTGAAATAAGTTTGGTAGAGGCCAAAAGCATTATCTCATACTGCTCACAGTATTTCAGAGGTAGATTTCAGTAAAATTGCCATAGAACTTAGCAATAAATTGTGAAAATTCCTTGAGGCTTGCATTTGTCACGAATCTGCTGCCTGCATGTGTTCTACAGAACAGCCCCTACTGTCAAAAGAACAAGACAAATTGCATGATAATTTCACAAAATACCATTTTCTGGCTGAAAAATCTATGTTGCAATATATTTCTTTAAACAAACACAAGTGTTAAAAATCAAAAAGAAGGGCTTATATTCTCCAGGCTCAGACAGAGATTCTTCTTCCCAGTCCAGTGCCTGGATCATTCATTAAAGCCACAGTTTGTTTTTATTTTTTTTGTGAATAAATAAAATAAAAATTTTAATACAAATTATATTACTCTAGTCAGAATATTTTGCAATTAATTTGTTTCTAATACGGTAAGGTAATTTTGGAAAGACTATATAAAGATAAATATATACCTTTCTTATCTTTTGTTTCCTAAATAACAGTCTGCATTGACTTTGCGTCAGTAAATTAGTGTGCATATGCACAGTCATTCAGAGAAACTTATCAGTTTTAAGATACAACTCATATATATAATCACCTTACAGAACATGTTATGGGCCCAGTCCTTCATTAAGCAACACATAATACAGAACATTTCATAAGGTGAGATTATAGGAGTTTATTAGATAATGTCAGTTTTGAAAAAATATTATTATTAGAGCACAAAAGAGTCCCAGCTGTGGATAATGAAATTTTGCCCACATCCATAATTAATCAATGTTTCAACCTTGCATTATATTCTGAAGTATAAAACAATTAGAAAATAATGTATTCAAAGACCCTTATTTCTTATTTGGTCTTTCCGAAATGTATTGACTTTTCCCAAAGGCTGATTAGAAATAATTTTCATCTAAATAGCACTTCACAAATTAATTCCAAATCAAACATTTCTTTTAGGAATAAAAAAAAAAATCAGAAATCTTGAAGTTTTTATGGAAATACCTCCCTGTTCTCTTTGTCGCTTTTGTCTTCTGTTATTTGTTCCTGTCCTTGCCACCTTCTGCTTCACTGAAAACCAGTACAGGTTTTGCTTCACCAGTTACAGCCTGCTTCTTAACTGTGTTGTTTCTAGCACTAACCTCAGGCTTAAATTTCTTCTTTTCTCTCCTCTCTTCTCTCCTCTTTCATCAGTGCTAGGAATGGGAACTTCTGTCTTGGTAAGTGATGGGGGATGCAGTCTTCATCCACAGACTGAGCCCTGCAAGTAGTTTTGTGTTCCTCCAGCACTCCCAGATTTGCAGTTGCACCTCCCCAGGTGTTGATGAGCCTGAAGCAGTATGGAAAGAGGATGGCATATGAGGGGAAGGAACAGCAATACTGACAGAATCCAGAACCAAATCCCAGAACCACTGTTGGTAAAAGGCAGCATATTAATCAGTGTACACCTTGTAGTACTGTAAACAGAGCGTTATTTGTTAAAGAATGGTGTACGGTGTGGCAAAAACAATAGGACTTGACTTATAATTGGGAAATCATGTATTTTCTGTCATATATTTGGGGCTGTTTTGTAGTATACTGGGGTTGTGCCTGTCTGCACAGTGGTTGCACCTGAGTCATTAATTCTTGGGTGATCTAGGAACTCCCTTGGTAGTCATCTGTATAGATGAGAAGATGGATTGGCTTGAGACAATGGACTTGCTTGAAACTAGATCATTAAATGAACCTTTAAATTCAGTTATTGACTGATTACTAGAGTACTCCTGGTAAGAATTTTGGACAAAACAGCCTGTGTCAATGCCTGCTGTGTCTAGTATAATTTGTATGCTTATAAATGCTGATTAACACCGCAGGTGGTGTGTCCCAAATACTCCCAGAGGTGACTTCTGCTATTGAAATAATTAAATTGTATGTAGACTGTAAGTATTCAATAAAAACTATTTCTGCAGACATAGTCAGGTGGATCAGTCTTTTGTATGCAGTTCATTTATTTAAGACATGTTTTGTATATTATTGAAATATATAAAGAGCAAAGACTTGTGCATGTGTTGGGGCCAACTGGATTGTAAGAACTATGCAAAACAGTGATTTGAGGAGCCACTCCTAATCCAGATGAAGATGCTACTGCAAAGACCCTTGTAACAGGTTTCTGTCCAAATACAGAACTCACATCACCACCAAAGAGTGACTAACCATGCTGTTCTGGAGACTTGATTCCCTATGCAAGCAGTACCACAGGGAAATTTACTATATAGCAAAAATGATAACATTCACAATACCTCAATTTCAAAAACTGATAAAGAATTAAAAATGTTGTGTTTTCAATAGCATCTGTGGATTAGGAAGCAAGTTACTGTTACTGACAAATGAACTCAGAAAATCCATTCTGAGGAGTCGTTTAAATAGATAAAGAAAGAAAACATCCTTACTGATTTAAACTGCGGAATAAATACACTCCACAGGCTGCAGACACATATTCCATATCCCCAGAATACTGCTGATTGTAAATGCATATCAATTTATATATTCTCAAACAAGTGCGTGCAGCAAGCATAAAAAACAGAGTGAAAATATTAGACTGGTGATAAGTATGGCATTTTCATTTTTATTCAGATTTTTTCTGATTCATTATTAAAATGCTAAAAAAGATTATGACATTAAAGTTTCAGAAGCGTGTAGTCCTTGGATGTTTGGACAGCTTTCACCTACAATAACATATTTTTTCTGTTGTATTATTATAGACCTATATTATTCTATCATTGCTTTATTATTAAGGTTAGGCTAAAACAAGCAAACAAACAAATTATTTTCTGCCAATTATCTCAAAAAGTATCCTGCAAGACCTTCCAGGTTTCATAGACCTGAAAGGATAATATTTTAATGCAGATTCAGCAAAGATTTATTGTTCTTGGGGGAAAAAAATTCTTTACTTTCACTACAGTAAAGAGGGAATTGTCATCTTTGCGTGGCAGATGTTAGTTTGATATAATTTAAGAAGTAGATGCAGTTACTCACAGTTTCATTTTACATTGTTGTATTTTTTTCAGAAAAGTTTTGATAAAAGCCATTGTGGACTGCAAAGGTAACGTATTTGTTTTATAAATTTGTAATTTTACTACCATACATAGAGTGAAACTTTGAAAGATATACAGTGAAATTATTTTGAGATTTTATCAGTTGTGATGGTCTTTATTTAAAATTTCACATCCAATTAAACCAAGTTGAAACAGCAGGCAAATGGAAACGTGTATAGACTTTGGAATGGGGATTTGAAACAGTTTGTGGGAACATTCTCTCACATGCTTTTGCAGAATCAAGGACTAAGTTACAAAGCTTGAAAAAAAGAATGTGTCATTTCATAGGTCAGCACCTTTAAAGGTGGGTGTGAATTAAAGTATTTGAGAAACTTCTAATTATTTGCAATGCAGCAGAAATAGAGACAGCAAATCTTGCACTAATGTATGGCAAGTGAAGTCATACTCAGGGAAGGGACTGTCAGAAATTCATATATAGTATTTGTTCAGCAATGGGCCTTTGACCAAATAAGATTTTCATAGAACTTTCCTAGGAAATTGCTAATACTGCTGTTGAGAGTACTCCTTGCCTAGTTGTTCTGGTATTTGATTGGGGGCAAGGCCGTTGTTGTTCACCTACAGAGAAAAAGCAGGATGGATCCCAGGAAGTGCAACTAGCATGAAAACTCAGAGTGATCAGAAAGTATAATGTTGAACTGGAAATATACGAATATTTTATTGACAGTACTTATGATTATAAAAATAAATGTATAGCTAAATAATTTATTTCTAAATTTTATATCTCACAAGGAATTGTTATGTCTTTTCTCAGCTTTGTTTGAAATAAGAATACAAGTATAGATACACCAGTTTCATAACTGAAAGAAACTATATTTTGCATGTTCTTTTGTGGAAAAAAAATCAGGCAACTCTATTCTTAGAACTATGTGGTTCAAATACATACATCCATGTGGGCATACTTCTCTCACAGATAAGCACAAGATGCCTCTATAATTTTGTTAACTGTGGATGTGAAGGACTTGGCTTTTATATTTGAGCACAGAAATTTAAGTAATCAGATCCTTCCATGGCACATAGTCAATGTGATAGTCATAAAGGGAATAATAAGAGATAAATATTGTTTGCAGGTGCAAGGATATGGAGAAAAAAATTTGATTTGCATCCATCCACAACACAGGCAAATTTGGGGTTGGTTTTGGGAGCGATGGAAAGACCATAATGATCTCCCAATAATAATACATCTTACTATTTTTAATTCATGTGACTGCACAAATTATTACATCTACTTTAATTGGATTAGGCATGAACACATTGTTAAGGATGTGTAAACTGAATGAGGGCAGAAGGAAAGCACTGTGTAAAAGACTGTGTTTGATAATAGGAATAGATGAAAAGACAAGTCTGTTAACATAAAACATGTTCTGGACAAAGTACACAAAGGAACTGAATTGCATGAAAAATTTAAAGCAAAATTGTACATTTTTCAGCTGTTTCACAATACACATATTACTGGTGACTGAAGTAAACCAGAGATACAAACAGTTCTCTGGTTCTACAACTGAATAGAATATCTAAAGGTGATCTGTACTGAAATTATCTGCATCCCAGTTTTCAAGCTGTTATTCCTGGAAATCCAAGTGTTTTGCTTATTTTCTGTTACATTAATGAACTTTTAAAAGTCTTTCAAAAGTCAGATGTAGTTCAAATCTTTCAATAGCTGCAATATTTTAATTTCACTGATCACACCATCATACCATGTCCTTCTACTTTTGGCTTATTCACAGGATTCTGAAATCAACACTGGACATTTTGGGTGTGTGCTGACTGGCATATTCTGCAATTTGTCATGTGATCACAGCTTCTTATGATATAGCAATGCATAACTCTTAATTGGTTTCACCTATAAAAATGCCAGCTGGTGGCAAAAAAATTCTGTATGATCTAGATAACTTCTTAGAAGCAAGGTGAGTTTGCTTCCAATGAGCCTTGTTGTCAGCAGTGTCTGAAATATTCTGAAAAGCTTTGCTAAGCTGATGAAGAGGTATATGTGAATACCGTAAATATTAGAGATGCCTGAGGAGGCAAATTTTTTGTTAAGGAAAGGTTGGTAGGAAACTAGACTTGCTTTGCCTTTTGGCAAGTTATAAAACCTAGAGTACAGAAATAGAAGGAGAAAGAACAGGCAAATTTCTTACAATGAAAGTATTTCAGGAAAAATCCACTGGGCTGCAAAGCATCTGTGTTTGCAGAGAAGGACAATAAGAAAGAGAAAACCTACAGAGCTCCACCTTCTACTCAGACATTCTTCCGTATCAGTTACCCAAAGAATGGTAACTGTGAATAACATTGAAATGTTCATACTGGCATGGAAAAGTAAATAAAATAAAACAATATTATAAACAAATCAGAAACTTATCTGTGATGTCCAAAGAGAAACAATATTGGCCTTACTTCTGGTTAGTTAATTCCAAGTAATATTTGGTGGCTGTGGCTGTGCCTGTCAGGAACATTACTGACAGTTTTAAGAGATCACTAGAGGGGAAGAGCTTGGAACACAGTCATTTTTTTTAATAATTATTATGATTTATAATACATCACTTGATTAATTTGTCAAAATACTCAAGTGAAAGGATTACTGAATGATCAGAAATGTCAAGGTAGTTTGGACTAATCATGTGGTCAGGAGGAAAGGAATGCAGGGTGTAATTTTGTGCTTGTACTATCAGAGAGCAAAAGAATGAGAGTAATTAACTCTTTCACAGTCAGACCTTTCTTTCCAGTCCAGATCCCTTTCCTTACCAGTTTTGCACCTTCTGCTGAGTAATCACAAATGTAGTTCCTTGGTGTTCTCTAAAACCTCCTCCTGAAGAAAGTCCATGTTTTAACTACTAGATCTCACTCTTGATCTTGATCAAGACCTGTCATTCTGGCCAGCCAACCTGCACAGACCGCATATTCTTATTTTTGACCTACTGAATCCTCTTCACTGGGGAGTGAAGAAAAAAGAAATTTTAAATTATAGTTAGACATCTGAAGTAACATTTTAAAAATGTTATGCAGCCTCCCACTTTTTCTACTTTCTGAAAACATTCTATAGTTCTTTAATTAATGATGTGCCTTTGAAAGTCTGGGTAATTCTCCAGCACACTACCACTACAACTGGGTTTACTGTGACAGCCTTGAGACTTCTTTTCATGGTGTGACCCAACATGTGAGATATCACAGCTTCTAGGAGTTAATAGAACTCAGATAAGACTTCAGATAGGACTACAAGATAATATCTAGTCCACTTGTCTATTATTTCTCAAAGAAATGTCTGTCTTCCCTTAACACATGTAAACACACAACTGCTAATCCTCTCTCTTCAGCCCAATACCTCTCAAATACAAGTTACCAAAACAAGGTAGGAGCCACCTGCCAAAGCTAACAGTCAATTTCAATTCAACTGAAAAAAGTACTTAACTACATTACACAACCATTGTACCAAGACACAAAGGAAGTCACAGAATAATAACATCACTTAAATATAACCATCATTAAATAATAACAATAACAATAATAATAGAAGATAAATTACTTTAAAATAGTTTCCTTGTGAGTAAATATTGATGCACAGCAAGCCTAGCTCAGGAAGTTTCTGAACAATTGATTGCCAGAAATTAGAAGAATAGGTCAAAGTATATCAGAGAAAAGGTGATTCTCAACTTACTTCATTTATTATGCTTTTTTCTTAAATATTTGCTACTGGATACCATTAAAGATAGAATATCAGATTTAATGGAATTTTATGAACTAAGACACACAAAAAATCTCCACTCATAAAGAAACAAGACGGTCTGTTAAACTTCCCAATATAACTATAGTAATAGGTCTTTAGTGGGTTCATGTTTAATGTGCAATCCAAGATTCAGTTCACAATATTTTAAGGACATATTATTAAAACATATAATCTACATTCAGAATTAGAGCTTTAATTATCATTAGATGGTTGACCGACACCACCTCCAAAGAACAATTTCACCTAATATCACAGAATAAATCACCCTCTCAAGGTGCTTACTATTTTCATTGGCAATAGAGGGAAGAAAAGCACCTAACTTAGACTATAACTCCATTTTTTACATCCCAAACATTAGACTAAATTAATTTGAAATTTATGCATAATATATGTGAAACGTGTGAAACCTTTAACTTTCAAGTTAACTTTTAACTTTTGAAATACACAGTGCAATTTATTCCTCTTCAAATACGAAATGCAATACCTCAAAGCCAGACTTGAAAAGAGAGAATGAATTATTACTAGAAAAAGGGTTGTCACAGCTCTGATGAACCTGAAAAAGGTCATGTCATAAACCAGGACATATTCCTAGAGGCTTATCAGGAGGTGCACTGCCCAAAGCAGAAATGTCACTAGCAGCTTCAGCCATAGCAGACTTCCCCAGTTATGAGAGCACTGCATCACTGCTGGCACAGACTCAGTAGAAGTAGCAACGGTCTCAAGTGCTTGAAGTTTCTGTTTCTCCTTTACTTAATCTGCATGTATGCGTAAATGTCTCAATAACTCCAAATCCTGTATAAGCAGGGATGCCACTGCTACTGTCTTGGTAAAAAATCAAGTCTCCTTCAGCCTGGAGCAGTGTGTAATCTAGAGCAATTCTAGGTAACTAAATTTGTCCATTGACCACTTTTCATGAAAGATAGTAGGATTATAATGAAGAGACAGTGTATACCTTAACCAGGGATGAACTGAGTAGAACATTTTCTGTCTTTCTGCCTGCTAATGTTCTATGTATCTGTATTTACATAAACTCTATTTACACAAATTAGATTTAAAACTAGTAAAAATAAATGCAGTTTTATAGCATGTATAAGTAGTTCATGGAGCTTTGGTCATGAGATGGGATATGAACTCTCAGAGCATTTAAATTTATGTTGGTGATCTAGAAGAAGGATTGAATTTTTGTCTGCATATTAAAGACTATAGCTAAAGCCTTTCTGCTCACAGCATACAAAATGTCTAACCAATGGATTAAGATATTTACCTTTCCATGTTGCTTTTCTTTAAAAGAGGATATATATTTTGTCTTCAAATGAAACACCAGGCCCTGATTGCTTCAAAAGAAAAGAGAATAATCCCTGAGGCACTGTTGTTCTTGAAAGAGTGGCTCTTTTGTTTAAAATATACTGTATGAGAGGACTCAAAATGTCAAGGAAATCAATCTTTTGAGATAGAGTATTACCTTGTGATCTTGCTGTGAACTACAGTTTTCTTTATTCCTATGGAATTGTAGGATGCATCAAACTACACATGCTAAGAAAAACAGGAAATAATTTCCCATAGGAGACCTATTGTGAAAACATATGGGCCACAATTAATTCTGTCCCAGAGAAGAAAAGAGGTTAATGACTATGGGTTACCCTCAATTCTGAGCTATACTAGGTCGTGTATTATTTTACACATATACTTCGGATATGAAAATGTTCTCACAGACTCCTCCACACATACAAACTATAAAATTATACCATAGAGAAGGTGTAAAGAAATTTCTGTATGAATACTTTTTCATGAAAAAGAGAGAAATTGATTTCACAGTTCTGCTACTGTAGGTACAGCAGCTTTCTGCAGTTGCCTCTCTCATATTCCATCTTTAAACATGGAGATAGGGAACAGCCATAGCTAAACTGAAATTTAACCTTTTATTTTATCATTTACCATTATATAGTTTGTAATTATAAATATTAATTGATTACATATTTAATTTCTTAATTGTTTCTTTTACAGGAAAGAAATGACAGCAAGGTGGTTTTTTTTAGTTTTCATCCATCTTGCATAGTGTTTTGACTGCATTTAGTGTTGTAGATATTAAAAAGTGTTCCCTTAGAGTTACAAACTTAGCTTTTGCCACTATAGATAATGCAAAATGAATGTGAATTCAATTGGGCAGAACAACTTGATGCACTGCTAGGTTGCAAAACTGAAGCTACAAAGTGCAATAAAATGTCTTAATTATGCATTAATTTTTTGCATGCATACTTTTCCATGCAATCATATAGTTTTTCAAATCAGGTGACTTAAAATTTTCTTGTAATATTACATATCCACCAATCCATTCTGAAATCTTCCAAATATTGTGCGTGAAAACCATTCATAAGAGATGTATATTGGTTTTGAACATGAACAAATCATTCAAATCATTATAGAATTGTTATAGAATTACAGTGAGAGCATCTCTAAGGTAAAAGAGTAAAATTGTGGTGGTGGAAAGCCTTATCTGCAGGGGAGAATGCTCTGGATAGGTTCTGGTTTATTTAAATCAATTGCTTGTTTCATCGTTCAGATGACCTAATGTAGTTATCTACTTCTGCATGAACTGAATACCTGTCTAGATTCCATTGACTCTAATGATGAGGTGTCCACTGAATATAATGAGAGCTTAGCCACATGGTTCATATGGATACCTAAATTTAGATACTTGAAGTAAGAGGTCAGTACTCGGGATCTGAATACCACCTGAGGGTAATTCATATGCCTAGTTGCCTTGTTCCTTTTGAAAACCCTAGAATATCTGAGTCATCTACACAGAGGTAGCAGATAGGAGATGCTAGCAGACAGCAGGCTCAATATGAGTCAGCAGTGTGCCCTGGCAGCCAAGAGGGAAAACTGCATCCTGGGGTGCATCGAAAACACTATAAATAGCTGGTCAGTGGTGGTTATCATGCTGTATTTAGCATTAGTATGGCCTCACCTTGAGTACTGTGTGCAGTTCTGGGCCCCACAGTTTAAGAATGATGTTTAAGTTCTTGAATGTGTCCAAAGGAGAGCAATAAAGCTGGTGAAAGGGCTGGAAGTCATGTCCTATGAGGAGCAGCTAAGGACTTCGGGCTTGTCTAGTTTGAAGAAAAGGGATGACCTTTTGAAGATGAGGATGACTTCATTGCTCTCCACAACCTCCTGAGGAAGGGAAATGGAGAGGGAGGTGCTGAGCTCTTCTCCCTGGTATCTTGTGATAGGACATGTGGGAATGACTCAAAGCTGCATCAGGGAAAGTTTAGACCTGACACCAGAAACATTTATTTACTGAAAGGGTGGTGAAACACTGGAAAAGGCTTCCTAGAGAGGTGGTCAATGCCTCATGCCTATCGGTGTTTAAGAGGGATTTGGATAGTGCACTTAATAATTTGCTTTAACTTTTGGTCATTCCTGAACTGGTCAGGCCATTGTAGGCCCCTTCCAAGTGAAATTCAGTTCAGTTCAGTTCTGTTCTGTTTTAGTCTAGTCTAGTCTAGTCTAGTCTGTTCTAGTCTGTTGTATTGTATTCTATTCTAAATTATGCAGTACTGGGGGTCATTTGCACCTTCTTAGATTGTTAACCGGAAGATATCTGAGCACTTACATGCCTATGTTTAGGCAACTGAATACTCTAGATGTCTACAGTTGGGCCTTTATTTTAAGATATTTATTTAAAATCCCCCTATGAACAATTGAAAGAGGTAGGCATATCTTCAGGTTGAAGTCTCTGTATGCTCACCATCACGACACTGGATTTCCCCAGTCATCGGTAAGGAATACAGAGTTGAAGCAAGCTCAAGCCCATTACTCTCTTCAAAGTGTATTGTGTTGGTTGCTCAGTTTTTATAGTCTGAGATGGGCTGCACCACTTACACACTTCCCCCACACTGGCCTGGCTAGCTTTGGAAGAACATTTACACTTCTTGAAAACTCAGGGAAGGCCATCTGAAAAAAAAACCAAACTAAAACCAATTGATCCATTCAGCTGATATAGCCCTTTATATAAAACAAAAATTACCCTTTGGTTCCTTTTTGTTAACTTTAGCTTTCTTAATAACAGCTGTGGTTAGTCCTTATATTTGCTCCTGAGTTTCATGAGCACAGTGCCTTGGCCTATCTTCTTCCAAGCCTCCTGTTGTAGGGGTTTGTTGACCAGTCACACATGATCTGAGATGAGATTTCCCTGTAACTAACTATACATTGAATGCTGTTCACTTTTGTTCAGTTGATGACATTAGGTTGGATTCCTAAAAAATTACATTTCTATCCTCTTTTCTCCCTGCAGCAATTTACTTAGAAAGTAAATTTAATTTACTTTCATATTGGTAAAAACATATGCTTTTCATATAAGATTCTTGGATATAAATTAACTTTGAGGAAATTATCGAATACTGAAACTGCATTTGATTCTCCCATGTGATGTACAATACTATTTTCTTCATGTTATATATGTTTACCATTGCTACTCCTATTTTCATTTTACTCAGACTGGGATTTCATTCAATCTGCTTAATATTGAAGACAAGGCAGTGCCCCAGTGGATCAGTTTATCTGTGCATTATGTATGTAGAAAGAGAGCTAACATAATAAAATTGTTGAGGCATACAAGCTAAGGCAGGGTACTGGCTGAAATCTTGAGAGCTTTATTAGGTCATCTGAGACATAGTTAAAGCTGATGGATTAGTAGTGAAGTATTAATAAGATAAGTGCTATTTGTCACTGTTGTTTATATATAATGTTGGAGAGAGTCTGTTAACAAAAGTGTTGTCCTATAATTGTTAGACCATGCCATAGTTTTGTGCTGTAATATAAACTGGTAAAGCTTTTCCCAGTTTATAACATTTCAAATGCACATATAACAGAAAATTGCATGAAATGGTCCAAGTGCTTCCTCAAATAATGACTAAAACAACACTATTGCATTGTAGCTCTTAATACAAAATGCAGTTATAATGCAAAAATAAAATGAAAATAATTTAAACAGTTGAATTATTTGAGGTTAAGGCTACTACTGCTACCATTAAGTAAACATGGATCATCTGTGTTTGCATAAATCAAAGTTCAGTGAAAATAAACCTTTTTCAAAGCTATGGAATTAACTACAAATTATCAATGCATGAAGAACTGGAGCATTCACATTTGCAATATGCCTGTGTGGAACAGTTCAATGCCTTGTTAACATATTCAGCTACTGTCTGTTGAACAGATTTGTCTCGATAGCATCATGTAGATGTAGAAGTGGAAATCAAAAAGTAGTGTGGCCATGCTAAGCTAATACGAATGTGCTGTTCGTACACTGAAGTGCTTCACCTAATAAATATTCCACTCCTCAGCCAGGCTGCTATGTTGAAAGAAAAGTATTTCTTACAGTTTTAAGTCCAACTTGTTTGGAACCATCAATGTATTCTCTCTGCAGAGAACTATGTATTGCCATGCAGATGTGTCTTCAAACACTGATTGTACAACCGTTATGCTTCTGGGTATTTTGCAGCTTCCTTAAGGTTTGTGAGGTTATGTGTTTTGTCAGGGTAAGGGAAACATTTCTTTTTGTTTTATATCTCTCACCAGTAATATTTCCTGAACTCAGAAAAATGATGGCAAGACAAGTTACGGAAAGATGTGATGCTTTCACAGGTGATGTCTGTCTTTATGCCTAGTTCACAATTTCAAGGATATTTTTTAATGACTGTCTCCTGGTGTTATCAGAACTAATGCATTAGAATCTCTGGAAGGAGAAAGATCATTATCCATGAAAGAAAAGGACTCCAGGCAGGGAGATTGTAAAAAGAAACAAGGAGTCTCAGCTCTAATGGCAGACAATTCTTTTCCTGGACAGTCAGAGAGCACTGGAGGGATTTTTTGAGGCACCAAAAAACATTGCATTCCTTTACTGACAGCAAATCTGAAGGAAAGGACTTGACCTGCAAGGTCACTGTAGGCAGAGCACAGATTTGTCTAAAAACCTTCTACATTTCTTTTCTGTCTCATCCTGCTTTTAAAAAGATATTTGTTCTAGCACTTACTAGTTCTTCCATAGTCTATGAAATCCATGTTTTTAGAAAGTATAGTTCTCAATTTACAAGCCTTTTCATATTTTTTACGCTCACCATTTTGAAGTTGCAAACAGACCCTACTCAAAGCACCAACCAGCTTGGAAATCTGACAGAGGAGACGTTCAGCTATATTTGACCTTTCAGGAAACTACCCAACAGAAAAAATATATATATTTATAGATGGGATATAAATGGGATTCATACTATCCAAAAGTGATTTCTGATTCAGCAGTGTAAGATTTCAGCCAGTTTCACAAAAAAAAAAAAGACTGATAGGTAAATGTCTCAGCCAGTCATGTACTATATTCAGTACTTTGAATACCTGGTGAAAATTGTAGACGTTTACACTGTGTCCTAGTAGTTCAGATTTGTGCTGATTAGTCATCAGAGCTAAAATTCAAGCAGAGTGTTTTCCAAATCCTTTTAAAATAAAACATACACATCGCTCACATGGATGATGACTTAGGCTGGAAAAAGAAGCATTTATACCAGTAGAAGTATTGAGGGGCCAGACAATAAACACTGGGAAAATTATTTATAAATTCACTGTATGAATGGGTCCAGCTGAAACAAGAAAATAGGACTAAAAGGGAAATAATTAGGACTGATTATATATAGAAAAAAATGTCGATCAGGTATTTTCTGCTCTGGAATTAATTTAGACTAAAAGCAATTGAAATTTCCCCACCTATATCAGGACATAAATTCTATGGAAAACAGCAAAAAGTCCAAGACAAAGGGCAATTCATCATTAGTAACATCATGGACTGGATGACCTCCTCCTTTTTTTTCTTCCTGAGTGACTTTGTTCTTATGATACAGAGGTTAAAAGTTACAAAACCTTGGTTAACCACTGACTGGAGATCAAACCACTGAAAAAATTTTGTCACCTGGTTAAAGGTCATTGAAGAGAAACTGTATGACAAAGTGACCATCAATAATTTTACAAAGGCATAATGATACAATATAAATCAGAATGAAATCATGAAGCAATTGATTACAAAAATTTGAATTAAAGTTCCATTTCATATTTAATAAAAAAGCATTATTGAATTAAAATTATATCAGTTGTGATTATTAAGGACTAAAAAGTTTATTACAGTTTTGTAATATGCAAGAATACATTGAATAATTTTAAGAAAGTCACTTTACCTTTGGACAATAAGCACCATTTTTATTTTAAAAATAAATAAAAAATTAAAGAGTCTTCAGTTGCATGACTCAAGTATCAAAAACTCACAGAATTATTTTTTTTTTATGGTTCCCAGTCTTTAGACAGTATGCCTTTCTGACTGTTTTACACAGCCATCTCTCCAATGACACAAAGTCATATTTACATTGACATAATGTGTAAGTAGAATGCCATTCAGAAGAGTGTTGGGAATTAATGGGAGGTTAAATATTTGCTCTATTTGCACACTTCCCATCTACATTAGAGTCACTCCATGAATTTGGGGCGACAGCTTTAAGGAGGTCCAGGCAGTTCTAACATATTATAAGGATAACTCTACATAGTTTTCTTTTCAAACTATTCCTTCCTGCAAGGTGCACGGAAAACAAGAAGGATGAAAGGTGTTTGCAGACTGTCAAGGGGAGATAGGGAGGGGTGGTCACTGGAAAAGAACTACACTGCTCACTGACAATATTCTAAACTTATTTGCTTAACAGGGTGGGGTTAAATGGGTGGATAGCAATCCCTTTCCTCCAAAACACAAATATCCACACAAACCAGAATTTCAGCACCACTAGTTCACTTTAGACTAGCATAATTTACCCAGAAGTATATGACGCTCTTCTCAGTTGATGTGTCAGGTCCATGGCTGAGAAAGCAAATCCTCTTTGGGCTCCAGCTTCCGCTTGCTGTTGCATGTCCACCTATGGTGTCTCCCTAAAAGGCTGTCAGCATTAGCTGCTAACTGCTTTACTAAACACCTAGCACCAAGTAATCAGCAGTGGCCTGTACTTTTCATCATATCTCCCAACCATGTGATGAAAATCTGAAAAAGCTCATAGTTACAATTTTTAATTTCTATAATTGTAGTTAGCCATATTAAATAAATTTGCCAGATTTAAAAGTTTTTCTGTGCTTTTAGGTCTTATTAACTTTAATAGGGTCAGAAGTGCTTAGTACTCAGGAAAAAGTCAGACTGCACAATGAGATGACAGAATGTGGTTTCAGGTTCCTAAATTTAGCCATTGCAATTTGGCAAATGCTGCCTGTGAATATTTCTGACTATGTGAAGTTGCAATCCATAGAGTAATTCTGCAATTCTATGGCCACCATGAAGTGTTACACATTTTAGATTATCTAGATTATTCATTCCATTAGTGTCTTGCAGTATTAATCCTGGTCAGTGCCGTACAGGCAGAATAGATAACTACTTAGGAGATCAGAACTGTAGTGTTGCCAGTTGATAAAGGTTAGAAACGTTACAGCTGATTTTTTCTGAAGGACACAGCATGCTAGAATTTAATTGCAATCTTGCTTCATTACCCATCGCATTCCCTATTAAATAGCAAAATTATTGTCTTTATGTCTTTATTTCTCACTTCCTGAATTTTGCCATTTGGGAACATAAAACAGCATTCTTAAATATTTGAAAGCAATACTTTATAATGATTTTTTTTTTCTTATTACTTAGGAATTTATAGTTCAGGTTCCCCAGTGAAGGACTTTCAACTTTACTTTTAGGATTTTTATGGCCATTTGAATAGATTTAACTGTATGTTATATTTTACCCCCAAAAAAAGTAACAGCTGGTCTATTTATGTACATCAGTAAACGTCAGATCCTTTAGAAAATGAAGGGCTTACTGCATAGTTATCATCACCAAAATAACCAATAGTCAATAGAGATAGAAATTCATGTTTCCCACAGATCTCAGGAATTCTTTTTCACATTATTGTTATTATTATTGTTATTGTTGTTATTATTATTGTTATTACTGCTACTAATATTATTATTAGCTATAAATATGCAGTAGAATAGCAAGAACCTGTCATAGAGGACTGAAATGAGCATCAGGCTAGACCTCATCTCCAAATCCCAGTAGCATTTGCCAAGGTAAGCGCACTTGTTTCTGAAAAGAAGCATGTCTGATTCCTTAAGAATTATTTTGTTGCCAGAGGTGTTGATTTAATTGCTCTCTGTTTTAGAAAATTAGCTTTGGAATTTTTTGAGGGGGGAAAGAGTCCATGGATGACTCCAGTTAAAATTCTTTGCAACACAGAATGACACTTAAAGTACCGTATGTGTTTTTATCACTAAACATAGGATCCAGAAAAGGGCCACATAATATGGTTTTACATCCATGTAATGCATTTGTACACAAAAATTCGACTCAACTAGTTTCCCTTCATATGAATTATGTGATTAGACAGATCACACAGGTTTTTAGAGCTGGAAGAATTGTTAGTTTTTAATAGACTGATTCAATGGGAAAATGTGATATGTCCATTAATACCCTAAATGTAGCTTTTAGGTTTATAAACTAGAACACTGATTAAAAAAAAACAAAACAACAACAACAACAAAAAACACCAAAAAACCACCAAAACCCAAACTGAAGACTACTTTTATATACAGTCTGTGAAGGCAATCATAAAATTCATTTAGTATGAAATTTGCAATTTGTAAACACAAGTATCTTGTAAATTTAAATACTGAGCAGTCATGTTAATTTGGTATTTAGCTATGAACTCTTCTGCTTAAAAACATGAAGATAAAAACATTACCTTAACATTAAAAGATCAGATTTTGAGTGAATTTGCATAGTATTCTGATCAAAGGTATGCTTTCAGCTAAAATCAGATGACATATTGACATATTTTCTAATGACACTAATGGCTCCTTTATGTCTTCTATTAATACACTTTATTTCTTGAAAGCATAGCAAGGTATTTATTGCAATCTTTATTTTCTCATTTTAGTAACCATGATAATGAAATGTCAGCCTAATTATTTTTATGTAGGCACAAAAATTTAAATATATCCACGTCAGTCTTCCACTTTGACTGTTAAAATTAGCATATAAAAATACGAGGTAACATAGGTTTTTATAATGATGAAATAATCCTGTTGCTACAAATGTGTTAGTTTTATAAATCATTTTCACCTGTGATTATCACCATGTTAAATTAATTTGACAAAACCAGAAAATAAGTATTTGAATGGCAGTCAAGTCCCAACCCAATGAAAGCAGGATCAGGTGTATTATCTTAAGTGGTGCTGTCCATCTCCACAGTGCAGGGAAGTCATCACCACTCAAACAAATACATACATATTATATACATAATTCTCTTTCCTTTTTGCATATACAATACTAAAGTGTCTGGCTTTATGTGGTTTGGTTTGTTGTTGGGTTTTTTGGGTTTTCTTTTTTTTTTTTCTTCTTCTTTTTTCCCACTATTTTATAGGTACAGAAAAAGAGTTGGTATCGTTAGGAGAGTTATTGCAAGCAGTCTACTGGATTGGGGTGTTGAAGGTGATTGGCACCTTGCACTGAGCACTTCAGAGAATCAAGATTCTAGTTTATGACACTGTGAGTAAAGGACACACAGGATGATGACTATGTGAGGTGCAGTAGGATACTGAAATAATCGTGGTCCCTTTGCAGTATTGCAATGTAATAAAAGCACAGGTATTTAATGACAACTGCCTCTAATCTTTTAGTGCCTTACTAAGAAAGTTTCTGTTTTATTTACAGTGATCCAGTATTCAAGATTTCTAAACAGGAAGGTCACCTCTTTCTGGATAAAACTGACATCCCACCCCAAAACCAAAACCCAACCCAACCTAACCCAAAACAGTTGAAAGGGGTAGTTTGCCATAAACCTTCAAAATCACTTCAACTATTTAAGTCCTGCATTTTATCCCTTCCCTTTTCATCTTTCATAAAGTGTCAACTAGTTCTATTTGTTTCAAACTATTTCTGTATTAGCAAACTAGATATGTGCAGAGCTCAGGCACTGACTTGAGAGCACTGATACAGCTTAGTTGTACTATCTATGCTCAGTTTTAACCTGCACCATCTAGCATGTTTGCACACAATGTTTTGAAACAGCAGAAGGACAATTTGCACCAAAGACCACCCCCAGTAAGCAGTTTTGATGCGGACAGCTTACTTTAGAGCGTAAGAGAAAGTAGCCATTTGGACACCAGCTATGTCATACCACTTGGTCTCAGAATCAGAATTCTGTTTCTAGACCATTTTATATTTTAGGAAAGTTTTTGCCTCAAAAAAAAAAAAAAAAAAAAAAAAAAAGCAGCTTTGAGTCCTTTATACATGGATTTTCTTTCTCAGCACCTAACTGCTGTTCCACAAAGACAATGACAGCACCATGCTCACCACCCTGCCAAGAGAACTGGGATGGTGTTTGGAGCCAAGAGGAAAAGAGGGATGAAGGAAAGAAAGTCTGTGGTGACATAAGCACACACTCCTCATTCAGAGTGTAGCCCTGTCCATTTGTCTACCAAGCCACCTGCTGTACCCAAAGAGATTAAGTGGTACAATGAGACACAACAGAGGGCAAATATACTTTCTGTGCCTACTGGAACAACAGATGGACCTAACTTCATTGTTACTCTGTTTCCTACCACACTTGCTATTCACCTTTGTCTCCATCTGTTCTGTCTTGTCATGAGCTTATGTTGTGAATGCTTTGGATCAGTGACTGCACCTTGCCAAGCTCAGTGGGGTCCTGATTGCTGCCTGGAGACAGGCTGTTAGGCTATACATTCACAATGAAAACTTATGCCACAGCTATTTAGTAAAATTCATAGTATGCAATCTAGACAGCTAGATGTTTTGTGCTTTATTTGGATAGAACTTGGTGTTAAAGAATGGAATCTACAAAGATCAACATAAAAAAAATGACAGTAAGTTAGAAGTAAGAGTAACTGTAGAGAAAAATGGGAGGGGAAAATGGGAACAAAGGGCATAGTCACCTAACTCCCAGCTCAAGAGAACATTTAAATCCATATGAGATTCATATCTGTGTTTCTCTGCAGGGATTAGGGCCCAGAATATGATTAGAGACCTAATATATTTCTAAATAAGGCTAGAAGAAAGGGACAAGCTATTGATACCACTCTTTTTCTCTGATAATTCAGTAATAGAGCACTTCACTTGTGATATGGGACAGCTAATTTCAAATTCATTTTTCTGCTTGGGTAGATATGAAAACATATCTCCAACTCTAATCACTAGGCAGCTGAGTATTCAGAGATGAGATCTGGTCCCACCCACCATTTGAGTACCCAGCAGAAAGACAGTATTTTCTGGCCCAAAGAAAGACTGAAAGCAAATGCAGTCATGAGTCTGTAACTTCTCGTCATGTCAGTCAGCTTGAAGTTGGCAGATGTGGGATTCCATCTCTACTATTCAATTTTATGTTGGATCCCAGTGCAAATATCCTTCAAAATAACTGGATCATGAATCAGATGTGTTAGGGAAAGTGCCCTAACAAATAGGCTATAGAGAGCCCTCATTTGAGTACTGTTAACAATGTAACAGTATCTGTTTTCTTACATCATTATAAAGAACAAATCATAGCAAAGAAAGTTAAACTTAAAGATGATGAACACAGCCACTTTTATTTTCTAGATATGTACCATAAGAAAAATTAAATCAGATTAAAGAAGCAGGAAGAACCCATGACTGCAGCAAAGGCTATTGGAAGCTGCCCTGTAAGCTGCTATTGTTCTTTATACTAACAGGTCTCCCAAGATAAAAAATGTTAAGGAGTTTCAAAGCAATCAAAAAGCACAATCCCTTTACACTTTCTTCTTCAAGTCCCCATGTCTTGCATATCAACACTGATTAAAGAAGAGGCAAATATGTACTGAATCAATTAATTTTTTAGTGGAACTGATCTGAGATTATTAGATTTCCTTTACCCTGTACTTCCAAAGACTTCCCTGCTTGACCAGCTCTCAGTCTCCTCTCCTGACTAGATCCACATTTCATCTTTCTCTTTTACTGTGACTGCACAGTCCTGGTTGCTTCTCTCCTGTTGTGCAATTTTTTGGTCCTGTGTTCTTTTGTCTGTCTGTCTGTATCCACCAGTGTCCCTGCTCTGTACTGCTCTTTCTTTCCCCAGAGTCTTTCTTCCAGTTAGGTGCATTTCTTGCTTTTCTCTACTTTCTTGGCCGTGACAGCTGAAGCACTGAAAAGGCTATGGCATAGTGCAGGAGTGGGTTAGGGATCCCTGAACAGCTTAAGTTCCAGTAGTAGTTTAGCAGTTTATTTTTCTTAATGCTGCAACTATTTAACAGCTATTTAACTGGTTGGGCTCAGCCAGAGTGTGAAGCCTGAAAGTTTTTTACTCATAAGGAGTGAAGGACCTAGAACACAAGTCTTATGAGGAGCAGCTGAGGGAATTGGGGTTGTTTAGTCTGGAGAAAAGGAGGCTGAGGAGAGACCTTATTGCTCTCTACAACTACCTCAAAGGAGGTTGCAGCAAGGTGGGTGTCTGTCTCCTCTCTGAAGTAGCAAATGATAGGACAAGAGGAAATCACCTCAAGTTGTTCCAGTGAAGGTTTAGATTGGATATTAGGAAAAAATTATTCACTGAAAGGGTTATTGAGCTTTGGAAGAGGCTGCCCCCAGGAAGTGGTTGAGTCCCCATCCTTGGAGGTATTTAAAAAAACATGTATATGTAGCACTTTGGGAAAAGGTTTAGTGGTGGACTTGGCAGTGCTAGGTTAACAGTCAAACGTGATCTTAAAGGTCTTTTCCAACCTAAATGATTCTATGATGCTTATGGTGAATAACATTGACACAGCTAGTGACACAAACATGGCAAATGCAAAACAGCAACAGTTTAAGCAATGGTTAGTAAGCTTTGTAAGTACGTTCTTTGTAAGTATGTTCTATCTACAGCATAACCTTAAACTGTGAAAAATGAACCTGCTAAGTGGTTAGATTACAAAATGTGAGGTATATAAAAAGGATGGCATGAAAATAAAGGTGCATCTTAGAAGAATAATACTTTTTGTCAAAACCACCCTGGAAAAATGTAACAATATGGTCATTAAAAATATTTACTATATAAGGTGATAACACAAATAAGAAAAGGAGAATCAATATGCCTATATTGAGAAGCTGCAATTCCACAACCTGCTTGGTGAGGCACTAGCGTCAGCTCAGTTTGACAACAGATCAAACCTATCTCAAGACATGCAAACGTAATAAGGTTTTGTTATTCTGTGAGAAACAAATGTGAAATGAAATGTGTGGGGTCTACACAGGCACATTTCTGAAGTCTTGATAGGGATTTTAGTGACACAGGCATTTGCCATCGGACATCTTCAGAATATTGTAAAACCATGTTGAATACAAGTTCAGTGAACAGCCTATGTGGAAGAACACATTCCTCAAAAAGTATTACCAGAACCATATTACAATCTTTTGAAAATTCTGCAGCCTATCTTAAAGAGAAAACATGCACTATAGCTGTTAGTCAAATGACTGAGGATGTCTAATATATGCAGGATTCAAGAGCTGCTTTAGAACAATTTCGCAGAGGATTTTGAAAGATGAAAGTCTTTTAAACCTTCCATGTTAATGGAATTAACTAGAAGAACAAAATAAATGCAACTACATCTTTGCTGAACTTATAGTTTGATACCGGAACATGATTTAGCACAGTGTGAATAGAAAAGACAGACATTTACAATTTTCACTTAGTAAGGTACCAACAGCTTAATGTTTATAAACCAGCAGCAATTGATGAAAATCAAAGTCAAATGTTATGCAGGCTGCACTGGTAAATATGGAAGCAAAATTTGAATGATTGCTATGACAACAAATGTAAACTATTGCAAAGTTGGCTTAGAACAGCAGGCTACAACCAAACAGAATCCAACAAAACAAATCAAACAGTAAAACATTTTAGTCTTATGAATAGTAAGTATGTGAGTAACAGTAATGATACTGAATGTGAGGAATGCAGAAGCAAGGCTGAATTTAAAAACCTTCAGCTAAGAATGGGTATCATAATTCATTGCAAAGGCTCAAAAAATTTATCATTTCACTTTTCTGTTTAGAAAACATCTTCTAACTCGCTCTCAGAAATCATTACTTTGTTCTATAGAACAGGTAGCCTTACATACAAAACACACAGAAAAGTTATTGCAAGAATTTTACTTGAGACTGAAGCACTTAAGAAGGAGATTCTGTTTTATAAAGGGGACAGTGTATCAGCAGGTTGTGCTTTGCCCTTGTAGTATCATCATGGAAGTGATAGTGGTTTTGTCCATGTTTTAAGGAAGAAAATATCTTCATGGGTGAAATTCGCCTAAAAGCAACAAAATAAAGTCTTAAGAAATTAAATGAACCCGAACTCCTAAATGGTAATCTTGTCTTTTGGAATCACCTGACTCCATAGGCACACAGGTGTGTTTGAGTGCCAAGTTATTTATGCATACATGCAGGCATATGTTCTGGGAGATATGATAGCGATTCAGGATAATGTAGGCAGCCACTTAATCTCCCATGGCTGGCAGGAGGAGACAAGCAACCTTAAGCATAGAAAATCAAATCAGGATTTAACTCCTTCCCTGATGACAGTTAGCAGCCACAGGCCCTTAATTTGAGGATAGAACCCTGAAACACTGGTAAAAGCATCTCTAAGAATAAAAGGAGGTAAAAATGATGAGAACAGTAAGAGATGAGTTAATTTCTTGTAACACAAATTAATAGAAGGTAAACTCTAGCTGCAGGTAGTCTCAATCATGACACCTCATTATGGCATATCGTGGCTGAGAACCCTCTTCCCTCTTTCAAATGCAGCTGGATCAACATGCAGCCCAGGAATGTATGAATCATCAGACCATTAAGAGAGTACTACATTGTGTGGGGTTATGACACTCAGATGGAAAGGTAGGCACCTATGTTTCTGGGTTTTAGTTGGCGGGTTGGATTTTTTTCCCCTCAGGCTGCTCTAGTTTTTTGTAGCCGGTGTTGTTTGTACATTATGCACATTCCACTTCCAATGAGCAATGGTCTGCATTATCCTAGGTTAGATTCAAATTTCCTTTTACCATCTCTTCTCCCATCCCCAGGAGTCCTGAGATTTTGGCAGTGTAGCAGCTCACTTCTAAAGCTGTTTCTCCCCTTCTTTCTTACTGTTATTGTAGCCTAGTGTTATGAAACTCTCCTGCAATGTAGGCTGAGGGCATCTCAGACTGAGTCAATATAAGACTCTATGTATCTTATCATCATGACTGATTGTTCTGCTCACTAAGCTAAGAGGTAGTAAGTGGGGACTGGTTTTTTGGTCATGAAAAGGAAGTTCTTTTTCTTCCATTAGATAGATGTTCTTTAAAGATGAACAACCACACCAGATACTAAGTCATTGTGACCAACAAGGATTTCTTATTTCTTCCAATGCAACAAGCATCACACCACATCAGAGAGATACCCACCTAGTATATACTGTCTTTTAGGTGGGTGGGAAGTCTTTAGATGTGCTGATACATTTCTGAAGTATGTACCATGTGCTGAGATGTGTACATTGGGAGGATTATATTTTCAAAATCAAATATGAGGACATTTCAAGTAAAACAGTCTATCAGTCACTGATTATAGGAAGGGGAGACTATTCATATTGCAGATGGGAAAGGCCACCCAACTACTTCTATATTTCAAGGTAGTAGTAATTACTGGCACTAAGGAGAACTAACTTAATTGTTGTAAAAAAAGTCTTGTAAGTGTAGGATTAGATTCAGTGCAGAAAAAAGCCAAAATATTTGAGGCACTGGCTATGTAGCATCTTCCTTTCATCTGCAATAGCTAAAGACAAACAGAACTGTAACTCCCACTCTTTCTGTGGCCATTTGGTGTTGAAGGGAAACTGTAAGAAAGGATCTGAATGATGAGAGAAGGAGCACAAGTCACTAAATAACATTTCCTTTTTCTTTTTTTCTTTTTTTTTTTTTAAAGAAAGTGTGCAAATACTTTCTATACTTTGAATAGGAGTGTGCAGAAGACACATCAGAGCAGCACTTAACATATGTCTTTTCTACGTCTTTTGCACAAAACATACCTGGCTATACTGAGTCACAGATGAATGGTTAATATAGTCTTGCCTAGATCAATTCCAGAGCAAATGACAGCATGGAATTCCTACTGGAAAGTCACAGAAAAGTTAAAGGGTTGCATTAGATGCTTGTTTGTTTGTTTGTTTGTTTGTTTGTTTGTTTGTTTGTTTGTTTGTTTGTTTGTTTGTTTGTTTGTTTGGGGGGTTGGAGGTGATGCAAATACTGTCATCAACTGAATATTCAAATACTTACGGCTGAGAATACATTCCTAAGTTTGAGCCACAGACTAATCGTATTCCCACTAAGATGAATGGGACTTGTTGAGTAATCAGCACTTTTAAATGTCAAACTGTTTTAGCTGCCCAAGCTGTTGAACTGTATAAAGATTTTGCCAATTAAGAGCTGTGCACTAAATTTAAGGGTTCTAACTGATGAGTATCTAAATGAGAATTTTTTCAAAGAGTTGGATTTTTAGAAACTGCTGAATGCCCACCCTCAGAAAATCTGTTTTTTCAGTGTATTCTTAGGGCTTTGATTGACAAGAAGGCTAAGACTGGGATGGCTGAAAAGGTTACTGTGTCCCCATTTGTGTTGTTCTAAAATCAGATCCTGAACCATGGCAGCAGCACACTGTCAGCTCAGCCTCTTCAGTTGACTAGCAAGCAACTTGTGCAGGGAACAGGGCAGGCAGAGGAAGTGGTAACGTTTTTCACCTTCCCAGCCCACACCACCTTCCTCCATACATTGAAGAATGCCCTAAGGAGATGAATTTTCTGAGGGTGAACACTCAGAAAATTCTGAACTCCTTGGGGGAATCCTGTTTAGACTGTGAAATTTATGGATGCTAAACAAAAATCATAGGTGATACAATCCCAGATTAGGAACCTGAAAGATCCCTTCCTGAAATCCTTATTTTAGACTGTAGAGTTCACACTAACAACCTTGTAAGGCAGTTTACCTTACTATACCACCATCTACACAAAGTAAGTGTTTTTCCAGACCTTCCTTAATAGCTTGCTTTTCTTAATGCTATTGAGACTTGGAAGTATTTTTTTGTTAATATATTGCATTCATTTTTGTGACAGTCTTCATCATGTTATCTTGGACTATTATTTCTGCTTTTTCTTCAGTCTGTCTATTAAAGTGATATAAACTTTTCTGGCAGAAAAAGTTGTTTAGTGAGCAGCACAGGCAGAATGAAGTGCGTTTTTTAATTTCTTGAGTCTGAAAAGAGCACAGAGAATGGAATTGCCTACTTCTCTAGTGGCCTATATTGTTCAAACTTTAGACTTCTGTAGATTTTCATATGCGGGGCCATATGTCTGGTTACTATATTTAAGATCCTGTCTGTATTTTGAATGAACTCTAAGAACATAAGAAAATAAATTTGTAAAAAAAAAATTGTAAGCTCAATAGGAAAGAGAAGAAGACACAACCTCATCAAAACAAAATACCAAATCTTCCTGGCTGTGAAAACAGGAAGGCAATTTTTGTTAGAAGTGTTTCTCTTTTCCCAACCTAAATAACTAATATATAAAACAACTGAGCTGTGTCCATGCTTTCTCCTCATATTTCTCTTATTTTGGCTCATTTTTCTCTTGTAAATTAATCCCCCGCAAAATCAGTCCTGGCCCTATATTGTACAAAATATGTAATGAAATAATTTTTGCCAGCTCTTTTGTCCTCTAGGTTGTCCAGCCATATGAAGTGATAGATACAAATGGGTGTACTGGTATAGCAGTGGTCCAAGTGTTTCAGTGCCCCTGGCTTTCAAGCAGAAGTGAGGGTAGTAAGAGTCCAACTAGAGGGGGATCAAGATTTCTTATAGGGAAAGAAGGGCTGCCTGGACTTCCAAATTAGTCTAATCCAGAATAAATCCTGCTGTTCTGTGACAGAAGTGTTTTGATATAGAGAAATATATTTCCAAGCATTCACTGGTACATCTGAAATTATTCGTAAAGCTGACTAATTCAACAAAGATAGTATTTTGTTTTCACAGATACGTAGGGTTTAAACATGTACTATTTCCTTTCAAATTACACTTTATAGAGTATTATACCCTGGGAGAAATTATTCATAAATGGCACTAATGAGTGTCAAGCTGCATTGCAAGGCATTTTGAAAATTGTCCTATTAATTAATGGAGTAATTAAACTTTTGTCAGTGACATATCATATTTCTGACAGGAATAGATGGCCTGTGTAAGTCTGCGCTAGGCAGCTATCCAGGCAGTCACTATGTTTAATGGATGGCAGCAATTTAGCCCAGGTTTATGGTGATGGGACCACCTGCATAGGGGGAGCTGGCAACCTGCATACACAAACAGCACTTTGCACTTTTTCTCAGCAAAAGCGTCTTAGCTCTCAATTGATGTAGCCCTCCCTAGGATGACACATTAGCTTTTTGCCATTAAACCATAAGTACTGTTTCTCTGAGCTTTTGTGACAAAAACGTCAATTAACTTCCAACTTTCATTTCCATTTAATTTTGTATTCTCATTCTATTTGCATATTAATGTGAACACGGTGCAGAACTGTTAGATTAAAATACCTTGCTATGGCTAATAGCATGTAATGCATACTTACTGAGTGGAATAGTTATGAAAATACAAACTTTTAGAAGAATACATTTTCAAGTTGCCATCTCCTTCAGAAAAAAAAAAAAAAATTGTTCATGCACCTGTTCCATCATCCCCTCCCAAAAACCCCGAGTGGGTGACATGTACAAAGATAAACACTACAAACAGGAACAGGAGGGGGAGAAACTTGTAAGTGCAGATCAGCACAACAACAATAACAAATATATATTTTTTTTCTTTTATTCCTTTAGAAACAGATCTCTATTAATTCTAATATTAATAATTTATAGCCTGGCTTCATTGGTGGACTGATTTTACTTCCATGTGGTTACACAGTCCATATGCCTAAATTTATTAGCTGCATATCTTAGAACACATCTGAGTATTTTCAAATGTAGATGAGCAGAATTATTGAGCCAGCACTGACATAAAATACCTACTGCCTTCCTTGGCATAAAAAGCAGCAAGCTGGCTTCAGCACAACTATCAGTGCAGTTAAACACTGATTTGTGGCTGATCACTCCATCAGTGTACTCCTTGTAAAACACTCACAATGGAAAGGCAGGGAAGGTTCTTCTGCTGATCAGTTCCAAATCTCCCTTTCTTCCCATTTCAGATAGTTAAGAGTCTGCTTTCTGTCAGTTTCATGAAGCTTCTAAACTCAGCAGAATTTAGACATTCAGGATTGCACAGCATAATTGGCATGATTAAAGCGTGAAAATGTCTTATATTTAAAATATTGGGCCAAATCTACTTATGACATATTTAACTGAAACAATCAGACTCACACCAGTGATAAAATTGTACAAGAATGAATACAATAACTAAATAACAAAATATGTGAATTAACTACTATCTACTTCCATTCAAAATACATGATTCTGGACTGAATTTTCATTTGTTTCCTGTAAAAACAGAAGATATGGAAGCAGAATCAATAAATTAAACAAATATAACATACAGATGACAGGCTTGACCTTCTTCATGGTCAAGGAGACAGACTGAATATCAGCTCCCAGGATAACTCTACTGTCCCAAAAAATTGTGGATTTATACTGCTTAGGTTTCACTTGTCAGAGATTTTAGAATTCTTTCAAGCATTTCCAGCATCACTTTGGGAGGTTTGGTAAGCGTCCAATACATTTAAATTAAAATGGTGATTCATTACAATGCCTAAGACACAGCGTTACTTTGTCATAAATTATAGGTAATCTGCACTTTTACATTAGCTCAATTACCAGTAATAGAGTTTTAATGCAGTACTTACATGGTGTTAGAGGAGAAATGTTCGGTACTCCTGGATTTATCTCAAGGAGGAAATGAAATCTAAATTGGAAAGGCTGGTACAGAAGAAATACTGATAGGGCACCAGGGAATGGAAGTGAGGACAGAAAGTCATGTCAGTCACATGAATGGAGAAATAAATAGTAAATATAAGATTAAAATACAGCATGTGAAGGGAAAATGTGCGCTAAGGACACTTGAAGAAGGACAAACATAGTAAAATCTAGTAAGGCAGAAATGGTACTAGAAAATGGGGGAAGAGAAAGAGAATGAGTGATAAGGTCAATTACATGGAATTGGGCTGCTTCCACATAAACTTTGATAATAACAAAAGAAATTTTATAGAAAAAACAGAGATTATGCTGATTCTGTACTTCCTGCAGAAGTCAGATCTTTCTCAAGGGAGAACATGGAAGTCAGTTTCAAAATTTTCCCAGTCAGTGCCTTCACTGCTTTAATTCAAATATGTCTGTTTCTGATTAAAATTTCAAACTCAAATCTAGGTGACTTCCAGAAATTTTGAGCATTTTTATCCAGGGTTTAATGGGATCTATTTTTTGCAAAATCAGACTTCTACTTTAATTAAATAGCAACAGGCTGAAATATGCTATTTTTGTTACTCAGGCTGGAAGAATTTTCCTGTTCTGCAGACATTGTCCCTTAGATTTATGAAGTGGTCTTTTGAAAGAAAGATGTGAGTGATAACAATAGAATTTGGACACCTACATGACTAGAGATCTAACTGCATATTTGTTTTGGACTTAAATTTAGTAAAGTGCCAAGCATGTGATGCAGCAATTATTATGAAAAAGAAGACAAAGAAGTATAATTGAAAATAAAGTCCATCTCCAAAATTCCCATACTTTCTCCCCTTCCTTGCTGAAATATAACAGAAAAAAATGTATTTGAGAAAGCATCACAGGAGAGGGCCAAAAAACCCCAAACCCCCAAAAAACCCCAAACCCAAAAACCAAAAAAGAACAACCAACTCAAACAAACAGAGAAAACATAGAAGTTCCCGATTCAGAAATAAAGGCCTACTTCTGAAAAAAAACCCCACTAAAACAACAACATCAAAACAAAACAAAATCCTGGAATCTGGTCAATATTCCTAGGGTCAATATTCCTGCTGTATCCTACTTTACAACTTGGTAAATTTAGAATGACATACTAAGGGCTCATTAGTCAGCCTTTAATGAGGTTATTCATCTGTAATATAAGTGATTGAGATTGAAATCTCTCATCTGTCTCAGGTAGCCCAAGGACGTGAAGCAGATGTGGTATTTTCTCCCTAACTAACACTGTTGGTCACAAGGTCATTTGTAGTCCTGAGACCCTCTACCTGCTCTCCATTTGACCAGAAGTTTCATAGTCTGAGAAACCTTTCTGACTGAAAGTTCTGTCAAAAATGTTATAGTCCCACCATCAATAAGTTCCAGTCATAGAAAATGGCTGTCCTATACCAAGACCATGACAAGTTTCCACTCTTATTTTTTAAGTAAAGCTCCTTTATCATTCCTCTAAATTGCCTATACTTTACTATCTGATTCATCCAGGACTTTGCTGCTTTAGAATCTTAAATTCTCTCCAAAAACTTTATTTTGCCTTCACATAACAATTCACCAAATCATTTAGAGCTTTTAGAGCTTTCTGTACTCAAATAGCCTACTCTTCATAAAATCACTTTTAGCAAACCAGTTGGAGAAACAATAATTTTTCTTTGTTGTTTTGTTTTAAAATGTGTACTAGAGGAAAAAAGGAAAAAAAAAAACACCTGAAAACATATTGCTTAGAAAAAAATGTTTCTTTATTAAAACATATTATCATGCCTCTAGTTCAATATGTCTCACAAAAACACCTTGTCATATAAAAAAAAAAAAGGTAACCATAATCATAATATCTATTTTGAATTTTTATTCATGATATGAATTAGAGCTGGAATTTCAGCAAAATTTCACTGACAGCTTTGAGAGTTCAAATTTTGTTCTTCAGCTAATAGCACTTTTTAACTTCAAGTTTGATTCACAAAACACAGTACATGGGCACAGACACCCTTCACATGCGGAAGACAATTATTTTAAATAAGTGCTTGTTTATTACACTGCAAAAATTTCTTTTTTTACTAGTAGCATAAATGGAAGAAAGCCTTTAAAACTGAATGGAGTTACAGAAGACACAAACGTTTTTGACAATTTTCAGATGTTCCGGAAAGCATTAATTGATTTTAGTGCATAAAAATATTAATTACCACCATGAAGCTGAAATTTTACCATTTAATGATTTCTGTATCATGTAAACTTTGTAAGAATATTTGTGTTATGTTAGGAAGGCAAATTTTTTATAAGCACAAACAAACTCAATCCAAACTGAGAACATCTGAGATGGACAATACCCACATACACATCAGAGAGATTAAAAGAGGCAAAATTATACCTGAAAACACTGTTTTCCTTCAGGTTATATATTCAGCCACTTATATTAACATAAAATTCAGAGTTTTCTGTAATCTCTGAATTAGTTGTATAAGAGATTTTAGCATACTAAAAAGTTATTTTAGTAACGCATGAAAAGGAGTGATGAAGAGAACCCAAACTTCAACAAGTCGCTAGCTGTGTGATGTCTTATTTGTTTATTAGAAATGATTAAGATTCCTGAATACAAATGAGGAGGATATGAGCAGTAACCCACTACCATTTCTACAAAGTAATGTTTTCTGAAAACACCTCAGAAGCTGATGTACTTTTTTAGTGTAGCACATTTAAAATGTGCTACAGTATGCCGAATGCTGTGATGTTGTTACATTGATGGTGTCAGAATGACTGAGCCAGACTTTGTCACTCACAGCCCCTTCAAAAAAGTCACTCAGGACAATGGGTTGGTGACTAGGGTTACTTTGCCCCCCCAAGTTCTTCAGTTATGCAAAAAATATGAACACACTGTTTTGGACCAGCATCGAGACTGTATCAGCAAAGCTGAAAGCTTAATTGACTTCAAAAAGTCTATTTTTTTCAGAGTGTTGAACCTCTGGGAAATACAAAATGTGCCAGAAATTAAGAAATCTACAAGAAAGTTTTTGTTTGCAGCCTAGTGTTTTGGTGAACTACAGAGTATTTTCTGTAGTGAGAGAGACATTCTGTCTTAATTTACTTCTAGTTTATGCCATATATGCTTTACTTATTTTCACTCTAACATTCTGAGGAAACAAATTCTCTGGCACCGAATGCATACAATTCCGTGAAATTCTTCAAATACTTTAAAGTTCTCAAAGATGAAGTTGCTAGGCTAGCTTATCTTCCCAGGCTAAATCCTGTAAATAACAGGAAGGGCATACAAAATGAACAGGAATATTTTAAATCTACTAATTTAGATAATGCGTGCATACTGCCTACAAACATGCTGTATTTCATTTTTATTCTTCCCATAAATCTGAAGCACAAAGTTGCACTGTGAAGCACGAGTAAGCAAATACGTCTTGCTTTGGTTGCTGTCATGAGAGATGTTCTCCCACAGAGGACTAATTTTTCCTGAAGACTGAATTGATGGGATGATTTTATTGCTCTTTTGAAATGGCTGAGAGTAGAAAATATTTTAAAAGTTTTCTTAATTACCTCAGAAATCAAATGTTTAACACTAATATAATGGTGTTAATACAATATAGAAGACAACTGGCAGTGCAGTTATATGAGATTATATAGCTGACTCCCAAACTATACTTTTGTTTATGCATTACTAGTGGTCTATCTTTAAAAAAAACACACAATTAAAGCTATTGTCTTATAAGTACCAAAGATGCTGAAAAAATCACTCAACAAAACATATGTAATTATTATAACAATTTGATAGTTTATATTCCAGTTTTAGTAAATTCTTCACCTTTTGCATGGCAAAGGCTTTATGATTCTGTGCTGGTTTTATGGTAATCCAGTTTGTACACTTTTTCAAACTTGTTAATAATTCTTAATTGTCACAAGTAAGTAAACAGGACTCAGTTCCACTAAAACTTTATAGAAGCTGCTGCGTTCAAAAAGCCTTGTTTGTAAACTTCCTGGATGAAGTGTGCTCCTTCTTTTTGAACTTACTTAGAATGAAGCTTTTTATTTAATTTGTTTTTCCCTTGTTCTGCTGATTTATTTTTGAAATGTTCTTTATCTTTATGACTTGTAAAACTCCCTTCCATTTTTTCTATTGGTTTATCATCTCTAACATTTAGTCTCTTCTGCTGCTCTCTAGACTTTTACTGCTGCCTATAGTTTTTTTCCCTAATAGTACTAGCTTGAAGAAGCAAGTATACATACTAAAAATAACCCAGGGTAAAGGCTTACCTCCTTGGGCACTGCTTATTTATCTCGTCAAATGTGACAACTGCCCAGACGGTGACTTAAATTCTAGCATGTACTATGGAGGATCACTGCTAAGTTGGGACTCCTGGCTATAGTGGATTGGTATTTCTTGACCAAAACTTGAGGGGGTTTCTGAAGGTATATTACTTTAACAAGAAAAAAAAAACAAAAAAAAACCAAAAAAAAGCCACAAACAAAACACACACACAAGCATGTATTATTACCCCTGTCTATGGTTATTTTAATAATAACAAGGGACCAGAGAATAACTTCTGGCCCCACAGAAATGGCACTGATAAATCTGTTATTAGCTGATGAATAATTTTCTCTTTTGTAGACTTGTCTCAGTTAACTAGCTGGAATAGTTGCAAAAGCAACCAGGTAGTGAGATACCTGTTCAATGGTGCACTTGCTCTTTTGCCCTCATTCACTTAGCAGGATGGAAATATTCATAACACATGTTTCTGGGATAGAAAGTGCCCTAAATCATGAAGAACAAGGATTTAAGCCTACTCTCCCCTATCACCCTAAGACCTTAACCTTTGTCTAGCTTTTGGACAAATATGGACTAGCTGGAATCACCAACTTTATTTTCTTCCTCCTTTTTTCTACAGAATAAGGAAAAGAGATATTATCACTGGCAATCGCTTATACCCATACATGCACATATATGCACATACATGCTACATATGTAAAAGTACATGCGGGAAAATATAGAATTTCAATTGCTGACCAAAACTACCACTGTTCAAGACACCAGGCTACTGTAGAAGCAATGGGGAATGAAGGAATGCTTTGGACAAGTGTCAGCAGAAATCATGCAGAGTGAGATTTAACCAAATAAATGTAAAGGTCTTTATCAGATCTGTCAGTCAGTCTTTCTTCACAGCTAGTGGAGAGAAATAAGCACTTCTAAAATATGATTCGTTCTGAAGATGACATCTAAAATGTATCATGGCTATTTTCCCCATAAGTGGGTAATTCTCTCCCTTGCCTGTGAGAGGAGGTTGGGGTGATCAGCTCAGATGCAGTAGCATATTTTATAGGTGAAAGGAACTCTGTATGCACTGTAAGAGTAAAGGCAGTAAAAGAACCTTATTCATAACTTCATTTTTTCATAGTTATCTCCATTTGAAAGTACAATATTATTTTAATAGTGTTTTAAAAACTAATAGCACTGCATCCTTTGTCTCAACCTGCCTGCTAGCATTGTGGGATCCCAAATCTTTAGTATATATTGAAAGCAAAAGAAAGAGGTGACAGCTTATTATCCTTACTTCTTTATATGTTGATTAAATTTGACTAATTCTAGGATTTTGGTTTTATTTTTATTTCCCTTTTTCTCTTAAGGTTCATAATGAACAGCCACTTACTGGAAAAATGCCTACAAAATAAGGAATTACTCTGTGATAGAGCTGGGCCCATCAGCACTAGTAAAGTGGTTTTGCTCTCCAGCTTTCTTGCAGGCCCCCTTGAGGTACTGGATGGCTGCTGTAAAGTTCCCTCGGAGCCTTCTCTTCTCCAGGCTGAACAACCCCAGCTGTCTCAGCCTGTCTTTATAGGAGAGATGCTCCAGCCCTCTGACCGTCTTCATGGCCCTCGTCTGGGCTGACTCCAACAGGTCCATGTTGGATGATAACTTATCATCTCTTGTGACATTTCTTTTCAGGACTTTGTACCTCCCTTTCCCTATCCTACTCTCCTCCACAATGGAAAAAAAAAAAAAAAAAAAAAAAAAAGTACCTTAGCAAATATATGTTTATAAATGTTCAATATTGCAATACATTAATCACATGCCATGGTCATAGTTTTCTAGCCTGCTGGGGAGACACTGAATAACATAGTATCTGAGTAAATTCTCTTTGTGTTACATATGTGGGCTATTTGAATAAATTCTGCAAAGACTGTCCCTTTTTTTTATTTTGTTCATGAACGTGTATTTCCACTACAAAAGATACTGACAGAATTGGTAGGTCTACAACTCATCTAATAGCTGATCCCCACTTCTTCCACTTCACAGCTGTCCATTAAGTTTTAATTCCCATTTGAATTCCCATTGTCTTTGACATGCTAAGGGTATGGTGAAGTCAGTTATCCCATAGCGAATATGGATGAAGACAAGTAATATGGTAAATTGCAATGTAACAATTTTGTGGTAACATCTGAAATTTAAGCATATATTTATGGAGAGATTTTCAACATCATGATAAGTCTCCTCCCTTCTCTTTAAAGCATGGGAGGAAGGCAGACAGGCAGGCAGGATAGCTGACTGGCTGGCTTTATTCCAAATCGCTGCTTCTCAAAGACTATTAATGCAAATATTGTTTAAAGATTTTACTAAAAGATTACAAATAAGTTATTAATATTGAAATAAAAATTCATTAGTGGTATAATTTTAAAAACTTGACAGAAATTACAGAGGCACAAAATGGTTTACGTTGGAAGGAATCATCTAGTCCAACCCACCTGCTTGGTGTCAGGGTCAGATTTGTTCAGAAGTGAGTCCAGTTGGATTTTCAATATCTCCAAGGATGGAGACTCCACAACCTCTCTGGGCATCCTGCTCCAGTGTTGGACCACCCCCAAAGTAAAAGTGTTTTTTCTTTTGTTTAAATGGAATCCCATGGTTTTATAAGTTGTGCCCACGTCCTCTTTCCTGTCACTAGCACCACTAAGTAAGGTCTGACTCACCTGCCTTCATTCCACCACCAGGTTTTCATACACATTGATAAGATCCCCTTCTCTTTTCCAGGCTGAACAGTTTCAGCTATTTCAGCCTCTCATATGAGAATTGTTCCAGGCTCTTAATCAACTCTATGGTCCTTCACTGGACTTGTTCTAGCATCTGCTGTCTTATAGTGGGAAGTCCAGCACTCCAGATGTGTCTCACGAGTGCTGAGTAGAGAGGAAGAATCACTTCCCTTGACTTGTTGGCAACACTATTAAAATTGCTATAAAATTATTTTATAAAATAAACAACTCCTGATAATAAATTTACTATAAATTTTGAGACAATCAGATGCACTAGTATTTTAGGACTTTTAGGACTAAATTTTGCTGATATTAGGTAGTAAACTGTGAGAAAGTGAGGCTCTGCCCTGTTCACCTGCAAGAGAATTACTGCTCCTCATCAAAGCCCAGCTTTTATTACCTAACCATTAGTATAAAGATGCATTATTAAAAAACAAGCATACAAAGCAAAAAAAGCCCATGATAGAGGCAAACCCCTGTTTTTCTGCAGAGTAGATGTAACTTTTTGTCTAATTTGCAGTCCAAGGTTAATTAACCCGTTTGGTCCAGTTCAGTACGTTACATTTGTGCAAAGCGAAAACATTGTTCCTTTACCATCTCTTGCCCATTTCCTTAAATTCTTCTTCCCTTGATTAACTATTTCTAGCTTAACTTAGTTAAAAGTTTTAACTGCCAAAACATTGCACAAGAAGTCTGCCAATATCTATTAGCAGTTCTGTTTGTTCATAAAGTCAGGAGCTTTTTTTTCTTTTTTTTTTTTTTCCCCTTCCCTAGTTTGTTTCCAGCATTTAATATAATAATGTCTGCAGCTTCCAGATGCTGGTAAGAATCTCTAGAGGTGCATCATACAACACAGGTAAAGGATGCATTAGCATCTATTATTTTGCTTCCCATCTATATGTTTTTAGAGTTCAGCAAGATATAACCATGGAGTTTTGTAGAAGACAGCTTTTATATTCTGCTTTCCATATTTATAGATTTGTTCTTTTAGTTTGCTACCTTCAGGCCTTAATCTATATATGCCACCATAGACTAACCTGATCTATGTGGCACTTCTTCAAAATTTAACTAAGAATTAACCGGAAGCTACTCTTTCAATAGTTTACCTGTATTGTCTCTGGCAAACATCATAAGGTCTCCCTAGCTAGGTCTCATGGAAGGTCTTTCTGCCTTCACCTTTGTTTTGCCACTGGACCAGGTTTTTAAAAAGCAGCATCTAATTTTGGATCCCTTGGCTCTCTTTCTAAACTTAAGAATTGAGGTTATAGTCACAGAGTTTATAAAGTTGCTCAGGACTAAGTAACTCAGAAACTTCTGAAAACATTAAATATCCAACCAGATAGTTTCCTAATGTAATGTTCTATTCAGATTTCAAATGCAGCATAATTCATACACCCTCTGCTTTGAACCTTAAAAAGTTTATTTTTGTATGCCTTAAGCTCTTTTTCAATAGAGCTTGTTTTCATTATTCATAGCTGCCTTCCTTATATAGATATACATACATAAAAATTTCTGGAGCTTTTGCCCTGTTACAACAGGTAGACTGAAGTCCCCACAGGCCAATTGGTTGAATCCCCTAGTTTTCTCAAAAGCTTTCACTGCAGAGAAGCAGCAGTTTACAAATCTTCTACCAAGACACATCTGCTTTGCCTTCAGTAATTGTGCAGCAGCTAGATATTAATTCTTGAAAACTACTAGCCCTTACTGCATCCTTGCTGCCTGTGGAGTCAGAGCACGATGCTGAGCTGGTTTACAACCTGGGCCTGACTTCCTTTGCTGTACCTAGCTGTTAGCCTTCTCTAGTTCAGATTAACAAATAGCCAGTGTGGACAATCAGAAGAATTAGACATAATGCATATTCAAATCTACCAAATGAAGTGTTACTTGCATAGATTTTCAGTATCAGTTGCCAAATATAACTGGCTTTCTTGGTCTCTAATCCTCACCTCTTGCAATTGCTATTCTTTTCCCAAGTCTCTAGCTTCTGTTAAATCAGTCATATTTAACCTCACAGTTGTAGCTACTTCCTTCTTAATGGAAATCTTTCTTACTCTAATCTCTGCTGCCCTGAATCTTTCAACTTCAATATTCTTTCTGTCGTACTGTTTCTGGCAAAGACTTCATGTCACAGACTGAAAAAAAAGGATTGCTGCCAGCTCTCTGTTTAGTGAGTCTACTCGACCTAACCTCAAACAACAGGAGTCCTACAGGACCACCTATTCCATTTTTTTTCTAAACAGTAGCAGTCAGCACTCGCTGTGCACACAAACTCAGCAGCTGCTCCTTCTAGAGCCTATCATAACTCATGTCTGTCTACTAACTTTACCCAACATAAGCTAACTAATATGCTCATCACTTTCAATGTGAGGAGTCAGTGCACAGGCAGTCGCAAAAATTCCTTTAAAATGTTTTCGAAGCTATTCTAATGCAATTTTCAGCCCCTCATTGACTCAAAGAGGTCCCTTGAGTATAACCTTTAATGAGCACATGTAAATTAGGTCAGATCAGTTATGCCCTGAGAGTGCCACTCTTTTTCCATTACCTATAAATAGAATTTAGGATGATAAGCTTAGAGTTATACATAAGCATTGTAACACCCTGAGCTCAATCAAATTGCCTGCTTCATGGGCCTCTCTCTTCTGCCTGGGATTTGAAGTTTCTAGCTGCTGCTTCTGGATGGTGCAAGCCTTCTACAACAAAATGTGCTGTATCTGCCAGTGTTAAGTTGCTGGTTTCATTACACAAACAAAACTAAACATTTCTGTTTATGCCAGAAAAGAATATACTATTAATTATAGTTAAACTGCTCCAGTGTCTCTCTTTTGGCCAAAGCTCCTGATTAAAAGAGTCTCCTGTAAGTCCTCAGTGTCATTTCTACCAGCCTTATGGTGATGCCTCAAATATTCTTCAGTCAATACCAGACTCCCCTGTTTCAGCAACTGAATCAAGACCTGGGTGGGATTCAATGTAAAATTAAGGTATCCAAATTCATGAGTGAGGTAAACCACTTAAACTAGGTGTCTAAATGCAGGCATCTGCACTGAGGTAGATGTCTAACTTTCCATTACTGCCCACAGACATCCTGAACTTAATTCATGATATCTACTGCCATCTGAGAGTCCTTAGGCAGTCAAAGAAATACTCATAGGATAGGATGATCTTACACACAAGACTTATGGACTACCCATGCAGTTTTACAGTGGAAGCTAAAGGTTAACCAACATGTCATATTTCAAATAGCACTAAGCCTCTGTGTGTGTGGTCACACTTATCCACCCCCCCAATCAACACCATCACAGATTCTAAATAATAGTCTAAAAAGCTGAGACAAACTGAATCTCACTCCTAAATTACATGTTGTTAGTCTTCTTAAAAGTGATTACCTGAATATTTAAGTGGCTGGCTGGTAAAAGGATTTGAAAAGTCAAAGAAATATGGTTCTTATAATTACTAGCATTTCTATAGAATAGGCAATAATCTCAAGAAAGCAAAAGGTTGAATTAAAGTTTTTTTGTTTGTTTGTTTAAATAATGTTTTATTAAAAGGACCTGTTCATAGAAATTGCTTAAAAAGCACCAGAGGACACAAAGGTTCCCTGATACTTGCTTTCTTTAGAGAAAAAAAGAAACAATATTTTTTTTTACAAGAAGGTAACTAAATGCTGCAAATATAGTACCAGACTTCTTGCTGATCTGTCAGATGAATATAGTTCATAATATTCCTTCAGTGTGTGCTTTATTTTAATCTAGTTTCCAATGCATTTGGTTTTGTATTACTTTTTTTGCAGTTTTATACTAACAAAAAAAAACCCCAAAACCCTCAGAGATTAAGGAAACTGAAAAATATATCTAAAACTTAGTTTTGTCCACAGGAATTAGAAAGATAACACAACATCTTCCTTGGGGAGAGATTGAGGAACCTTAAAACTTTTCTGTCTTTTTGCTTATTAAATTTAAACACGTGGCATCCTCCATGGCTGATTTTGGGCATTTGAAGACATGCTGTTCAACTCAACCAAATGTACAACTATGTTAAATCCTCCACAGTGAAAATAAAATCCATTAAAGCTGATAAAATTTTACCTTCTTTTTCCTAATACAGATCAAAGAGAAAGATACCTTTTTATGTTTCCAATGCTTATATTTTAACAAGAATTATAAACTCATTTTTAAACCTCCTTTTAAATTATGTGACCTAGTGCAGAAAACAATCAAAGCATCTTCACTGTTCATGCTACCCTTTCTTATTGTTGATATTTTGAATATTTTTGCTGATGGCTCAGAAAATGCTGGAGTTAAATATAGCTACAAATCAAAGCAACAAAGGAAAGGTTTCATAACCAAGAGGAGAGGCACCACATTAACTCCTCCCATAAGATTACAAATGTAATAGGGACATTTCACCTGAAACATCACCAGGAAAAAATAAAAATAAAAAGACTACAGCTGTCCCAGCTTATTGCTGTTCTTTTTGCTGTTCCTATTAAGGACATCCAAGTGGTTTGGGAACTTGGTCCTTATGTAACAGAGAATGGCACTTTTTCTGTGCTTTGAAATTTCATAATCCTCAGGGCTTATCTCAACAGTAATTAACCTCCATGGCAACTAGCCAGCTAAAACTCCATAAATCTTCTGGAATCTCCAGCCTAGAAACTAACTTATTTTTTATTACTTTTGAGGAAATGCAAAACAATCATAACCTTTAATTTCAGTGACAGCAGTATAGTACAGGAAAATTCTTAGTTTTTCATCATATTTCTTAATTTTCAGCTAAATATTCTTTAACCCCTGATTGTAATATTAAAGAACATAGGCTGAAAATCTTTGAGAAATTTTCTGAAACGTAAGAGCAACATTTCTTTTATGGCAAGGAAAAACAAACAAATAAACAAACAACAAAAACTCACACACAAAAAAAAAACCAGAACTCCTTTCTCTGTGTTATAAAGAAGGAAACAGAAATGGAAATTGCTGATATCCAGATGGAGAGCAAAATGGATCCATAGCAACATATGATTTTTTATATATTTAATATTGGCAGAGTAAAGAATGTGTCTGAAGTCATCCATGTCCACATTCATTTATCTAAGTATTAGTGTGATTTGCCATCCAAAGATTCCTTACTTGCAAAATCATAGAATGATAGAATTATGGAATGGTTTGCACTGGAAGGAACCTTTAAAAATGATCTTGTTCCAATCCCTCTACCAAGGCCCAGGGCATCTTTCAATAGCTAAAGTTGTTCAAAGCCACATCCAACCTGACCTTGGAAATTTCTAATGATGGGGCTTTCATAACTTCTCTGGGCAGTCTGGTATAGTGTGTCACCATCTTTACAGTAAATAATTTCTCTTATGCCCAATCTGGATTTACTCCCTTTCAGTTAAAAACCGTTACCCCTTGTCCTATCACTACAGGACCTGGTAAACACTGCCTTTCCATCTTTCTTTTAAGCCCACTCTAAGTATTGAAAGGCCATGATAAGATCTCCCCAGAGCCTTCTCTTCCTCAGGATGAATAAGTTCAGCTCTCTCAGCTTTACTTCATAGAAGAGGTGTTCCAACCCTCTGTTTATTTTTGCGGCCCTTCTCTGGACTTACTCCACACATCCTTGTCTTTCTTATGCTGGGGACCCCACAGCTTGATGAAGTACTCCAGGCGGGGTTTCGTGAGAACAGCGTAAAGAAGGAGAATCACCTCCCTTGACCTGCTGACCATGCTTCTTTTGCTGCAGCCCAGGATTTGGTTGGCTTTCTGGTTGGCTTTACATATGCCTGCTTATATGTAATTTTTCACCCATCAGCATGCCAAAGTCTTTCTCCTCAACACTGCTCTCAATCCATTCATCCCCCAGTCGTTACTAATTTTGGAGATTGCCATGACCCATGTGCGCGACCTTGCACTTTGACATTTTTGAACTTCATGAGGTCCACATAGGCTCACTCCTCAAGCTTGTCAAGGTCCCTCTGGCTGGCCTCCCTTCCCTCCAATGAATCAACTGCTCAACTCAGCTTGTTGTCACCTGTACTATCTATGTCATAAATAATATATTGAACAGTACCTGTTCCAGTACAGAACCCTGAGGGACAACATTACTGATCTCCATCTGGACACAGAGCTCTTGACTGCAACTCTTTGAATGCAGCCATGCAGCCAATTCACCATCCATCAGATAGCGCATCCATCAAATCTATATCTCTCCAATTTAGTGACCAGGCTGTTGTGGAGGACCTTGCCAAAGGTCCTAGCCTTACAGAATTCAAGATAGATGACATCAGTAGCTCTCCCCTTGTTCACTGATGCAGTCACTCCATCACAGAAGGCCACCACACTAGTCAGGCATAACTTCCTCATGGTAAAGCCGTGCTGACTGCCTCTAATCATATTGCTGTATGTCATCCATATGCCTTGACATATCTTCCAGGAGGATCAGCTGTTCTGTGATCTTACCAGCCACAGAAGTGAACCTTAACTAAGAATCTAGTTTATTGTAGCCCCCAGCTAGAGATGGCATAGAGAAAACTTCAGCAACTGAAAATTTGTATAAGATCTCTAAATCTGCAGCTCACCATGTTTACCTTGCAATTAACAGTAAGCGATGTATAGACAACTTTTTACATTCTTAGCCTGTAAGGGTTACTACTTGCTTATTGATTTCTCTTCAGCAAATACAGCTGAAGATTTTCAATTTAAACTGAATATGAGGTGAAGGAAAGTTGCTGTGCTGTGGACAGCTGAAGGATGAAATAGCAAGCTGCCTTTTGAGACTACCTCTGAAAGGTAGTCTCTTTTCCCTTTTCTCCTTCCTTGCCTGGCTGTACACCCTCAGTAATCTCCCTCAAGCTGGCTCTGATTTTCATTTGTACTCTCACAGAACTGAGTTAACTCATTCAAACACTGGAAAAACTACCTAGTTAATAGGAAAAAAAAAAAAAAAAAAAGAAGAAAAGAGTAAAAAGGAAATATTTTTCTGCTAGGTTACTGAGATGAATGCCTTCAGCAGAGGGTGTGAGTAAGTCCAGATTCTTTAACAGAAAGACAAGCCCAGCTGTGGAAGAAATAGACAAGAGAAGAGCAGAGGATGAGGAAGGTGGGGAGGAGAACTGTAACAGTTCAGGTATAACATGCAACTGTACCTGAGATCCATTGAATGAGTGCAGAAGGATCGAAAAGTGGGGGGGGGGGGGGGGGGGGGGGGGGGCAGGAGAGAAGAAAAAAAAAGGTTTATAGGTCTTTTGTTTTGCACAAGAAGAAGGGTAAATGAAGAAAGGAGCATAAGCAAAGCTTCATGAGATAGTTATAATGAAGTTTTTATAACCAACTTGCATGCAACAAATATGTGCACATACAGAAAAATGAAGTTGTTAATATTTCCAAGGCAAGCTGTAACCCTACTGAAGGACAAAAGTTAAAGTTTCTAAACAGTTACAGACTCCTAAAATAACCTAAACCACTATTTTTTTACCAAAAGTAAAATGTATCAAATTCTGGAATAATCCAATTCAATTTATAAAATTTGTATTAATTCATGTGTGTTGGTTTTGGTTGTGTTTTTTCATTCGATGGGTTGGGCATTTTTTGTTTGTTTGGTTGGGCTTTTTTTTAAAAGTATGAACACAGAAATAATTAAATTTCAAGATGGATAGAGTCATGAGTTTTGGAAATGTAGATTTCCTCCATGTGTGCTCTTTACCCCTCTCTGAGACTTGACTCTTTTCGCCATGAAAACTAATGTGTCTGGGGTTTTTCATAAGCTTCAAACTTAAATATATGAATAGCATGCCTTCTAGCTAAGCTGGGATCTCCAGGTTTTCACAGTTTTTGTGATGTGAAAGACCATAGGTAATAGCTAATGAACCAAACTCTTAGGGAGAGCAGTTTATGATCTTTACATTTTTCAAGGAGATCTACATCTTTGTCAAAAACCGATAAATCTTATTTCTAAAGTCTTGAAAAGTCCACATAAGACCTTAGAAGTAGGATCATTGTTTAGTAATTGCATTTAATTATAGAATAATAGAAGTAAAATGAAAAATATATGAAAATAACAACTTGTTTAACAGATGGTTATACTACTTTGAAAGTTAAGAGCATACGGTAGCTCTCAACCGCCCCTCGTTAGAAAAGACAGCCCTCATTTTAGACCTGAATCTCACAGCAACCCACTCAGACCTGCTGTTCTCACATATATTACTGTAAATTATTTACATCAGATAACATAAATCATGAAAACAGGACTGCTGAAAAATCTCATTTGCTGGAAAGATTGAATTTCCAAAATTGCTCAGTGTCCTACAACTTCTCTTCTAGCATGTACGTGAGGGTCAGATATCCAAAAGACATAAGAATTGAGTAATCGTTATTCTCACTTTGAGCTAGTGAACATACAAACATCTTGTACCTCTTGGTCCTACTTCATAGGATTTGAATTAGCATCACCTAATTTAAATGTCCATAGCACAGATACCTATGCCTGGGCTAATCCAATCATACTCCTTCCATGCAAAGAGGAGACAGAAGGATACCTCTAAGTGCACAACGGTTCAGCTGGATTCTTTTAAACTACTTCAGGATTCTAAGAGTTTTACCCCAGAAGTGCCTATTTTGGTACATGGAACAGGGTGTCTAGTGTGACTATCTCAGATGTAAATATTTATACTGCAAACAAGCAAAGTCAGGGGAAAAGAGTTCCGCCCTATGTAGCCATGTGGAAGTTTTGACAATGTCTGAAAATTGGGTGGTTTTGGGTTTTTTTCTTTCAGTAATTTGTATCCTGAATAGATGTTTTCAAACTGCTCTAAAAAACATAACTGCTGTGTCCCTTATTTAATCTTTATCTCATAAAATGTTTATATTTAGTTTGATGTATCTTCTAGCAAACTAAAAAGAATGACTTTGTGGGCTTCAGGAGGGGTTGTGCGAAGAATTGTAGTATGTGTATAATATACAGACATGTATGCATAGAATGTTCACCTGCCAGCACTGATGACTACATTTAAAATCAAATTAATACTGTTTATGAGTTTTTCAGTCCATACACCCTCACAGCTTCCTAAATACATCTCTTTACTTTGTTTTGGGTTTTTTTGGGGGGTTGGGTTTTGGGGTTTTTTTGTTTTTCTCTCTTCTGGTTCTTTTCCAAAGAAAAGTTCTATTTTTCTGATTTAAAATTTGAGCAAAATAATCCTTTCAGAGTCATGGCACTACAAATATCAATGTGATCGCATTGTAAAATGCTTTTACATTTGTGTATAGGTATATGTGTATGCACTGTGTTTCTCCAACTGCACAGAAATGACTGAAGCCAGAAATTTGAAGTTAACTCATATAGAAGTGTATGCTTTAGGCTTTTGTAAATAAAACTGGATATGCAGTATAGAAGTTGCAAAGACCTTAAAATAAAACTAGTGCAACAGATTGTGACTAAACAACCAAGAATTACCTAAACATATATGAAATTATGTGCTGTCTTTTACTGGGCTAGAGTCAATTTACTTCATAGCACCTAGCATGGGGCTAGGTTTTGCATTTGTGCTGGAAACAGTGTTGATAACACAGGGATGTTTGGGTTACTGCTGAGCAGGGCTGACACAGAGCCAAGGCTTTTTCTGCTCCTCACGCCACCCACCAGCAGGGAGGCTGCGGGGACACAATAAGCTGGAAGGGGACACAGCTGGGACAGATGACCCCAAATGACCAAAAGGGTACCCCATACCATATGACATCATGGTCAGCAATAAACTAGGGGGGAAGCTGGCCAGGGGACTCCTGCCTGGGGACTGGCTGGGCATCAGTTGGTTAGTGGTAATTGTTTTCATTTGCACCACTTGTCTTTCTTAGGTTTTATTTCTCTCTTTGTTATTTTCATTACAATTTATCATTATTATTAATGATATTATTATTGTTGTTATGTTGTTGTTGTTGTTGTTGATATTGATATTTCAATAAACTGTTCTTATTTCAGCCCATGAGTTTTCTCTTTTACCTTTCCAATTCACTTTCCCCGTCCTGCTGGGGGGGGTGGGGAGTGAGTGAGCAGTTTTGTGATGCCTAGTTGCCTACTGGGGTTAAACCATGGCAAATAAGCATACACATACATACATTTTTTGTCTTGTGAAACACCAAATCAATAACAATGAGCCAAATATGCTGGAATTTTAAGAAGTTACATTTAATGTTCTGCTTCTACTGTTTTGAAACACAGTTTACCATGAGCTAAAAGCACAGGCTGTCAGTCTGAGGGGCTTCCATCCTGCCTTGTGCTATGTTCAGCTCCTCTGTTGCCAGAGTGCAGCCAACACTGCACTACATCTGACTTTACTGTAAGAATTGAGCAGATTGATGCATTTTCAAAATGGCTTTTTCTTTCAGAAAATATTTTTATCCACACTGAGCTCTTATATGGCAAGATCTAAGTTTCAGTTAAATGATAATAAAAATAAATCCTTAGGATATGTTAGGCAATTAGCCGTTTCATCTTTAGTAGCCTGATTCAAAGGGAAAAATATTGGTCTAACAATTAAAACAGACAATATTCATTTATTTGTCAAGTGACAGACATTTGAAGTGCTTGCTATGACAAAAATGTGTCCTTCAGCAACAAACATAAGTCCTTTGGCAAACTAGGATATTGTAGTACACAGGCATATATAACATTGATGCTACTACAGTATATACTGCTAGGAGTAAAAACAATAGCACAGCGAAAGAAAATATGGCATGCAATAGTGATTAGCCTGAGGAAGTTAGAGTGATCCGGTTGCATTGTAAACCATATAGGGATTAGGGAACACTGAGTTATTGCTGGAGTGATAAGGCTGAGAGTGGAATTTGGTAGATGCAAATCACCAATCTACGCAAAGCCCAGCAATGACAAGAACATAAAAAGGCATTACACTGGGAATTTTAAAAAGTTCACCCAAACCAACAATATTTTTCCCCACCTTAAGACCAGCCCAGAGTAGTTGACTATGGAAAATGAGAAGAAAAAGTCACATAGTTCCATTGAATATTCTCTTAATTTTGAAGAATTTATAATAACTGATTGTATGAGAAAGAGGTGGGTTTTGTGCAATCAGTAATCTTCAGAGGATTTCTTTTTTATGAACTTGTACAGCCTTCACTTGTATCCATTTCAGCTTCAACATCCACAACTTCCCTTAGCCTTTCCCACTTACTCGGACACTATCAGAAGAAACATGTCTTCTTGAAAAAACACCCAAACTTGTAGCTGTCAAACGCAGGTTTCAGCTGATAGTCCCTGGTTCTACTGTGGAAATAAACAGTAGGCAGCTGATTCCTCCCCACCTTTCCATGCCACTAATGATTTTGTAGATGTCCATCGTAGTCTCTTCAGTTGTCTGTTTTCCAGAACAAAGAGCCGTAACTTTGAAGTTCAGTTTAAGGAAGCCATTGCATACATCTGGTCATCCTTCACACCCTTGTCTGAATATTTTTCACTTTCTACTACATTCTTGTTGAGAAGGATGGAACAGAACCGTACAGAGTATAAAAAGTACTATTATACATGCAATTACATTTTATTTGGAGGTAATATACTAATATGTAATGCACACTAATATATTAAAAAGACAGTAAAACGTAACATTACCCTGCTTATAGAATAACTCTTAGTCCTCTAGAGATATAATTTGATTAAGGTATTGCAGCTCAAAAATGGCTAAATAGCAGATTAGACGCTGTTCTAAATTATTTGAATGAATATTGGTGGAAGTGTCATGGATATACCAAGCAAATATTTTTTTTAGGAGTGTACATTTTATGTTGATGGAAAAGCCAGATACAAAGGGAAAAAAGTGTAAAATCTTTGTATAATTTGATTGTGTTTACTTGGGATTAATACAGAAATAAAATAAGATTAAATTTGACCAACAATGAGTAATAATGAATGCAATCATAAAATACTGTGTCTTAATAAGATGTTAAAAGAGAAAACTGGGCAACAAAAATGAATACAAGGCAGTGAAATAACAGCAAAAATTCACACAACCTAATAGTGTAACAAGCATCTTATAGTAAACAGAATTTAGCATAAAATACACTACTGCTACTCTATTCTTCATAATCTCCATGTTTTCTATACTATTCATATAATCGTATCTTTTTTTCCTTTATGTTTTTATGCTTTTATTTATGCTTATTTTAGTTTCTCTCTTTTTTTTTTTTTTTTCTATTTGCAACTGGATGTTTTCTATTTGATTCTCTTCTGCTTGCTCCAGCTCTGCTTATACAAATACCATTGTTCTTGCCTCTTCATTTGCTATAGTTTGAATAAAGTATTTGATGTCTTTGCACCCTTTTGTGTATTTGAACCTTCTCTGCATCCTTTTACATATGCATCCTTTTACATACTTACACCTCTACTGTGTGTATTCTATTTTTCAAATATTTTGACCATTTCCTACATGCACACACTTCCATTCTCCTTCTATCTTTAGATATTTTTTTTTCTTCCTCACTTTCTACCTCTCGACAAAGTAATACATAATGTACATTTTATTCCACAAGCATTTGTTATTCAACTAACCTTTCTCCAGTACTTCTACAGTGTGACAATTACCCCAGAACCAATATTGGTTTGTTTTGGACCATTTTAAAGTTTCAATACTTTTTTACTAATCTTTCTTTCTCTATTATTTTCAACATACACTGATTAAGCACAAGATTATCTCATTTATAAAAGTATGACAAAGGGAAGCAAACAAAAACAGAATGGAAAAAAGTTATGTGTCACTGTCACATCAAAATGTGCTATAAATGCATCATCAAAAATGCATTGTCAGAGACCTGTAAAGACAAAAGAAGGGAGAGGGTATTATTTTAGTATATATTTACTGAATATGTGAAGAATCATGACATTCCACAAAGGTGAGAGGTTCATGTTGCAGGTCTTATTTGATAATGGATGTAGAACAAAGAAGATGAAAACCTGACCAAAAGAAAAAATAAATTTGCTAAGCAATTTAAAATAAATAAACTACAGGCATCTATCAGGCTCTAAGTATTGCTTTTCTACAAGTGCAGAGAGTTTATAAAGAACACAAGTTAGGCCAATACATTGGATATTTACTAATATTACTTTGCTGCCACTGAAAACAGCAACAAGCTATAGAGTTAATTCCAGTTAAAAGCTAAGGAATATCACTAATTAAATTAATTCAAACTGTTTTTACACCAGTCACTCTGCGTAAGTGGTTTCAAACACATGGTGAATCATGAAAAATTTATACAGCTATTTTGTTCTGAAGCCAAATATATCCTTAACTATGAACTACAGAAGATAAGAGCGCAGAGTAGTTTAGAGGTACAGTATAAAATTAAGCACTGACAAAGTTACTAGATGTGCATGAAAGGAAAAGATTTTAGGCTGCTGTTGTTATACTCCACAGTCAAATGACGAAAGTAAAACCTTGCCTAGCATTGTTTTCTGAAATATTTATGTTAATTAGCAAGACTTCCCAAACAGTACCATATAATACTCCATATTTGTTCAGGAAAATTCTTTCATTCAAAGAGATTGTACTTCAAAACACATGTCTGAAAAAAAAAAAAAGGAAGGATGGGTTGTGTCATAGGATAAGAATACCCTTTTTAAAGCAGTATCCTGTCTCCAGCAGTGACCAGTTGCAGATGGTTGAGGAAAGAATGCAAGAAAAAGAGCCTGTGTTCTTTCTACTTTTGCAGTTTTCAGTAACCAATAAGTCCTGATGTAAAAGGTGTACTTGGACCACCTCTATGTGGCTAAAAGTCATAATCAAGGTCATTTGAATGATCATTGTTAAGCCATGCAGTGTTTAACTCTTGCTGTTTTTAAAGGTCATCTTATTTTTGTTACTTCACTCATATAAATACCTAATTTCCTTCTCTGTGACTTTCTAAGACATTCTGAAAGTTTTTACCTGTGTTCAGCCTTTGCTCTATGCTAAAGGGGGTTATTTGGTTGTTTTATCCAGGAAATCTTCTTGTTTTCATCCTTCTGTAATATTTAAGAGCTTTTCACTATAAGGAATGTAAAAGTACTTTGCAGACTGCATAGGAAATAAATCACATTTCTGTACAAACTGTCTTTTACCATCAAAAAGGGGTTCTCTATTACAACCCTCACCAACTACTTATACCCATCTTTCTCTTCTTTGTCATCATAGTATCTTCCCCTTGTCCCTACTACAACAGTTGGTTTCCTACGTTGTTCCATGTATGTTTTCTACATACCAGAGCCATCTGTGTTTGGAATCTTTCAGAGAACTCTATGACACTTAAAAACAATTTATGAAGAGTTATTTGTGCTTTGTAGAAACACATTGTGTCAATGCAGAATAAAACTGTACACAACAGCTGTATGAGTTTATATTATACATGAATAAAACTCTGTTAGCATCTGAATAATTACACACTCAGCTGCCTCCTGACAAATGAAATGAACCATTCTTTATCAAGAGTACAGAATAAAACATGAAGGCCTTTTTCAGCTTACTACTTGAAGTCAAATGACTCCTAAAATTTCTTAGGAAAAAAGAAATATTGCAATCTTGAAAGACAACAGTATTTTTATACTTCCAAAATGCTTTACTCCAGTTGACCTATTTTCAAAGTAAGTTTCTTAACTAATTCTTACATTGTCTGGTATACTGTATTGTTTTATGCAATTAGATCTAGACTTACATTCTTTATATACATATAAATATACATATGACTCTATATAGACATATAAATACATATAGAAATAGATACATGTATATGTGTTCATGTATACCATCCATATCTCTAGCTATATGCATGCTTTTATCTGTGTCTATGTCTACACAACAATTTCTTTTGGCCTTTGTATGATCCACTGAACCCCCTGCAATTAAACAAGGAAAACTAAGACTGGCTAATGCCCTTCACTGAAGATGGAAATAGTTGTATCAGATATGGAGGTGACAGCCAGTTGGCATTATTCTTGGGCAACACTAGACCTGAGGGTCTGCCAGCAATAAGGTGGGCAAAGAAAGGTCTGAAGCAAGGAATTCTCTGCAACCAGCCTTCTAGCAGGAAAAGTCAGCAGCTTTTTCCCTGCCAAGCAGAACTCTGAAACACCGGTATCTAAGGCTAATTCACCAGGACTTTTTAAACTAACTCCTATAAAATGGAAGAGCTAAAGCCACATAGATATTTCTGATTACTATATTAGTCCACAAAAGCCTCATATTTCAAATTTTAAGAGCCATTTATTTCAATATATCTACAAACCAAGATTGGTTTTGAGACAAAATATTAGTTAAAAGAAGTGCATTTGATACAACACTACTATTATTTTAGTAATATGTTTACAGTGCAGACACATAACCACATCTATAGATACACATTATATTAAAAAACACAAAACCAGTAGTACATGCTGAAGGTGGAAAAGAGAACTTGTTAATTGCATGTAGTTAAAAACAAACTTATTTTTTATTCTTATCACAGGCATCCATTCTCCTAGAGTGGATTTAATGTAATAAAAACTTGCAAAGGAACAAATTATAAAATCAGATTCATAAAATAAGTCACCTAAATAGCCTAACAGATGGGTCTTTGTGTCACTGGTGATATTATATTGGGATCTTTTTAAAATGAGCATCATATCCCTTTAAAGGCAATTATATTAAAAAAAAATTTCTCTGAGAACCACAGAACAAATGCTGATCTGATTAGTTTCTTGATCTGTGTTGGCACCTGACACTGGAAAGAGAAAACAGAACTGAATCCCTCGTACATGCATCTCAGATATAGGTAACACAGATCATTTTGCCCAGATGTTTGATACCTATGCAATCTTGTCTGTTAGTCTGTCAGTCACTGATTCCAGGGCTGTCCCCGATTCATTCAGTTCTGCATTTTTCCTTTCTCACAATGCATTCTGTGAAAACCTGTAAACATTCTGGGAATTGTTGCACTGTGTAACTGAACTTCATCTCAATTCCAGTTATTTACATGAATAGTAAGCCCTGAGTTTTGCACAAGCTATACTGATGGGCATTGACTGACAGCATACACTTCATAAAACATCACAGTATAAGTCTTTGTATGGCAAGTTATTTCTTTTTCCTTCTCTTCACCTCAGTTGCTGACATTTTGGCCATATCTAGTGGGTGACAGCAATTCAGCCAGGTCAGTACCATCGATTGTAATAAGAAAGCAAAAAGGCATTGTCTGTGACCGCAAGACCCCAGTGAGAGCTATGGTGTGTGAACAGGCTTGCTGCTGCTAGCATATTGGAAAAATATGTTAGCAACAAGAGCAAAATGGTACTTCTCAAAATCTCTTAGACAATGCCCTATAAAGAAACTTAAGTGCCTACAAAGGCACCGTAATCATGATATTTTCTACGTAAATTTTACAAATTCATTATCAACAATCCTTGTGTGTAAAGTTCTGGATATATAACATATTTTTAGTCTTATAGATATAACTTCAGAGGTTGGAAAGGTGAAATAAGGGACAGATTGCATCCATTCCCCAAGAGATATAGAGCAGCTATTTTTCCTAGACACAGGAAATTACTTTGAAATATGAAGTTTTCAAATTCAATAATTTTAAATTACAATAAAAAGAACACATTTATGCTACCGTATGTTCTACCTAGAAATATTTTATAGGGGCAATAATTAATATGAATACTTTTTCTGTAATACACATTATCTCCTAAGATCTTGAAACAAATGGAAAGTATGACTTGGAAAAGCTGTATGAAAGAGAAAAGTTTAATTGAAATATCCTGGTTCTAAGGGTTGTATCATTGTCAATGACTACAACAGAGCTCTCAAGCAATGTATGAAAGCAAGTTTCAGTGTAATAATCTGGATTGAAGAAACAGATATTTTCTCATAAATTATTTTATGGAATCCAAACTATCTGCTTCTAATGCTTACAGAAATAACTAATATTCCTCGTTTAAAAGCAATGGTTCAATTTTCTTTGATTAAAATTTTATGATGCTCCCATAACAAGATCCAATTTTCAGTAGGTTTTAACTGACATACTGTAACATTCATACTGTTATTGTCTGTGTCAGATGCTTGTCTTAGCCTCATTTTACTTGTTTTCAGTTTCTGGGAGGATTTCATCCTGAATAGCCAAGGTTTTTCTCTGAAGCTGAGCAAAATAGGTTCTTTAAATATAAATAAATTTCAGATCACTCTAACACTTTCTTTGATAAACCAGTTTCTCTACACTCTGGAACTGATAGTTTGGCAAAGCATGTTTCTGCTTCTTTTAATTTTTTTAAACTGCAACTTTGAATGATATCACGATTTTTAATGAAAGAGGCTTGTTAAAATCTGAAAGTTGAAATTTCAAAAGAATCCAGTAGTTCTTGAGACACCTAAACCTTTCCTGATTACGGTTACAGCAAAAATAAATAGATGTCCTTCCCAGAGCTTCTGAATACATTACCAGCTTCAGAGATGCAGTTCATTTACATCTTTCCCTAAAGCACTCAATGATCTGTCCTCCAGGCAGGAAAGTGGAGGTGGTGCCAGTCTCTGCATCCTCATATCATGTCTATGTTGTTCCATACAAGTTGGACAGGAAGCAAGTGCACGTTAACTGCAATGATCACAATGGCTGTGAGGTATGATCCATAGGCAGCATGAATGCTGAAGACACCCAACTGAAAGTCTTGTGTCATACAGAAAGAAGGGATGAGACAACTTAGTTAATTTAGAAAGCTTTACGGTTTCTAAAATGGGGTCTAAAAGTGGAGAAGAAAGCTAGAGTGGGAGTAAAAAATAGTCCAAATACTAGCAAAAAATGAACAGGAATTCAGAAGAATGGAGTAGCATCACATATTTCACAAGAAAGGAAATTAAAACTACACAAAACCCCTGTAAATCCTGCAGTTGGGCAAAATATCTCCCAATTAAAAGACTGTCCCCAATCTTCCTGCAAAAATGATTGATTCTTTTCTCTTTTTTTGGTGGGGTGGGGTGGGGTGGGTGGGGGGCAGTGGGGGAGTGGTGTGACACATAAAAAATAATGTGGAAATGGAAATGGAATGTCACTGAAGAAGTGACACATTCAGGAAGAAATGTACCGTTCCTGTGCAGTCCTGATCTGCCTATGCATAACTGTACAGAACTCCTCAGTTCTCGTTAATCCAATTTTATTCGGATGATTAAGTATTTTGAAATAGCAACTGAGATGTAGCAAAACCAGACTATCAGTCATATTTTCTCTGTCTGAGAAAAGTAGGAACCAAAGGATAAAAGGGCGCCACAAAAGTATGTGTGTGGGAGTTAGGAGAGTACTAATGCTGAGAGGGGGATACCAAAAGGGCAGCAGAGGTTGTGCACACAGATTCAGCTGTTCCTAGCACTGCTGAGTCCCGAGCTGTGGGTATGGTACTATATGCTGCAGCATCTGCAGGGAAGCTGTCTGATCTTCCCTGTATGGGAGGCTTCCTCGGGGTACCTGAGGGCCACAAAAGAATCTAGGGGGAGACTTGCTGCAGTGCTTTGGCCTTTATAACATTTCACCTTACCACTGTCTTAATACCTGACACTGTCCACTCTGCCACTGCTTAGCTCCATTCCAAAAACCAATTTACCTCTGATACTTACCATTTATCCTCTCTAGCTTTATGACAATCTTTAGTGAAATGAGCTCAGACAAATACATTTTTCTGGGAAACTTCTCAAGGAACATGCTATCCCCCCTTTGCCCTGTAAATACAGAAGCTATCAGTGTAGTTATACGGATGACACCAACCTGTATTTTTTATAATACTCCATCCCTTAGATTCCTCTATGTGCTGGATGACAGAATCTTAGGCTGCTCTGTAGCATTGCTGGTGGGTAGGCATCTCGTTTCTCTTGAGTAAAATTCCTGTGATGTCTCTAGTAAAAGCCTTTGTCACAGGTGATGGAGGTGGGGGAGCAAGGGGAATGTAAACATACTGTGGTTTGCCTAAAGTGCAGAAACGTCTGCTTGAGTCATGAGTAGCTTGTTGGCTGAGTTCAGCAGGGAAGAATCTGGCAATTAATCTGAAGTGTCACTAAATTTGATAGAAATTGTTGCAGAGGGATTCCGAGGACATAAAGGTAGCTCTGGTGGCCAAAGATTATATATGTTTCTGTGGTTTATTCATTTTTAAAGACTTTACTGCACTCAAATAGTAAACTTTTTCTAAGAATAAAGTCTGCTTAGTGACTTTCTCCATAAATGGTGACCTACTTTGTGGAAATAGGTATGTCAGCATGAATATGGGAACTTCTAAGAAGATGTATGTACCTATAAATTCCTGTTAGTGGAAAAAAGAGCAGTTATTTGCTCTTCTCTAAAGATAATCAAATTTACAGTGCTTGGGGCCAAGTTTGCACCTTGGATACAGACTTCATTGGACTAATTTGCATACAGAAACACAAAAGCAGAATTTGCCCTTTACCTAATTTCCTTTTCAATGGCATAACTTCTGCTCTTCTACCTGTTTGAAAATAAGATTCCACTCTGGGGTCATTCTACAGTCCCTGGCGAAGTGTAAAACCTTCAAAATACTGTTTTCAGGAATCTTTCCTAAGCTGAAATCCCATAAATATTACGAAGTGCAGAAAATAGTGCAAGGCTTATATATGAACAATGGAGATTTCTCAAATTCAAATTTCCTAATTTTTCTCATCGGTTGTGTAGTGTATCTTGAGTATGTCAGTATTGGTATCTATATCACACCAGAGGACTGATCCCAAACCCACCTAAAACAGTAAAACTGATTTAAAAGGATTTTGGATGAGGCCTTAACAGATTTCCAGATTTCAAATTACCTTAAAACCTGTTCCTTTTTAAATCTTTGTTTTGGTTACTTTTTTTTTTTTTTTTCTTTACAGATACCTTTGCAAATCAAGCTCATAGACTGGATTTTTCAACCAAGCCACATATAAGTTTGTCTTTCGACACAGACTGGTAGTTAGCTACCAACGGAACAATGCTGATGATATTCTACTGTTCTGATGGCTCATACATCTATGCGTGACTTACTTCTGTTCCATTTTTATCTCTCAGTGAAAACTTTGAATTCCACCATGGCACTATTGCAGAAAATATTTTTTTCATTTTGGCTATTCTTCTAAGAAAGGTAATCCTAGCAGACTGCAGATTTTCTCTGTCCAGTTAATTTGTGGAATCTTTTATCCAAATGTAGTTGAAGGAATAATAATAACCAGACCTCTCAACTCATTTGAAATGTTTAGCTACCTAGAAAAATAGTAGAAGAAACTTTGAAGATACCAAAATCTGCCTTTTCCCTCTTTCCCCCCCCCCCCCTCTCTGAAGCACACCATCTAAAGTGGTCAGCCACCACAAAGAACATTAAGCTTTGCAGCTGTGAGAGCAAATAAATTTCAAGTTTTATTTTCTGTTTCAGTTCATAGGTGACATATTTACCCGTTTAAACATATTCCAGAAAAATACTTCGTGCAGAGATCTTATGAAATTTTCTACAAATTTTAAACTTACATACTCATAATTTAAGGTGCAATTTGTCCAAAACGACATGTGTAACAGATACAAACTATGGGTTTAGAACTGGCTTTGGTCCCATGATAGGTGAAACAGAATAAGACTCATTCAGTAGAAAAATTAGAACCCTACCCTGAATCCTCTATTTCTCTCGCACGGTTACAAGTAAAGCTAAGATACCCTGTCATTGTAGTCTTGTTTTGCAGACCATGAAGCATGTGAAGAAGGGTCATTTGCAAACAAGATCTTATTCCTTTTGTGGAGATACACTGTGTTCTGTCTTCTATTATTTTTTAGAAAGAGTGTCTTGTGGACATGACCTGCTTAAAATAAAATTATAAGCTAATTTTAAAGGGAAAAAAAAACATAAACAAAATATTTTCCCTAAGGAAATCCTTTGCTAAATCATCCTTGAAATTGTTTTAAAAAGGCACTAATTTCTTCTATATAGACTATTTGCTTGAAGTCATTGAATTTTCCTCTTGGCTACTTAAAAATCTTGTTTCTCATTCATTACCAGCCTAAATTAAATCATCAATAGTTTAAATTATTAAACATTGGGGGAAAGCAGAGAGGAAGGGTAGGGGAGCATTACACCTGGCAGTCAACCAGGTCAGATAGGTGACAGCCAGCCAGACTCCCAAACTTCATCCTTTATCGAATCTTTTTTAACAATCAGACAAATTTCTGAAGCATCAGCGTCACATTTATATCAACATCAGAATGCCAAAAAACCAAGCAAATATGTTTAAACTCCTGGAAACAGGAGTGGCAAACTCTCCAGTTAAACTATGTCCTTCACTGGATAATCATTCATCCTCAGAGCAGATAGCAGTGAGGAAGACTGCTGCATTTGTCCAGGCTCCAAATTTTCCTTCTTTCAAATATCTTCTCAGATAATTTTCAGTTTCCCTTTTATGTTTGTTCCTCCTGTAGGAAATATGTGTGATATTTAATAAACATAGAGAATTCTGGTGGGCACCTGTAACTGTTTTTTTGTTAGTCATGGTGTAGCTGTGACTGAGCCACACAATCAGATCTCATCACAAGCACATAGACCATTGAAAGATGGTCTAAAACTTTCAGGGTTTTTTTTTAATTCATTTCCCCATTCTGATAATGAGTCTATCCAGCTTTATACTTTACATTTCCTTGTCTTCTTTGTTGCTTCTGATCTGTGCTGCCAGCAATATAAAGTCTGCTAGGACTGGTTACTGCAGTGCATTCTTCCTGTATCTCTGTTCCAACAGGGAGCTTTAATTTACCGGGGCACCTTCTAAATCTGACGTGTGCAGTCCCCTTGTGGTACATCCCAAAGTAGCCAGGTTTTGCTAAATTTGGCATGTCTCTGAGATCTTGTATAGTAAAAGCCTCTGTGTAACAGGAGCTCTACATCTGTCTAAAAGGGTAAATCTTTTATCTTCTACCAATGACTACAAGTGGAAGAGGGATTGCACATTTTACTTTCTGAAACCAGGAGGATTGGTAAATTCCTTCATATGTTTTATTTCTTGAGTTTCGGTATCTTATTCATTTATCATTCACAAAATTTGCCACTTTCTTCCTTGCTTTTTACTTATTCTCTTCCTAATAACTGTCCTTCCCTTAATAGGATCAGTATTCTTAGCTTTATTAAACTTTTCTATTTTATTGTCTATATCTTATTTTTGTAAACATCAGATGTCTTTTTGCTTGACTTGTTTCGTTTGGAGTTTAATCTAATCTGATTAAAGCCAAAGGAAATTTTTCATGACATTTTCAATGCTTCCTGGATCAATAAAGAAAGGATTAACTCATTAATCAATCGATCAATAAATTATATCATTGAAATAACATGTGCAATCATGAGTGAGAGTGGTGTTGGTCAGTACGATAACTAAAACCTCTTTTGTATTGATAGATTTTTAAGAACTTTTCTAGCTTAATATTTCCTACGTAAAATATGAAACTGCTTTAAAGAATACAGTTCTTTGAGTTATACACTCACAACTTTGTACTTTTAAAAGCTTCCTTCCTCCCTCTTACTATGTTGAAGTTACATACAAAAGGAAATTTTGGAACCAGCTATCAAGAGAATATCTGAATGTAGTAATTTGCAGTTTTCCAAAAAAATATGCAAAAAACCCCAAAATATAAAAAATAAAGAAATATTCCTCACACTTTATTTGACAATTTTATTTTTTTCTTGTTTTGGAGCAACAGTAAAAGTAGATATATATACTTGTATATACTTACATGATTTAGAAGTATTATAATACCGTGCTCATTGTCCCTTTGAAATGGCTTTTTATTGCAGCTCATTAAAATCTTTATTCTGGAATGCTTCTTTAAGCAAAGTAACTGAGACTATAGAGATTCTCATACCAGACAGCAATCAAATCAAACCTTCCTGCAGATAAGGGTTATCTATAACCCCCAGAAGTACAATTTTCAATATGAAAGCCTTAATTATTTCCATGAAAAACTTCCAGAGGCTGATTATTAATTTTTCTGAAGTTATTTTAGGTACCTTCTTAAGGTGGTAGTTATGGATTTTGGGGAAAATTAGAACAAACTATTCCAAATTAACACATTTGCCTTCTGGCAAACAAGGAAGTTAAATATCATTCATACAATTATTTAAACTGTCAAAGGACTTAAAATGGGAATACATTTTAAAAAGTTTATGGACCCACCAAGGTTTTCTAAGCTTTTATACCATTGTCCACTGATCTTCAGATAAATAAGAATCCAGAACTGTTTTACCACTGAGCTCAGTGAACCCTGTAACATACCTTACCAGACTTAAATGAAATTGCTTGTGGTCACCGATTCTAACTGGGTTTAGAGTTTTCCATTTTTCATTGTTTTAATTTCTAGTTAGATGAAAATTAAAGGTGCCTTACTCTGTTGTTAGAAACACTCCTTTTTGCATGATATGGTGGCTAGTCTGTTATTTAGCAGTTATCCATGATGACATACAAACGTAAAAGCTGTTTGACAATTGCAAGTCAATTTTCAACAGTTAAAGCCATTTACAGAATGTGAGACTACATAAAAATCCCCCTACAGCACACTGTCTTTGTCAAGGTCCATGGGAATTATTTCAGAAACATTTTTTTCCCTTAGTTCTGTTGGTTTCTTACCCTTTTTACTACATTCATCAAAACTGTCTTACTATAGTCCTATGTCCCTCCACTTACTTGTCAGAGCAAATCATTGATCTCATATACAAATATGACCAGCAAAGAAGGGAGGGAAATAATTGCCTCAAATCTGGGTATATTGTGTAACACAGAATGAGTCCTCATCTGGATATTTTGTAAAGCAAGGAATTCCTTGCTTTTATGCCAGAAAAAAAATATTAATAATTTCCAAAAATTATTTTTGTCTGTTTTAATGTGTGGGTTTTTTCAGGATTTATGCAGGAGTTTCTCACAGCACAATCAACACAGTCTTTTTCATTATCCCAAGATCCCTATAAGAAAATAATTGTATATATTTTCATATATTTTTTTAAATCTGTCATTTGATAAAAATTAAAATCTGATTTCTGGCTTCTAGGTTTAGGAGGTTTCCCTTCTTTCTTTTTTTCTTTTCCAAATTGTTCACTTTGTGTAAAAACATTTGAAATGTTTTCACCTAGCTTTGATCTCCAGGTGTTGTGTGGTAACAAAAAAAAACCCAAAAACTTTATCCACTCTTATATAAGATGGCTTCTTTAATTTCATTACTCTCATGCTTATCTGAAATAGACCATCTCACCTATCCTTGCTCTGTTGCCTATTACTCTTTTATTGCATTCCATTCTGCAGCACAGATCAGACCTGTAATGGAAGGCAACTCTTTCCAAAGAAAATGCTTCTATTATGAAACTCATGACAGACAACATATTTGTTCATGCCAGGTTAGCATGATATAAACATACTTAAGAGATGACATTTGGGTTTATGTAAAATAAATAGCTTGATTGATTTATCTATGTTTTCCCACAATAATGTTTGATACTCCCTGCCTCAGAATTCTTTTTAGAAATATAACAGTAACATGACTGCATCTCAATCTATACACTTCTGTATATACACAAGATACATATATAGGCCAAAACCTAAAAAAATCCCATAGCCTGGAAAATATTCCACTGAAATACATAAAAAATATGGCTCTTTAGGGTCATTTATGCATTACATGCTTTTCTTCAAATGAAAGCAGGATTTAACTATATATTTACTTATATTTTAATAGGGTTCCATCAGAGATCCTTGCATCATCTGAAGTTGACTATCTTCAAGTATTATGAAGAAAATCTGTCTAATAAAAGAAGTTTTAAAACAAGCACAATGCTGTCAGGTTTCAACATCCATCAACCAATAACAATAAAAACAATGTGTAGTGGTAATTCTCTCATCACATCATAACATTTAGTTGCCTCTGTGTATGTAAACAGTGATTTTTGATCTCTCAGTGGAATCTGGCTTAATATGACACATTTTTCTTACTTGAAAAGAAAAAATCTAGTAACAACCAAAACAACAAATATTAAATAATTCCAAGGAAAGGATCAGTGGGTTCTTTTATTATTCTCTTAAACTTTAGCTTGAAGACTTTAAAACTATGAATAGTCATTAGAAACAACCTGTCAGGAACTAAAAATGGATAAATTTAATAGGTTATGTACCTTGCTAGCTCTGGTGAGTATGATGCTCCAAATAATCAGTTTCCACAGTTCAGAAAAGAAATCAGTCAGGTTTAACAAAAACCACAATGATCAATTTCTTACCAGCATCCTAATGGTCGAGCCAATCAAAGCAAATTTACTTTATGCAACATCACTAGAGGTATCAAAACCTGATCTACTGGGAAAAAAAAGAGTTATTTCAGGTGGTACCTCTGAAAATTACAAAACACTAACAAAGTGGATTCTTGTGGAAAGTTTTCCCTCACTGAAGAGCAGTGATTTATCTAAAGCTTGCCAGCAATATTCACTTTTCTGTATAGCCACATATTATTTTGATCATAAATTATTCTATACCACCCTTGGTTACTCAGCTATGTAGTTTAACTAAACCAAGTCCATTTCTACAGATTATTTTACACACAAAATAACATAGCTAGTTACCACCTACCCTTCACTCTCTGTGGTTGGCAGATAAGCCCCTAACCAGTTACTCACTCACTCTCCCCCTAGCAGGACGGGGGATAGAATCAGAATGGCAAAAGTGAGAAAACTCGTGGGTCAAGATAAAGACAGTGTAACAAGTGAAAGGGAAGGAAAAGAAAAAAAAAAAAAAAAAAAAAAGGAAAGAAAGAAGAAATAAAAAGAAGACAACAAACCAACAAATAATTGATGCAAATGTAAGCACTTGCCACCAGCAGACCAATGCTTAGCCAGTCTCCAAGCAACAGCTGCCTTGGAAAAATCCCCACAGTTTTACTGCTGAGCATGAAGTTATATGGCATGGGATATCTCTTTGGTCACTGTGTCAGCTATCCCGGCTGTGTTCCCTCTCAGTGTCTGTGCCCACCTAGCCTACTCACTGACTGAGCAAAGCAGGAAACAGAGAAGACCTTGATGTTGGGTAAGCACTGCTTAGTAAAAGTCAAAAAATTGTTATCAACACTGTTTTGATCACAAATCTAAACTAACTATGGGCTGCTATGAAGGAAGTTAACTCCATCCAAGCTAAAGCTGGTGCATTCTCCATGCAAAATGAACAGGTATGCTTTTATTTTGGGTCAGAGTGGCATAATCTGTACCTAACCAAAGAATAATAAGGCTCAGATGTATAGTCCTGATTTTGTAGTGTCATCATGTCATCATGATGGCTAAAGAGACGTACTTTATTTTTTTCTAAACATGGAAGTACTGTCATGACAAAATGACTTTTTTTTGCCATAACATTGCCAGGAGGCAAGACCCTCTTTTCCAACTTCTGCCAATACATAACTGGAGTAAATGTATTCACCTAATAACTATAGAAACAGAATAAGTGATTTAACTTTTTTTTTTTTTTTGAGAAATCTTTGTTTCATTCATTTTTAAGTGTGTTTTAAACTATATATGTATTCAGAATATTCTTTATTTTCTATGGAAATTTTGCTTTAAATTGAAAGGCACTTTTAAATATGGAAAGAATCATAGTGTTTTGTTTGGTTGGGGTTTTTTATTATTTAAAAACCTAGATTATTTTAATCTATACAATCTAGTCAACTTCTCTACCTTCAAAATAATTCTTTAAATCAATTTAGCATAATTATTTATGTTCATAATTAGTTATTAATACATTGCTACGCAGTCATATTGCAGGCATTAGTGAAATGTTCAGTCCTTAAAAGAAGCATGTGCGTTTAACAGTCACAGCTGCCTAGCACTTCATTAAAGGACTAGAAAACTGTGATTTAAGTAATGACCAAAGAGTCTTTTCATCAGTTTTTATTTAATGGACACAGTTGAATACAGTTTGGGGAAAAAGAGAGAGAAGGCAGAATAAAGGTCAAGACCAAGGTTAAAGCATGAATTACACCCAAGATGGCTTTAAATTAACCTGGCCTCTTGGTTGGTTGGAGCAGGGACTAGGAAGGATATAATTGCACCAGAGAAAATTAAGTACATACATGAAATACCAGGTCACAAGCATATATATTGTGAGAAAATGTTAGGGGACACAGGATTTTTGTGATTGAAAAAGAGAAAAGACCTGGAGGTTACACCTGAGAAGTAATTTGTGATAACTATTTTTCTGCAGTTTGATCCAAATTAAAATTTTCTTGTCTGCAAGTATAGTTTAGCCTACTATAGAGACCGGAGTTAGGATCCCCTAATTCATAGCTTTTACCAGGAGGCAACTGTGTGTGTTCATGTCTACAAATTGATTAAGGTGAGCAGTAGAAGAGGGATTATCCATAACACACTAACACTTAAAAGAATATTTCAGTTAATCTCACCAGTTTATTATATTGCCACCAACACATTCACATTCCCAGAGGAAGATAACTGCTATCTTTGAACCAAGTCTAGCGTGGAACAAGTTTCCAGATAAGGAAAAGGTTGAAGACCGGAGATAAAGCCCCCCCCACCTTAATGCTTGTAATTTTAAGTATTATGGGTGCAATGAAATCACAGGATCACAAAAAAAAAAAAAACAACCAACAACAACAAAAAACAAAAAACCAAAAAACCAAAAAACCAACCAAACCATAGATTGGAAGGAACATCTGTGAATCATTTACAACCAAGCTCCTGTTTAAAGGAAGGATAGTATAAAACCTTAAATAAGGCTTTTCACAACTTCTCCAGTCCAGTTTTGAAGATCACCGTAGATGGAAATTTCACACTTTCTCTTTTCTGGCACTTAACAGCTGTCATTGAGGTTAAACACTCAGTTTCCTAATGTGCAGTTTGGATTTCCCCTGTTGCAACTGGTCTTTTGTCTTTTCCCTTTATGTACTGGTTTTGACGGGGACAGAGTTATTTTTTGTCCAAGTAGCTGGTATGGGGCTGATTTGGATTTCTGTTGGAAATGATGATAATACAGGGATGTTTTCTTACTGCTGAGCAGGGCTGATACAGAATCAAGGCCTTTTCTGATTCTCACCCCACCTCACCAGTAAGCAGGTTGGGGATGCACAAGAAACTGGGAGGGGACACAGCTGGGACAGCTGAACCAAGCTGACCAAAAGGGTACCCCATACCACAGAACATCATGCTCAACAATAAAAAACTGGGAAAGAAAAAGGAAGAAGGGGGACATTTGCTGTTATGGTGTTTTTCTTCCCAAGTAACCATTATGCAAGATGGACCCCTGCTTTCCTGGAGATGGCTGAACACCTGCCTGCCAGTGGGAAGCAGTGAATGTATTCCTCATTTTGCTTTGCTTATGTGCAGGGCTTTTGCTTTACCTATTTCATTATCTTTATCTCAACCTACAACTTTTCTGACTTTTACTCTTCTGATTTTCTCCCCCATCCCACTGTGAGAGGAGTGAGCGAGCCTCTACATGGGGCTTAGTTGCCAGCTGGGACTACCATAGCAGTCCTTTTTGGCATCCAGTGTGGGCTTAAGATAACAGCAGATTTGATTGGAATGTGCTAGATGAAATTTATGAGGATGAATAGCAGAATAATTGCTATAGTTTCCTCAAGAAGTTTTAGAATAATTAGTTAATATATTTGTCATTAACTTGTCTTCAACACCATAAAAAAGAAGAAAAAAAAAGAAAAGGAAAAGAAGCCCACAAAAAAGCAAAGCAAACCTTAAATGATTTTCAAAGCCTTTTAACTAGCAGAAATGTGTTTTTAAAATAATGCAAGAAAAGATGACATTAGGCATAGCCACTGTGCTTGCGCTGTGTCACCAGGGGTCAATTTATATAATAAGTGGGCAGGCAAGCTTGCTAAACAATTGTCTACACTGAGAATTTAGTTATCAAATCCTCAGGTAACCAGATAAATTGGCTTGTTAATGTGCACAAACAAAATATCTTGGAACAACCAATAAAGGAAAATTGCACTGGGGAGTACCATGCTAATACGATACAATGCCAAACTTATTACAGAAGCAGACTTGATTTTATTTATTTATGTATTTATTTTTAATTAAGTATAAACAGAGCAGAGGACAGAATCCTTTGACTGCTTCTGTCTTCCTGGAAGACATGAGAGTGATTAACCAGCTACAAAGTGAGCAACTGATGCTGGGATATTAACACCTAGAAAAGTTTGCATAAAATTATTCATTCTTATGCTGAGAATCCTACTTTTGTTGTAAAGGATTGTTTTTATTTTATTCATATTTTTTAATTCATTTGAAGCAGCAGGGTTAGGTTTTAATGACAAGACATAAATAATTTACGTTTCCTTCCTGCCCTTATAAAATGACCACAGCAAATTGATACTGTTCTCATTGCAGCTATGCCAGTAGTTCTTGCTGTGGCATGTAATAGAAGAAAAGTAACCTCCTACAGCACAACCACATTGAAATACTCTGAATATATAAGGCTGATACTTCTGTTTTAAACCAACCCAGAAATTGCTAGGTACTAATTTCCTGCCAGGCATGGTATGAGGAGAGCAAAATATTTCTAAAAGCTCATGAGGGAGGAATACCAAACTAGCTCTAAATATAGGCAGCATTTTTATATGGTTATGAAGCTGTAAATGGAGTTAGGGAAAAGGAAAGTGGAGCTGGTGGGGAAAGGATACAATTTTAGGGGTTGTGACACTGGCTCTGTGTCTATAATGAATTCCTGTTGAGGTCTAATCGGTAGTGCATACTAGTTATCTGAGTAGGTGTTTTCACACTGAGTTTGAAAATAACTTAGGAAGTTTATGCACAATTTAGCAATTGGTTATCTGGGGATGTAGAAGAGCAGCGTGATGCCAATAAGCAGGAATAACTACTACTGTGTAGTCAGCAACCTTAGTGGCAGTACATTACAGTTCTGTCCCTCAGCAGCAGAGACCAAATCTGTACTGTGCCCTTTTATAATCAGCAAATGACCCAAGCACCTTAGAGGGGTCATAGCCTCATTTCTTTGGAGATTGCTTCTCTTCCTCCAAACACAGAAATGCAGCTAGTCTTTGCTGAAAATAACCAAGAATTGTAAATTCATCAAAACAAAATATTCTCTGTGTGTGTGTGTGTGCATGCACTAAGTGATTGTGATTCTCCTAAGAAGATTCAGCCTAGTGAATCATGTCCAGTTACCTTTACCACTCTTCCATAAGCAGTCCTTTTCTTTCTGGTCTGCACACAGATCATCTTGAATTTTTCATTCACTACATTAAGTGAAAACCATTAGAAACAGGAAGAGAAAGAGGCCATAAAATAGACACAAATGTCTTTTCCTTCAAAAAACTGCATCCCAAGGTATATGGGTCTGGAAAACATGAAGCTGGAGAGGAAATCATCTCCCAGTCTGCCCCAGATTCCTGGTCTGGAATGAGACCAAATAACCACTTCTCAAAGTTTTCCATTGCACATCAAAACACAAGCACTGACTATCTGTTTCTTATCAGTGTGTGTACTTCCTCTACTTTGCTGCAGTTTTAGGAGAAACACTTCCCAAAGCATATTATCCTCAGTAAAAGTTAGAAGTTAGGAACTTCTTTGTGTAACAGATTTCATATCTATATCTCTGACCTGTGAATTTAGTTAACAACACCATGCTCATAGGCAATTTTCCAAAGCAGAAAAAGGACATAAACAACAGACAGTGAAATTTCTAACAAAACACCTGTTGGAAAAAAAAAAAACAAAACCAAAACCAAAAACCAACCAACCACAAACCCTAAACCAAAACATATCAGGTATGAAGTTCTTAGATGTGGCCCAGAATTTCACTGTTAACAATCTGTCAGCTTCATCTCTGACTCTGAAAAAAGCCTAGAATATTTATTTTGTGATCTGGAATTCATGTCATAATAGTGATCCATATACTTTCATGTTAATAGCCCACAGTTCTGAAAATTGACTTCTTGCTGCTGTTACACCTGAATATTTTTACTGTAGAAAATAGGAGAGAATACATCAAGAATATTTGTCGGTTCACACTACTGCATGATAATACAGAAATAGCACCTTCAAAATTTTGAGAGACTTTTTGAAATATCAAACCCTAAAATAATGTGTTATGCTAGGTGGTTTGCATAGTGATGCCTAAAGGCAAGTTTCTTGCATTTCCCACTGAAATGCTTATTGTTACCCAAAACCCCTGAATCTTTTTCAAAATATTTTCAAAGCCTGACTGCTGTTTATGCCTTTTTCTGCTTTTGATATCATTACAGTCTTTTCATGATTGTCTGAAGAAGGGGACAAAAAAAAAAAAAAAAGGTTAAGAAAAGTAAAGTTTTCAGCCCAGCAAGAGATGAGTTGTACAGGCTCTGCATTCAATTACCAGCAGGCACATGGTACAATTAAAACAGCCAAGGGAAGAACTAGCATCTGTCAAAGCTACAAACCTGACGACTATGCACATACAGTCAACACACCTGCAAATCCTATCCCAAAGTCCAAATCTTCTATTTGACAGAAACCAAGTGAAGGTGATGATGAACAGAATAGAACAGAACAGAACGGAACAGAATGGAATGGAATGGGAGGGATGGGATAGAATGGAATAGAATAGAATGGAATGGAATAGAATAGAATAGAATAGAATAGAATAGAATAGAATAGAATAGAATAGAATAGAATAGAATTAGAATAGAATAGAATAGAATAGAATAGAATAGAATAGAATAGAATAGAATAGAATAGAATAGAATAGAATAGAATAGAATAGAATAGAATTGAATAGAATTGAATAGAATTGAATAGAATAGAATAGAATGGAATGGAATGGAATAGAATACAATACAATACCATACAATACAATATTTTAATTGGAAGGGACCTACAGCAATAATCTAGTCCAACTGATTGACCAGTTCAGGATGACCAAAAGCTAGCACATATTAAGGGCATTTTCCAAATGCTTCTTAAAAACTGACAGGCTTGGAGCATCAAACCACTATTCTAGGAAGGCTGTTCCAGTGTTTGACCAACCTCTCAGTAAAGAAATGCTTCTGGATGTCCAGTCTAAGCATCCCCTGGCACAGCTTTGAGCCATCCCCATGCATCCTATCACTAGATAGCAGGGAGAAGAGATCAGCTGTAGAGAGCAATGAGGTCACCCCTCAGCCTCCTCTTCTCTGAACTAGCCAATCCCAAAGTCCTTTAGCTGCTCCTCATAGGACATTCCTTCCAGCTGTTTCACCAGCTTTGTTGCCTTCCTCTAGACACATTCAAGGACAATCTCCACTTGCACCAGCATTATGCAGCCTCCTAACATGAAGTAATGTTGCTGTCTCTTTTGTGTGGCAATTCTCAACATCAATAAATGCCAGTATTACAGTGAACAGCTTGAAAACTGCATGTAATCAGTCATTTCCATAATAATCACCATTTAGAAAGCCAATATTCAAGAAAAACTTATGTTTACATCTTGCAGTCATCACTCTGTATTAATAATCAGCCACAAAAAATATATTTTAATGCACTTTACACAATTCTAAGACAGGATTTTTATCACAGATGCATTTTTTCCTTATATGATGTTTTATTTGTGACTTAAACAGTAAAAAATCTCAAATATCCAAGGTGAATTGCAGATAAACTGACAAGATTGTGCATACATTATGCGGTCCTGTGACAGACCAGGCCATAGTGTGCTCTCTATCACAGGCCACATTGCAGAAAATAGAAAGATAATCTTTACAGCTGAATACATACAAGAAGAAATTTTGATCAACTTTTTAATAGGAAATCATCAGCGTTTCCTCTTGCCTTTTGGAAACCTGATGACCTGTGTTGGGTACTGCAGAAGAACATCTTTCTTCATATTGAGTGCCTTGAGCTCCAAAATCTTCAATATTCAGCCAGGAGAGCGTGGGGTGATTGCTTGTATGCTTCCCTCTTCTAAGACACTGAAACTGCAAAACCCTCAGCATTTTGGAATGTCCTTCTGCTATGTCCATTTCATATCAACTATAACCAATATGTTTTGTTTAAATAAGACTTTCCAAAGAATACTGCAGGGAACAATACCATATTGCTGGCTCACCCAGATCAGTTTCACTGCTGCAGTTATGTAGCATTGCATTGTCATAAAATAGAGTAGTAATGTTGAATGTCTGAATAAATGTAGAACTTTAAGAACCTAAGACAAGTCAAAACCAACCTGGATAGCAGTCCATCTTCTCAAATATTTGTAGTCTGGATCTGAAAATTGAGTGAGGTTGTGGGAATAGGGAGTTTCAGTTCATGTCTGCCAGGACTGTTCAAGGAGATCATGGCATATGTTATTATGAAGAATATGTTGTAAATTTTGGGGTTTCTTTTCAGATTATATTTCTCTAATGGATAAAGGAAAATGCCAACAATCTTAAAATTTAGAGTTCACAGAGTGAAGATGTATGATATCTATTCCAGCTGTTTCTAAACTATGTGGAAAGTAGTGTGCTCCAAAGTCCTAGTCTAAGAATTGTACATACAGAGAGAGTGAATGGTGCAGAGTTTTCTTTTTACATGTTTGCTGAAATATTCTCCCAGTGAAACTCAGAATGAGGACTCAACTTGCAGACAAGACACAACTTGGCTTAGGACCTGGAGCTCCCAAGCTCCTAAATTCTACAGTTTAGATAGTAAAAGCCTGCCTGTCTGCCTGCCTTCCGTCCATTCGTTCATCCATCCTTCTCTCCATCCATCTTTCTGCCCTTCCTTTCCCCACCCTCCTTCTTCCCTTTCTTCCTCCCTTCTTTCTTCTTTTTCCCTATGACCTCCAATCTTGTGCTTGACTTGGAGTGATCAAATACCAGTATTTGTTTCATGAATTAAGTATAACCCAAAACCACAGAATAATTTTGTGTTTGAATTGGTAACAGATTACATTAAAGGACAAAGCAACTCATTTTTATGTTTGATAGCTGTTGCATATGTAGGCAGCCCGTTAGCATTTTTCATAGTGTAAAGAAAGAGATGTAGTGACCATTGAAGGACATACTGTGTTTGGTGCTTTGCCAGCATCAAAGGAAACTAGAAAGAGATTCTGATTCTGTTTCTCATCAAAAATCCAATCATTTGGAAATGTTTTGCTAGCAGTGAGAATCAGTAATGCTGAATCTAAATCTGGTTAAAAGGCTCATTTTTTTTATTCCCTTGTAGTGACTATTTTGCATATCCTTTACAATTATATTTGGGTTTATTCTGTATGTGATATTTACAACTGCAGTTCAGTTTATGGAGCTGCATGTGCCAGAAATGTTTGTGCTATTTAAATATCCATTCTTTTTTTCTTTACTATATCAGAAATATTTAGATCTGGAGGGTTTGTGCTAATGGTGGGCTAGTCGTTTTATGCAGAGATCTACATTGTCATTAAGAAATTTTTAGGGCTCATCAGATGAAAGCTAATGATTCATACTGAAAACTGGCTTCACATTATCTTGGTTTAGGTTTGTTTTGCATCAGTATGTAGCATGAAGAGGTACTGAAGAATTTTCTTCTGCTAATCTGGGAATTGCAATACCAGACTTGTACACTTTTATTGTTGCACATAGTGCAATTATAAATGAATAGTGACATAAAACTTCACCTTCTCCCTTGATGTGTATTTTCTAGATTTTTTTTTCAGTTTCTTTACTAGTCTCCGCATAGTATTTTTGTTTTAAATACAGAAAAAAAGTGTATTTGTAATAGCATGGAAGTGTGGTGTTAACCTTATTATTAGTAAGTGTGAACTGTCACAGCCTTGAGTAGAAAATAACAGAGAATGAACCACCTCAGGATACATATGACAAATTTCCTTGAGCCACGGAAGCTTCTTCATGGGTTGCACTGCACATTTGAAATGTCTTATTGAAATTATTGTGGTCAAATTCTTATCCAGTCATACATTTTTCTAGTTGCACTGAATTCAAGGAAGCTATAGCCACTGAAGCACTGTCTCAGAGGCATCAAGTTAGAAACTTCAAAAATGTGTTACATCAGCTATTTAATAATAATACTGGCTTTAATAATAATAATGGCTGGTTAATCTGTTATGAGGTATGGAATTCTGAGAATTAACATGCAAAGAAAATTAATTGTGTTACATGTTCGTTTATTTGGCAAGTATAATTTTGTTTTATTGCTTTATGATTACTCATAACCTGTAAATGTTCTGTAGTATATTTTGAAAACATAAAGGTATAGTAAAATACTTTGATACGAAATCTTTATTGGGAAGATACTTCATTTTGGATGTTAATTAAAAAATACAGCTTTCTGAAACACAAAATAAACCCTTTTATTGACAACTATGTAAAGTTTGTCTTTTATTTTATTTGGCCATGTTATTTTTCTAAGAAGGCGTATATCTGGGCAGCATGATTATTCCTTTGTCATGTCTTGGCTACTGCAACTACAGTCAAATGGGACCTCATTGGAGGGAGAAGCAGGCTTTTTCTATGTCTGGAAGCAAAAGAACACACTGTGCTGGAAGGAAACTGCTGAAGTGCATCATGCAGCAGTGGCCTTCCAAACCACATTTGGCTAAAGACAGTGAAACATAATTTCTATCTTTCAGAAGAGCTCTCTAATATTAGACAGTAATGGCAGCACTGATTTTGCCTTATTTAGACATACAGGCATTAGCTGTTAAAGCCTGAAATGGTAACTCTACCCTATCTTACGGTCAGTGGAGAAAAAAACCCAACCAAATCAATCTCACCTCATCTGAAGGAAGGTATTCTGCCCCTTTCAGTGTATTTACAAAGAAGCTTATTATTTGCTAAGGAATTATTATGGTAGGTGAAATTAAAAACGCCATGGCAGAAGGGATGGAGCTAAACGATCTTTAAGGGCCTTTCCAACCCAAACCATTCTATGATTCTATGAAATACATATTCCTTTTTCTGCTGTTGTATTCAAAATGGAAAGGGAAGTTCTTTATTGTAACCCATGATCTCAAACACTATACCTACCGTTAACTTTAAAAGTCTTATTCCATGTCAAGGAAACTGGTTGAAACTTTAGTGTTCCCTTCCATTTGAGAAGTTCAAGATGTAAACTACCACATATTTTGGCACTGATGAGGCCACACTGGGTACCGCATCCAGGCCTGTGCTCCCCAGTACAAGAGAGGTGGGCATACTGGAAAGACTTTAGCAAAGGGCCACTAAGATTTTTAAAGGGACCGGAAAGGCTGAGAGACCTGGGACTGTTCAGCCTAAATCACCTCAGGGCTATCTATCTCATCAGTGCAGGGGTCCTCAAACTTTTTAAACAGGGGTCCGGTGTGCGGATGAAGTGGCAGGCAGTCATCTGCGGCTGCTTGGTTTCCCCCCGCAACCCACTGGGGGTTGGGGGGGGGGGGGTTCTGTAAATACTGGTGGCCGGATTGAGGACCCTGGGGGGCCGTATCCGGCCTGTGGGTCATTGTTTGAAGACCCCTGCATCAGCGTGTATAAGTACTTGCAGGGAGGGTGCAGAGGATAGAGCCAGGCTTTTCTCAGTTATGCCCAGTGGAAGGACCAGAGGCAAAGGACACAAACCGAAACACAGAAGATTCTATCGTAACACCAGGGAACACTTTTTCACTGTGAGGGTGACTGAGCAATGGCACAGGTTGCCCAGAATGGTTGTGGAATCTCTGTTCTTGGAGATACTCAAAAGCCATCTGGACATGGTCCTGTGTAGCTGGTTCTAGGTGTCCCTGCTTGAGCAGGGGGTTTGGACCATATTGACCTCCAGAGAGCCCTTCCAACTTCTACCAGTCTATGATTCTGTGATATGAAAGGCAGCTCATGACACCAAAATTTTTCATACTCTCTAAGGAAAACAAAATTATTATTCAATTTTATGAGTCACGTAGTACCTCTATATAAGTTAGAAGTGTACAGAGCACTTAAGCATCATTTTGGGGAGATCGTCCAAGACTGTCCTGGAAATACTCATAAATACTGGTGTGACTAGTAATCTAGAAATTATTTTGGTCTGTACAGTCATGTTTGCCAACCAAGATTTGGAGCAGGGTGGGGCAGGAATAGAGGAGTGATCAGAACCCAGCTGTAGTTGTATCCCGGACACCTTTTTCCTCTTTTCAGTTTCACAAATGTTTGTGGACTTGGATATAAAATCAAGCAATCAATAGCTTGTGGAATAACAGTAGAAATAAGGCTAGAGCTTGTTAAGATTGCTTAGCAATTTACTAAATATAGCATAATACTGTAACTAAATAATGAAAAAGACCTACAAGTTGCTAAGTTTCTCATCCCAAGGGAAATTGATTAGTTTTTTTGTTTGGCTGGTTGGTTTTATTTTTACAGGGCACCTGACATGGTTCAGGAAAGCTATGTGTAAATTCATACCACCCAGGTTTCAAAATGTAACTGACTTGTCTAAGCTAAGAGTGCAGTTGCCCTAGGTTTCTGTTCTGTAGGCTTGTATTCCCAGTTACATCTTCGTTTCAACACTTTGTTCTGAGTTAGGCTAACCTCAGAGCGGTTGATGGATACAATGTTTCTCATTCAGATAAAGTGTAAAAAACCCATCACCCTGTCTACATCCTTTATGGAATAGACAGCTGAAACAGTAATATCTTCTGCCTGGAAAAAGATACACACAGAGAGCTGCAGTAAGAGTTGTGTGTGTTTTTCTACACCTTGCTAAAAAGAGAGGCTTACTGTGATCTGGTGATAAAACTTAGATATGCAGGAGTGGCTGAACTACAGCCCTATGTGAGAGGAAGAAATAGCAATTTGCAATAAAAACAGCAGAGAGGGGAAACAGTATACAGAAATATATGGACACAAAAATGTTGTTTTCAGTGTCGTTGTAATATAGAGCTTTTAAAGTTAACTGTCAGAGCTATGTGGAAAAGGCTAGAACTTGTGAGAAAGGAAAACGGGAAGAGCAGTGGTATCTCCTCATATATTCTAGCCGGTTTTGCCCTATGATCAGATTAAAATGATTGTGTATATTTTTTTAAATAACTTTGGGGCATCTCACTCAGCAAAATATTCTAAAATATCTCTACTATTACCTCACACTAGCTATTCACTTACATTAACAAACTACTTAGATCTAAGCTGGACATAGGACTGTCATTTTTCCTTTTTCATAACATATCTAGCACTTGAGACTATAGAAATCAAAAACCACTTCAGTCTCTGACAGCAAGTTAATGCCCACTTTTGTCATGAAAATACTGAAAAGAAATCTGAAGGCCAAATTATTTTAATGTAAGATATATAGTTTTATAGCATATGTGTCAAGTATATTAAATTGATTTATAGTGGTTGCATCATTATCTTAGCATAAAAGGGGGAAAAAAACGCTGAAGATTAATGAATATTCTCTTTCCCTGCTTTTTATACACTAAACTAGAAAGAAACACATTTTCTGTGCAAAAGGAAGAAAAAGTATAGAAAGACTGTTAAATGCTTGGCACACTGAAATATCTTCATTTAGATTCTGACACAAAGTCAGTTAAAAACACTGGAAGTCTTTCATTGATTTTGGTTGGATTTCGATCAAAATTTACTTCTGAATAAAACAGAGATAAAGAACGTGAAGTCAAGACGATAGCTTTGGTTTTTTTTCTTTTTTCTTTTAAGCTTTTGCATGGCTAAATGAATAGTGCTAAAAAATATTTAAACTTGTATTAAACAACTATAGAGATAAAAGAAGGCTTGGAACTAACTCTGCATATGCAACAAATTGAGCAAGGTAAATACATTTCCAAAATCTGTGAAATTAAATAATAAAATTATCTTTATCTTGGTGTGAGATAAGGAAGTACTGTGAGGTGTATTATTAATAAAGGCAATGCACAGGCACTAAGGTCATATTATATGCAGTGTCATGGAAATAACAAACATATGAAAGGCATTTCCTAATGTGATTTGGAAAAGAGCATCAGCACTGGAAAGAAAGGTTTAAATAATTTCTACAAAAACCTCACCAACATTTGTATCTTTTCAGAATTTGCATTGACTTATTAACATTTTGGTTCTTTTACTGTTATTTTGAAAGCTTCCTTTAAAAAAAATATAAACAAATAAACAAACATACAGTTACCACAGAAATAATCTCATTAAAAACCTTTGCATAAATAATATTTCATTTTTGTGAGTTAACACTGCTTCCAGAGGTACAGACACACATTCTGACCTGCCACAGTCAGACTTGCCTTTCTGACCTGTTTTGCTTGTCCCCTTTCCTTTCCAGAAGTGCCACTGACAAATCGTTGCTGCTTGGTGTGTGAAGAAAAGCTGGCTTTATCACCATGTGCTCTTGCTCATATTTACACTGGTAAAGAATGCATTAGACTGTAATTACTCCCATTTATTACATTACCTATAGCCTTTCTCAGACTGGGAAGGTAAAAATACTTTAATTTTGGTATTTTCCTCACTTAAGCTTAAATATCCGGAATCACTCTTTTTTATGAGAGGAAATTGAAAGCAAGTCAAGAATTAATGTGAACATGCATTAGAGCAGGAGGAATATCAGTTTCTGAGGTACATATATCAGGTGATATATGTCAGTCATGGAAAGCATTTCCTTCAGGGAGAAGGAAGAACTGTATCAGTAGTGAAGTGGTCCATGCAGAAAATCTGTTTCCTTGGTGTTGGTGGGTTAACTCTGTATATGTGTATAAACATGGCAATGATCTTGCTTATTTTTGATGAGAAGTTGTAGCAGACCAAGCCTGGTGGAGATGTACTGTAGCAATAAGTAGGCTTCTAAAGGTAACTGCTGTTTTTTTCTGATTTTCTGACTTTTTATTTTTAGTTCTTTTAATAGTTTTGGCCCAGGGACAGTTAACAGTTCTGGGAGGCACTGGAACTCTCACTTTAACCCCCTTTGTTGTACTATCTATTCCCTGATGTAATCACCCTAGACTCCCTAGACTAAGTGTACACCGGGAAATAATAAGCATTTTCAGGATGAGATTTCATCTGATATATTTCTAAGTACAATATCAGAATGCATCTGCAGTTCATCTCATTCTGCTGTTGAACTCAGAAACACATGCAATCTACACAGTTATGTGTTTATTCTTAAAGAGATACTTGATGAAGATACTGTCCCCTGATTCTAAACCTAGAGCCAAACATGTGTACAATAATTCCAGGGAACAAGTAGGCTTGTGTTGTGGATTAACCTGACAGGCAGCTAAACACCACGCAGCTGTTCATTCACTCTCCCCCAGTGAAACAGGGGAGAGAATTGGAAAAAAAATAAAATGCATGGGTTAAAATAAATACTGTTTTATAAGACAGAAAAGGAAGGGAAAATAATAACAATGATAAAAGAATATAAAAAGCCAGTGTTGCACAATGCAATTGCTCACCATCTGCTGACTGATGCCCCGACAGTCCCTGAGCAGTGGGCTGCCACCACCTGGCCAACTCCCCCCAGTTTTGCTGTTCAGCATGATATCATATGGTACAGAATACCCCTTTGGCCCATTGGGGTCAGCTGTCCCAGCTGTGTCCTCTCCTAGCTTCTTGTGCACCTGCAGCATCCTCTCTGGCAGGGCAACAAAAGAAGCTGAAAAGTCCTTGACTTAGTGTTAGCACTGCTCAGCAACAACTGCAACACCAGTGTGTATCATCATTATTCTCACCCTAAATCCAAAACACATTAATATATCAGATACTAGGAATAAAATTAACTCTATCCCAGCTGAAACCAGGACAGCATGTATGTCCCTCACTACTTCTAGAAGTCTTCACTTTCTTTCCTATGTCACTCATGTTTAGCAAAATGTCATCAACACTCACTTATCCATAAATGAGAAACCAGTCTTTTTCTCTATGCCTTCTACTTTTGATCCCACTGAAGCCTCAGAAAAATATGTCACTAATGGAGTTTTCTTGTTACCAATTCAGACAGACTTCTTAAACAGTACTTAAGCATCTGAATGCATGTCCATTAGTCACCTTGAATTCATGTTGGAGTTGTGTCCTCCATTAACCCACAAAGCATTCTCCTTTTTCCTCTGAACAAATGTTACTGAACAGAGTTACAGGAAACATGCCTCAAGTACACTGTCCATAGTAACAGAGCACGCACTCCTAACACTGCTTATGCTCACAGTGGCAAAGTGACATGGGGAAAACGCAAATCACAAATATTAAATAAAAGTCAATTGTACAGTTTCCTGAGAAGTTAGCAAGAAGAAATCATATCTGTACAAAAGGATGAGGGCCACTGTGCCAAAAGTCTTTCAGATGCTCAGGTAAATCAGTTGAGAAAGGGTGGGAGATTTTCATAAAGCTATAGCCACCAGTGGATGGCTAATAATCTTTGTAATTTGGGGAAAAAAAGTTCATAAAGGGTTTGCACAAGACATTCTAACTACAGGTAAAAATTGTCAGCATTATGTGATTAATGAACTAAAAAGATTGCATGATTCCTCTGTTAAAGCTGCAGTGAGCACAGCTTAGTGTATTCTTAAAGAACTTGGTAATGTTTGTAGTTTAGCTAAAATATTCCAGATATGTATAACAACCAAGGTCACACATTCATATCTAGGCACCGGCAGCGGGGCCTGCAGGGCCTCTGTGAGGTAACCGGGGCTACCCCGGGCTGGGCACAGCTGGTTCCAGCCGGCTCTGGCCCACCCACCGCAGGGCATAGACTAGCCCCACGGCCACCTGGGTGTCGCCTCCAGGAAAGTGTATTTGAGAAAGGGCAGAAAACTCTTGGGGGGAGCAGACAGCAGAAGGGTCAAGATGAAGTTGAGCCTGGGAATAAAACAGGCTGAGGTGTGAAGGTGGTTCTCGGTTTGGTTTTGCTTCTCACTAGCCTACTCTGTTATGAATTGGAAATAAATTCCTCTTCCCCAAATTGAGTCTGTTTTGCCTGTGACAGTGGCTGGTAGGTGATCTCCCTGTCCTTATCTCAACCTACAAACTTTTTCATCTTATTTTCTCCCTCTGTTCTCCTGAGGAGGGGCATTGAGAGAGTGGCTGGGTGGGCATCTGGCAGCCAGCCAAGGTGAACCCACCATGTGTGCTCACTACAACCTACTCAAAACAAGTTTTTTGTTTGCAGGAAAGTGGGTTGAGACATAAAATCTAGCAAATATAATAAATGCAGGAACAAATCACTATCAATGTTCTTAATATACATATTTCTTTAAAGAATAAACCAGAGTAGAAAGTGTAATTTCCTCTGCAAGTGATAATAGACTAACACAGACGGCATTTATTTTGCCTGTTTGTATTTTCTCCCCTTCCCATTTATAAAATATTGCAGTACTTCTTTCTGTACCTTTTCAGTTTTTCCTGTGATTTGCATGGCAAGATTTTGGTAGTGGGGGGCCTATAGGGGTGTCTTCTGTGAGAAGCTTCTAGAAGCTGCCCCCATGTCTGACAGAGCCAGTGCCAGCCAGCTCCAGGATGGACCTGCTGCTGGCCAAGGTTGAGCCCATCAGCCATGGTGGTAGCACCTTTGGGATAACGTAGTTAAGCAGGGGGGAAAAACCCTGCACAAGAGCAACTGCAGCTGGAGAGAGCAGTGAGAGTATATGAGGGAAAGCAATTCTGCAGGCACAAAAGTCAGTGAAGAAGGAGGAGGTGCTCCAATTGCCAGAGCAGAGATTCCCCTGCAGCCTGTGGTAAAGACCATGGTACAGCAGACTGTCCCCCAGCAGCCCATGGAGGTTAATAGTGGAGCAGATAGCCACCTGCAGCCTGTGGGTGACCCCACACAGGAACATGTGGATGCCTAAACAAGGTTGTGACCCAATCGGAAGCTCATGCTGGAGAAGGCTCCTGGCAGGAACTGTGGAGAGAGGAGCCCATACTGGAGCAGGTTTCCTGGCACTACTTGTGACCTTGTAGGTGACCCACGCTGGAGCAGCCTCTGCCTGAAGGACTTTGCCCCATGGAAGAGACCCAAACTGGAGCAGTTCATTAAGAACTGCAGTAGATGGAAGGGACTCAAGCTGGAGAAGTTCATGAAGAACTGTCTCCTGTGGGAGGGACCCCATGCTGGAGCAGGGGAAAAGTCTGAGGAGTCCTCCCCCTGAGGAGGAAAGACTGACAGAGACAACATATGATGAACTAAACACAGCCCCCATTCCCTGTCCCTCCCCACTGCTGGCAAGGAGGAGGTAGAGAAACTGGCAGTAAAGTTGAGCCTGGGAAGAAAAGAGGGGTGGGGGAAGGTGTTTTTTAAGATTTGGTTTTATTTCTTAATATCCTACTCTGATTTTAATTAAATTAAATTTTTCCCCAAGTCAAGTCTGTTTTACCCTGTGACAGTAATTGGTGAATGACGTCTCCCTGTCCTTAACTCAACCCGGGAGCTTTTCATTATATTTTCTCTCCCCTGTCCAGCTGAGGAGGGGAGTGATGGAACGGCTTTGGTGGGCACTCAGCATCCAGCCAGGATCAAGCCACCACAATCACTCCTGTTTTTTCACATCATTCCTTGTACTTAATAATTATTATTATCTTCTATTAATATAAATTTTACATATATGACTGAAGCCCAAAAGATTATGAGTGGAAGAAAACAGCAATTCTGTATTTGTTTCTCAGTGCTGGATAGGTGGCAGATATTAAATACTGCTATTCATGTCAATACATTAGCAATGAAAGGCTTGCAAAGATGATATCAGAGTACTGATACGCCAAGAAGGCACTTCAGGCTCATAAAAGACACCAAAAGAGCCATACAATGATTAAAGATATTTTGAATATAAACAAGTTTATTATTGAAGTATCAATTATTGCATACAGCAAAACAACTAAAAGGGGTTACGGTACAAATAGTAACACCAAAGGAAAAGATAACTCTCATTTTGGTTGAATCCTAGTGTGAAAACACAATTTAATGGAGTCTGTTTATCATTTCTGGGTTTTGTTCTATGCAGATGCTTTAATCCCCACAGCAAGAGCTGCTGAGTGTCATGAGCATTTTGTGTCATGTCTTATTTAAGATGGAGAAAAAAAGGTATGTGCAGAACCATGTGCCTCTGTAAAATGACAATGTTTTTGCAATTATAAGATTTGTAATATAATGTATGTGTATGTAAACAGTGTGCATATATATGCAATTGTGTATATATTTGCATATATATATTCAATATGTGTGCATCCATGCACAAATTTGAATACAAAAATCTTGATACTTTGAAGACAAATATGAAGACAGGGTGTTCACTTAAAAAAAAGTACGTTCTACAAACCAGACTGGAAATCTCTTTATCAGTGCGAATACCATGCACATAACCTATGCCATTAATCTCAGCAAAGACGCCTGTGTATTTAACTGTACTCCAAGTGAGTCAAGACTTGGCTGCATGGCATTAAGCATGCACTTGTTGTGTCATCTGTGTTACACTTTAAAGCAGAGGTAATGTATAGGTTATGCTGAAAAACTTTTTCATTTAAATCAGCTTGTTAAGTACAGTTCATGTAGATCACAGGACATAAACTCATACAGGCAGTTTTCTGTACCTATACTGCCTTTCTTCCTTTTCATATTTAGATTAGATTCTATATAATGTGTTGAGATTTCATTATGTGGAAAAAATGCCTTCAACTACAGTAAAATAAAATTTATATTGATCAATGAACAGAGATCTGATAATCAATCAAAAGATAGAAAGGAATCAAGAGTAATGTTTGTTAACAAACATAGGTTGTCAATTTATTAGATTTTCTTTCCCCTCCCCATTGTTGTTGGAAATTAATAGTCCCTAAACTTTACCAAACTTTACAAGTCAAGTTCACAGATTTTCTTTCCTAAGACAGACATTTCTTCCACTGATGATGCTGTTTAGTTCTGTGCCTGTTTTCATGTGAATTCATATGCTTAAATGCCAAAATAGTACTATATGTAATGACATCTGTGCTAGGGGCATCCGTATTTTAGAGGCTAAATGAATTGATGAACATTCCCATTTAGCCCTATTTTGGCACTACCCTTAGTTGATAAAATTTTTGGAAGGTAATTGTTTGCTGACTGGTAGTTCTCTGTATCTGTTCTTTCAATACCCCATTATAAAGATTATTTCATTCACTTTACTGTTCTTTCAATACCCCATTATAAAGATTATTTCATTCACTTTACTTGTGAGTACTAAGATTTTTGAGCTCTTATTTTTCCCCACTTATGAGAACATTTCCATATCTTCACTTTTCCTTCCAGTACCTGTCTTGTCTCACCCCCATCATAAATAGCCTTATAACTGTGTGTGAGATGCAATGAGAATCTGTTTCATTTGTATTGTTGAATTCATGATCTCTAGAAAATATTGGGATAGAACAGAAAAAAATCTGTCACAAAAGACTCAATTATTAAATCCAGCTAATGAAGTGGTATTGAGGGGAAAAAATCACGGAAAATGTGCATTCCTTTACTTAGTTTTAGGGCTGGAATTTGCAAGTCAGATATATCAAGTTCACTGGTCCTAATTCTGTCTAAATTGCTGCATGAGTTTAAGCAACTCACAAGACAGCTGGGTGTTGATATTTATAAAACAGAGACGATGTTTTTAATAAGCCTACATGATAGTCATATCATGCTTTAACTAAGTATTTAATCTATTCTAAATGCTTTGAGAGTCTACAGTCTACATGTACATTTCTATATTTATGGAAGTTTTAGCTAATCATTTACTTACTCCAAATTTCTGGTGTTTTCTCTAATTTTGAGTTTTGGATTATCCTATCACAGAATACAAAGAAATTTTGATGTCTTATGCTGTACAAGTATTTGAAAATATTTTAAGGTGAGGATTCAAAAGTCCAACATAACTATCCAGCACTTAGAACAGGAAAAGATTTAAATATGATATGGGAATAATACATATGCTATTTTTCCTCTTTTAATGAGAAAATCTTCACAAAGCAGGAGAAAGCTCTGTTTAAGGGATTTCCCATATTTCCTCACAAGTTGCAATTTGAATAATGAATAGTATTAATTTACCCTTTTATTATTTTAGAGCAACCGTGATACCCAGTAACTGTCTGAAAACATTAATTTTCCATGAAAAAGAATACAAAATGATATTAAGATACGATAAACATGTAGCCGTAACTGAACATTTTGAAAATAGTTTGAAAAAGAACAAACCTTGCTCCTGATGCTACACTTTCAGTATTGCCTTTACTGTTTTCAAGATAAAAATGTTTCATGCATTTACATTATAAATACTGCTTGTATTTAGTTTGTACAGTTGTAAGAGGGCCATAGTAATATTTAATAAAATAGCTAATAAATATAAAGGAAAGATATTTCCTACTTCAATATGATGGTACTTCAATACTGCTATGTGGAAAATAAAATACCCTATTAATGTCTATAATAGTATTACATTACTTTAAATTACTTCCAATGCAAACCTGATTTGCATTAAATGTACTTTTAAATAAAAAGATTGGTATAACACAACCAAACAGAGAAAGAAAAGTCTAAAACTTTGTGGGGTTATTTAATGCCAAAAAAAAGCTGAGAACAATTAATATTTATAAATTTTCCAGTGCATTTTTTCCACTGATAAATAATTGTTTTATATATAACATATTTCCTTGTAAAAATCAACAACTACAATAAAACAAAACAAAAACCCCAAAAATAAGGAAAGCAAAATAACTTTGTCTGTGATTATTCCACATATGTCTGAGGTCCAAACACTATTTCTCCCCTTTGGGGTAAGTTTTTTCTGGAGTTCAGATATCTGACAATATTCTCCCTGTTACGTGTTACTCATTAATGCTTAAATTTCCTGCCTAACTTTAAAGTGCCTCATTACAGGACCTATATTAAAAAAAAACAACCAAACAACAACAAAAAAGTCATTCTTGTCTTTTGTAATCAGTAGTGACAGGAACCTTCAGAAGCTTTGCCAGTACAAAATCTCAGTTACCTTTTGAAGGTATTAAGAGCATTTCATTGACTGCTCAGAAATTTAACCTAAAAATACTCCTGCATTTACATTGTGTACATAAGCATATAAAGTTATATGGGATTAATCTAGACTTACCTTGCCAGTGAAGTCACCACTCCAGTCCATTCTATATATTTTTTTCAAATTAATTTAATATTAGTCATATAGAAGAATATTCAATAAAATTTGCTAGCTCTATTATATTAGAAGGATCAGGCCTCTCTTACAGACTATTATTGCACAGAGCATAGCACACATGACTGAGTAGCTGCCTTTTTCAGTGTTCTTAATAAAATAAAATAAAATCAGAAACCAAACCACATTTGTTTATGCTAACATACATTCATATATAAGATTAATTATTCCTACCTCCCTGTCCCAAATTGTCAACTTTCATATATTGATTTTTTAATCAAAATTCAATAAATAAATTCCATCAGTTTGCATTTTTGTTTTCCAAGTGTGTTTTTTCCTGACTACTGTACAGTGATAATTATTCCCACCACACTGGTAGGGAACTTCGCAACATTTAAAGAGTCGAAGCGTCTTTCCTAATGCTGCTAAGCATCAGCTCTTGCATTATTAACTACGTATTTTAAGGGGCTGTAAATCATCTGTAGTGAGGTAGAACTGAAAAGGAAATATCATAAGATACCTGTCCAGCAATCAACTCTCTATGCATATACCCTGAAGTTGTTCCACTAAAATAAATGGGACCATCTTGTGCTTTAGTTGAAGCACCTTCTTGAGTATGCTTATGATTAACTATAGTCATACAAAGTTCATCAACAGGATCAAGGCCAGATACTCTACCATTTAAGAGATCAAGGTTATAATGATTCTATAGACTATAACAGAAAAGCTAAAAATCCTGTCTATCCTATATTTAGCTGCGTGAAAGACAATAAAGGAGAGAGAATAGCAATGTGCATCAAAAATGCAGAAAGTCTTCCTTCTTTGGAAGGAGCTAAAAGATCTTTTAAAAAGAGCTTCAAAAAGGTCTTTTACCTCCTGTTCATAGGAGCTCAAATGTCTAATTTAGAAATAATCTCCTGAGCAACTTCTGGTTTTGGGATAGGCTGAACAATTTACACATGTATCATAATCAGAAATGTGAGGCCTCGTTACCCATCATCTGTGAATATAGGTATGTTACAATGGTAAGGATCTGCACAAATACATTTACCAGGAAGCTGTAAGCCTTCATTTTACATGGCCTTTGAGAAAGCTGTTTAATTGATTCTTCCTCTTTGTTATTGTTGTTTTCAAACTCACATTTCTCTGAAAAAGATTTCTGACTTTACCGGTAAAAACGTAATTGTTGAGTAGAGAAGGAGGAAAAAAAATCTAATTTCGGGGTGGGGAGGGAATGTAATTTTGTCTGAGGTCATACTTCTAAAGACATTGGATGTGTCAAGATTTGTAGTGAATGGCAAGCTCAAAACAAAACAAAACAAAAAGAACAAAAAACAAACAAATAAACAAAACAAAAAAGTGTACAAAAAAAAATAAACTTGGTCCACAGTGACACATCTAGGAAATCACACGCTATTCTACAGTTCATGTATTCAGATTGAAAGGCCAACACTGATTTTAAGTGTTTGGTTTTTCAGTCAGTATTTTTTTTCAAGTACAGCAAAAAGCAAAAGGATGAACTTCTTACTGTTGAATCTTGCCAATTCCATTAACATTAACGGTGACCCTTTGAACTCATTGGACTTAGATACCAAAAGTGACATTGGAAGCCATATGTAGGACCCACAACACAAATGAGTTACCACTGTTAGAAAAATTGCAGACATAGAAATGTCAGCTGTATTATCCATACAGAAAAGCAATAAATAAAAAAAAAAAAAATCACCACTTAATAACTATGCATGTACTTCCACAGACTGTAAATCAGTGTAAAACAGTTGAAGTTTCTGTTCTCACTGAATTAATTTTAGTCAAATTCATTATGTGATTGCATCAAATCAAACCTTCAGTTAAGAAAAAAAACCAAAAAAAAAATACATTTATCATAATGAAAATTGCCTTGACTTCAAGTTGGGGATAATTTTTTACAAATTACAGCTTTTGTAATCTATTGTGTAAGTAAGGTTTTTGACTAGTTCTGCTAGGCCAACAGATGAAATTAAGGCTACTTCTGTGTATAAATAAGAAGATTCACTTACACACAACATATTTAGATATTGAAAACAAATTGCACTCTAAAACAATAAAATCCATCCATAATAACATACCACTACTCACAAACTGCTTTTGTTTCGACCTCATTTCTAGTTTCACTTAAAGGAATACAGACTGTACATTAAAGAGTCCATAATAAAGAATCATGAGCAATAAACAAATGCTCTCACTTAAAATCTTCTGTCAACTTGAGCTCCCCTTGAATTTTTGTTGTTATTTTTATGTCTGCTCAATAAGTAAACTTAATTCTTCTTTACAAATGTGATCTGCTGAAAGAATAGGAAATTATTTACAATATAGTCTTGTAAACAAGAATACACAAAGTTATACTTGTTCTGTAGTTATAAGAAAGATTTTAAAAAAGAGACATCTGGCCTTCATACTCTGTATATGCATGAGCTTTTTCTGGTACTTAACCAAGAATGTAAAAATTATTTAATTGTAATTCATAATAAATAATGGTCTTCTTTTATATACCTTGCCTTTTACTTAATAGTCCCATTTGTGCATGAAGAACTTAATAAAGGTCAGATCCCTATCATTTTGTTCTCTGTGCAAATGTGTATAAATAAATAGTTTCTTCCTAAGGAGTTTGTATTATAAATGTACACGGGAAAAATTTGTGCCTCCATACAGAATGACTTGTTCTTTTCAGCAAGAAAATATCAACACCACAAAACAGAAGTCTCAGTGTGCATGTTCTTCTCCCCAGCAAATGCAGTGATACCGAGAACATTATGGCTGCAACCTCTTCATTGAAGCCAACATGAAATCTAAAGATGAGAACACAGAAAGCAAATATGCCACAGAGCAGATCCTCAGGTGGTGCAAACTGTTTCTTTGCTGAAGTAACTGAAGTATGACATTTTTCATCAGCTGAGGTTCTGCCCCCATTATTTTGCAGCTTTTTGAATAGGAAGGCAAGCACTGATCACACTGGGAACAACTCTAATTGAATGTTTTTCTACTATTGAATACTCACTAGCACACAAAGCAAAACAGCGTTGAAGGGCAAAATATATTCCCCTTTCTTTTCATCAGGAATAGTAGATAGATTGCAGCAGATACATACAAATACTTTGATGGATGCTTTATGAGATTGCCACACCTAATAATAAAGAGTAAGGAAGCCTTAACCTTCGTGCAGCAGCATTTTTTAGTATGTGTTTATCTTAAAGCATGTGTAATCCACTGAAATCAACAGAATACTCCTGTGTTTAAAGGTGGGGGATATTGTTAGATGTTATGCTAAAATGGGTCTCATATAAGGTATCCGAAGAAGGTTTAGACACAACCTGGTTTTCCTCATTCCGTTTTAACCAGTTAGTTAAATTTCCACAGCATCACAGAGCAACACTGCTGTTCATTTTGTGTACACAGGTATGTAGGCAGATAGTTGAAGCTGAAAGAATAAACTGCAACTTATAATTGAGAAAAGAGACTAAATGTCCATTTGCAGGGCAAAATGGAGCTTTCCTATTAGCTTTACAGTTTCATTAAATGCATTCACCACAGTTGCAATTTTCCTTCATTGTTAATCAACATTGTAATGTATAAAATACATATTCAATATATAGAATTTTATGAATTATTATTAATTCCTAAATTCTTCTGAGATAAATGGTATAAATCTCCTTTAGGTATTCTTCCTTTTCTTTCTCTAAATCATACTTTTTGGCCAGTATCATTTGCAATGGTATGGTTCAGAGAAACATGTTTACAAAAACAACAGAAATTTTCAGGCTAGATCACAAAACCAGACTTTAATTAACTTTCTTTATCCAGTGTTGTTGATTAATATTCTATCAGTTAATATTCATGGATATCTTCTACCAAGATTTTTCAGTCTCAAGTGTTTCTTAGTATTGCAGCAGCAATTAAATGATGCTGGCGTTATTGTGTATGTAGATGCAGATGCAGATGTAGATAGAAATGTAGACATGTGTATATATATATTTCTTTTCTTCAGCCCTTGTTACTTCTGAAATTTAACTTGATTTCTTTTCTAGATGAGTAGGAGAGGAGGGAATAATCAATAAGTGATTTGAAAAGAAACATTTATATGCATATATTACATGGAGATATTTACTAGTATATTGATACGGTCTCTGCTCAGGGCTTACCAACCCCTGCAGCTGCAGAGGACATATTTCACCCCATATCTCTGAAATGTTGTTTATTACCACAAGGTAACTATCATTGCTCCACGGAAGCAAATATATATCAGCCATACAGAAATAGAAGTTATCACATTTGTAAAAATGGGGTTTTCTGAAGCTATTTTACTAACCATAAAAAAAGAAACACCATAGGGAAGAAAGTTTACATTTTGCTCAGTGCTAGCAATCATCATGGGGTAATAGTCCAAAGAATTGAACCCAGGCTGCCCTGTCTCTGGACGTGACTCTAGAAAACAAGCTAGAAGAGCCAACTTTCTTAACAGTTGAAATAGCTGGGTATATATCCCATGCCACTGCATGGATGTTTCAGATTTTTCCTGAACACCCACTGCCATATCTCAGAGGCTGCGACTTTTGCTACTAAAGGAACACCTTGCTTAATTTCCACTGTTTAATTTTTCTTTGATATCATTCTTTCAGAGCCAACTAAGGTCCCAGAGTCCACAGGGCAAGTCTGTGTGATACGAGTGACAGCTATAGAATCAACTCCTGATTTACAAGAATACCTTCCTTCCCCAGAGCTAGCGTTCTTCTTGTTTTACCATGACATTCAGGATCTCTTGAATGAAAGCAGTTTCCCACTTGAAACAAGATGTCCTTCATAAGGGATCTTCTCATTTCACTACAGCCAGCGTTTGGTGACCTTAAAGACTTGCTGCAAAGCCCATCTGTTTGTTGAAGCTTTCCCTTTAAAAAACCAGTAATTGGGTTGGCAGGACTGGTTAAAGTTACCTATGAGTAAAATTCATACCTGTTTTTTCAGTGGGAAAGATATTGCAGTAGATACAAAAGAAAAAGAAAATATTATTTATAGACTTCTTTAAACCTTCTTGATTTCTTTTTTCTTTCAATTTGTTTTGGGATTTTTTTTTCAGTTGTATTTATAGAGCATCGAATAAGCTCTATGAACAAATCTGAATTACCAAAAATCATCATTTTAGAACAGCTTTACAATGTCCACCCCAAAGTGTCTTTGTCTTTTTGCTTTTGCCTCTTTGTCTTAACCAAGAGGTCTTACTCTTCTTGAATAATCTAAATAAAAATCTTTCAGCTCTGGAATTTTGACTTAATATGACTTGACCCATCTGGTCATCATTGTGCTTCATCAAGGACTTCATCCCTATAGCAAATCAGGTACTCTGCTAGTCTTTTCCTGAGAAGCAAAAGTCTAAGCCACAATTTCGTGGCAAATGATAACAGGCAATGTATTTTTTAGTTTTGTGGGAAGAGTTTTTACTCATGTTTACAGCTTCCTATGATATATTAATTTTTTTCTTTCTTGGGCTTCTTGAATCCCTGGATAGTTTTACAGTCTTAAGGAAAATACTGTCTCCTTGTATTTATTCTCAAGTATCAGTGAGCCATGTGAGAGTCAGTTTGGAAGGCTTTGTTCATCACAAGTGCTATTTTAATCTTCTATTAGTATTTTTGGGGAAGATAGCAGTTTTAATTTCACACCTACTTCTTTCCTATTGTTGTTTTCAATTCCAAGTTCAGCCAAGAAAAGTATCCCTTAAACAAATGTGTAATTTAATATCTCTCTTCGGTTTACTACATTCAGGCAAGGACCTACCCACTAAACCTAGACAGTGCACAAGAAAGGGAAATACATAGAAAACATGCAGCTAATTCTATAAGTTACTAGGTGCATATGTGGCTTATCTAGGTGGGATAAAATGGAGTTCAAGGATTCATTCATTAGTCTAAAAAGTGTTTTTATTTCCCTCTTTCTCTGCCCCCCCCCAGGTATGCTATTATACATGTTATTGGATGTTGTTAAACTTCAACCAGTGAGAAACCACTGGCACAACTGTCCTCTCTTTGAATACAAAAGTAAGACTTCTGTTGATTTTAGTGAGAGGAGGAAGATCAAACATTAAAAGTTGTATGATCCTCACTAAACAGTTTCACAAGGCCTTATCTGGCTGTTCTAGGTTTCATAACTTGGATGGTTTCATAATCAAGATTATTGTGTTGCTATATCATAATACTAATTTAAAATCCTTCAGAACTTTAGCTGTGTGAAGTTTACTCAAGTCCACTGTGAGTGGTAATGATGTCTTGTAATTATAGGACAGAAAAATAACTGAGTAACTGTGAATCAAGGAAACATCTTCAGCTGTTGAAATTATTGTGACTATGCTGAAAACCGAAGGAGTTGCAGGCTTTTACACCAAGTGAGAATATGTTTCCTTCGTAATGTTTTTCTAGTTTTGTTATGAAGTTTTTGTGTCATCTGTGGTCTGCCATTTGCTGTGTTCCATATCTTTAAATAGTTGACAGTACTTATTTCACAGAAATCTTTTGAAAATTAATTAACACTTGTAAGCTCATCTGAGAGAGAAAAGTGCAAACTATTATTCCCCATTACCCCATGAAGTATTTTCATCCGGTTCCCCAGTAACATTATATGGCTTCCTAATAACCTTCTCTACAGTGAAAGTCTGATTGTAAATCCTTACAGCTGCAATACATCTCAAAAGCTGTTTCAAGTAGAACCAATAGGAAGGAAAATCTTTCTAAAAAGAAATCATTATAATACATTTTTCCAATGAAAAAGCATTTTTAACTCAAAAGCAAGAAATTATTCATCAGTGTTAGGGAGTAAACTGAGATTTGGATGTTGCCTCCTATATAAGCAGCAGACAGTTCCAGAGTCAGAAAATGTAAAGTAGTTGATGTAGTTGATGCTGACATAGTCTAAAGAAATCATGTTTAAAAAAAAACAAAACACCAAAAACAGAGGATATAAAAACAATACAGAAAATATATCTAATTACCTATGCACTTACTGGTATTTCTTCCCTTCTTCCCCTATGGTAAAATACTTTTAATGTTTTGTGCAATTTCAGAATATTTTGTCTTTGGGCACTGTTGCAGTTATTGCCTCACTATTTAAAATAACAACCCACAAAAAATCTCTGAAATTACCATTTTATAGCAAAGCACCCTAGTCTGTAGAGGAGTTGAAGAAAGACTACTAGCTGTATGGAGGTTGTGCTACCATTTCCATATGTAGTTGTGATGCTAACTTTGCTTAGTGATGGTTTTAAAGTTTTTTTGGTTTTTTAAGACTGCACTGATAGGTAATTCTTATCTTGTCACTAGGCTGCCAAATTTTTATTATGATTTGATAAGTTATCCTCAGTTCCCGCCCTTCATTCACTAGTTGGCTTTCCTCTCTCAGTGATGCAGAGTGTTTTGCATTTTTCACAGTTCCCATAACTAGTGTCAGACTTTATTATCATAAGCACTATAGTTGCACTATAAGTACTCCACTGTGCATATCCATATAGTAGCAAGATGGCACAGCAAAAGTAGCTGCAGATTCCTTACTGCCTTGTGGCAAATCACTTCAGACCACTTCAGGAAGAAACACATCTGATGTTTGTTCATTTGATATTTACCATATGGACTTTGTGGGATCTAAAAAAAATATTTAACCTTTTGGTCAGAGCCATGGGCACGTTATTAGTAATGGTTTTTCTTGACCAACCAGACACAGCAGACTTGAGGTCCTTCTTTACATAGGCCTGGCTGTTCAAAGAGAGACTATGCATATTCTTCTGTGTATCAAAGACATAGCTTTATTTTTGAACAGAATATATTTACTAAATAAGATATAATTACATGTGAGTTACAATTTTCTCTTTAGGTTTCTATTTTAGGTCTTCACAGTTTTCTGAAAGCTTTATATTTCATACCAGCGTTTGTTAGGTATTATATAGCCTTGCATCTAAATCATTTTCAGAGAGTGTGAGTCAAATTATTTCCCTTATTATTTTCCCATTCTGATAAGGATAGAATAAGGGAATTAGGCAGAGTGTTAGAAATAAACTTCACTGCAGTTAGAAGAAAATGCACAAGATTCTACAAGAACAGTGTGAGAAAGAGAACATTGCCTGGCAAGGCACCTGCTTAAGAAGACGTACCTTGACCAGAAGAGAAAAAAAAAAAAACAACAAAAAAAGAAACCAACATTACCCTCCCCCACAAAAAGGATCACAGACCTCAGTATACTTTATATGAAGTTCTTTAATATGCAAGAAATACTTTTTTCCAGTATACCTCTGTAGAGGAATGAAGCTGTGTTAATTAGCATTAACAACATACAACTGTAGGTTGGTTTCAGGGGTGGTGGGTTGGCCAATGTAGATAAGGTGCAGCTGTGGCTGGTTCTGTTAAGTGGTTGAGAGCCAGTGAAGAGAGAGCAGCCAAGGAAAAGAGAGGAAGAAGCAAAGAGAAGAGAAAGAATGCACACTGAGGATGAGGAGAGATAAGGAGAAGGCAGCAGAGTACGAAGAGTACGTTGGTATGAGATGGTAAAAAGACCTTGTTGCAGCTTGATAGTTTGGAGAGTGCTGCGACATACCTCAACTTAAAATTTAAATCTAAATACCCTGTTGAGAAAGGACATATTCTGAAAGTCCATTGTTTGTCTAGTCACATTAAAAAAAAATATTAAAAAAAAATAAACAAATAGAAAAATCTGAATTAATTTTTCTTCAGACTACTTTCCATTTAAAAAAAAAAAATAATGAAAAAAACCCCACCTTAGAATCGTAAGACAGCACAGGTTGGAAGGAATGTGGAAAGATCAATCATATGGTCCAAACCCTCTTGGAAAAGGGAGCTTACTCTATTATATGCTAAAAGCTTCTTGTATCATATGCAAAAAGGAGTGTTCTTTGAAATCTTTAGGTCTAAAGCAGACTGTAAGAAGAGTGTGCTGAAAGAGCATTTTCTGTAGCCCAGCAGAGAATTTCCTGCTTTTTCATATCTCGCAGTGCAATTGGGTTCAGCCATCTACTGAGGCCCTTCTAAAGACACATAGCTTGGATGGATGATTTATATGCATCACTCGCATTTAAAAACACAAATATATTCATCTTTCAATTCAGTTGCTTACACAGTGACATCTTGTACCATTTGAGAGTCCCTACGATATCTGAAGCAGCCACTTGGGACTTGTAACTATGATTCATGCATATCAGAAAATCTGTGCCCTCTTAAATGGAAAGTGGGGACATCTGAATGGAGTCTTTGAAACATGAGATCTTTATTGACATATTTGTATTTTCTTTTTTATACAGGAACAGAAAAGAAGCAAAAAAGAAAACACAACAAAACAGAAATCTGAGAATAAGATATAAACTGACTCTTGTGAGCCATGGGACGTATGTAATTCAGCTGCCATATGTAAATACCAATGTAAACCCAAAGTTAGTAATTTGATCTTATATATGTGTGCCATATTTATTCACAATGCTTTGTTTGCTATTTTACTTTAAAAAAATATTATTATTGACCTTCTGGCTGCTCACTATCAAACTGAACTTCATTAGTTAAAAGGTGAAATCTAAATTCCTTCACACTCTTTTTTTCTGCTGCCGGATCAGTTCTAGTTTCTGACTATTTGGATAAAGGCATTGACTTTTAAAAATCAAATACAGTATAGTAGTTGTGTGGTCGCTTCTTTCAAATGAGTCCAAATGGCCATTGGACACATATACACAGTTTTTTGAGCGTACCACTATGCCTTTCACATTAGTTTTCTAATTATTGTTGTTATGGTTAATTCTCTACATACATTGAGAAGTTTCAAATTTGACAAAAATACTTTGAAAATTTAATGTGCCATAAACCAAACTATTCAAATAATTTAAAACATGAAGAGAAAACCAGGATTATATAAGTGAAATAACTGCACTAAAAGCCTCTAAAGTTTACAAACCACTATAAATAGCCTGAATCTGCTTTAAAAAAAACATATTGTGGGTAAGAATTGAATAACAAAATGTACGTTACACCTAACTGGTATGTCCTAATTTTGAAATATTTATTTGTACTGCTTAGAAGAAATAAATAATTGTAATAATACTTGTTTTTATATCTTTTTGTAAATTATTTTTAAACCAGCAAATAAGGTAAGTACATCCATGGGGTTTTTTTAACCTAATTTTTGAAAATTTGAATGTATTTATAATGGAGTTACATACTGTGAATTTCATCCAGCTTTTTGGCTGGCCTAACACCATTAAAATCAAGACAACTTCAACAAATCACATGGTTTGGAACCTATCTTGCCATTATAAATATGAAAATTAATAAAACACGGAGTACATAAAAAATTTTGATTTTATCTTCTTTATAATTTTTTCAGTCTAATAACTAGACATCTTTAGACTACTTTTAATCTATTTACTTTAAGGAAAATACATTTTTTACTAGTATATATAAATATACTAAAAATACATTTTTAGTAGTAAAGAGTTGGGAAACCTTCAGATGCCTTCATTCTCTTATCTTTTTTAAAAAACATACAAACTCCAGGTTATGTTACTATCCTGCTACTTAAGGAACTTCTGCTATGTTGCAGTAATGTTTTTCAGTCAGACCTAGAGATGGTCATTCACACTTTTGTTGTTTCAAGATTAGATTATTGCAATTCCCTATTGGCTGCTTGCCCAATAGAATGCTGCATAAATTCCAGCTGGTTCAGAAAATAGTTGCCAGTTTTCTCATGTAAAAGGGACAATCCAAGCATATTTCACCAGTTTTTAAATTTTTGCCCATATCACTGGTTATACAACATATCAATTATCAACTGGTCCTTCTCATTTTGCAGCAGAAACATGACTTTGGCCTAATGCAATTTATCAATATTTTATTTTGAACCCATGTTTATGAAACAAGATTAGGTTATAGATTCAGGTTGTCTCCAGGTTATCTTATAAATTGTGGTGAGGTCCTATGCAGTATCAGTTGCACTATTTTTCCTACTTAAATGATGCTGAGGTTTTGTACAGATTTTTGTATAGAACTACTCATCTGAGCCAGTGGAATGTCACTGGTTTTCACCAGCTGAGAATCTGGTCCTTGATATCAATACCCTTTTTAATTGCCTTTTGTGTTTAATCAAACTAATTACAAATTCAGAGAGCTTTGCCATTTTCTCTCAGGTTTATGTTCTAATGTGCACTTTGGACTGACACTCTGCAACTGAGTGGCTTCTGTTTGAGTTCATCGCAGAACAAATTCTCACAGATTAAAAATTAATTCAAAAGGGGGAAAAATGTTGACTTTTTCTCTTGTAGCTTACACTGCTTGACAAAGCTTGGCATTATTTTCAGCTTTTTGAAATTGAACAAAAACTCATTTCATATAAAAGGGATATCTGGAAAAACTAAATATGTTACTGAAATGGGAAAAAGGAAGATAGACACTCAGTAGTTAAGAAACACATTCATTCAAATAAATGTGGGTTCTCTTTTTAAAATGGGTGAAATGTGATTAAATTATTAGCCGATCTACCAAAATTAATAAATTACTAATTTCTTAAACTGCCTTTCTTACAACAGTCCCACATAGTGAAGAATTGGGTTTAATTCTATTTTGTTTCCTTTTCTATGAACAGGAGTGGATTAGCAGTAATTGTAGGGGAGAAACTGGTGTCCCCTAGAAACTTTGTTTCAGCGTATGCTGCATGGAGACAAGGCATTGCCACTGGGAGCAGCAGTTTATAAGATCCTGCAATTTGAAGGCTGCAGGTATTTCCAGAGCCAATTTTTCAAAAGCATTGAGCTTCCTAGCAGAGGTGACTGGTGTGGTTTCCAGAAACCCTTAAAGTTGTTAAGGACAGCTTACAGAAAGGAACGGAAAAGCTTGTCTGTACTCCTGAAACTATCCATCCCAGGAAATAATCTCCACCTCTAAGTCAAATTATTTGGAATGGCTCACGTTTGCATGGCTCTACCATGGGGCCTTCTAGGACGGGCATGTTACATTCACAGCCTTGCACATCACAGGTTTCTTCTGAGTCCAGCATGCAGATGCTATGGCTTAATTATTTTTAAAATCTCTTCAGTACCTGCAGTTTCAGTTGTAATGATAGTAAGGACTGCATGGCCCTCAAAAGAGTAGCCAGTATAGGACTGAGTGCACTGAAGGTATGGCTTGCCTTGCAGTGGGTGTGGAATTGTGCAAGGGTTTTGAGAAAGACAAGGCATGATATCTTACCTATCTCACTGTCCTAGTTGTTATGTCTTAGCTTCTGAGATAGTCGTATAATTCAGGACAGGATCTCTCTCTCCTTCTCTGGTTATTTATGATTTATTTTTTTTTTTGCTCGTTTTTGCTACTTGAAATAGGAGTGGTTGCCTACTCTGTATGTCTGATCTTCATATTGTTTTAAATTTCTATGGCTCCTTAAAACTGCCCTTTTCTTTGTGATGGTCTGCTTTTCTAAAATTACTTTGGAAAAAAAGAATGAGAAGGGCACCATATAAGCACTTCATTTTGTTTGTGTTGTGATTAGCAAGGAAGGCTTTTCAGGAGAAGATTATACTTCTTTATTTAAAAACAGATTTTTAAAGACAAAAACTCAGCGATAAATTAAAATGACACTGTTACACAGTTCATTGAACACTATTACAATATCTTGCACTGCTGGTTTACAGAATCTCAGATGCTAAATGCATATTCAAAAGGGGACAAAGTAGATTGTTGCTTCTTGTCAACAAGGCAAGACGTAAGAAAATATACATAAGAAATGACACATATTGCTAATAGCATTCATTTCTCTAGGCAAATTACCAGTATCAAGAGTTTTATTTACATCCCATGAAACTCCCATTCCATTTAATATTTCACAATTAATTACACCATGTTCTGCTGTAGGATTATTATAGTGAATTTGAATTAGAAAAATTAGAAGGCTTTTCACTATTTCCTGAACACTGGCAATAGAGATTCTCTTATGTTGTACCCTGCTCGCAGGAAAGAAGAAATTTCTTTCTTTTTTTTTTTTTTTTTTCCCTGAGGAACAAGGCAAGGAGGGAGAGATGATGCATGACTATCTGTACATCTTTCTCAATAATTTAAACAAAAATGTGTTTTATTGCCAACGAAAGTAAAAAACAGAATTTCTACTAAAAGCTAATAAGTGTTACTTAATTAGGCAAAGGAAAATATTTAATTGAAGACATAAATTGAGAAAAAAACATGGAATGGAAATGATATGCTTACTACCACTAGAAACAGCAAAAGTGGTAAATACACAGTGCACTTTCTAAAATATTCTCTGTGTGCACGTACGTGCGCTACACACTGTGCAGACAATGCTACAAATACATGCTGGTTTTTTCTAGCATTCTGTAATGCTGAGTGTAAATATATTTATGTATAAATTGTATTATAGCATTTAATCAGATAGTAGTGATACTACTATTTAAGGGTAACATCCAAGATATGAATAAGTATGCAGAATATTTGTGATTGAAACAATGCTAACAATATGTCACTAAAACTACAAAAAGGAACAGATTTTGTATGTTTTCCATGGTGGAAATATGGTTTATCAAATATCAAAAATCCAGGTATGTTATGCTGAACAGATAGTTTGTTTTCCTGTGTTTGCAGGTTTTGATAGTTGAAGTACAACAGTTCTCTTCTGAACGGGCTGTAGCTACTGAGTTCCTTAATTAGATGACTATCTGCAAAATTTAAATTAAAATGTTACCTTTAAACTTGTTTCTGCAATCCAAAATAAATTTTAATTTAATTTATTTTCTGTGTCCTTCAATAAATTAGGGTACTAGCGTAGTGCAGTAGGAAACAGTAAAGGAGACATTGGCTCTGTCTTCTTGTTGCATTTTCAAAGTACTTATTTTGTATATGTTCTGAGTTACTTTTCGTTCTTCCTAAAATAAATTCTCAAATTCAGGTTCTTTTATGAAGTTCAATAAGGAAGAAGTAAGGCTTCAGACTTTGTCGAGGAAATCATACTAGATGACCACAGCGGTGTTTTTAGCCTTCCATGTCTTCATTTTTTGAAATACCAGAGACAATAAAAGTGGTTTTCAATTCAAATCACCTAAAATTGGACAGAAGACAGCTGTCTGTGTCTGAGCTAGAGATCCTTGGTTCTTGTATAGACAATGGAGAAAAAAAGGTGGGTTTCATGACGTTTCAGGACAATTCATCTTGTTTAGAAATGCCTAATTCTCTACATTGACTGTAAAGAATTGTAGGGTCACTAATTCAAACATCAGCATCCACGTTGTAGAGATTCACATTTACATTTTCTCACTTTAACCCCTATAAAACCTGTAAAACTATTAAGATGTAAATAGCAATATTAGAATTTGAACTTCTGGAGTGCTCTTGTACTTTCATCTGATTAACTGCTTTCAGAGAAACACACATGGGCATACACAGAATACTGTATCACAGACCCTTATTTACCTGTTACTCCAGCTACCTGAAATTGAGGAATTCATGCTTACAATGGTAATCACTATTTAGCCTCACTTAAGAAATACAAATGTATATATCGGCATATATATATATGTGTGTGTCATATATATACACACATATATACATGTATATATACACAAACCAAAAACTATAATTGTTCCTATGCTTTGGATCATTTTTCTTCAAGGCATAGAAAATATTGACACTATACGTGTGCCTGTAGCACTATCTCATTTGCAGTCACAGGTAATGTATATGGCACTTGCCTGGTTTTATTGTCTTACCTTTTTTTCCTCAGGTTTACATCCTCAAAAGAGCACTGTAGTTTGAGTTTTGTACTTAAGTCTTCATTTACCTTCATGCTTCATAGGAGTTTGATTTTTTTTTCTTTTCAGGTAACCTGATTAAATTAATGAACATGAATTCTTTCAGGTGAATATTAAGGAACTGCCTTCCTCTTGCAATACCATGAGTGATTGATTAAAGTAGTCAAAGAACAATTTATTATGCATACATTTTGTTGTTGAATTGGTCAGTTTCAGAGCTTGGCAAAATGCACTGAAATTATATATACATTATGCTGATGAGAGACTCATTTTTATTTGCACATAACACAATACCTGCAATTTTACCATGTGGCACTTATATACTTGATGTTATTCCATTTTTTCCACTCTCTCATTCTGTGGAAATTATAATATTAATTTTTACTATCTAACAAATCATTCAAGAAAAGACCATAGAAACCAGTATCAACAGTTCATAACAGTTTTATCTCCTATGACATATGTTACCCTCAGTCTTATAGTATTAATTTCACTCTAATTATCATTGTTCAGAATGGCATGGGAATACTCATTATGTAGCTGTTAAATTACAGTCAGCAATCTCACAAATATAATAAAGTATCTGCTGGATCAATATCAGAACTATTAGCCAAACAGAGAATGAAATAGCACTGATTTTCTCTATGAGAAACAATAAAGGATCTTGTATCAGAAAAACACTTTTTTTTTCTTTAAATATTATAGTTTGGCCGAAAATGAAGCGGACACCCCCCCACACCCCCACCCCCCGAGAACTTCTAAAACATAAATGGAAGCAAAACACAGTGTCCCAAATTTGTAGAACTATTCAAACATGTATGTCATGTATGTCTATTGAATGGAAATTGATAATATTTTCTTCTCATTTTTCAGATGTGCCTCTTTGAAATGCAATGAATGACATAGATGTTATTTAAACTTCATTTGACTGGTAACAATAAAAAGTTTCAAGCTGTGACATATCTAAATCATCAGTCTGTACATACAATTGTATGATTTTGTAAAAAGATATAGATGCATTTTTATTGTACCACACCTCATATAATAAAAATAACTGCAACTATTCTCAGCTAGTGTGAAGCAGCAGTGAGCATTTGAAGACAAGTAACCATCATCACCAGTTTGGGTTCTGACCAGCTGTACTCAATGTGGTTCACATATATCCATTTCTTTCTGCCTCTGCCTCTATCTCTGTGTCTGTCTCTGTCTGGGGGGCAATCAGGAAAGTAGTAACTTTTGATTAATGAAATTTCTCACATCCAGAAATAATATAAACAAATAAAAATCACTTTTAAAACACTTATTTTACATTAGATATCAACATTAGAGGAAGGAAGGAAGGAAAGGAAGGAAGATCAGAATATAGCTTTGAGACCAGAATTTTCATAGCCAGTCTGGAACCTGGATATCTTAATTTTCCTGCATATAATGAAATACTCATGGGTCAGTCACAGATGATAAATCTTCAACACACACATAACAGAATGTCAGTTCAGGATATTTCCTCCCCCCACCCTGTTAATAACACAGAAAAAGAAAGCTTTCTTGATAGAGGGGTGAGGTGTTTTGCTTATTTTATCCCCAAAGAGATAGTGAATTAAAAGTGAGTTTAAAGAAATTTGTTCAGCTCTGGAATATTTACTATTTTCCATCTCACAATTAAATAATATATAGGCCTATAACTGAAATGATGCCAGGTGCCTGTCATCTTGCACTAGGAAACCTAATCCCATACTTACCTTTAATTGCTCTCTGAAACATATTATTTTCAACATTCTAAACTAGGTCTTCTCTGCCCAAGGTAGCTAATTAAAAAGTATCTAGATACTGCATATGCACTGAAGACTATTGAATAATACATGAAGATTGACTGAAGTCAATTTCTTTACATTTTTATCTTTTATTCATTAGGAATTTTCAGAAAAAAAACAGGGTTTGCTAAGGCAAAAATAACATGCCACCATACTTACAGTGTTTCAACACAGTTTAAAATGTTGTGAAGTAGCAGTGGTTTGCTCTGAATATCCAGAAAGCTGAAAAACACGCTACGAAACATTTGTATTAGTTGTACCAGCTACTGGACACATACTTGTCTGCATTACGGTACATTGAGCTTTTTACCAACGCTATTAGCTGTCTTTGTTGTATATTCCTTCACAATGCAAATAACTTCTACAAAAAGGAATTAATAGAAGTACAATAGGGATAATTTTGGCTTAATTTTAGGGATGAAGTTGGTGTTTGTTTTGGGGGTTTTTGGGACAAAGAACCTTAGGTTTTTTAAGAGCCTCTTCATCAATTTTGCTGCGGTTTATGCCTTTCAGCTGTTAGTATTTTGAAGACATTGCTGTTGACATTAAGGCTCTTGATTAGCTGAGCCTAGTCAACAGAAAGGGGTTTCACTTGTTTGGAAACACCTTGTGAAAGGCTCCAAATTTAAGCACATTTATTTCTTGTACACCATATATCTAAAATTCTCACCTTTCAGAGGGCCAATTTATGCTTCCTATTCTGCACCCACAGAGACCTCAGCCTTCCTGCATTTAAGAGAGGTGAGCCACAGCAATGCATTTTAGCATTAAGCAGCAAACACTAAATTCACCCTTTTGGATATATTTAGTGTCTTCTGAGCCAGGTTAATGGATTGTTGAAGGACATTTCACATTATATTTCCAGAATTTTTTTTAAGTTAACTATTTGTTGAACACTGCCAAAAAGAGACTGTGCTTTAACCGGAGGTAGAGGTTCTGGATTGATCAGTGCCTGTAATGAATGAAAATGTAATGAATATGGAACAAACTTATTGTCTGCTGTGATTTCCAGAAAGTTTCCAGACAGAGCGGTATGAGAGGGAAGGCCAGGAGATTAGCGTTACTTAGGTCAGTGTTAGTGTGCTTTCTGAGCTAGGACTCAGCCTTGGAAACGAAGCACACTTTTGAAAACTCTCTTAGATGTTGACGGCACAGTCTTCACTACGTGAGTTTCTGTATGACATCTTAGAGCTAAGGAATATGGAAGAAACTATTAGACACAAAGAGTGTATCTCTAAGTATTGTAACTGCCTGGCATAAACTTTTATTTGGGAAGCTTTGAAATGACACTCTTCTCCAAATACAGCTATTTATTACTTATGCTGACATTGCAAGCACCCCTCTAAACAGTAGATTCACATCACAGCATCGAAATTTAAGGCCTTTAGAGCAATGAACTGGTCATTAAATAAAATCAGCTGTATTAATTACCAAATAAAATTGAGACATATTTCAAAAATGATGACACATTGCAACCTGTATTGCAGAAGACAATTACGTAACAGAAGAGTTAAGTTACTGAGCACAAATGTATTTTTCAGTGTCTTATAGTGGTTCTGTAACAGACATGGTGAACTTGGAGGATGAATAGACAATCCTGATTTTCACTTATATTAAAGGAATTTGTCTAAAATTATGGGCTTCCAATTTGTGTCTGAGTCTCAGTGTTTTGAAATATAGACCTGAAAAATATATACTGGTGTTAGATATATGACATCTGGATTTTTCCACACATAATTGCATCCCGTAGAAACTAAAGCCAACCAGCCAACCAACCAAAACTGTACAGAAAGAATATTTGTATTTTATGAGATTAAATCACAGCTTATTAGAGCATTACTGTCAAACTTTCAAAGGCAAAGGAGATGTCCTAGGAGGAAATTTATTGTGAGTGAGCATGAGGAAATAAAGCTAAATCTTTCACCAAACTTCTGCCACCATAGTAATAATTCCTTTTTTATATGCTTTCAGGAAAGAAGGACTATAACTGTTTAAGAAAGTTGTTCTTGCACCTTCGAAGTATTTTTTATGTTAATTTGATTTTTCCACCCACTTCTTTTAACCTTAGTCAATCAGTCTTAATCAGGTCATTATGCACCATTCCATTTCATAAAATGTTTAATATTTTCTGCTGACACACATGACACAGTGCATTGACCAAGGCTGACAGTTAAAAAGTGCTTCTTGTTTGGTTGTTTGATTCTTTGTTTTCTTGGGCCTCAGACAGGAAAACTCATTTGCAAAAAAATTACATGCTTTTTGTAAAATACAGTTATTTCTACCTTTTCCCATGGAATAACTGTTTTCCTAGAAGTAAAAACATGGAAAAAGTCTGCTACATCAGTTCATCAATCTCACTTCCAGGACAATATTGATCTCTAGCACTGACTTTTCTCTATTTTTGATGTCTAGTTTTAAAGGTGAAAAATTATGAGAAATTTCAGCTTTTGCACAAAACAGAGGTTCATGTATCTTTTTGTCAAGAAGTCTTCTTTTGAAAGGTCAGTCTACATTTTCATAAATTGAATTTCAAGCTTAAATTATAGAGATATAGAGGGAGATAGACTGGTGGAACCACTCTTTACCATCACTGAGACCAATGCACTGCATGGACATGTCACAAGAAGTGGAGGCTCCCCTGCCTACTCGCCACCAGGTAGATGGAGGAGTCCTAAGTGACAGGGAGGAATGGAGATAGATCCCTGCTTGCATCAGCAGGCAAATCACCCCCCGGCCTACTTCACTTTCCCAGGTACCCCTATACAGTGTGTATGTAGCTCTGGAACCTGAAGGCCAGGAAAATGATGATGTGGATGAAAGCCTGTGCAGGCTGGAGGAGTTGTCAGTCTACCCCGTGCATCACACCAGCTCTGCTAGGAACAAAATAAAGGTGGTTGTCATCAGCAATTCCACTCTGAGAGGAACAGGTGGCCTGATATGCTGACTGGACCCAACCCATAGGGAACCTGCAGCCCCCCTAGGGTCCAGGTAAGGGATGTTACTAGAAAATTCCCTTGTCTGGTACAGCCCTCTGACTGCTGCCCATTACTGGTCTTCCAAGTCGACAATGGTGAACTCCAAATGACAAGAAGTCTGAGGGCAATCAAGAGATACATCATGGCCTTGCAGTTACTGGTTGAGGGATCAGGAGCACAAGCAGTGTCTTCTTCTAACCTTCCAGTTGCAGGCAACGATGGTGCACATAATTGGAAGATCACACAGACCTTTACCTGCCTCCAGGCCTGATGTCAACAGTTAAATTTTGGGGGTTTTGAACATGGATCAATTTACATGGCAGCAGGCCCGCTGGCAACAGGTGGGGCTCACCTGTCTCAAAGGGGGAAAAGCATCCTAGATCAGGGGTTAGCAGGCTCATGAAGAGAGTTTTAAACTAGATTCAAAGGGTAACAGAATAAAACCAAGCTCCTCATTACAGATGAGCCTGGTGCTGGTGTGCCAGAGCTGGAGATGAGATCAGAAACACAGCAGAAGTTTATCTGTGCTGATGCCAGAAACACGGGCAGCAAACAAGAGGAGCTGGAAGCCATCGTGGAGCAGTTAGAATATGACATAACTGCCATCACGGAAACATGGTGGGATAAGCTGCATGACTGGCGTGCTGCAATGTATACAATGGATAACTATAAACTTTTCAGAAGGGGTAGGCAAGGAAGGAGAGGTGATGGGGTGGCTCTGTACATCAGGGAATGTTTTGACTGCCTATAGCTGAATGATGGTGACAGTAGGGTGGAGTGTTTATGGGTAAGGATCAAGGGGAGGGCCAACAAGGCAGATATCCTGGTAGGAGTCTGTTATAGGCCACCCAACCACGATAACGAGGCAGATGAAACATTCTAAAAACAGCTGGGAGAAGTCTCAAGATCACTAGCCTTGTGGGGAACTTCAACATATTGGATGTCCACTATAAAGACAACACAGCAGATAGGAAACGGTCTAGGAGGTTCCTGGAGTGTGTGGAAGGTAACTTCCTGACACAGCTGGTCAGTGAGCCAACCAGGGGAGATGCCCGACTGGACCTATTGTTTACAAACAGGGAAGGACAGGTGGGTGATGTGGTGGTCGGAGGACATCTTGGGCATAGTAATCATGAGATGATAAAGTTATCGATTCTCAGAGAAGTAAGGAGCTTCCTTGCACTTCCAGAGGGATGACTTTGGCCTGTTTAAGAGCTTGGTTGACAGAGTCACTTGGGATATAGTTCTGAAGGGCTAAAATATCCAGGAAGGCTGGACATTCTTCAAGAAGGAAGTCTTAAAAGTGCAGGAGCAGGCTGTGCCCATGTGCCAAAAGACGAGCTGGTGGGGAAGTCTAGCCTGGTTGAACAGAGAGCTTTGGTTGGAGCTCAGGGGAAAAGGAAGAGTCTACCACCTTTGGAAGAAGGGGTAGGCAACTCTGGAGGACTATAAGGATATCATGAGGTTATGCAGGGAGATTAGTGAGGCGAAAGCCTAGTCAGAACTCAGGTTGGCCACTGCCATAAAAGATACTGAGGGAGCTGGTGGAGGAGCTCACCCAGCCACTCTCCATAATTTCTGAACAGTCCTGGGAAGCTGGGGAAGTCCCAGAAGACTGGTGACACCCACCTACAAGAAGGGCAGGAAGGAGGGTCCCAGATGCTACAGACCAGTCAGCCTGACCTCAATGCCAAGAAAGGTTATGGAGCAGATCATCATGAGCACCATCATGTGGCATATGCAGGACACCTTGGGGATCAGGCCCAGCCAGCAGGGGTTTATGAAGGGGAGGTCCTTGATGAACCTGATCTCTTTCTGTGGGAAGATGACCCACCTAGTGGATGAGGGAAAGGCTGTAGGTGTTGTCTACCTCAAACTTAGTAAAGCCTTTAACACCATCTACCACAGCATTCTCCTGGAGGAACTGGCTGCTCATGGCCTGGACAGGGATACTTTATGCTGGGTTAAAAGCTGCCTGGGCAGCCGAGCCCAGAGAGTGTTAGTGAATAGAGTTACATCTGGCTGGTGACTGGTCACAAGTGGTGCTCCCCAGGGCTCAGTATTGGGGCCAGCCCTGATTAATATCTTCATCAGTGATCTGGATGAGGGGATTGAGTGCACCCTCACTAAGCTGGGTGGGAGTGTTGATCTGCTTGAGGACAGGAAGGCTCTGCAGAGGGATCTGGACAGGCTGGACCAATGAGCCAAGGCCAATTCTATGAGGTTCTATGAGGAGAAGTGCCAGGTCTTGCACTTGGGTCACAACAACCCCATGCAACGCTACAGGCCTGGGAAAGAGTGGATAGACAGCTGCCTGGCAGAAAAGGACCTGGGTGTGCTAGTTGATGGCCATCTGAATATGAGCCAGCAGTGTGCCCAGGTGGCACACTGGTGAGGCTGAACATTGAATGCTGTGTTCAGTTTTGGGCCACTCACTTCAAGAGAGACATTGAGGTGCTGGAGCATTTCCAGAGAAGGGCAACGAAGCTGGTGAAGGGCCTAGAGGACAAGTCTTAGGAGAGTGGCTGAGGGAGTTGTTTAGTCTGGAGAGGAGGACACTCAGGGCAGACTTTATTGCTCTCTACAACTACCTGAAAGGAGGTTGTAGGCAGGTGGGGGTAGGTCTCTTCTCCCAGATATCAAGCAAGAGGACAAGAGGAAATGGCCTCAAGTTTTAGCAGGGAAGGTTTAGATTGGATGTTGGGAAAAAAAATCACTGAAAGAGTGGTGAAATATTGGAACAGGCTGCCCAGCCAGGGTGGTGGTGGAATCACCATCCCTGGAGGTGTTTAAAAAATGCATAGATGAGGTGTTTAGGGACATGGTTTAGTGATGGACTTGGCAGTTCTGAGTTAATGGTTGGACTTGATGATCTAAAATGTCTTTTCTAACCTAAAAGATTCTATGATTCTGTTATTCTGTGATATGCCTATACCTGTCATGCTTATACACTTCAAATGTTAATACACAGACCCAGTGTTCTCCACTTGATATCTGTTCCTTGCTCCATAAAGTTAGTAGACCATTGTGGTTTTTTTTCCATTAATGTACGTAGGAATGAAGCACTTGCTAGTCTTTATTCTCAATGTCATAACCAGGTTTACCTTTTCGTAGAAGGGTACATTTTCTAGTCATGTAGATATTTTGTGGATGTTACTGATGTTCGTTTGGTTTTCACTTCTGATATTCAACCCTAGCAGGTATCCTAGAAATAAATATTTGAACTGTGGTTTTCTATCCCTTAATTTCTGCTGGGCTACTTCAGAATTTGTAATAGAACCTTGTGATCCTGAAGCTTCTTCAGCATTTGCACATTTCTATTATAAAGCCAAAAAATAACCCATCATTTCTTTTGGTCATTTCTTACAGCTAACTCACGCCTAGTCTGATGTCAGCAATTCTAATCTTTCAATATTTCTTTTTACAAAACTTTTTCTAGAAAATTTGTTGCATTCTGAGATGCTTCCACCTGCATTCTGTTCTATAATCTTCTGCTATTGTTTGTATAATTTGTCTATTCTCACTTGCAATGATATTCTCTCCAATTATGTTGTTATTTATGTTAAAAGGAATTGTGCAAAAACTGCAGGAAACTGCTAAAACAAACTAACATAAATGTAAAAGATCATGGTAGGTTGGTTTGTTGTTTTTTTTTCTTTTCTCTGCATGTGATGACTCATTCATATGTCTATAGACTACAATTGATGCAGACTAATTTAACATACATAAAATTGACATACATATCACTAACTACCTGGGTAAGTTAGTCATCTATTCTGCTTGTACCATCAACTGAGACAAGCATGTCAGAAAAAGAAATGAATCTTTTTTAAGGTACATGTCTAATTATAGTTGTTTTCTGTAGATATCAATCTTTCTCCATTCATTTACACAGGAAATGTATATAACTAGTTTAGACAAAATACCTGAATTTTAAATGATAAAGTTAGGTGTGTTGAATCTCACACATAGTTGATATAAAGTGGCGGTTTCAGGCTATTGTTGGGCAAGTTTCTGCACCAGTCTGAATATAATTGTGTTAACAACAAACAGGAGGAACAGCAAACAATAAAATTCTATTAGGTCTGTAGAAAAACTGGAGAGAAACCATTTTGTTATTCTGTCTCAGTTTATGCCCCTAAAGTTAAAAATATAATTTGTTAACCTTACACATCACAAATAAAACATTCATGGTCCTTTTTAATTTAAGAAATACTGGAAACAGGAAGTCACGTTAATAAATAAAACCAATCTGCATTGGACTACTTGGAATAGTACTGGGAACACTATAGATTTGAGCAGGCCCCAGGTTTTGGCACATACGGTTAATATTGTCTATCTTTGGAAATCCATACATAAATTGACTTCAATTTCCTTACAAATTTTGTTAGTTAAGTGTTGGAAATTAACAGACCATTAGCTGGACATCTTTTCTGCCAAGCCCAAGAAGGCTGATAAGATACCCTAGTTATGTGTCCTACATTACATGTCAGATCAGAAGAAACAAGACTGACTTATTTTGGGTTTCAGAGAACACATCTACTTTACTTTAAAACTCCAATCCACTTTGTGTCCTTGGACTAAGCATTCAACAGAGACATGTGATGATGGCTGATATATTTAGATACTGTTGAGATGAAACTTCTAAAATTCTAACAAGGAAAACTATTATTTATTAGCATAACCCTAACCATGAGCAATTATGATGGTCATTACAATGTGAGCGGTGTTATAAATATGTGAGTAATGCAGAGTGTTTTTTAAATACTGTAGAGAGCCATTATGTAAATGGTCAAGCTATACGATAAATTCTGCATTCTTTCAAGTCTCTAAATCAAGATATTACATCATTCTAAAAGATATTCCAAAGTCATTAGTTTGCTGACAGAAAAAAATTCAATGAAATTTTTTACAGATTACCTTACCATAATGGTGCCTTTGGCCTGAAAACATAAAATTCTAAGGAAACCGTCTTTAGGTTAAAAAAAAAAAAAAAAGTTACAAAACAAACGAATCCAAAACCCATCAAAACCACCTTATTATTTCAGAAGAGTTGTATTTAAAGAGCAATTAAGTCATTTTTTGAACTTCAATTAGTGTCCCAAAGAATGAATGAAAAAACCAGAAACAAAATCTGAATAAAGTTGTCAGTTGTCCTGGATTCCATTCTTGCTTCTGACACATAGCACAGGACTCATATTATCTTACTTTAGACATTTAAATAGATACCTGTTTCTGAACTTAGAATTCCTTTACAGCTAATGGAAAAATGTAGAACTTGTGAATGGAAATAATTTGATCCAACATCTATATTTACTCAGATGAATAACACCTTAAGAAACACCTATTTCTCTACACAGGGGAGGGAGCCATGAGTGACTAGCTGGGATATCCGTCCTGACTGTGTAGATATCTAAAATGAGATAAGATTTGTCCTACTCAGTATGATTTGTGCAAGGTGATTAGAAACATATTTAGTTTCATGTAAAAATATCTGTAAAATGACTATTGAAGTTTGTGCTCAAAATTACATTGTGAGGATTCTTGAATGCATATTGTGAAGTGGTTTACAGTCACTTAAGGATATGAATTTTTTTTCTTTATACTGATTATACTGAGTTCTGTTCCTTTTTACTGAATTTGCTGAAACATTTGTTTTCCAGAAGTTATTACTAAGTAAGTAACTTACTATGTAAGGCATACACTAAATTTGACATTTTTGATATATTGTTTGCATTTCTTATTTTTTTGACTGTCTTACTCTTAGACTTACACCTAAGCTCACAAATCCTTTGTACGCATGATTAGTTTCATTAGCTGATTTGGGAAAGTCATGCACATGTTCCCTTTTTCTCTGCTGCTTTAAATAAAAAGTTCAAGCAAGAAAGATTATAATAACATTTATGTATTTTTAAAAATTTATTTGCATGTATTTTTTTAAATATGAATATTGCATCGTATATAGATTTTAGCTAATGACGATGCACAGTGTTCAGTTCTCAGCATAATTGTATTATATGAAATACTGATGCATTGATGTATACAGATTGTATTCTAGGCAAACAAGAAAAAAGTTTAATTAAGCACTAAATATGTTTTGGAATGATACCTGTTTACTTTCAGATTTCATTTACAGATACAGTAGTTATGTTTTTGTTCATACAGTAGTGAAATATTATTCCATAAATTATAGTGCAATACTAGAGCAGAGGTAGGCTGTAAGTCACATCTAATTTATTCACACTGCTAACATCTAGGAAACCTAATGATGCCAGTGATGTCTCTGGTTTTCACCAACTTTTTTTACTAGTCTTTGCAGCAGCAACATGATCTCACATTTACAAATATGGAAGGGAATAATAAATCACATTTAAAAATAGTCCAAAATACAAATGAAAATTGTAACTGATATAACAGCAGAAAGAAGGGTTTTGCAGCTCAAGTAAGCGATCATTCTCTTTATCTAACTTACTTAAGAATCATCACGCATAAAACGTGTTGTTGGTAACTAAATGAGCCATTTTTGATGTCTGATTAAAAAGCATGGTGGATGTAGTGCTATAGATATTTTAGGCTCTGTAGATCTCTCTCATTAGCATTTGACTGTGATCTGTCAACACATCCTATATAACCAGGTAAAGCTTTTACATATGACAATATAGGTGTGCAGACAGATAGATCGATCAATTGATCAATCGATCATAGAGAGGTGTGTATGTTTGTGTGTGCATACATGTATGTGTGTGTTTATACATATCCCAATATAGAGATATCAAAAAGAACCCTCTTTACTGGTTAAAAATCTATCAAGAATGTGAGATTTGATTAAAGTCAAACTGCCAGAGTCTATGCAACTATGCAATAATATATCATGTGTATGTACCGCTAATGTCAAATGGGTAGATAAAATGTTTTTTTTTCAATATTTAGTCCAAAAGGACCTAATGGCACTCCCAAAAGTGCTCAAAAAGCTTCTTCTCAAACTGTATTTGAATTCTGTCAGTCAATAAAAGTTATATTCTGAACTTATTCCCTTCTTTCCTTATTTAAATCTGAGTTCTGACTAGATGTTTAGCAGCTGCAATATCAATATTTTCTCTAATGACCTGGAAATTTAAAAGGTTTTTAATAGCTGTAGAAAAATATCTCTGCCTTACCTTCAAGAATGAAAAGCACCACAGAAAAAACACAGGAACCAAATGAACTAAAACCTGACACATTTTATTTAACTTGTTGATGGTGGTTTTATTTTTTGAGTGCCTCAGAATTAGCTTTGAATGCACTAAAAATTTTCAGGCTTCTTTAAAGTGAGAATCCATATCCATTCGGTAATTTATCCATATTGTTCCTAGCCCATAAAGTTATATAGCCCTTTACATTTCCACATGCATTCTCCCTGCAGTTTTCCTATCTTCAGATTTTGTTGTCACAGTCACCTACTGCTCCTGAATTTAAAAGGTGTGTTCCATATATATTACTTTTATCATTACAGGACATCTAAGACCAATATATATGATTTGTGCACACTGTTGTATGTAGAACAAATCACAGTCATCCCAACGGACTGCAGAAATTATTTCCATAAAATTTTGCCAGCTACCAGAAAGACTTGAATGAACTTTAGACTTCTTTGTGATTATCCTATTGTCCATGAGTAAATGGATTAGATAAAGTTGCAAAAAGAAGACTTTGAATATAAGTATTGACATTATGAATTTTATTCTGCTTTTCCTGAAGACAATATGCTAAGCGGAACCCATCAAGTTGGAATATTAAGTTAAGGACATGATGTGACATATGCTGACACCAGTATGTTTGATTACCTCTGTCAAATATCTACATACATGGTTATTGCCATTGTCACATACAAACCATTGTAACTGTAAGATGTAAGATGTAAAGTTCAAGTTATTGTTATATCCAAATTTATTTTATCGGTATCTTTTGGAGACAGAGAAAGAACAAATACAGAAGGAAATGCAAAGTATTTCTGATTGTATTCTTTTTATTTATTTATTCAAATGTAATACAAAGAAGCAGAAATTAGTTTAAATAGGGATTTTGCAGGGGTTATTTTTGTTAAAAATATTTTATTTTACTTTGACATTAATTTTGTGTGTATGAAAAGCTCATTTCTACTGTTGAATTTTTTATAAAAGCAATGAAAAGGTTGGTTGTAGTGGTATTTTTCATGGGTTTTTTACAGCAGGTGAACAATAATTACATTTCCAGCTGTGCCATTTTTCTTTTCCTTGATCATACTGAAGTTGCTTTATGAGTAGTTCCATCATTTTTAGAAATATTGCTTAATACTGAATACCATTCACACTGACCCATGAAGTAACAGATGGTTATAACTCCTACCTGCAAAAAATATTAAAATATAGGTAGGTCAGTTATAGTGAAATTTCCAGTAAGGCTTTTCAAGCGTAAAATTTCAGACACTCTAAAATCTGTTTACATTTATCTAGGAATGGTAGTCCAGATCATCTTACTACAACAATGCCTAAAAGTTCCAGGTCACATCTGCAGTGTTAAATGCTCTGTTTCAAGAAGTAATTCCTGGCCTTCAGTGCCAAGTGAGACTGCATGACGTACATCCATGCTGCTAGCCACCTCCACAGCTGGCTGAACATACATAGCAGATGGTCGCAGGTTTTCTGTTGGACGCAAGGCCCTAATCTGTATATATTTGGGTTACAGAAATGAGGAGATGAAAACAAAATGTCTGAAATTACATGAGGACCATGTTGCAGGTCACTAGAATTTCTACTGCCTGAAACTGTGGATCTACAGCACATGCCATGGCATACAACAAAAAGGCATTTTTGGTTCCTTGCAAACACTAATTGACATGCTAAGCTTAAACTGGAAGCCTGAGTAGGGAGAAAGGAACCAGACCTCGTGTAGTGTCATGCTTAAAGCTTCTTGAGAGAGTTGTTGAATTAAACATATTCTACACATGGGCTTTGCTTCAGAGGGAACCAGCTGGTTTATTTCAAAACAGACTTTAGTTTTCATCCTTGTTCAATCATGTAAGAAAAATGGTTTACACTTCAAAACCAGATGCCCATCCACTAGGGTTTAACGCTAAAATTACCTTCTCCTTTTCCAGCAAGCATCAGTTTCCTGAAGAGATTTTAACATTACTGAGCTTCAGAGGAAAGAGCTAAAATACACTTTTAACTATACCAATATTTTATACTTCCTAACTTTACAAAGAGCCTTCTCAATGTAGATTCCCTTGATTACTCTTTAGAGGCATCTCTGCTGTTCAGAGGTTTACTATAAAGAAACTGGAGGAAACTTTGGCACATTATTTTGGGTAGATGTTTAGTATTTTCATGCTGCAGTACCTAAGTTAAATTTGTTTCCTCCACTAGTGACATAAAGATCTATGACTTAAGCATGTTGTTCTCAGGAAAAAAACCTCACACATTATGACCAGAAATCTGTTTTATCCACAATCCCATCTCCTTATCTACAAGGAAAACAAAGTATTAGTATCACCCCAACAGGGGTGTTTCAAGGTCTTCATATGGTAGATAATGCTGAAAAACACAAGCAATTTCATAAAGCATTAACAGTCAAAATATATATTGGCCAAGAACAACTGAGATTAAAAAGAGTCCTTTGGGCTTTTTCTATGCAAAGGAGCAGCCATCTTTCTTTTAGATTAATGTAGGCAAGAACTTGTCTGCAACATTGCAGTTCTACTGGAAATTACATAGAGATATATATGTATGTATGCTAAGTTTATAAGATTTCCTAAGCTTAAGTATTGCCACTTTCCAGATCAATTTCTTCAAACAGTTCAAAAGCCTCCCTCCTTATTGGTGTAATATAGGATACTCCAAATCACTTTTCAGATTGATTACAGACTGAGATTTTTATTTAAGCAACAAAAAACGATACCAGAATTAGAACATAGTAAAATATGATTATGTGTGGTCATATACATAGAGATTTCTTGCATGTAATAATAGAGATAATGGGGCATACTGCTGTATGCTAAAGTTTTTTTAAGAATTTGGATTTTTAAATATTAACAATTTTTTTCATTGACCTATACAAGCATAATGGGGCATACTGCTGTATGCTAAAGTTTTTTTAAGAATTTGGATTTTTAAATATTAACAATTTTTTTCATTGACCTATACAAGCATTATGTAGTGTTGTGGTTTAACTGCAGCTGGCAGTTGAGCCCCACATAGATACTCTCACTCACTCCACAGTGGGATGAGGGAGAGAATTGGAAGGGTCACAGTGGGAAAACTCATGGTTTGAGATAAAGACAGCTAAATAGGCAAAGCAAAAGCTGTGCACACAAAGAAAGCAACACAAGGAATTCATTCACTACTTCCATCATCAGGCAGGTGTTCAGCCATCCCCAGGAGAACAGGGCTCCATCACGTGTAACGGATTCTTTGGAAGACAAGCACCATCACTCCAAACACAGCCCCTTCCTTCTTCTACCCCCAGCTTTTATTGCTGAGCATGATGTCCTATGGTTTGGAATATCCCTTTGATCAGCTGAGGTCAGCTGCTCTAGCTCTGTCCCCTTCTAATTTCTTGTGCACCCCCAGCCTACTTCTAGCGGGGCAGGGCAGGCCAGAAGAGGCCCTGGCTCTCTAAGCACTGCTCAGCAATAACAAAAACACCAGTGTGTTATCAGCATTGTTTTGGTGACAAATCCAAACCACAGCCCCATACAAGCCAATATGAAGAAAAGTAACTCTATCCGAGCCAAACCGAGGAAAAATACAGGAGATTTTCACTGGCTAGAATCCATCAGAATTCCTAATTACCCATGTAGAAGTTTCCTAATGTACAACACTATTCTGATGGCAATGGCAAAATAGTCAGTATTCATCAAATACATCACATTGTTAAAAAGGACGCTTCCCTTTTCTTATAACCACATTCAAAAAATCAGACTAAAGAAATTAAATATCCCCCCCACATTTTCCTTGCATAGCAATATACTACTAACAGAATAAGATATTTTACCATTATTTACACATTTTCTTTGAGTAAACAGGTGAGATATTTTAACACACAATATTTTTTTCCTCCAATATGAAAGAATGTGGAGTTAGTAATAAATTAGTTCCTAAAAACAATGACTGGATGAGTAACTTGTAACTGTCATGGGAAGAAAAATACCTCTATAAATTCTAATAATTTGGTGAAAATAGCTAGCATATTAACAACATAGAAACCAAAATTCTTTGATATTTTCAGGTCTCTTCTTCAAGCCATTAATAAGGATACTAAATATCAACATGCAGCAGAAGGCACATATATGCTATATAGTATATATTCTAGCTACTTTTTGAATTTATTTTGTATGTGGCTTTTAGGCCATATGGATTGTTTGTTGAATTTTAATTCACTACTCCATTTACTTCTTGTAAGGATAAAAGGAATGAATTATATGCACCTATATCAAACCAGTTCCTAAAGAATGCAATTATCTTCACACTAACTTAAAGCCACATGATTTTGGAAATGAAGGATTTTCTGTCACCTGCTTACAAACTGTCAATGAGATTGTGAAAAGGCAAGATGGTTAATGGCTCAATACAACTGTATTAAAGTTATATTTTTTTCCAGTTCAGACGTCAGTCACCATGGTCTAAATGATGAAGTGCCTTAGGAAGTATTTTCTATGCAGTAGTTATTATTCAATATTGTTTCCTTTTAATTTAATATCTAAACCAAATAAAGTTAATTGGAGAAACGGTGAGGAACAGTGAAGTTAAAATTGTGATGTGGTAATACAGATTTGTGTAAGGGGTAAGGGAACCCTGTGAACTCATGCCAAGCAATAAGTAAAACTGAAAGAGGCTTTGATTCACTCTGTAAATGAAGTGACAAGAAGAATGAAATGTAATGCTGACGGTTATAAAGTGATGCACACAGGGTTCAACATTCATAAGTCAGGAACAGAACAAATTCAACTGAACTGCAGCATGACCTCCAGGTGATCTTGGAGCTTTTGGAGACTTCTTCCTCTATATGTCTAGACATGCAAAGGAGTAATTTAAATGAGAAAACAAAGATAAAATAAACACAGCTAGATTAGTAGAACTTGGGAATTTTATTTCTTGTTAAATCAGAGCCATCTTAAGAACTTTACAGATTTTATACAAGTACCACTCTACAGGTGTGTACCTACTGTGGAAGCTACACTAAAGTAGCAGTGAAACATCAGAAGTAAGAGCTGCAAAAAATTGCCAGCTGAAATACAAATACAGAGGGAATGTTCATGGAATAAATTGTTTCATTGCTATTTTCACAAGAATAATTTCACATTTGCCTTTCTCACTCCAATAACCGTAACAGTAAAAAGGGTTGAATAGTGTACTGAGATCCTTAGACTTGCAAAAAACAATGGAAAGCTGATTCAGAGACACAGGCTGCGGTTGGCTAGTCAGATCCAAGAAAGAATAAAAAAAAACTATATTCAAATGTAAGCTATATTTATATTATATATAAACTGTATATTTAAATTTATTTAAATATAAACTATACTTAAATATAAGAACAGAAAATGAGCTCCAGAGATATTACAAAAAGAAGTTCTTAACAGAAAAAAAACCACACAAAGCCACATCCAGTTATAATCATGTCTATCACCATTTCCTATAGTCATATGTTTTTATCTCAACAAGATGTTACTCAGTTCTCTAACTTAGCCTAGAAGTTCCCTGACTGTTTTCAAGTAGGAGAAATTATTTTGAATGTTAGTTCACTTTAGAAGTGTTTAAAATGGAATATTAGCAGGAAAAAATAATCTTTCCAATGCATCAAGCAAATTACAAATGTAGTATCCCTGACTATATTTATTATCTGTATTATGCCTCTCAATATTTATTATATTATCAAACATCTACAGTAATACAAATCCCCTTGATCTCTGTATTACACCTTAATTTTTTTAACAGCTCCTATAGCTAGTCCTTTACCTTGCCTAAGAAACTTTTTGCAGATAATGTCTTTTCTCCTCTTCAGGTAACCCATAGAAAAGCTATCACTGGTATTTTGTGGTTTTTTTCTTTCCCCCCGGCAACACTATACTTTGAAGACCATTACTGTACACTATACTAGGCTTCCCCTTTCTAGATCAAGAAAATAATGCTATCAACATATTATCAAATGCTTTTTTGTATTGTTCTTATTGCTCTCATTTGAGTTTTCTCCAATTGGTCTATACCAGGGGTCCTCAAACTTTTTAAACAGGGGGCCGGCACGCGGATGAAGTGGCAGGCAGTCATCTGCGGCTGCTTGGTTTCCCCCCCTAAACCCCCGGCGGGGGGCTGGGGGTGGGGTGTCTGTAAATACCGGGGGCCAGATTGAGGACACTGGGGGGCCGTATCCGGCCCGTGGGGCGTAGTTTGAGGACCCCTGGTCTATACCATCATCAAATTTAGAGGCAGCAACCAAGCAAAAGTTCATGAGTCCTCAGGGTACTTCTGTATCATTTTACAAGCAATAGCTCTGAAAACACATTCCTGAAGGGTATTTCCACTTCTGTTGAGAGTTTTTTTAATTATTATTCTTTATTGTTCTGTACATACTCTGCTGAAGATCCTAACATCTTCCTGCTGAATTTCTGACTGACTGGCATATTAATGAATATTTGCAACCTGTTCATTTGATTTTTCCTTCCCAAGTATGGGAAGGAAGTATTTCCTTCCCTTTCCACTTGTTTTTACTATTTTAATAATTCTAGATAATTTCTACAAGATTTATTTTTTGAGTGATAATACTGTTCTTATATGCTGCCAACATTATTGACTTTCTGTATTACCTTTTAGTTATATTTCCTAATACAAGACAAGAACAAACTCCTATGGGAATTTATCCCTCCTTTGACTTTTACTGGAATATATGATAATTAATCTATGTTTTATCAAGTACTAATGCCAATAATTTGCAATAATTATCTAGTGAACATTTACTTCTCTTCTTATGATAAAATATTGCATATTTTGGCAGAACCCTTGATGGTGTTAAGCTAGATCATACCCTAGCTTTTAACTTCCCTCCTAGGCAAGTTACCCTGGTCAAGGAAGAGGCTGATTTACATAACCAAAAGAGAGACCTATTGCACTCATAAAAGTGGAAGCACACTAAATAGGATTTAATCAATATTAGCTAGTCTTAATCCTGATCTTAAACACACTAATGCACTATATATATATAATGCACTATAACCATATAAGCATGTATTAATTCAGTGGCCCAGTGAAAACAGTGTAACTTTTGTTACAGATACGCCATAGATATGCTAATGTTACAAAACCCTGGTTGGATTGTCTGCCTGGATATCAACTTGTTAAGTGCACTTAATGTGTGAGCCAGAGCTTGACTCTGAACGTCTCTTGCTACGATGTACAGTGTTAACACAAGATAACAGCAAAAGCCTTGAAATTATTGGCAGACACTGAAAACAGAGACCCTAGAAAATCCACTTACTGATGGTCAATTACTAGTCAAGAACTTTTTTCCACTATTCAAAAAAAGATTTCGCTTTAAGGAAAAAAGCATCAGCTAAGCAAGTTCAAACAAACAAACAAAAACAGACAGACAAGTGCAAACAAAAAGACAGCCAAGCAATAGGATAAGGCCTACTACCCTGGGAAATTCTCACACTCCAGATGAAAACACATAGTCCCATGGTGGAGGTCAAGGCTTAGAAATTGCCTAGAAACTCAGACCTCTTATAAAAGATGTTGAATTGGGATGACAGGAGGAAAGGACACACCCACTTTGGTTCCAGTTTTCTTGGCTAAAAAGCTCTCAAGCTTGTCCACCTCTACGTCAACAACTTATGCCATTAGTGACCATCACTGTAGGCATTAACTACCCAGCATCAACACTGTGGCATTGTACACTCAGAGCTTATTTAGAAAATGCTTATTAAGAACTTACTGCTTTGAATAGCATAACGTGTGTTGTTAATGAATATCTAAAATTTAGTTTCAAATTTTAAAGATAGTTTGATTTATCAGTTTTCTAAATATTTCTATTACAAGGATCTATGACTCCTTAACTACTATATAAATAACTATGCATACACAGGCACACACCTCTGAATAAGCACACATATTTATCTACAGTTGAAATAATTAACATGACTTTTTGGCAAGATGATGTTTGTTTTTTTCTTTTTTTTTAATCCCTCACATATTAAAACCAACAAATATTTTTGTAGAACCCCTCATTTCTTTTAGCCTTGTGAAGAAAAAAGATTTGAGTGACAAATTCTAATCACCAACATCCAGTTTTCTATCTACTTATCAGTCTTTACAATGACCTTTAAAGTTTCCATGGTGTCTATCTTAGGCATTGATTTTAATAGCATCATTTGTTCCATATCTTTACCACTCATGTTATCACATTAAAAATGTTCATAAGTGCTTCTGATTTTACAGTAAATGAGAAAAAGTTTGAAAATCTCAACAGATTTGCCAATCAGATATAAAATACTTACAACAAAAGGCAAATGTTATAGGAAAAATAATCTTAATAATAACAGGTTTTCAGTACTGGGTTTATGAGAAGTTTTGGGTTGAGATGATCCTTGGAAAACTTTATTTCCCCTGATATAATCTTTTCTTCAGAAATAAATTTATCCCTCTTGCAGATAGCAAAATCTGTAAGAAATAAATTTAAAAAATTGTAATTTGGAAGTAGCAAAGGAGTCGTCACTTAAATCAGCTTTGTGTCATATTCTTATCATAACTTTCACCTCCTTTCACTGTTAAGACCCCATTATATCTGGGATCCAGAAATGTGATAACACTACAGCATATCATTTTGAGTGAAAGATAAAGCAAATCTCACCTTTCTCTGCATAAACTAAACAATATAGACTTGCATATTTTAAAAAAATAATCTGATGTTTAATTATTTATCAATTTTACCATTCTTTCTTGATAAGCTCTATTTTAGTACTAATTGGAAGAAGTGGTGATGATGAATGACACAGAGCTATGCTTCTTCAGCAGAACTAGAAACATGAACATTTTGAAAAGTTAAATATATGCAATATTATTATATGACAAATTATATGTGCATGTAACTTCACCATTTTGCTTTCTGGGGACAGCGGAATGACTACAACAATGCTTATTCTACATTATTTTTTCTGGTGTTACTATCCATTTTTGTCTCTTAACACACATACATATACATAAATGCACAGTTCATATATTAATACAATTTGAATCATTGCTAGATTTGTTGTAAAATGAACAATTAACTAAGCATCTGTTCTTCCTTTAAATTTACTCTCTGAAGTTAGAAGTTAAAATATTAACAAACATTCAGATCACAGGACTGGGCTAGGAATAGTCCAAAATAATCTGCTCCCATCACATCCTGCCTTATAGTGTAGTTGTAGGGTTCTCCAAACCAATTGTTTCACTGTTTTGGGTCACTTAATCTGCTAATATAGAAACAGTCATAATCCTCTGAGAGTTGATGGGGAGACACAGACACCTTTAGCAAATAATTCATTATTTATGTGCAGTAATTCTTTATCTCTCAGTCAGGAATAAATGACATGTAAACCTCAAAGCTCACAAGAGGAATGGAGAATGCTAATTTGATAGCAACCATATTTTCCACAGATGTGAGTGCAGTAAGAAAAGAAAGCACAAAAGAAGAAATATCCTAGAAGGAAAACATGACATTTCTTTCTTTTTTGGATTTTTTTTTTTCTCTGTCAGAATTGCAACAAAATCAGCATATCCCTATGAAATATTTCAATTTTGGCTAAAATGCCTTTACAGAAAAAAAATATCTGCCAAATGTTTTGAAAGTAGTTCTAACATATAGCTGAGCATTTATTAATGGCTTTACTTGTTGTTGTTTGAATGTATGATACATTTCATATTTTTAAATATGTGCAATTTTTATCCAACATGAATATTAAATTTAATATTATATTCAATATTAACAGCTAGGTTATTTTCTCCTTAACAGTGAAACCAAGTATCTCTATACTTGGTAACTGGAGGAAGATCAATGGAAAATTTTACTGGCTCTCTGCCAGTATCTGGAACAAAGAGATTACTTTCTAGCTTTATGTGTTCCTTATTCTTTTAAGAAATTGTACCTGCTATCATACATCATCATCCAATAAGTAAGGTACTTACCAGAATTATGTCCTTTCTTTTTTAAATATCTTCATACATTCTTATGATTCAACTATTTAAAAAAACCCCAACAGTCTTGATTGTGGGTATAACTGAAAACAGCCCTTGAAGCTGCAATATTTATGGCTGTTAGAGTCGTACACAATTTGGGATACTAAGGCAAGCAATATTAGTGAGCTATTGTGTTGTTCTTGCTCCAGTTTCAGTTATGTTACCACATTTTACAAAGCATGGTCTGCTGTTTATTTCTTGGTGACTAGAAATGCACAAATGATAGTGTGCATTTTGTTTACTTTTTCCTCAAGAAAATGGACATCAGTATTTGAGATACTCACCCCAGACTTCCTTCAAAGCAAAGAAATAAGCATTTTTTTAATGAAGTAAGCCAAAACTATTTTAGACTTCTGCGTTAATCTGAAATGAATAATTTCCTTAAAAATAGCTATCACACTCCACTGACTGTAGAGGGAGTATAAAGTAATTAGCTCAAATACAAACATCTATAATTTTGAAAGATAAATCTCTGCCAAACTAGCTGGTAATGGTCAAATAATTCATAAAGTTTTATGATATAACTTCTTTTTTAAAGGATTATTTTTTCACTTTTTGTTCTGAGAACTACTGATATAGAAAGAAAATATTTTCTCACAATATTTGCAGTGTTTAAATTCTTATTAATGCATATATTTCATCATCTTGTTTATTAAATCCGTTTCTTAAACCATCAAATTCTTTAAAGCAGCAAGCTGGATAAATCTATTACTGAATTCAGCTGCAAATAAATCAGGTCCTTAAGAGGTCTTCAGGTGTTTTTCTTTTCATTTTTACTTTTCTTTTACATTTTCTCTTCTTTATATACTCATTTCCCTTGGCCTGCTATCTCTATCTCACATCATATGCAGTTAGCAAATTTCTTTTCTGTTCCAGTTCTTATACATTTCATGCTCAGCTATTTCCATTTCCACATGATCTGGGGTCTTTTCCAAGTTGATTAGATAAATTCATCCAACTCCAAAACACAATGTACTACTCCCAGTCTTCAGTGAAAAGGTAAATCTACCAATATATTTTCTTGCAATAAAATTGTCATGGAAAGTATTTATCACTTGGGGGGGGGGGGGGGGGGGGGGGGCAGGGGGCAAGGGGAAGCAGCACTTTTCACCATTCTCTGCATTTCTATTGAATTTTATGCCCTGCTCTTTCTTTCCCATAGCCTACAGCAGGGCATAAAATTCAATGAGATTATCAGAAAGAATTAGTATACTGTGAGGACTTCAATGGTTCAGAAGACTATATAAAGCATCTTTCACCTCTAAGTCATAAGCTTGAAAACAGCAGAGGGTGACAGAGACTGAAAAGTCACCATCTGGCAGCTGTTCTAGAGGTGAAGTACAAGTCACTAGGAGAAGCCAAATCCCAATGGACCAGCATCTATAACACAAAAATCGTCAAAACACCTGGTGTTAATTGGCAATCTTTTCTAACAGAATGAAGACTGACAAGCGGATGCAATTGCTTTCTCATTGTTAGGTGCAGTCCCTATAGGTTAGATTTGAGATACATGAGTTAATATCAGAGGGAAACTGACTAGAGATATATCTGCTTGCTGTGAGTCACAAGCCAACATGCTTTTTAAAATATATTTCTAAAGGAATAATGACTGTCCCTTTAAAAAAAGAATCCCAGATTCTGTTATTCTCTGCACCAGGTAACTATTGGCATAGATTCTATGATCATGCTACTTCTTCATTTCTTTTATGCTCAGGTAGACACAGGGAAGTATTTGAATGGACTTCTTTATAATTCAGTATTACATTGCTCTAAAGCTAGTCTATGAAATAGGCACTGAAGAGGTTGGTTTTTTTCTGAGTATACTTGCATCTTTGTCCTTGAGTAGTTGATTGGCCCTAAACTGCTCGTTTCTTTTATACTTGTTGCTTTCTTTAACTGTTTCTCTGTTTCGACTGTCGTCATTTCTCTATTACTCATTTTCTTTGTTGATTCTGCTTCCATTGTTTTTTAAGACTGGATGACTTGCCTTCCTCCTTTCATACTTACATTGTTAACAGGTTAATAATTACACTGTAGCTAATAACAGGGAGAAAAAGATAGTACAGCCTCTGAAGAATTCCTGTTGACCGTAATCCTTCCAGATATCTTTTAGCTTGTCAGAAAAATATGCTTCCTCGGGGGCTGTACTTTGAATTTTGGAACACATTTCAGAGAAAAATCATTAAGTGCTTCACATTCTCTGAGATTTTTTGTGTCCAAAGAAAAGAAAGTCATTGTGAGATTCCTTGAAGTTACATATCAAGGTATTGTGAACATGTGTGAGAATTAGAATTCTATTTCTTTCACACTTTGTTTAAAGGCTTCCTGTCAACTTCATACAAGCATATTTTTATATTATGTAGTGTTTTAACTAATAACTGAATAAGCTACCTTTTTGCTTCATTATTCATCTTTACCAAATACCCAAGTCCATTTTTTTCTTTGAAACTAACTTAGGACATTCATTAAAGGTAGCATAACAAAAGGTTTATTAGTATATTACAATGAATAAGCTTAAAGATAAATCTGCGAGTTTAGAGCTTGCTTACTACCTGTATTAAGCATATTTCCTGGTTTAAGAATTTCTTCTTGTTATGGACTCATTACAGATTTTCAAAGCTAAAAAGCCTTCTTTTTTTCCCAGGGAATCCTTCCTATTTTTCTGTCAGAACCCTTTGATTTTTTAAGTGTATCTTCTGTTACCTAGTGACTTCTAATCAAACAGAGGATATAGAACGAACACTGAGACCAATATCTCTTCTGGCATTTCAAGTCCCATTTCCTCAACACTAAATGAAATTTTTTCCCTAGATAGATGGTTTGTTTTTCATTTCTTCTCACTTAACATATATTATCACTACAAAACCCTCTTTGAATCTGGATAAATGTTAATTAAAAGTAGATAACCTCTGACATACAACTTGACTAGAATAATGTTCATTTGCATGTGAACAATTTTATTCCCAAGGAGTATGTTGCACGTCTTTGCTCACAGAGTCAGGCAGACTATAACTCCCAGGTGGTCTGAACCATAAATCTATTCCCATTTATGAATCATTTTCTTATTACTTAATATTCTAATATATTCCATCTAATCTATATAACTTTGAAACATAGAATTGTTTGGGTTGGAATGGACCTTAAAGATCTCTTAATTCCAAGCCCCCTGCCATGGGCAGGGACACCTTCAGTGAGGCCAGGAGCCCCATCCAACTTGGCCTTGAGCACTTCAAAAGAAAGGAACATCCACAATTTTCTGGGCAACTTGTTCCAGTGCCTCACCACTCTCACAGTAAAGAATTTCTTCCCAATATCTAAACTAAATCTATACTTTTTTAGCTTAAAATCATTACCATTAGTACTATCGCTACAGTAGGCCCTACTAAAAAGTCTGCCCCCACCTTTCTTACAAGCATCCTTTATCTATTGAAAGGCCACAATAATGTCTCCCTGGAGCCTTCTCTTCTCAAGGCTGAACAACCCCAACTCCCTCAGCCTGCCTTCACAGGAGAGGTGCTCCAGCCCTCCGATCATCTTTATGGCCCTGCTCTGGACTTGTTCCAACAGGTCCACATCCTCCTTTTTTTTGGGTGTCCCAGAGCTGAATGCAATACTCCAGGTGGGATCTCATGAGAACAGAGCAGAGAGGGAGAATTACCTCCCTTGACCTGCTGGCCATATTTCTTTTGCTGCAGCCCAGGATACTGTTGGCTTTCTGGGAGGCAAGCACACACTGCCAGGCCATATTGAGCTTCTAGTCCACCAGCAACCCCCAAGTTCTTCCCTCAAGGCTGCTCTCAATCCATTCTCTGCCGAGCCTGTATTTGTACTTGGGATTTCCCTGACCCAAGTGCAGGACCTTGCACCTGGCCTTGTTGAACATCATGAGGTTCACATGGTCTCACCTCTCAAGCCTGTCAAGGTCCCTCTGGATGGCATTCCTTTCCCTCCAGCATGTCAACTGTGCCACACAGATTGGTGTCATAAGCCAACTTGCTGAGGGTGTACTCAATCCCAGTGTTCATGTCACCAACAAAGATATTAAACAGTGCTGGTCTCAGTACAGACTCCTGAAGAATGTCACTTGTCACTGGTCTCCACTTATGGAATGAAAATCAAGCCATTGACTGGAACCCTTTGATCCAGGTGATTCTTTATGCACCAAGCAGTCCATCTGTCAAATCCATGTCTCTTCAGTTTAGAGACAAGGATGTAGTGCAGGACAGTGTCAAATGCTTTGCGTAAGTCCAGGTAGATGACACCAGTTGCTCTTCCTTCATTTACCAACACTGTAACCCCATTGTAGAAGGCCACCAGATTTTTCAGGCACAGTTTTCCCGTAGTGAAGTTGTGTTGGCTGTCACCAATCACCTCCTTATTTTCCATGTGCCTTAGCACAGTTCCCAGGAGGATCTGCTCTATGATCTTGCCAGGCACAGAGAGGTGAAACTGACTGGCTTGTAGTTCCTTGGGTCCTCCTTTCCCCGCCTTTTTAAAAACAGAGGTTATGTTTCCCCTTTTCCAGTCAGTGGAAACTTCACCACTCTGCCACAACTGCTCAAATATGATGGAGAGTGGCTTAGTCACTTCATCTGCCAGTTCCCTCAGGACCCACGGATGCATCTCATTAGGTCCTATGGACTTGTGCACCTTCTAGTTCCTTAATGGTCTTGAACCTGATCTTCTCCTACAGTGGGTGGTTCTTCATTCTCCCAGCCCCTGCCTTTGCCTTCTGCATCTTGCGCAGCGTGGCTGGAGCACTTGCTGGTGAAGATCAAGGCAAAAAAGCCATTGAATACCTCAGCCTTCTCCATGTCCTAGGTAACCAGGTCTCCTGTTTCCTTCTGGAGAGGGCTCATGTTTTCCTCTAGTCTTCCTTTTATCACTGACATCCCTTGCCAGATTAAATTTTATCAGGTCTTTAGCTTTCCTAACTTTGTCCATGGCTGCTCAATTTATCTGTATTTCTCCCAGGTTACCTGTCCTTGCTTCCACCCACTGCAGGCTTCCTTTTGTGTTTGAGTTTGTCCAGGAGCAGCTTCTTCATCCCTGAAAGCCTTCTGGAGTTTTTGCCCAACTTGCTCTTTATTGAGATACATCACTTCTGAGATTGGAGGAGACAAACTTCTTATGGTTACTGTCTAGTCTTCCAAGACCACAGAGTTAAATCCATGAGTATAATACAGCAAGAACAACCTGCCATTTAGGAAATGGGCCTAGGAGATACGAGGTCTGGATCTGAGCCTCTGTTCTACCACAGAGGTCTTTCATGCTTGAAAAGTCACTTATAACACTCCTTTTAAGTGAATTCTAATGCTAACATCCATTTATATACCCCAGAAGAAATAAGGTGCCCAAGTATCTTTAAAATTCATCTCTTTGTTTTCTCCAGTTGTTAAAAGTAGTGAGAGTGAATAGTGAGAATTTATGTTAGACAAAATGCTACTCAGGGTATGTGTCCAGCTTCAATGTTGGTATAGACTACAAACAATGTAGCCACACTAATGGAAGTAATGCTGAGTGATGCACATATTCATGTGGTCCTTTTGCCAAATTTCTGTTGCTTCCAAACACCAGTAGTAAAAATGATCAATGGAATCAACTCCTAAAAATACCTAATTGGTTAAAAAATGTTAAGTATTAGATTCTATTTTAACACATTCAGAGAAGGTATTTTCATGCAAAGTGTTTTTTTCAGACAAAAATGGAGATATAAGTAAAGACATCCTTCAAAAGGAAGTTAGTAATCAACTATTCTAAAGTTATGCCTGATGCTTGCAGTAAAATTCCAAGAGTCATGAATAAACACTACATATTTTATGCTATTTTTACCAGACTGAAATTTAGACTAATTTTGTTATGATTTAGGAGAACTTCAAATGAACTTGAAACCAATTATTTACTTCATGCATGGGACTTGGTCAGCTCCCAGCTTTCCATAGATTTTTCTATTTAATTTCATTCCAATGAAAAAGCTAGTAAATATTGCTAAAATATTTAAGGAGATTAAAATGTTAGCATGGAGTATTCTCCTGAAATTTTCTGGAAATCATAATGCTTTCAGTCCTGGAAAGCTCCCAGAAGCAATATGTGTTCTTCTGCTACCACTCATGGTATTGCTGGAATACACAGAAAAAGGTATCCTAACAGTGCAATAGAAATTAAACCCTTCACCAGCTTTGACTTTACTAATTTTATTTAAAGTCAGCTAACCACAACACCCATTTTATAGGGCTTCAATTTCTGAACTGGAATAAAATGAATAAAATCTACACATCAAGAATGAAAATACATCCATAGATGATCTAAATGTAAGACAATTATATCTTCATTTTCCAGTCATGACAGTTTTGGAATTTTATTTGCATAAAAAGTATTTTCACTATTTTTCTCTTTTCACCTCATTGAAAACCTTAAAAAGACTTCAAGAAGTTCCAGTTACAACCTTTTTCCTCAGAATATTTTGGGTGGGTTTTTTCCAGAATTGCTAAGTTTGCATTACTTTTTTTCACTTAGAAATGTTAATATACTAACTAAATACTGGAATATAAAAGAGTTAACATTTTTAACATTAATTAAGATCCTTACAAAAAAGAAGAAATTAAAAAGAAGGGAATATAACAAAAAGTTGGACATAAAACTGCTAATTAGCATGTTAGTATCACTGGCAAAGAAGGCAGGAAACTCTGGAACTGAAGTCAATGATGATATTACTCATTATCACTGCCGCAGTTAGGAAAAAGATGGCAAGACATGACTGCTCTGTCTAATTTAAATTTTCATCTTTTCATTCGTCTTTAATTTTCCTTTAATGTGGTGAGGCCTGGTACACTCAAAACATTTACACTATTCTGGAAACATTCTGTAGGAGACATAAAACTAATGATCCAAACTGAAAGAAATATCTGTTAAATGGAAATGTAAGTCAAGCCAAATGTGTTATTACTTTATGAATGCTGAAAGGGTCAAGTTACTCTGGTGCTCTCCAAAGTTCTGGCATAGATAGGAAGTCTGGAAGTCTGGAATTTTTTTATTATATTTTTTTTTTTTTCATCAGTCTAGTTTTAGGTAAACTTAATATGAAATAAGAACATCTCTATTGCATTAGACTAATGGCCCACTTAGCCCATTGTTCTGTTTGTTCTGTTTACTGTAGTAGTGAAAAAAAGATGTTAAGGAAAGTATTTAAAAGCACTTGACTTAATAAGATACATTTACACTTCTAAACTTGTTTAGCTCATAGTAGTAGCAATGGAAAATCTTTTCTGATGATATATAGGACTTTTATGGGATGTTAATAGTTCATTTAAATGAAGCTGCTGTTGATGTAGAAGCTTTGAAAAGTAGAAGCTAGGGTGATTATACAGCTTTGTCAAAAATGCATATCCTGATACGGTCCACCATGTGTTGGCCATGTACGTGCAGAAACTAGTGAGCATTAACACACAGGCACTAACACTACATAAAAGTGTAGACCTGGAGAGAGAGAGAGAGAGAGAAGAGCTATCTGCCAGGATCCCAATTTTCCCGTTGTAAAATCAGCACTCAGCTCATGATTTGTTCCATTTGGTCAATTGGTGAGCCTTAATCACTGATGTAAGGTTTCAAACCATTTACAGGTTGTTATGTTTTGCTATACTTGTATGTGAAACCATAGCATAAGGGGGGGCGGGGGGGGGGGGGGGGGAATAGATCCGTTGTCCTTGCTTCTGCCCTCTGCAGCTGTCTTGGTCCCATAAAACAGCTCATGTAACACTTCTCACCCTATTTGTGCTCTAGTTTTACAGGCTTCTGTCACATGTCCAAATTGTCGGCCAGCTTAAGAAGGTCTAGAAGACTCAGCTATGTCTCCAAAGGAAGCAGCTACGTACTTTGTCCATCCTTACCACCCTTTCTTGAACTCTTTCCAAGTTCTTCTATATTTTTTCCAAGCTGTAGTTCTTACTCAGAATTACATTCAGTAGTTAAAGTTCAAATAAATCATGTAAATCCATACAGTGAAACAATTATGTTCTTTCTTTGTTTTCTAACATATACAAAGACTTGGGTAATTTTTTTGGTCACTAACTAGTACTGAACTGACTATAGCTCAGCAGTCTTGCTCCTACGCGGTAACGTTCAGCTCAGAGACCAGTATTTGTCGTATGAAATCAGAATATTTTATTTTCTGTGTACCTCATGATATATTTATCTACATTAAATTTCATTGGCATTTTGGCAATTTTCTCTTGTTGAGTACTTTAAAGAGTGTTTGAAGATAGATGTAAAAACAGCTGTTTCCCCTTGGTCATTTTTTTTCTTTAGGAGTGCATTTAAAGTTAATAGGTCAAATTAATGGAAGGATTTTTTTTTATTTTTTCCTCTGGAAACTACATTTTCAGACTAAGTCTCAGTCATCATTGTTCCCTTTTATCAAGTGGTTTGGTTTGGTTTGAATGATGTGTTACTTTATTGGTGTTTACTACCTGACTGAAGCCACAGCAATGAAGAGCCTGTTGTATGTATGGGACCTGCCTTTGTAAGCCATGAAATTTTTTGAGATGCCAGTGATGTTACTTATTATCATTACAGAATTTAAGAAAACTAGTCAGGAAGGTTGATTTTGCCTCCAGAAGAGGTCCTTTCTGAATGGGGCTAACTTCAAGCCCAGGTTCTGATTTCCATGAATGCCCTAGAGCAAGACCTGTTCACAAATCAGCATCTTGAGTGTTTTCTTGATGAAGTAAGAGGGAGAAAACATAACAAAGGAAGCTTTTTTTCTGCAGGCATCTTGGTTACTTCATTTAGGCAGATATTTTGCATAGATGTTCTTGTTTTCAGCTGGTTTGAGCCATCTGGTCTTTAAGAGACTGCTACTCCAGGGGTTTGTGATACCATCACACAGAAAATAAGTATTTAAATTAAATAAACTAAAGCAGATGTGTTATACAGAGGAGGTTAAAAAGAAGATTATGACCACATCTTTGCAAGCAAACATGTTAACATAGTTTAAGACTTCACTGCACTTCAGTTGTAAGTTACCTTTTTTCGGCTGAGACAAAATCTGGGAAGGTGATTTATACCAATCAGTCTAACTTGGCATTTGCAAAATGCTTACAGAGGTCACTTAATCAGGTACCATGCCTCAGCCAAGAGGTGGTAGCTTTTGAATACATATTAACATATGCTTAAAACCTTGTGTCAATAATGCAAGTGTATATTATAATATTCAACAACCAAACCAATATCAAGCTGCTTTAGGAGGAAGAAAAAATTATTTTTCCATATCCATTTTAGATATCTGCTTTAGAATGAAATAATTCATGTCTTCTCTGTTCTTATTTTTTCTGATTCATTATGAAAAACATCCAAAAAACTTCTTCACAAACAGACTGCCGTTATACAAATCTAGATTAAGACAGGGTAACTTTTAATCTATATAGTAATGTTACTTCTTCCTGTAGTAGTTTGCCTTTGTTGATACCGAATTTCCTTTCTTAATCATAAAATCATAGAATGGTCTGCGTTGGAAGGGACATTTCAAGATCACCTAGTCCAACCACCCTGCCATGGATAAGGACATCTTTCACTAGATTAGGTTGGTCAAAGACTCATCCAAACTGACTTTGCACAATTCCAGTGATGGGGCATCAACGAGTTCTGGCCAATTTGTTCCAGTGTCTCACAACCCTCAGCATAAAAAATGTCTTGCTTGTATCATCAAGTCAATTAGTATCACAAGATAGTTCTGCAGCCCTTCATCTGTTACTACGTGAATAAGCTTTTATCCTCAGCAGACTTTGTTATCTCACTATTGCCTGGTTTTGCATTTGTTGGGGTTTTTTTCCTACCTAATTTATGAATAAAGTAAAAGCACAAGTTTCAACAGAAATTTCTCAGGTGAAATTTCCAATGTGAAAGCTAGTCATTTATCCTTAGCCTTTGCTTCCTATCTTTTCACCACAGGAGTAACATTCCTAAACAACTTTGTCTTCTTAAAAGCCTTTATGTCTAAAATCCTCCTGAAAACTTTGTCAGTTTTAATTTTCAAACACATTAGATTAATTTATCTGCATATACACTCATTCCTAAAAAAAAAATGTAATAGATTTGTTAGGCACAATTCTGTTCCAAATATGGTTAGATTTAAGGAGCAGCCTAGTTTTGCTTCAAAGGGATATACCAGAAGACACCCATCTTTTTGTTTTATCAGAACACAAAAAAAGAGCTAGACTATAGTGACTGACTAAATGGAGAAAATTCAAATATGCTGATTTAAAAAGTCCAAGTTAGCATGGTGATAATGGTCTGCTTACTTAGATGAATTCAGGAAGCTTCACTAAGATCCATCTAATCAGATTGGAATTTAAATATCTGTAAACTTTATAGCAGATAATTTTCTGAGTTTCAGAAGGAGACAATCAGGATCAAATTCTAATGTCAGAAAAGCAATATCCACATACTAGATCAATATTATCTATATACCTGTGTCTGAGCAGAAATTTAAATCCTTTGAACTAAGCAATACTGTTGTATAAATCATTAAGTTGGATTCTGGAAAATCTCCCAGTGACTGCAATACATTCCATGCCAGAGCAAGGACTTCAAAATTTGACTTGCTGTGAGCATAAAGCAGACAGATCACAGTCACAGAAGCAAGAATAGTAATACCCCAGAAGCCAAGCATATTGCATTAGCAATGAGAAAATTCATAATGGTTTACTCTTTACAGCAGCAGTAGCCTAATTTGTACAAATGCTAATAGACATTGACTTTCTGGTAAGAGTTTCAAAAGATGGAGTCACACAAAAGTTTAATAATGTTAATTTGTTAAACTGCAGAATAATAAAATATACCTTAAATAGCTTCTGAATCATTGGGGACCTTAAGTTACTCAAACAATGTGAGCCTAGTAATTTTACTAGTGTAAATTTAAAAAAAAAATATTAAAAATTATTTGGCTCTATAATACAATATATAATACCAGCTATGTTCACAGTATATTCAAAGCAAGACACAGAAACTGAGTAACATTGTTGACTGTATCTAAAATGAATCTAATATTAAAAACTAGATAATCTATTTCTTTCCCTTTTTTTTGTATCCTTAGAAAGAATATAGAAGAAATAAAAAAATAAATGCTCTGTGATAGTATCTTGTAAAATAGACCAAAGTAACCTCCTGTTTCAACATTTTGATTTCTTTCTCATTAATATGGCAGTTTAGCAAAAGCATTTAGATTCTCCTGACCAGCTGGGGAATCACATACTTAAGACTTTTTGGAAGATGACATATGGAAGAAGTGATTGACCAATAGAGGCCTCTGGAATCCAATTAGTGCAGAACGAGTAATCACAAATGACATCTCAGATATAAATCAGATGTATTAGCTGGACCAGTATGGGAACTATGTAAATAAAAATAAGCTATTTAATATGCATTAGTAAAAGGAAAAAATACGGAGATCATTCATACTTTCAGCAATTAATTACTTATTTTAAAGAGTAAAAGTCTGTGAACTGGAAATCTTAGGAGCAGCAGATCATTAAAAGCTATACGCTAAATAGCCACTAGCTGTCTCACCTTTTCTTTGCAGCTGCCTATGACCTTGCAATGTATTTTTTTTAGGATTTCAGCGTGAAAAGAAAGATTGAAAACATAGTTTTTACTGAATTCACACAAGCAATGAAAAAAAATGTAGAGTGTGAATTTTTCATCAGTGTACAAAAATGAAACTATTGCCAAGTCATTATTTCAACCACTGGACACCAAGGAAAACCAGACAATAACGTAGGAGTAAACTTACCACAAACTCTTGGAAATGTGCAAACTAATAAGCATTAAGGTATATGCTTCTGATCTATGGCCCATTTGAGAGGAAAGGCAGTTAGAACTAAATGGTTTGCAGGAAACTGTCTATATAAAGAAGACCTGTTACAGCTAGTATTTGTTTCTATAATATGCAAGAAGTATCTTTTAATAAATGCATTTGATAAGAAATGAAAATAAATGTCGTGTAAGGAAAATCAAGGTCTCTTTTCAGGTAGTGATGAAATAACACTTCAAAGTGCAATTACACACCCAAATTAGAAAAGAGTCAAACATAGTATAAGCACCAATATTTGTGTTCACTTGAAACAGCATCAACTGAAACTGTGGACAGTCTCAGATTTAAAAGCAGTGTTTTGTTTCCACTGTATTTTTCCTTTTTTTCCCCTACTTTATTGTGAAAATAGCACCCACATGAAAAGAAAGAGATTCAAATGAACAAGGTCAATTATTTTAACTGTGGCTGTCCATAAATAAACCTGTAAATCTGGTACCTTGACAGCAGTGTGATTTTTGAAATGATCTGCTCTTTTAAGCTGAAAGGCAATTTCTGATTTAACTGACCTGTTGATAAGATCTGAAATGGAAACACATACCTTATTAGATCTTTTAGTCTATCTGACTGCCAGAGCAACATGACTTCCTAGAAAATGTTTTTGAGCTTAAAAATTATGGTGAGGTTGTGATGATGGTGATTCATACCTTTTTCTTCACTGTTGCCCCTGGTCACTTGATCTTTGCACAGAAAGGTTCCTAGGCTAATATGACCACAAGGTATGCACCAGTAGTTCAAAACTCATCTTCTACATACCTTATACTGTATGTGTCATAACTGTATAGGGAGACAAAAAAAGCCAGCACTATAGAAAGACTTCCTGCTCTTCTGCATGCTCTGTTCTTCAAAAGGCAAAGGCTTCAAATAGCAGGTCAGGTTAACTTCTGAGGGGTACTTTCAGCAACACCATTCTTTTCACAGTGAACCATGTTTTAAAACTTTTTAAAAATATTTCCAGCTGTGCAGTTAAATCATGTTGATCATTTATTTGTCTTCCAGGGGCCATACAATATATGCCACCAAGGACATTAGCACAACTATCATTTATCAGGCCTCTCAGTATGACTCCTCTGCTGTCCTTAGCTGCTACTGATTGCAACATACTTGCTCGCAGAATGAAGCAGATGTGAACAGACCATGTGTTCTTTAATCTCACTCACTATAAAGAGATGGATTAGCTTTGAAAAGGTCTTGTTGGTTCCTAAAGTCTTTTGACAATGTAGAATGGCAAGATTCAAGACTTCTCTGAAACAATTCTAACAGGGTTTTATGTTGGTAAATCAAGTGTTTTAAGGTGTTTTATAACCCAAAGTTAAATACAGAAAGAACTTTTTTAATAGGAAACTTACAGGGTGCAGAAGCTATTCTCACAGGTCATCAATTTGCCTGACCTATTAATGCACTATACAAATATGCCGCAAAGGGTTTTCATGAAATCACAGAAAAAGTTAAGGTTGGAAGGGATGTTTCAATGTCTTATAGTCCAACCCTCCTGCTCAGGCATGGCCATGTAGAGTTAATTACCCAGCACCATGTCCAGATGGGTTTTGAATATCTCCAAGGATGAAGACTCCACATCCCTAGATAACCTGTGTCAGTCCCTAGTCACCCCCACAGTGAAAGAGCATTTTCTGATGTTCAGAAGGAACCTCTTGTGTTTCAGTTTGTGTTCATTGCTTCTGTTCCTCTCACTGGGTGTTACTGAGAAGAGCCTGGCTCTGTCCTATTTGCACTCTCCCTTCAGGTATTTATATACCAGTTTTACCTGAGCCTTCTCTCCTCTAGTTTGAACAGTCCCAGCTCTCTCAGTGTTTCCTCCTAAAAGAGATGATTCAGCTACTTCATTATCTTTGTGACCCTTTGTTGGAATCTCTCCAATATGTCCATGACACTTTCGTACTGGGACATTACTCCAGGTGTGACCTCAGCAGCACTGAGTAGAGCATAAGGATCACTTCCCACAGCCTGCTGGCAATATTTTGCTTAATGCAACCCAGGAAACTGTCAGCCTTCTTTCTGGCAAGGGCGCACTCCTGACTCCTGTTCAACTTGCTATTTACCAGGTCCCAAAAGGCTTTTTCTACGAATCTGCTGCCTAGCCATTTGGCGCCCAACACATATTGGTGCATGGGGTTGTTCATCCCCAGGTCAGGACTTTGCACTTCTCCATGTTGAACTTCATAAAATTCCTGTTGGCCCATTTCTCCAGCTTGTTGAGGTCCCTCCGAACGGCAAAACAACCTTCCAGTGTATCAGCCACTCCTTCGTTTGGCATCATCAGCAAACTTGCTGAGTACACCCTGACTCATTATCCAGATCATTAACGAAGATGCTGAACAGGACTGGATGAAGTTCACAAAGCAAAATTCCTGTGTAACTAATTTAATATTGTTCTATGAAAAGCTCACCCACCCAGTGGATAACAGGAAAGAGGTGAACATATTTTTTCGGGATTTCAATAAGGCTTTTGATACTGTCCCTCACAGCATCCTTCTGGACAAGCTGTCCAACTGTGGAATGAGTGGGTTCACAGTGCACTGAGTGAAGAACTGGCTAAAGGGCAGATCTAAAATCACTGTAGTTAATGGGGCTGCCTCTGGCTGCTGACCAGTCACCAGAAATATTCCTCAGGGTCCAATTCGAGGGCCAGTTCTGTTCAATGTATTTATCGACTATCTGGATGTGGGAGTTGAATGCACCATCAGCAAGTCTGCTGATGATACCAAACTGGAAGGTGATGTTGACTCTCCTGAGGGACAAGATGACTGGCAGAGCGATCTAGATAAATTGGAGTACTGGGCTATGACTATTGGGATTAAGTATAAAAAACCAAAATGCTGGATTCTACACCTAGAATTGAGTAATGTGAGGCACAAGTATAAATTAGGACAGGAGTGGCTGGAAAGCAGCCCTGCAGAAAGGGATGTGGGTGGGCTGGTCAACAGCAGGCTCAGTATGAGCAGCAGTGGCCTGGCAGCCAAAGAGACAAACCACATCCTGGGGCTCATCAAACACAATGTAACCACACAAAGAGGTGATTTTATTCATCACTGGTGCGGCCTCATCTTGAGTACTGTGTGCCGTTCTGGACCTCACAGTTTAAAAAGGATGTGAAGGTCCTTGAATGCATCCAGAGAAGCGCAACAAAGCTGGTGAAAGGGCTGGAAGGAATGTCTTATGAGGAATGACTAAGAACTTTGAGCTTGTCTAGTTTGCAGAAAAGGAGGCTGAGGGGTAACCTCATTGCTCTCTACAGCTTCCTGGGGAGGGGAAGTGGAGAGAGAGGTGCTGAGCTCTTCTCCCTGGTATCTAGTTATAGGACACATAGGAACGACTCAAAGCTGTGTCAGGGAAAGTTTAGACCTGACATCCAGAAGCATTTCTTTACCTGGAGTGTGGTCAAACACTGGAACAGGCTTCCTAGAGAGGTGGTCAACGCCCCAAGCCTGTCAGTGTTTAAGAGGCATTTGGACAATATCCCTGATAACATCCATAACTTGGTCATCCCTGAATTGGTCAGGTAGTTGGACTAGATAATTTTTGTAAGTTCCTTCCAACTGAAATAGTGTATTCTATTCTCTTCTAAGTATTGAACCCTGGGGTACAGCACTAGTTACTGGTTTCCAACTAGACTTTGTTGCAGTGACAACCATTCTCTGGGCCCAGCTATTCAGGTAGTTTTCAATCCACCTCACTCTCTGCTCATCCAGCCCACACTTCATCAGCACCTTTACAAGGATCTTATGGTATACAATGTTGAAAGCCTTACTAAGGTCAAGGTAGACAGTATCCGTTGTCCTCCCCTAGTCTACCAAGGTGAAGCCTTGTAGACTACTTCTGATTATTTTCTTGTCTTTGGTGTGCCTGGAAATGATTCCCAGGATTAGTTGCTTCTTTACATTCCCAGGGAATGAGATAAGTTTTCCCGGCCTGTAGTTTTCTGGGCTCTTTGCCCTTTATGAAGTGGTATTTGCTTTCCTGCAGCTCTCAAGCACTTCTCCCAATCTCCCTCTGTGATCTTTCAGAGATTTTTGAGTGGTTTCTCAATGACATCAGCCAACTCCTTCAGCACTTGTGGGTACATCCCATCAGAGGCATGGATTTATGCGTGTCCAGTTTTCTTAAGTATTCCCTGACCTGATTCTCTTCTACCCTAAGTCTTCCTTCCTCCAGTTTTTCCCCCTGGTCTCTGAGATCTTAGATCTCTTAAGGTCAGCCTTTCTAGTCCTGTGGCAAAGAAAGCATTCAGTACATTAAGTCCTTTGCATATCCTGTGTCACCAGTGCCATTGCCTCATGAAGCAGCAGGCCCACATTTTCCCTAGTACTCATTCTGTTATGTGCTTTTAGAAGCCCTTTTTCTTGCCTTTGACATCCCTTGTCAGATTTAATTCCAGATGAGCTTTGGCTTTCCTAACATCACCTCTGCATGCTAGATTCCTGTCAGTTTACCATCCCTGCTTCTGCTTTCTGTATAGTCCCTTCATATGTTTTACTTTCGTTAGGAGCTCCTAGTTCATCCACATAGGGCTTCTAGCATTTTTGCCTAATTTCATGCTTTTTGAGATGGACTGCTCTTAAGGTTAGTTATTTTTGTGATACTGCAGAACTTCACTGTAGCATGGTGTAGAATCATAATTTCATCACTCCCTTTTTCTTTTTTTTTTTTTCCAGGATTATATTTTATAAAATATAAAGTCTGGTTTTTCCATCTTATGTGCAATGCTAATACATCAATAGGCATTTCATTTTCTATAAGAACAAGATCAAAGGACACAATGAAATATTTTGACTCTGGTCACTTGGACATTAATTGTGTCCCATGTGTGGCCACAGGCCTCAAGAGAGTTATTACTCAAATGACTCATAAGCTTGTTCTTCTCTATGGGCCAGATATTTTGGCTGAACAGTTCTTATCAATTCTCTTTGATAGTCGTGATACATAGTTTTAACTAATCTTGTTCAATGAAATAGTATTTTCCTTTCTAACTTTTTTCCTTGGAGAATGTTGCGTGAGTACAAATGAATCCTGAAAAGTCCGGAAAAAAAACCTACACTGCACCGCACTGCACCTGCTGAACAATGTCTTGATCCAAAATCAAGCATTTCACTTTATTTTTTCTACAGAAAACTGAGCTAAAAATGTTTTAAAAATGAAAATGGCATTACAGCCAGGATAGATGTCCTGTTTATGAAGGATTCTTGGTGTACAGAGTCTGAAGGGGCTGGTACATTTTAATTAGAAGCCTGATTACTGAGCAGATTTCTTTCCTTAACAAAATATTCTTGCTCCTCCCACTGTTACTAGTATCTTCATCTCTCATTCTGCTGTGGAGATTTGCAGTTTAAAATACCTTCTTAATATCCTGATTTGTTCCCTGCAACAGTATGCATATTGATACAACAACAGCATATTATGTTTATTGTGAATGATCATGTCACAAACGTAAGATCAAATATATTTTGATAGACAGAGAAAAAGAAACTATTAAGCTTGCTTTCCTACAAACCACCACCTTCTTTTCCCCTCTTGAAAATCATTGCTCATGGTCCAGCAATGCTAAAATGCAGATAATGAGCAAAACAAGCTATATTTCTTAATTTAGTTAACACTAGTCATTATTTACTGTCGCAGGTGAAATGACATCAATTTATGGGAGCACATTTGTCTATCTGAGAACAGTTCATTTTTATGTAGCAGGTCCAGTCACATTATTGCTGTGTTATTAACTTCATGCAGAAAATGTTATCTATGACAAGTTTTTGCTTTAATATTCTTTCTGTGAATAATTTTTTTTTTTCTTTGAGAAATTATGTATGTTATTTAGAAACTAGAACAATGGAACCCAAGTAGGGTCCAGGTGCTTTCTTTAACAAATGCAAGTAAGAGAATTCCTACCTGCTTGGTAGAGAGTTTTTGGTGAGTCATACAAACACACAGGTTTCAGCGACAAAGCCAACTTAATTTAGATCCCATTTTTGCCCTCTGACTCCTGGCTATTATTTCTTGCTCAAAGCGTTGCAGTTCTCTGCTGATTCAGTTACAGTGTATAGTATGTTGTCTGTATGTGGGCTGCAAAGTAAACCAGAGCACAGAAAAGATTAACAGAAAGACTGTCAGAGGAGAGACAGAAGATGAGAATTTAGTTTTGGTACAGATCACGTTGCTTAATACTGTTAATAATTAATTATATTAATTTTAAGAATAATTTTAATGACAATAAAGGCAGCAAGCTGAAATTTAACCAGTCAATATCCCTATACTATCATCAACTGAAGTTATAGCTTGATTTAGGCCTATTGTGGGTTTTCAAAAGCCACATCAGTTATATCAGGATTTTGTGTTCTGCACGCATCTCTAATGCTTTACTCTAAAGTAAAAGCTTTTCATGTCGGTTCTGAAAATCAAACACAGTTAAATTGCTCAGAAATCGTGACTGTCTTGAGAATTCTGTCAATAAAAGCCAACTGCAAACATAACTGCTGGGTCTGTCAGGTTCATGACCATATCCAAACAGTCTAAAAGATAAGAGTGTAATACAAGTAGATCTATTGAAAATATCTCTACTAGAATAATTTACATATAATACACTTATATATATATATATATATATATATATATATTTTTCTATTAAGTTACCAAATTACAGCAATAAATGGATTCTTTGACTGGTTCTTATTGTCACAGTATATCCAGTTCACTAAGAAACTGGAGTATTCATATTCTTTCTTGATGTACATCCAAATTATACATAAATATTAAAAAATGAAAGTCACATGGTACAGATCCTCCAAATTACAGCTACTTTCTCTGCCAGTGTTAATGCAGACTAAACATTAATTTCTTTCCTATTTAACATGATTGGAGCGACCTCAAATTTTGTCATGTAAATATATGATTTAGAATGTCTGCCTGTATCATGGTTATTGGAAAGAATATTTAGTGAATAGGCTATTAATTACTTCATTTTACATATGGTCCAATATAAAATGAAATTGCACTGTTTCTAAACATCATCGATTGTCAAAATAAACAAGGTTTGCTGTAGAGTTTTCTTTATTTTAAAATTTGTTTTATTATTTCCTCCAACAGATATTATAATGAATTGTTATTTAAACCAACCATTTCAGTGTTAGTTAATGGGGACTAATTATTGTACCATCTACAGTGGTTATGACATTCCAATGGAACAGAACGTGTTCTTGAATAAAATAGCATTTTCTTCATTGTCTTATACCTTCCCTCCCTCTTACACCAGCTCTATCCTGTTCCTATCTATGCTAGTCTCTTGTATGACCCAAAGAAAGCATACAAAGTGGCAGAAATTCACACTCCCCCAACTTTAGCAGTGTTAGGAAGATACTACTGACAAACATTGACTGCCTAGTCAAATTTCTTTTCAATAATCTGATGTAGTCATCCAGCTGAGTATTTTCAGTCAGTTAGATTGTATTCTGTTTTTGACTAACAGAGCTTTAGGGAAACATGAATAGCACAGGTCTTTCTTTTTCCTGCCATCATGATGATGGAACTCCCTCCCCTCACTGGAATGATATGAGATGGGTTCTGGAGGACTGAAAAAATAGGAAGGATAGAAACAACCACTGAAAACAATTTTGAACATTGTGGTGTGACATTGTGGCATTTCCAAAAGCATGTCTCTGACACCGTTAAAAACTGAACAGTGTTCTTAATACAGATATTCCTCAGAGAAATCTTTTAACTTGAACATAATCATATCAGTAATCTCTGTTCTGCCTCCTTTGTTAAACCTGAGGGAAAAGACTTATTGAAGATGCAAAATTTTCAGGTGTTCTAATTTTCCCAAGGTCATTTAGGAGATTGAAAGAATTAAACTGTACACAGTGACATGCAGCTTGATTACATTTTTAACATCTCATCAGTGTTCTTTATTTCACTACTTGTTCATCTTTGAGTTAGAGCTTCCATTGTTTTGCTTTCCATACTTTGAGATTTCGTTTCATTATATTGAGATTCAGTCAGAGGCAAGGAGTACGAAGGGTGAATTAAAAAAAAGTCCTTGATAATCATGAAGACATGATCTTCATTCCCTCCCTTGACATGTCTGCTCAAATATTCATACAAAATGGGCCGGAGAGATATAGTTGGTGGAAAAAATGTGGTTAGCAGTATTTTTTTTTTCTCCATGCTTGTAATCCCATGGCTTTTCAGAGACAGGAGTGATGAATTACTATCAACACAAGACAGCTTTTTGATGTGTCCTCTTGTACATGAAAAACTGGTCTGAGACCACCTGAACTCATTTCTCCAGAGATTTTGAACAACAATAAAAAATGGTTTTATTTTGGACTTGGTAGGCCTCAGAAATGAAAATGCCAGTATGTCGAGGACAACACATCAATCTAATTTGCTACCTGCATTCCCAACCCTGTTTTTTCCCTACTGAAATTGCTGCACAGTATGTGATACAATGTCAGCCATATTCCACTATTAAGCTGTAGTTCTTTTTAGGAAGTGTTTGTCTTTCTGAAACAAGCTTTGATTGCAAAGGCTGTAGGTGCAAAGAACTAGTAAAATATTTATTAATTTTAAAGTCATTTGGGGAACCTATTTAATTAAAAGAGAGCTGGATAATGGGATGAGGATTTACAGTTAAATTACTTGATTCCATCAAATAGCATTGCATTTTTATTGGTTTTGCTAAAGAACAATTTGGTATTTTACAGTAAGATGATTCTGTGTTGTTATTTTCCTGTCTAATAAGACAGAAATAAAAACAAATGTGTAAAAAAAAAAAGTTTGGGAAGCTGTGGTTACATGCAAACATTATTTCGTCTTGTTTTATCCAGCTAAATAACAAAAAAGTCTTTTGGTGCCTTCTGACTGGAACAGACATGCTGGAAATAAGACTTTCCAAAGCACACAGGGTCAGTACAGAGGGAGAATTTCTACAGTACAGAAAGGTTGCACAGTTTCTCATTTCTATAGGAGGACTCTTTGGATAACAGCAGCATTTTCATCCATATTCTTTAATTCTTTGAGAAGTAGCAAAAGTCTAGACTTCCTTTATTTATGTGTTTATAAAAGTCTTCTCTTTTTGTGTACATGATAGCTTCCACCATTAGCTAAGTTAATGAAGTGACAACATATACAGCTCATGATCAATTCTAACAAAATTCTGCATCTTTATTTCCTTTTTCTTAGGTTTCTTATACTCCAACTTCAGTGCATTGCAGTACTCTCAGTCTTTAAGATTAATTAAAAATAGAAGTATTTCCTGTATGATTGTTTCTTTGCATGTGTGCATATGTGAGATGAGATGTATAGTCTAATTGAGTGCTGATAAAAAATTTAACTTTAAGTGCTATTCATTAATTCAGCTCCACTAAAATGAAATTACACTAACCTATATATTCTTATATACTAACTTATGAACACCATACATTAACACCATAAACTATACAAATTGTTACACAGAAAGTCTACATTTTAACATTACTTCCTTGTGTCATAACCAGCTGTCAAGTTATCCAAGAATATTGCAATTAACTTCTGTGAAACATTAGTAGAAATAAGAATATCCACATTTGATACGCCTCAGACTTTAGACAAGATCACTTTTATCTTATCAGTCCACTGAGGAAATACTGAACTTTGGTGAGGTGAATAACACAATTTATTATCCAATGGGGTAAGTATTGACTTCAAATGTTGGTCTCTTGGGAAAACATTTCTTCATATTCCCTGAAATACAAAGTACATATGTATCTGAGCTTGATTGCCTCTAACATAAGGATTAACACCAGGCCTTTGTGGGAGAGCCTAACACAAGTTATTGTAGAAGGCATGGCACATCAACATTGTAGCATGAATCCCATTTCTGAGCATTATTTCTTCTAATCAGCTGTAAGCATGTGCTGAAGGAATACTGCAATGCTCTAAGTAAAATTGAAACTACTGATAAATCATATGAGTTGTACAAGATGCACAACAATTCTAACTCAAATAATTTATAGATAGTTGGTATAAACATACTGGTAAATGCAGATTATTGCAAAAGAAGATCTGTATGTCACCGTAGTACTTCCAGCTAATGAAGAGAAAAATTATCTTTTTTATTTAAAGTTCAAACTGAACGAATTCAACACCTAAAGAAGTTCAATGAAAGAAATCAAACTTCATTATATTTGTATATTTTCAACAACTGCTAGAATGAATGGGCTGTAGCCTCAGCTTGCCCAAATGGGTATATCCATGAGAAACTATGTTATACTTTGCTTACAGATATTGAGACATACCAATAAGCAAAGAAAGAAAACTATGGTAGAAGAGATTTATTTAGTTAGCTAGGTTCTTAGTGAATCAAAATTAATAAGAACTTAACCACCCATGGTCCTGTAAGGAATCTAAGCTGCTAAACTGAGTTTTAGGTGTAAACTGAAAATATCTGTATTAAATGAAGTGCTGAAAATCCCTTCTCATCTGCACCCCACAAGAGCTACTTCTTCACAAGAACTTGCTATTCCACTTCAGACTCTTCAAGGTCCACAAATCTGTGTTTCTGTACATGCCCAGATTTTTTAATAAAAATCAGATTTACTAAAGCTTGACAAACAATCCAATATTATCATTAAGAATTCCCCTGCAGGCAAATATGAAAGATCTATCCCTTGAGCTGCTTTCATTCATACAGTATGTTTATTTTTCACCTGAAAATCTCCTGCATGCCTACAGTTGTATGTTCTGCTTTTGTCTCTGGTTGTGGTGATCAGTGTAACTAGATGACCTTGGAAACCAAAACACGTGTGTTTCTCTGCTTGTTGAATAGACATTGTCTTCAAACCCCAAGCACAACGAATTTCCACACAGGTTACGGTGGTAGCAGCTGGTATAAGGGCAGTGGCCTCTTAAAGAAGAGTAAAAAGGTCAGAATGTGTCCTCGGTAAAGTTACTCCATTTCCTGAAACAATTTAACTCTGTATCTTTCACTGCCCTAGAGACAGCTTTAACTATCAAGCTAACGTGTTGCTATATTTTCTCTGGTTAAAGCCTTATTTTATGAGGCAATGAGTTGTTCTTGCATGCTGCTGAGATGCCACATCAGTTGGAGTTCAAAATATTCAGCTGCTGACAACAGACACTCAGAAACTTCCTGACTGGGACAGAATTTCAGCTCCTGTTCACAGAAATGCCTGTGTGAGTGAAATCAAATTACTAGTCATACAAAACAAGCCATTTTCTTGCTGTGAAAAATATAAATACAAACAGCATATGAAAAACTCCTATGTATGCACCCCGAGTATTCCCAGAGTAAAACTGCTTAAATGAAATAGGACCTGGATTGGGTGAAACAATGTTTCTTTAGATGAGATTTAAAATTTCCATTGAGAACACAGGTAATCCAGTTATCTGATTTACAAGTACATTATTCTTTTGATCAAACTATTATATGCTTAAGGATATACATGATAAATTTACAGACAGACACACATATTCATAGCTCACTGATTCACAGCTTTCCTTTCATATCCAATTTATCATCTGAACCTAGGCATGTGCAGAATTATTGTCTTTCTTATGTTGAAATGTACCAAATGGTAAAAGAGTTTTATAGAATTCTGACAGTCCTGGGTTTGTGTCTTCTGTCACAAAACACAGAGAAAATTACTGCACAGATGAAGCCTGGTAAATAATTATAATAATTACTGTATCCACAACAGATTTCATCGAGATCTTTTTCAGCCTGCAGCATGGAAACTTCTTTCCACTGCATAGTTTATATTCTGTATTGTTGTTCTCAGCATCTAAGGCCCCATAAAAAGCTTCTTAGAGCTATTACCTTTTCTACAGAAGCAAAGCTACAGTATTTCTTTCCCTTTTACTTGCAAGATAACCTTCCTAATATTCAAAATGCAATAGCCCTTATTCAGATAAGAAGCCCTGCTGAAGTCAACAGAACTAATAGTACAGACTAAGTCATAACTAGGCTTATTAACATTTCATTTAATCAATAAATGTAGATAAACTTTTTTTAATTCTTTAAGAACAAAAATCATTACAAATTTGAATTTGAGTTAAAAATCACAACAAATACAAGTGAAAGAACAGAAGAATATAATGGCTGCTCTCTCTTCAACCTGAAATGTCTCAAATGCCGCCTTCTGTTGGTTCAAAGGAGAGAGAGGCAGGACTACAGATGTGGGGAGTGTGGGAGGGTGAGGCTTAAACTGAGGCATTTCTGGCAGGGTAAGATCTGAAAAAGGGAGACTTGAAAGTAACAATTGTAAACAATAACAAATTATGGCAAAAAACCTGAACTGACAATTTTCTGTAGAAAATTTGAAATTATATTATTATTATGCTACATCTTAACTGAACCAGATATCCCATTTTTCACACCATATAGTACAGACTTGAAGATATCCAACATGGCACCTCTATATTCTAAGTGGCCTCCAGTACCTCCATCCCAGTAAGCCCCATTTGGTAGAGCTGGAGGTGAGAGCTGTAGCTCTTTTCCTCTGTACCAGCCAGAGCAGCAAGCTGACACCTGCAAGGGAATAGTGACCTATAGCTGCAAGACTTAGCCAATCAGAAGAGGACTACTTCATTGGAAATACATAGTTGTTTTCCTCCCCAACAGCCTTCAGTGAGGATATCTACAATTTGCTCTATGCTAGGAGCACAGCCGGTCAGAGTGTCTGAATTATGCATTCAGACAAAACCAAGGAATTTCAGAAAATGAGATGAAATTTTTAGCATCAAATTCAGCAGCTTGAAAATTTGGCTGTAACTCCCACTCGCTAAATATAAAAAATGCAGTAGCATCAGACAATGGGTCTGATGCAATTGCCTTGGAAATCAATGTGTCTGTCTTTTGACTTCCGCTGAATTGACACTAATCCAACATCCTCTCACTATATCACTTCCACTCCTATTCCTCCTTCCCCTCCCTCACTTTTCACCTTCCACAGCTTCTCTTCAGTCCAGCCCCTCCTTCTGCTGGCAGAAAGCATCACATTTATATTAGAGAATCTAAGTTTTTGGCATTTAACTATACTGATCTTTAGAACATGCCAAATTGAAATGGCTTTCTTTTGTTTGGTTATTTTTACTTAAAATTATTAATTGGAGGGGAATAAAGCAGTGAACAAGCATTTTGAAGTACAAGTGCAGGCATAGAAATATAATTTGAAAAAGCCCACACAAATACTTCATTCAGTAAAGTTAACCTCCATTCTTAAAACGTTTTGACCTGTTTCTGTGATTCAAGTAAGAACACTGCAGGTAATTACTTGAACAAACTCTAAGGCTGCGCTTATTTCAACAGACTGAATGCTTGAATTAGTATCACATACAATTTGGAAGACATCCAACCAGTAGGTAACAAAGGAGTTTTCTGGAAATCTTACCTCTGAAATTGTACACCTTAAAGTTAATAACAGAAGATCAAATTCTGAGGAGAACAAAAAAGAGATAAGATCTGTCATTATCAGTGAAAATAAACCATTCAGTCTAAAGCAAATATTCAGAATGATAAAAATTCTCAGAAGATATTTACTAGAAGAAAAAACCCACCACATTCTTCTGAAATACACACAGAAATAATTCCTTGGATTATTTTAGAACACAATCTGTAGTATATTTTAATTTTATTGTGTAGGTATCTTTTCAATTAAAGCTTAAATAAATGAATGAACGTTAGTTAAGTCCTTAAAGGAAAAAAGCTTTATTTAATTAAAAAAACAAACAAAGAAACTAAAAAAAAAACAACCCCACAATGCAATACACAATTTCATGACTAAAGGTAGTACTATTTAAACTTTTTAAGCCTGAATCAAATTATAGCCTAAAATAGAATAAGTTCTTTATATAACAGTAAATGTTGTGAAAGTACCAATAATTTTTAAACCAAAAGCTATTGTTCAGATGACTAAAAATATTCTACTATTCTAAGAAATCATTTGGTTTTTTCACTCTTAAGAAAAATTTATTTTTTAGAACAGGAGATTTTAATATAAGTGTGACTTCGAACTCTGAACATACTACTGTAGTTACACAATATATATTAATATATTGTTAATTATAATTAATAAATATTAATTACATATATTAATATTAGAGTCTAAAGAAATACAAGTTTATCTTCCAGGAAAATTTCATTTCAATATTTTTTCATTTTACAGATAAATAAATATGTAGTTCTGTTTTTTATCTATCTTGTTAAATATTCTGTCTTTTATTATTATGAGATACTAGATTAGTAGGGATAACTCTGCTTTCAGCCTGCCTGGTGTTACTAGCATAACACTGGAAGAATGCCTTAGTTTGGTTTTATTCCAGTTTAAATGCATGGAAAATTTGCCTCAGTTATACTAATACTGAATTCTATTTTCCCACTAAAGCCCAAATTCTTCCTAAGATCTTTACATAATATATGACCTACAAGTTAGTATAAGTGCATTATAAACTATGACAAATCAGTTTTAATTATTAAAAAAAAAATCTTTTAAGAGGTAGTTCATTGGCTTATTTCAACAGCTGTTTCTATTCTTTTTACTTCTCAATTTATTGGGAAAAGAAAATTGAGCCTGAGATTGGGTTATGGATAATTCTCTTAAGATTAAAAGCTATATTCTCCCACAAGAAGAAATAATCAGGGCCAAACTATATCCTACATTGTAAATATTTTTTGTTTATCATTTATATTCTAAATTTATTTAGCATGTCTTGCTTCCTACAGTCTCCTAATTATTCTTCAAACATTTGAAATGTTTGACGGGAAAAAACACACCAACAAGAAACAAACAAGAAAACATGTTTAACCCTAGCAGAACTAAGAAACGTATGAGAAGTGTAGTAGACCTTTGAACAAACTAGAAACAAAAGAAGGAATTAAGGTGATTTAGAGCACTGCAAGTGATAAAAGATCAGTTTTGGCATCAATCAAGAAATCAAAGAGATATCTACCAGATATCAGTATAATTAAGCACCTTGAAAAAGTATGAGGAAATACATAGCATGGTGGAAAAATAGCAATGAATAACTATGCTAAAAGAGTCACAAATGGTGAGGTTGGTGACCAACACAAATGTTGTTACTTCAATTTTCTTTGTTCTGTTCTAAACTATTTAACATCTCTTTAGTGTTCATTTCATAATCCAGTAATGCTATTTCTTCACAATTTATGAGCTATGGCCACAAACTATGTTTTTCCTGCTAAGGAAAGAAACCCACTGTCTGCCAACAAATTATATAACCTACTTACACCCCCACCCCATTTGGGGCCTAGTTATCATTGCTCACTTAGAGTTCACATGACATTTTGCAAGCATGTATTTACCAAGGCTAATACTGATCTGAATTATCCTCTCTCCTTTGTAATTCATAAAACACATTAAGTGGCAGGAGGTCTTAAGTGCCAGTGCTGATCACTTTGCTTTAATATGGATTTGGAGTCTAAAAACCAATTAGTGAAAGCACCAAGAGCATCTCTACAATAATTATGCTGTTGTTTTCCATTCTTTAAGATTTCAGTTTTAATCCATATCTGTAATTTTAAGTCAGAAGTAAGCTACATAATCAGCAGAACTGGGAACTTGTTCAAGGCCAGACTGAATGTACCTACATCTATATTGCTAAATAAAGAGAGAGCCAGGCAACAATATCAAAGACTGTAACTCTATATTACTCAGTTTGCCTAATTGTTAGGTCGCTTATACACGCATTCTCCGTCTGGGTATCTCCTGGAGCATACTCAGACACAACTCAGGACACTGACCACTCTAAAAACTGCTCTCAACAGGCACTATGGATGTGAATGCACAGGGGTGACTTCCTTTGTCCCACACAGTATTCCAGCAACATCCTAAAGGTTTTGCACTCTCCTGTGCTCTCCTGCAACATACCAGTACAGGTAACAAGTACCCTAAAAGACACACTGAAAAGCACCATTCACATTATTTCTGAAGCTATGACCTGGGGGATAATAAGTAAATAAATTATATGATATGATATGATATGATATGATATGAGATGAGATGAGATGAGATGAGATGAGATGAGATGAGATGAGATGAGATGAGATGAGGTGAGATGAGATGATACAGCATAACATAATATAACATAACATAATGACACACAATGACATTATAATATAATATAATATAATAGAATAGAATAGAATAGAATAGAATAGAATAGAATAGAATAGAATAGAATAGAATAGAATAGAATAGAATAGAATAGAATAGAATAGAATAGAATAGAATAGAATAGAATAGAATAGAATAGAATAGAATAGAATAGAATAGAATAGAATAATGACTTTGGACCACAAGTGCAACCTCTGGGTCCAGAGGAGGTCCCAGAGGTGCATAATCAACAGAGAGTCTGAAAATAGTTTGTAGACAAATAGGTTTCACAGTGTGACAGTAAGCCAGTTTGTGCCCTGCATCTTTGGGGTCAAGGATCAGTCCGTGAATCACTTTCACGTGGCTTCAAAATCACAGGCAACAGCTATATCTGAAATGCGTTTACTGTCACTGAAAGAGTGTTCCCAAATGATGCAGCTAGCTCACTTCTATGATAGGTGAAGGGATTGGTATACTGTGTTGATTTTCTTTTCCTCTGCATCCACCTTCCTTCTGCATTGCAATACTGGGAACTCATGAGTACCGTACATGCAACAGCATCCACTAGGATTCTAGGACCCAAACCAAAAGATATGCCAAACCTACTTGAAAATATGGATATATTTTGTAATGTAAACCTATACTAACTCTGTTGATAGATACGTCTAGACTACTGTCCATATTTCTTGCACAAAGACATTGACACTGCAAACCACCAGTAAGAGGAAAGACTTTTGTTAAGGTCCACTTTCAGACTTAAAACAAACAAACATAAAAAGCCAAACCCATGGAGGGTTACATTTTCTTCCTCTAGAAACCATGCAGCAGACCCAGTTGCAAGAGCAACAGTTCACAAATCTCCCGGATGGTATGAACATCACCAATGACTGGGAGGCAATTACTGCACTTGAGAGTGGTGATGCAGTGCTCAGCAAAGCACTGTGTAAACAGAAGTAATACATGCAGTGAAATTTTCATAACTGAATCAAGAAAACAGTCATGAATTGCTCAAATTTACAACTTTGCATCACTAGGAAGAATACAACAGTGAATACAGCCACAGGTAGTCCTCTTTATTTGTATGGTCTTCCTAAAAATCATGATAAGCTTTCTGATGCCTCAAGCAATGTCATTATTTCATATGACCACATTTTATCATGAAATATTTATTTTTATGTGCAACATGCTTATATTTGCCTGGGAACTGGAAGTAGATTTTAGGATCATGGAACACTCAGATTATCATATTAACTAAAATTGGAAGTACAGAGCTGCATTCATAAAATATTCTTACTTGCAAACTTTTTCTTAGATACAAGGGTAAACCTGATTGGTTACAGTTCATGATAGCAATAATCCCTGCAACATCATTCATTAACACAGTTAACTAATTTGCTGGAGTTTTAACTGCCTTTGGCTTTCCCTCAAGCTGTTAGCAAACTGGTCATTAACTGCTGGTTACAATTGATTTCTCAGGGCCCTATTTAAAAGAAATTTTATTTCAATTCAGCACCCACAGAGCCTAATCTTTATTCGGTAAACAAAAATTATTCTCTGCCTTAGCGACAGACCTCTTGTTCCATATTCTATTTGGTATACCCTTTCAGGGATCTATGGGGAGGTAAGCTTTGTGGCTAAGGGCTAAAGAAAAAAAACAATCCTTGCTATTTTTTATTTTCAAGTGGTAGGGGAGCACAAAAAGGAAGAGCACTCTATTGACATCTAGTGGAAGGAAAGGAGACAAATTAAATGCTCCAACAGGCAGCCTGCAGCTTATTTGTTTGCATATATTATTTATGTTTGGAAACTATATCTGCTAATACCATCATGTAATCTGATCATAACATCATAACAGTGTACAGGAATGATGGCCAATTAAATGTATGCAGAGTGGACAGCTAACCTAAGACAATAGCTTTCTGTAGCAGGGTACAAAAGTTATGGCCTTTATTAAAAAAAAAATAAATAAAAAAGACAAAAGACTTCAGGAAAATGTTTTCTTAAAGACTGTAACTTTAAGAAGTATCTGTAAATTGAAAGGAAGTTTGTTTAAGAGTAATTTGTATGTAACGAGACTTGGTTTTTAATTCTTCCTGGATTCTTATCAGAATTTATAAACACTGGGAATGTGTAGTAAAGCTGCTAGCAAAACAACAAGTGGAAAAAAATGGTGAGCAGGCAGCATAACAAGAAGTGGTAAGTTGTCACTAAGAACAAAGTAGGTCACATCACCATAAGGTCAGTGGTAAGGATTTACTACCCAGCAAGACTGGTCAATCCCAACTGTGAGCTACATGTTACTGCAGAAGCACAGAAAAAAACAGCTGACTCAGGAGTTGCCTTGTTAGAAAACAGGACCATGAAATAGTTAGCAGTTAGGAGCTGTATGTATGTTGTCCTGCTTATGAACTTTCTTATGTTTTCCTTTTCTCCCTCAAATAAAATATTCTTTAAGTCAAGTAATTTACATTTGTTAATTAGGAAAAAAAAAGAGCTGGCTATGCACCAGAAAGCATATTTTCCAGTGCTTATGTATGAGGATTTAAGCCTGTAGAAAGCCTGTATAAAAGAAATTTATATTAGCCCATCTGATTCCAAATAAGACCTGACTAAAGGGTTATATGGAATTCAAATCTGTGATGACCATACTACTGGACAGCAGTTACACCATGTCACTCTTTTCTTTGTAGCTCTTAATTAGGCTGTCTTTCTCCTCCACATCTCTGTATATTTTTTCCCTCTAATTTATTGCCTGTCTGAAAGCATTGAAATGTTACTTCCCTTTCCACTCAAATTAAAATGGCTACCTTTCCAGCCATGCCCTAATATGTCAAATAAGTACTTTCATAACTGATTCTGTGTACCTCTGGCTATATAAGGGATTCCTTGTAAACAGCCGCAAAGCCACCCCATTGTCATTCTTTACACCTTCTGCTGAAACTTGCTGTGAGGCCTAGGTGAAATGGTATAGAAGTTACGCCGTGAGAGGTCCTGCCTACATCTGTAAGGACCTAACCTGAATCGTCTCATACTTTCTTGGCCTTTTTTCTCTGTTTTGGGGATCAGTTTGTTTGGATCTTCATGCATTGCTCACACATTTTTAAAGTGGGAACTGACTGTTGCATATTTGTTTAGCAAGTGGCAGAATGAGACCCTAAGCCACGAATGGAGTCTTCTGGTAAAGCTACAGAACAGAATCGCAGAAATGAAGTAATCTTCAACCTATAAGAAGTGGCTAGACAAAAGAGGCATGGAAGTGAAGACCAACAATCTAAACAGAAACCTAGAGTTCATTTATTTTAAAAACATAGAATTCCATGCAAATGTTTCCATCATACACTGGTGTTGTGTTGGTTTTAGTTGTGGGGGGGGTTTCCCCTTTAATTCCATGAGGGAAAACATTCTACACCTAACAAAACAAACAAACAAACAAAAAAAAAAAAAAAAGGAAAAGAAAAAAGAGGAAGAAGCAGCAAACATTAGAATTCAAGTTTTGCAATAAACTTGACACTATGAAAATTAAATTGGCACAAAATAGATTAGTAACTAAACTAATTGAGTAATTTGTTTTCATAGACTGCGTTGCCAAAATTTCATTTAGCCCTCTTTCTTTTTTATACCGAGAAAATCACATGTCAAGAAAAATTGCTACTGTGATAGAAGTGCTTTACAGAATGTCTATATATACATGGTTTTGCGTACATGCATAAGAAAGACAGATTTAAAATCTAGTACTTTCCGAATTAAAAATCTGCATTTGTTCACTAGGTGATTGACATACACATACACACACAGAGGGACTGACAGAACTCACTGACACTACCACCATGCATGGAAGACTTTTGTCTCAAGGAAAGCACACTTATAATAGCTCTTGTTTATTTGTGCTCTAATTCAAGACTTCCAGCATTCAGCTAGCTCTGTCAAAAGCCTTGTCACTCATTCTTCAGTGTAAAATATCTCTCCTGTTCCTATTCTTCCAGCCAATACTCTGGTCTATATATTTGTTATCTCTTTGTCTTGACAGCTGTAGCCTACTCCCATACAGCTTTTCCATCATCCTTTGTCCATTTTTTTCAAAATATCAAAGTTAAACACATCACCCTGTTTTGGAAAACCAACATTAACTTGCAGTCCTCCAAACTTTTCATCATTTTCTTATCACATTCATGTATAGTCTTCAAATTCTCCATATTACTGCTGTCTGATTACGAAATTTTTTCTTAAATCTGCTCTGAACCTCCACCTGTTCTTCATCTTCTGAATGGTTCTTTTGCTTCTTTCAGAAAAATTTATATTGTTAATTGTTTTACTAGTCTTTTTAGTATGAAATAATTTTCCAATGACCATCTATTAAGTGAAGTTTTTCTTTTCCTGCACACTTTTTACTAAAAAACAAAGAGACAGACAATTTCTTCATTAAAAAGTAGGGCTTCATCTCAGTCTAACCTGTCTTCACTTCTTTTATCTACAAATGAACATCTTGGGTATATTTGGGCAAGTTTCTTAGGATCAGATCCAAAGAAGATCACAGGGAAAGATTTGCTTAGAACCCGCCAGGTAAGTCATTGCAAATAAAAATCTGTGTACCCAACACAGTGTACCAGTAGCTTTAAGCTACATCTATACTAGCAAATTAATTGTGTTCAGAACCAATGGAGGATATTGAGGCAGAAAGCATTAAATGAGTCCTTGTGTGTCTGTCCATACCGTTAAATTCTTTCATCCTCTGAAACAGGAAATCAGACCCAATTGTAATTAAGAATGTCCATAGCACATGATAACACACGAACCATGTGCAGGTATTATTTGGGAGAGTGCTAATTGACTCAAGTCAAATTGCCAGGAGCCACTGGAAAGAAAAAAAAAATGAAAGAAAAAATAAAGGACACTGAAGTTCCAAAGCATATGAACATTCCCTGGAACTGTTTATTTTACTAATATAAAAATAGAAGACATCTCAGGATATGATCCATCCAAGACATGCTTTGCTGTGGCCAGCAGGAAATATTAAACACAGGGTATATCTTGAAACATGTTTCATTCTTTTAGTTTCAAACATGCCTCGGTGCCTTTTTCCACTCCTGTTGTAAAGGAAAGTAGCTATAGCCTTTTAAAGAGGGGGCTTTAGATCAGTCCTTAAAAAAGCCAAAAGTTCAATAACTTTTTTGTGATTTTTTTATAAAGACAAATACATTTTGCTGGGAGGGACACAAATCAGTATTTCAAATTGCACCATAACACCCAGACTACTTGATGACGATGTGCCGTTGTTCATAAACAAACCATTAAAGCAGAAAGAGAGAGCATTATTAAAGATAAAGCATCTGTAGGTGATCTGATCTCTATCACCCACTTTAAATACTACTACAAATGACACATGCCTAGTAATACCCCCATCCTGTTAATGTACCAGAATAAAGTACACTGGTTTGTGTATGATTTTTTCACCAAATTAATCTTCTGAACTGAAATAGGATTTCGGTAACAGAGGTAGACAGTGACCTTTTGCAGCAAAAAAGAACATCCTCAATGTTAATGTCTTTTGGATGAAGTGGGAAATCAGGATTTGAACTTCCTACTTTCAGGAAGGATCATGAAACTGAACCTTCACAATCCATGTCTCAATCAGCAATCTAGCATCTGGACATCTGCATAAATTTGCAGATTGCTAAACATTTTCAGAGTGCATGTGTCAGGCATGTTTGAGAATGCCAACTCTAACAGCTGCCTCGGGGAACAGAGCCAAACGAAAAATAATTTCTCAGTCTCGACTGGATTTAGGTTTATGTATCACAACCAAGGCAGAATAACACCTTGGCAAGGTTTGGAGCATAACTCTGTGTTTATGTCATTTTAGAGTTGAAAAGTAAGCTTCACTAGGGAAAATGAGCAGGTAAATGAGGGCTTTCTTTCCTCCATGTATTATTTGTCTTTGTGATTTTTTTGTTATTATGTCAATGTACTGCAAAAAAATATTTAAAACTTATATCATTAAGATTTTCCTCTCTTGCAACATTACAATCACTAATGGTGTTAATCATGAGAATAAAGTCTAATGTTCTGTTTTTCATTCACAGCCCTTCCCAAGTTTAATTTTTATATTACTTGGGTGGTTTTTTTTTCTGTCAGAAATTAGTATCTTTAAGTCTGTGATGTTAAAATACTGTATAATACTTTAGAATCTATTTTTCAAATCACCAGGATAAACTTATATTCCTGTGCTGAGAAAACAGTTAACTCTTTAATTTGCTAGTTTTATTTCTACTCAAAAGATTTCTAAGCTCCTTCACTTTCATTCTTTCCTACCTCTAAAAAGAATGCTCTTTATCAGCATTCTGAGAGTCAGGATTTTCAGATGCCAAGTGATCAAACTTCAACTCAAGTGAAAGGCAGCAGGAGCTAGAAGTTAAGCATCCGGCATCAAGAAAGCAATACCCAGGTGTCAGACAGAGTCAGTCATCATGTGGTTGGATATAAGGATATAGTGAATAAATGAAGTTACTCCTCAGAAAAAGGACCCTAATTTTGGTATATATTTTATTTACTTTTAGTCTTATTTCCTATTTACGATAGGATTGCATTAACAAAGCTTATGTGTGTGTTATGTCTGTTGCCCTCAAATGCTTTTGAAGACAATTAATTTTAATTGTATTTGGCAAGAGGTCAGTAATCTCTGATATGCTGAGTTCTTCAAGCTTTACGGTAAAGGATAGCCAAGTAGAAGACAAAATGCTGTAATTGTTCCTGTTCTCAAAAAGCTGAAATATCAGTTTAACAGGTCTTGAAACAGATATCACAGAAAATACTGAAAAGAGAAACATTATGGAAGAAGCAACTGCTAGAAGACTTTTTGAGTTACTTTTGCACTTAGCTAGAACCTGGAGTTGCTAGAACTATGCTAATAAATTTATGAGGGTCACAACATGAGCTCTAGACCTTGTCCCTGGCTATCCATGATATCTAACTGTTAACATGTTCTTTTGCACAGTGTTTGACTTCAGATGACCAAGTAGTTTGCAAAAGAGTCAAGCTATGCCAGATCGACCACCCAGGCAGAACTTGAGAAAAGCTGCTGGCACTGCTTAGTTTTCTAGTATAGATACAACCCCAAGATTGCAGACATTTGTTTCTTGCCAGGTGTTAGCAACTCAGTGCTCAGCTGCTTTTGACAGCTTCCAAAATACTTGCTGAGTGAGGGGAACTCCTCAGCTGGTTGCTTTCCACTTGTGCTTTCTTTGAAATCATGTCCAAGTTTGAGGGGGGTAACCTTTTCACCCAATTGCCATACTCTTCAAATGTTGGCATATATGTACAGAATTAGATTCCATTCCTTTCCTCCAGAAGAGTTTCCTCACCAGCACATTGCAGGCCTCATTGTGTGGTTAGCATCTTCCTACTCTTCTGCTGAAATTGTGCAACTCTGCAAAAAGGAATGCAAGATTCACTGAAGTAGAACAAGAGCATAATTTTGCGTAGGAGTGACTAGGATGTCACCTGAAACATGGTACCTGTTTCAGAAATGTTCAAAATTTTGTTATTGACTATGTAAGTACATTTCAGAATAACTATTTAAAACAGGAATCACAGTTCAAGACTTTTCCTTTCCCAGTAGGATTTCCCAGCCACTCCCTAGTTAGGTAAAATCGATATAGCCAGATGGTTATCCTATTCCCATATGGGATGTGTTTTTGAATAATTTTAGGTGAGGGAGAGAAATGAATTTGCCTTTTCTACCATCTGGACAACACTTTAACTGCCTCATTCTTACAGAAAAAGAGAACGTGATTTTTTCTAGCCTAGTTTAATGAAAATAACATCTGAACAGTATTTGTTAGCAGTCCACTTTTGTCACTATGTTAAGTTAATGGTGAAAAATATTTTCATATCAAACAGTGATATTTTGGAAGAGGAATTTCTTGCTTTCTCTTTTAATTGATCTTAGGTACAAAGTAATCTCTGAACTGCTGAGCTGTAATAAGACTGGTACAGTTCTAGGAATGCACAAAGAAAAAACACAAATGTTTAAGAAATTTGAAGTAAAGAGACAGGGAGTGTCTGTAATATGGACAGGCAGGGAGTTAGAGGGAAGTTGAGTAGGAATATTTAGAATCACAGATTTTATAATTTTATAATGAGCATGTAGTTTTCACTCTGTTCTCATTGTAGATAACAGATATTTATTTATTTATTTATTTATTTTAATCTGACAGATGAGATGATTGTCTTTCTGGCTGTTGCTGCTAAGTGTTGCCGTAATGATTGATTAATTTCAATTCAATGCCTGTTACATTTTTCCCTGCTTTGGTTCAAACAGATATTTAAAGGCATCTGTAGATCCTAAGAGCTAGTTGAAAAGAGTAGTTGAAAGACCTGTTGCAGACACTTGTGTATAATTAATGCTAAATAGAAGCCTGAAATATCATTGTTCAGTTCATTACATTTGAAATCTATGTAGAATGAACCATTGCATTGCAAACTACTTGGGTGTCATAAATGCAGCTTCAGAAACTCTGTCATATAACACCTTATGATGGTAACGTATCCAGGTCTGAACAAGACAGGATCAAAATCCTGTATTGAAAATCATCCTGTTTCTCTGTGATATATATATAAATATCCTAAAACATGAGCTTTTTCTTCTCATTTTACTGGTTTTTCACAGTTTCATACAAGGTTTGCCAGTGACCCTAGGCATAACGTCTCTCATAACATTTTGAGTCTATACAAAAATAGTCTGGGAACATTAAGAAAATAAGATATAATCAGTCTTTTCATCCTGAAGTGAGAAGCAATAAAAAGTATGACAGTACAACATAAGTGTTTAGAGAGAAGGTCTGGCAGATTGGAATGCCATCTGAAAGGCACCAAGCAGAGACTTGATGAAAGCCCCATCTTTCATGGATATCCAGCAATGGTCACAAAATGCTGGGGTGAGATGAACAAGAAAGTTTTACATCATTCAAGGAGAATATAGCATGATTTCTCAGCCATCCCTTACAAGAGGTGGAGGTGAAATGGTGTGTATCAGAAAGTCATAAAGATTGATGGCATCTGCTGCTTCCAAATGTATCTATCTGCATGCAAACAACTTGTGGTGCGAACTGATGGAAAACAAAGGCAGTTTACCCAGGAAAAGTGCTTTAGTAGGCTTAATTTCCATAGCCCATTTACACAGCTGAAGCAAGAATGTCCCACAGAATTCATCTGGGTCATGATAAGAATTCAAAACCACAAAAATAAATAAAAAGAGATTATTAGCTACATTGCAATAAGCAAACAGTAAAGTCTTAAGTGATCAATACTTGACAAGACACATGTCACAAACTCCATGTATAGGTCAGGCACACACAAAGTTTTTTAAATAAATCGATCAACTTGTGGACAAGGCACATAAAATGTCACTTTTTATCTCTCAGTTGATATTTTTCTCAGAGAGCAAAAAATAAAAAATCACCTCCCTCAGAGATCTGATCGAAAAGATAGTCACTCCTGATACAAGTTTAAGGGGAAAACTGCAATCAAGTGGAAATTTTTGTCAGTAGTTTAATCTCTGATTTGTAGAAGGTTGTGCTTTGGGATATTTGGTATGTCTGAGAATTGCCACCAAAGAGCCCTTCTGTTCTTTAATGGCTGCACTAAATCTTAACAAACGTGAGCATGAAAACTATTGTGCTGTACTTGTGAGGCATATATCAAAGTTATATTTTTTTAAAGCTTGGAAAGGCAGTTGAATCATGCATGCTCTTTATGGAGCTCTGATCAGGCTGATAAAGGCAGTTCAGCTTCAATAAATGCTTTTTAAGTGAATGTTTTGGAAAGTGAATAGGAAATTCAAAGCTCAAACTGTTGCCAAACTGCTCCCATAGCACTTTGATCACTTTGCTGCTGACATTTTGTTGAAAATGTTTTGTTTTTATTAAAATGTTGGCATCTGGGGATTCAGAAAGTTAACTATAGCCCCTGAAAACATAATACACTGTAAAACTGAGTGACATAACTTATTAAGTACTTTGTACACATTTCTTAAAAAAGAAAACTTTTTCCCTGTGGGGTCAAACACAGCTTTGCACTTCTCTGAAAAAAGTTCATATTATTAGAACAAGACAAGTGCAGAAGATAAATCAAACAGCAGTGCTTTGCCTGAGGCAAACCCCCCTCAAATTATAAGGTTTTGCTATGAAGAAATGTAGATATCCAATCATTTAAAAATTAGTAAAATACAAAAAACATATTAAACAGAGAGTGTGAATTTTCTGTGTCGTGTTTTTGTTTAATATTTATGTCACATTATTTTCTGTTGAAGGACATCAAGGACAAGTTGTCGTAATTACCTTACTTTTCTTATTACACGGAGTACTTGTATATCTTCAGCAGTATGAAGATCCTTCTTTCTCAGGTATTACAGCTTGTTTAATCTAGTAGGAAATTCAGTTTAGGCCTGAAGGTCTGTTGTGTGACCCTAGACATGTATGTAAAACCACGATAGGTGTTTTTTACAAGCTAAATTGCAATGTACACCCATGGATCTAAAGTCAGAATCAAGTTCTCTGTGTTAAGCTTACTCAGAATCTAATATATTTCAAACGCATTAGTTCACAGCATGGAATGACTCCAAGTGGAGAAAGAAATACAGTCAGTCTGTTTGAAAATGACAAAAAAATCCACCTTGGATTATTTTCCTTATTTTTTTTTCTAGATGAATTAACAGCTCAGAGAGCACGGAGAGGGAATCCTGTCTGATACTGTTGCAGACTTGATCAGCTGGTTTTTTTGACCTGCATTAGCCATTAGCCTAGTATCTCTCAGACCAGTGATCATTCTCCATGTGCACACCTACAATGCTCTCAGAATACCAGCCTATCAGAATGTAATGAAATGGCTGGAATCTTCTTTTTTTACCTCTTTCAAATGTAGAGAATACATGCAGCTCATTAAAGAATAACCCCCTAAAAAAGATCTCAGGGAACTGATTATTTTATAGCCACACATTAATAACTGGTGATTTAGGCATGGAGAGATTTAATTTTTTTTATTATTTTTATTAAGTTATGCACATAAAAATATATTCCTAAAACCAATTTCATTTTTAAATTGCTGTTTTGAGGACAATGTCAGGTAATACAGTCTAGTGAGTACAACAGAAGTGCTTTGTATGCATTGATCACATTTCAGATTTAATGGAGATATGGAATATGACTCTTCTCCTTTAATAGGGGCAAGCAACCAGGCACAAAGAAATTAAAGAAGTCCAGATTTTCACAATGTGTGAGAAAAAAGCATTGTGACCAGAGGACATCCAATTTTAATAGGAATCGCAATAGGAAGTCCAGCCCTGGGACCATCTGCTTCAGAAGAAACAACCAGGCCCGGATGCTTCATATGAGAGATGTAAAACCTAACAGGAAGACATGGACTACTGTGCGTCCCTTGAATGTGTCCTCTAAATTTCTAAGACTCATAGAATCCTTTAAATACCAAAATTTGAAGTTTATTAATTCTTTCAGATTAGCTTTGCATTAACTGTTGTGATTCAGGATATTACTACTACTATTATTATTATTATTGTCTAATTTACAGAGAAAGCATAGAATCTTAAAACCAGATTTTGTGTGTCTACAATGTAGGCATCTAAGTTAACCACTAGACCAATGGGGAGGAACCAGTAAAACTACAGTGCTATTCTCAGATGAAAGAAGATACCTAAAATATGTTACTCGGGTGTTTTAGTCACTCCAGTCAGCTTCAAAATTATTTTCACTACAAAATAACTTTTTTAAAAAATAAGCAAACAATGTGTAATAGGTATGGAATTCTTTTCTGCAAGATCATATGCTAAAAGTTAGTATCTCATTCAAAAGACAATTGTACGAATTGTGAAGAAACAGCTTCTGTCTGAGGAATACTCTGGGCTACTATCTGTCAGAATCTAAAAGCACATTCCAACCTGACCTGCCACAAATTCTTACCTGCACTTTATTTGCAGAATTCAGAGTAAAGGGAACTCAGGCCTGATGAAATATCAGCAATCTTCTTTTCTTAATAGGTAAACAATATCCACTAACAACATTTCACAATAATTTCAACTAATTCTAAGTATTTATTTGGTCCACAAACCAGTCAACAAATAACATTTATTCTGTATTTTTCCTGAGACATACTTACAGTGGTTATTTTCTGAAGTTAGAACTGCTGTAGTAAAAATAATGATGATGACAGTAATAACAACTAATAAACACTTTAATAATAAAATTTCTATCTGTAAATCAGTATTTAATTTATTAACTCTGACTGGTTTATAAGTTTCTGAAGAATAGACAGAAGAAAAATTGAAGGACCTTTCCCTAGATGCTACACCAATAACGATGACACAAAACTCCATGGCTACATATCCACAATATTATAGGTCATTTTTTAGGAGGCATCTAATAAAGTTATCCAGAGAACACCCATTACATTTTTGTCTTCACTTGTATGCTCCAATCAGGCACTTAGCATTCATTCAGTACATTCTAGGCCCTTTGACACTACAAGGTATGTGCAGCATGCTGGTGGTTGATGCTGTGCTAGAACCTCTTTGCAAGACTCTCCTTACCCGTACACAGACTTAACACATTGTTAACATTGTACAACCCCTAAGTAGCCCTAGCTAAAGTACAAAGGTCAGCATAAGTGTTGTGATAGTAACGACACCCTCCTGCAAAAGAGAAGGCAGGCATGCAGCAGTGGGTAGGTGTAGAGGAATGAAGGCAGTGGGTTGCTTAGCATTGATAACATGCAGCTGTGGCCTTGCCTCAAAGGCAGTGGGTTGATTGACATGGATGATGTGCAGCTGTAGCTCGTTCCTGCTAAGTCGTTAAATAGCACTGAGGATGGTGGCATAGGTGGTTGGATGAGGGTGTGGTGTGTTCTCTGGAGGAAGGAGAAACAGGATGGCTAGTAGACTCTGACCAACAGTAAAAGTCTTATTGCAGCCAGCTAGGTTTGATCATGCTGTAACAGGTAGGAGTCTAGTCATGACTGCTCATCTGGGGCTTAGTTTCTTCTACTGTGGGAAATGAGCTTGTATCTATCACTCACTGTCTCCCTTCACAACTGTGGGAGGGTCAGAGACTGGAAGTCTTCTGCTTAGTGCTTTGCAAGTATGCCTTCTTAAATGTATTAATATCCAGCAGGCAGTGGTAACTGATTTTTTATTTCTTTTAGCACTGGTTGGTAGGACTAGTGAAAATAAACATAATTCCTACTATTGAAGAGGGCAGAATTTATGAGAACAGAGACCAAAACTGTACTGGAGAATTGACTGTTCATAGTGGATGGAGATGGAAGATATTCTTTGCCAAGATGAATTTTACTAAAGAGGAGGGGACTGAGATTCTACAGATTTCAGTTAATGTAGTATCATTATTTTACCACCATGAATCTCATTAGAGATGGGAAAGATTTGCAGATGAGCTGTTTACCTGCAAAGTGTATCAAGCTTTCAAAAAGTTTCATGTGAATTAAACAGACTTTCATTTTTATCCTGTACTTTCATGAAGATGTCAGTATTTCCTTAAATAAATAGATAAATAAATAGACAGATAAATACATTCTGACAAGGATGAGGGCCTCATAGCAGATACATTGTGGAATTATTTGCTGTAACTTATGTTTATTAATTCCTAAGCATATACTTTTAATTGCATAATCCTTATTAAGTAGGATTTTTTTGTTGTGTTTAAGAATAGTGTTTATCTTGCTGGTGTAATTTTGTGGGCTAGCAGTTTGTTTCTTACCGATGCTTCATCATTCACTGAAGTATAGAAATTCAATATTAAAAAAAATACAACAGAAGAATGAAAGTGTCCTTATTAAGAAGATAAAATTTCATACCACTAGTGGTTTGAACAGTTTTCTGCTTTACTTCCTACATTTCTATGCAAACTGTAGGTTTCTTAGCATAACTTCTACATCCTTTCCACATTAGTTCTGATGAACAATTCTTAATCCTTGTTTTACAGCAGCATTCTAGAGGAGCTGAGGAAATTAATGTTTCATTCATTATGATAGATAGATATTACTCTATAACATTGGTCCTGGGGTTTAGAGAATATATTGAGTTTAAATGCCTTGTACAGATATGTACTATTTATTTTGGCCTACAAATTTCAATACAAGTTCTTAAAGATTTAATTCAGCACTTAAGTGTTACTGGACATATGATGAAGATAAGTATTCCCCTTTTAACATAAAATTGTCTAATGGCTTTCTTCCACACAAATACACACCACACACACAATTTTGCATAATCTGCCATGGGTTTTGCATCTGCAAACACAATAGCTAATTTTACCAGATAGGTGGTGCTATGATTCAGTCTATCAGAGGGCAGACTCCAGCCATAAAGGCCGACAGCAAGTACCTCTTCACATTTTATTCTGAAGAGCAACCGGCATTTTTTCCCCTCTGTGCTCTGAGGGAGCTCCCAGAATAATAGGTGGAATGTCAAGAATAATTAAGAAAAATGATGGTGTACATTGCAGCACAAAAAATTCATCTTTTCTGCTCTGATCTTCCTGCCCACCTTCCATTCTGCTTTTAAATGTCATCTCTGTTCTCATATTATTTAGGATAGGCCTTGAAAGAGGAAAGAATATTTTTAATGTAATTTGACATATTCTGGGTGGAATTCCTGATGGCTGTTTCTCTCCATACCCCTCCAGTTAAAAAGGCTACTTTTAAATCCTTTTCTGACTATGTTCAAGTGTGGTAAAATTAAGTAAAGGTAGTTTATTTTCATGGCACAAATGGAAGAGAGAGTTCAAGCCCAGATAAGCTCTTCTTTCCTCTTCATCTGAAAGTAAGTTAATATATTTTGTTTTGCCATCACACCATTATCCTTTTGTTCCTTTGTACATACCTTGAGAAAATTCTTGTCTACTCCTTGGAAATAAGGTGTCCAGAATACATCAGTGGAAGACTGTTGTGGTTTAACCCCTGTCAGCAACCAAGCACCACACAGCCACTTGCTCATTTCCCCCTCACCCAGAGGGATGAGGAGAACTGGAAAGGAATGTAATACTCATGGGTTGAGATAAGAACCGTTCAATAGGTAAAGCAAAAGGTGTGCATGCAAGCAAAGCAGAACAAGGAATTCAAGGAATTCATTCGCTACTGCCCATGGGCAGGCAAGTGTTCAGCCATCCCAGGAAAGCAGGGCTCCATCATGCATAAGGTTTACTTGGGAAGACAAAAGCCATAATGCCAGATGCACGCACACACACCCCCTTCATTCTTCTTCCCCCAGTTCATATACTCAACATGGCATCATATGGTATGGAATATCCCTTTAGCTAGCTTGGGTCAGCTGTCCTGGCTGTGTCCCCTCTCAATTTCCCATGCATCTCCAGCCCTTTCACTGGCAGGGCCCAAGAAACAGGAAAGTCCTTGACTGAGTATAAGCATCTCCAGCAACTAAAACTGTGAGAGTGTTATCAACATTGTTCTCCCATCAGAGGCAAAACACAGCACTGCACCAGGTACTAAGAAGAAAGTTAACTCCAACCCAGCTGAAATCAGGAAAAAGACCATTTTGAAAGACTTCATAGCACAGGCTTGCTTCAGTTTAACATCAGAAAATTCTTACAATGGATTTAATAGTAACTGCCACAGGTATTCTGCTTTCTAGTGGTAAGGGGCAGTATATCAGTCTGTATATTACATTGTATCTTTCTAGGTTTTTAAAATTATCTTCTGTAGTATAAAACTTTGATAAGAAAACATATTGCCCTTTTATCGGGGAATTTGAGTATTTGGAGCAAAAAATGAAGAGATTAGGCAGCAGGAGAAGCTGAGCATCAATAACAAATAACTAGAATTTCTACACATGGTTACAGATCACACGTATAATTATTATAAAACTTTAATTTGTTGCTTAACCTTATACAACAGATAATAGAACTAAAAAGCTACTCTTTATATATATATATATATATATTTCCCCTCAAGATTTTTCTCATCTGTTATTCCTGCAGATTGAAGCACTCTCTTACTTTGTCTGCAGTTTCACCTTTTTTATCTGTCATGGCTTTAGTCTACATAGTTTTGTCACAACTCTTTCCCATAGTTTGGCAGTTTTCTCAGATGCATGAGAAGATTATACCATCGTGCTGTATTAAAACTAGGCTTTGGATCACAGAAAGACAACACTTCAAGAGGTTTAAAAGCACTTCAGACTCCATTGACTAGAGACTCAATTCTACTGCCTGATCATAACTGTCTAGTGTCATTTGAGATGCTCTATGGTGTCAAAGACATCCCCATGAGACTGATGTGATGGGAGGCTTACAAACTTTTAGATCAAGAGCCAGGGAAGATAAACAAGACCATATCTCTGTTTAGCAGCTGTATTGGGATGCAGATATTCATCAGCTCCAATAGGAGTTTATAGGCATAGCTCACATGTAGATGCCAAAATTTTAGTGTCTTAATCTAGAGCTGAATCCATCTTAATTTTTAGATAACTTGAATAAGCTACAATAACTCCCACTGTTAGTTAGTTTGTAACACAATAGATGACATAATTTGATATGTGTAGAGTATTTTTCTCTACTGAAGTGCAACCTGGAATCACTAAAACAAGTTTGTGATTAGGTTGAGTTCACAGTTACAGTTTTACTCATTTCAATGGGTAAAGAATAAGTTAATTAATATATTTTGTAATCTTCTAACCTTGTGAAATCCTGTATTCAGAAAATGAAACAGACACAAACACAGGAAAAGAAGTAATTACCTTTCAATTACTGGAAGTCTGTTTATTTGTAGGCAAAAAGCATGGATCTTGTTTGGAGATGGAAAGGTGGGGGAAGTTGGAGGTTTATTCCTGTCCTCCTTCAGCTTGTTTTCACTACTGTTGAAACAGATAGGAGGAGAACAAATTTCCTCCACCAAAACTTTTGAAGGATTTTCTTATTTATTACATAAAATGAAGAGAAATGTTCCATACAGTTTAGTTCTGCACCTCTCATGCCATTGTACCTCCCACTATTGTCAATCAGAAGTGTATTGGACTAGAGGGGGTAGAATTGTATCTCTGGGATTTATTTCCCTCTATACAAAGAGTAACTCATTTTCACAACAGCTGTGTCAGGTAGATCAATCAATCTAATAATATTTTCTGACTCACAACCACAAAATTGTAACAGGATATCTTGTAAACGACCTCTAGCCATATACTGTTAAGGTTTTCTTACCCCCTCAGTCAGCCAACTTGAGATTTGTTTCACCTAAATTGACTTATCTGAAGTTAAGACATTCAGTCTAACCCTGACATCTAAAATGCCTTGGCAGCCAATAGGAAAAAAAAAACCAAACCAAAACCCCAAAAACACTTCCAGTCAGCAATTCATCCCGACATGAAAAGGCAATGTTTAATTACAGTGAGAGGGAATCTGAATGATTTATTTAGACTAGCCTGGTTTTTTTGATTGCTTAAGTTGTATGGGCTTTTTTCTACTCCACTTTTGTTAACACTGGATTCTGAAAATCAGGTTTAACTACTGTGTGATCTTAGTAGCTCTGCTTTACACATCTTCCTGAGTCAAGTTTTCCCCAATTACACTAACAATTGGGGAAAGAAACTGAACCTACTGTCTCATACATTTTATCAGAAGTAAAATTGTCCCCAAACAGCTGTTAGAGTTAGGTTCTCAAATGTTATGGTCTATAGCAGTAATTTTTGTTATTTCATTTTTTTGACAGATAAGAAAAGTGGCAAGTTAGGCCTAACTAACAAGACAAGCCATCCATTGTCTAATTTCTAATTTTTTCCACTTATCAAGACAAATTGTACTAATGATAACACTTTCCCAGATGTTAATGTCCTCAAGTACAAGCCAGTAAAAAAATCAGCCTATGGAGTTTGGAAAGATAGAGTCATAGACCGGTACATTATTTACACCAAATTTATATCTACTGTGACTCAGTAAAAGGGATAAAATTCATATGAGGAGTAAAGGGAAAAGTAACAGAATATTTCCAATAAATAAAAAGAAAGAAAACATTTCATAAGAAAAGAACGGAAATGGTGAAAGTAATTCTGGTAGTACAGTATAAACTAGTATAAAGCCCATACAATTAAAAGAATGAAGGCTCCTTTAACAAACTGTAGGTAGAGTTTATACACCTTTTACAGCTGCCATTTTAAACACCCATGCTCAACAAAACAGCTAAATTTCCTGACCTAACTACATTTGACCTAAAACTTCCCTAAATGCCTGAAGTTCCATTTTTGCATATGCCTAGAATTGCTATTGCCTCCTTTTAAGCGTGCACAGCCCTCAGCTTACTCCTGATGGAACTCATAAGTTACCTAAGACCAGCATAGTAGGACTGAATGTCTGAATCTTGTACTTTGAGCATGCTTGACACTTAGTGAGCCACTTACAAAAACACAGTTTCAACTGTTTTGCCTTTAAAACACAGCTGTCAGAGAAAGGTGATGAGGGGAGGCATTGCTCATGTTTTGTATGACAGACTCTTGGTTAAAGAAATCACTTGGGAGATTTGAGTTCAATATCCTTAATCTAAAGGATTTCAATCTAAAATCACTATTTTCCCAGGAGTGTGTGTTGATCACCACAGAAGCATAAGGGAGGATGAAAGGAAATAAGAAGCAGAAAAGAAAATGGGGATACCCTTTTCACCTCATGTTGAAGCTCTGTCACTGTGTAGTCAAGAATGCAAGAATCATGAGCCCTGAAGGAGAACAAACACAACTCTCCAGCTTTCTAGTTAAGCAATTCATAGCTAAGGACAAGCACTAGCACCCCTGAAAAAAATCAGAGCCTTGTTCAGCATCGTTACAGTTACTCTCTTTGCATTCTTGGCCCTAAGGCCAGGGTAGAGAGAGCTGCCTTCCCAGTACTTCCGCCCACTCAAGAAGCCTCTGCCCTTTGTTGTCACTGTCTCAATGCAGTAGGACTTCCTGAAAACAGGGAGTGATGCTGCAAGTTATCCCATGTTCATACTGCTAACAGCTGTAGTACTAGTAGTGCAGAGATAATAGAAATTTAGTACTTTTCAGACATCAGAAGGATCCTTCATTCAGCAACCAGAAAGCAGCCCACTGAATCACACAAGAACTTGTAATCCTTCCACAGACACCCTCAATATTTCCTTTCTCAAGAGAAGTGGGCTGGAATGACAAGAATGTGACACTGACTCAGCAATGTGCATTTAAGGTCTTTCCACCTTCTTGCCACTTTATCCCACAAGAAAGTTTCACTCCCTCTTATTTTTTTTTAATTTATATTTTTATTTATTTGTTATAGGGACTGTGTCTTCATGCCATTGATTTTTCACTTTTTTGTTTAGAACAAAAATGGGTATGCTATTCAGTTTATTAAAAAACTATAAAGGGCAGAGTATGTAGCATAAAGCAAATGAAAGGTAGGAACACACAGTCTCGAGCAATTAAAAATTTAGGGTATGTCATTGTAAATGCCACACAAGCCAGTTTCTTTTGTCACTTTGGAGTATTTCATCTGATAATGACCCAAAACACATTAACAATACTGCCAGAGGGAAGCAACAGATAATTAAGATGGCAGTCACATTCTTGGGCAATTCAGTATCTGCATATTAAATGGGCAAATGTTGAAATACTGACTGTATATAGCTGTCTGGTTAACTCTGAATCAGATTCTCTTACCTATCATCTTTCTCAATGTAAATTAATTTAAAAGTGATAGAAAAAAAAATCTGCTTTGTTAACGTCTTTTTCCCACTCTGTTTTAGTGTAAACAATTATTGAAGATTAAATTTAAAGGAGAATTGATTAGATTCTTTGAATAATCCTGAATATTATATATATGGGAATTCTCTGATGCCACAGCCCCATGTGATATTCAAATGAGTTTGTTTAAGATAGCATATAATTAGCTATGAAATGGCTCCACTTATTAAAATAATGCTTATCTTGGAAAGATTAAAAAAAAAAACAAACCAACCAAACAAACAAGAACCCCAAACCCCACCCACCCACCCCCCAACAAAACAGATTCCCATTTCCTACACTACACGGTGTATTATCACACCTTATATTTTATGACACGTGTCTATGTATCCTCTCAGAAGCAGATGCTGGTACAATGTTTCTTTTCAACCGTTGCTGTTGTTAGTCTTGCAGTTTTGCACAATACCATTCACCGGTCTATATAAGCAATGGTGCAGTGTTACATGAGATGCTGGCGGTCATCTGAGCTCCCACAGTTTTTATAAAAGCAATAGAAAAGAAGCATCAAGCTTAGAAAAGGGAGAGCAACTGACCAGCTTTTATGTCTCCTGGCTTGTAACCGGTATCCAGAGTGATTATATGGAAATCAGAGAGGAGCCAGAATAGCAACATTTGGATATAGAAGATTTTGAACAAGACAAAATATAGTTCATCTTATTACAGAGAGAATGGCCAGCTGTTGAGTTTGGATAGAGTTTTGAATCTAATCCTGAAACATCACTCCTAACATATTTGCACTGCTCTCAGAGAGATGCTAATGGCTTTGCCCTGTTAATGTGTGCATGACCAATCCCTGCAGTATGTGGTTCACTACTTTTCCTACAAAAGCTCCTTTGCAGCGATTAATTCTGAGAGAATTGTAAAATTTCCAGTTCCTCCATTGAAGTGTTATTACTGCTTGCAGTGCAAGGTCCAGGTTGTTTGAAATTATAATTAAGTGTCATCCTCCTGTCCTCTCTGATTACCTCTCTGCCTTGGGTACAGTCATACCCAAACATAACCCTATATGCTGCATTCCTGAGCAGTTAAATTGAAATGTACTTTCTGGAGCTCAGCAGTAACTCAGGGTCTGAACTTCGTTTTTGCATTTGTGAAGATGTCTTTGCATTTACCATAGAGATTGGCATTGTGGTAGAAGGAAAATCTAGGGATTTAGAAATTGCAAGAACAGTTAATGCTTAAGGAAAGCATAAGATAAACCATTTATCGAGCAATTGTCAATGTTTACATTTACACTTATAAATTAAACTGTGACAGGGGACATTAATTGTGGCAATCATGGGAACAGGGTTACCTATACTAATAGAGTTAAAGTGATCCCTGCCATAGTAGTGATCAAATAATTTTCTAGATTAACAGTCAGAGTCCATATCTGTGCCCAGCTATCAGGTGGCATGAGTCAATAAGAGACCTTAACTGAACAGACATGATTCTGCAGGTTTGTCTCAAGTCCATAGACCATTTTATTTATTATTTGTAGATAAATGCTCTAGTACATCCTTTATGACACTTTTTCTCCATAGATTGTTCTGCTACCAGAATTCTAAGACACTTTGGCCATTAGAAAAAGGATCCTATTACTTTGAACTAGTCAACTGAAAAGCTGTTCATGGAGGATGCATGTTGTTTTCATATGTGTGTATTTATATTCTTAGTTTACTGTTGAATAGATGACCAAAACACAGGAATGTCATTTTATGGGTAACTTCAACAAACTGCCATTTGATTTAATTTATTTTTGAAGCCAAAATAAATATTCTAATTACAGTACAGACAGAATTTGATCTAGAAAACAAGATACCGTGTTTCAATATGATCTGACTAGAAGCTGCCTTTGATCACTTAAACACAAAATTACACATGTATAGACTATTTTAGCTCCCATGACACATCAAAGTATGAAGGTATTGCACTACAATAACTACCAAAAAATCACTAACCATTATAGTAATAATTTCAAAATTTAATTTATAACATCAAATTTTGAATTAAATTTCAAAATATTCTGGAGCATTAACACTTTATTCAGTTCCTAAAACACTGTAATAACATGGAAAATGAAACTTTTTTTATCTGAATATCCTGGCAAAATTTTCTATTAGCTGCTCTTTATAGCTATATGCAAAGACAGATCTGGAATGCTATCATTTATTCAGAGCATATGCACCACAAAAAGTAGCTGTGCAAATACCTTCAATTTTAACAAAGATCTTAATCTATCCTAAAGATTTTGTTTCATCTGTTGAAATGTTAACTTTAGTCTAACAGTTTTATTTGTTACGACAATTTTGGAATTGTAGATACACATTAGAAGCTGACCTAAGTCCTTTAAAGTCATTTGGTATCTGGTAGTACAATGCTATTAATTACTAATGACTTTCACTAATAACACTAAAGCTGTAAGCTATACGAAAATAAACCCTTGGTCTGTTGTCTGTGAACCATATAAATAATTCTGAAGCTCTTCAGTCTCTTCTAAATTAATATTGCTTTGATGTCTTTTTTTTTTTCTTTCCTGTCTCTGTCCAAACTTTGAAAAGAATAGACTTAATAATACATATTCTTTATTTGTTTTCCAACAAGACGCTTCTCCTTCTCCTAACTTTAAATTGAAAACTGATTTTAGGCTTATTAATAAGTGTATAAAAGCTTGTCATTTAGACCCTTTAGAAGACCTAATTAAATAGCTCCCCATTTAATGGAGGCTCTTTCAGGAATATTTTCCAATAGGCCTATACTTCTTCTGTTATAGGAATCACCTGCCATTTAACCAACACTAAATCATCTAAAGACCTTTTTTAGTTGGAAGTCCTTCTTACTGTCAACCACTGAGCTGAAAACTGACTAAAGCCTGAAAGTCACATGAATAGTTGATTTTGCATTCAACAAATTAATATTAAGTACATTGCAAGACAATACAGCATTACTTACTATAAGCAATTTTGAGATACTGAATAACTTTTTTAGAAATTGGAAAAGTCAATGTATCTGGAACATTAAGAGTGGAACAAGTTTAAGAATGTAAGGAAAGCTGTATGTGCTTTCACTGCTATGAACACATATTAGGCTGCATAAAATTTGATCCTGAAAAACCAACCTTCATAATAATGATAGAAATTATAGGAAAAGAGATTATGTCTCCAAGCCAAAATTATTTTTTTTTCAGTTAAAGGCTTAGTATACAGAAATAAGAATAGGTACTCATCCCATGCTTGCAAGTAAATTTTTAGCTTTCTTTCAATCTGGGTTTGAAAGTTTTAGGATGTTCATTTTTATTCAATATATTATACCTTTTGCTCTTTATCCTTTCTTCAAATGAGATTTTTTTTTCTCCAAATCCTTCAAATTATATTAAGCCATGATACTGGCCAAAACTATTCATTCCTCTGTTTCCACAAAAGCATCCATGTCAAGAAGTAGCTGTGAGCAACAGTTCTTTTTACAGTTTATTCTGAACTTGTACAGATCTCTAAAACTTCCTCTTTGCCCTCTGTTTCTGTCAATCAAACTAACCTCTAATCCCAGTGGTAATAGTATTAGATTAGTCCAGCCTTTGGAAGTTTCAATTTTTGAATCTAAATGATGGATAGTAGAATTAAAATGAAGCTAAGATTATTTCAGAAAGATTATTTGAGGAAATATTTCAAAGAATTACAGACAATAAATTTGTATTTTCTAACAACACTCAGAGTCTGAATCACCTTTCTCCATGTGACCCCGAACTTCTCCAGCAGAGAAAACAGGCAATTTGTTGTCTTATCGATTGCTAGAGGTCAAACTACAGTCAACTTTTTAACACAGAAAATGGGGCAGTACTACCAGACAGTCATTATAATCCAGGATAAGGTTACTATACACACAGAATGTGTAAGCATTAAAACCAACCACTAAAAAACAGAATAAAAAAAAATTATGTATTGCATAATTTAGATGCATTTCCATATCCCTGTTTACTTGTTTCAATACTGAATTAGACAGTATGTTTTGTGTTTAATTAGGGTTGCATCACTTTCATAAATACTCAAGAGAAGAGTGGTTTTGAAAAAACACCCATGAAGGTTTATGATACTGCCACTAAATTAAACAGCAGTAAGTTTAAATCAAAATGTAATGTTGTAGTTTCATAGGGAAAATGAAAAAGTTTTAAAAAATTAAATATTGAGATTTAAGATTTAAAAATAAATATTAGAAGTTTTTCATTCCTTCCGTCTTTCTGGGTTTTAAAGAGACAAATTTTGGTAGATAAATTTGGAAGCATTATAGCAATAGCATATTGACAGTAATAATTTATGTTGGAAAAACTTTCAGAATGCCCAGATTTTATTTCTGGAATTCTGTTGTTTGTTGCCTGAGTTTGGCAAACATCTACATTTCACTTTCTTTACCTGTAAACCAGAGATGAAAACAGCAATAATTTCTTTTGTGAAGAATTCCATAAGAACTACTTAAAACTGATAAGAAATTAATATAATTGACTAAAGAATTCCAATCTGCAAAAAAGGGAGTGAATGATTTTATTACTGACATGAGCCAAAAATATAATGAAGCAAGTTTAAAAAAAGGATGTTTTCATACCTTTCAAAAGCTAAACAACTCATTGTGATGACCAGGGAAGATGTTTTTTTCTTTTTCCATAGAGTGCAGCACAATGATGTATGGGTGACAGGAAGATTTTCAGCTGTCTTTGAAGTATCAGATATTGACAGCTACTAAATTTATTGGTGCACTGATTTGATTTAGGGTAGCAGGTCAGATTTCTTTACTCCATCTACTTTGAGAGGTTTAACCCAATTCCCTTCTCACTAGGCCATTTTAATTTATCATTCCCAAGTTGCATTAGCAGCTGCTGCTTGTAAATACAAATAGGACTTCTGAACACTCATTCTGAATATGTTTGGGAGCTGCTAAGTGAATGTAAGTCACACTAAGGTTCAGTCCAGTTGTCCAAACATAGGCACCTACTTTTATTTGATACGGGCTGGAGTTTCCAAAACACTGGGTCAACAGATATGATGTAGGGTTTATAGCAAACCCAAAACTTTCTGGAACACCACCACAGGCTAGGTAAAGTACCCCAGCGCATATAAAAGGACACTAGATCCATTTGGTCAGTTGAAAGCTGTTTTGCGAGTCTTTGTATTAAGCAAAGAGCTTCTAAACTGGCACAAGGTGAAGGAAGGAGTAAGAAGCATCAGTAAATATTACACAGTTTCTGAGGTTCTATATTTCTGTCATATAGGCTTTATCAGAGGAAGGTTGTATTAGATGAGGATTGGGAAAAGAGCACATATACCCCTGCTTAGATCTTAGTAGGATCACGGTGTATATGCCTACATTTAGTAGTCCAAAAATCAATATTCTCATGTGAATTGAGGGTTTGCTTCAGTCAGTTAATTGTCATGTCTAGACACACCCCATTGCTTTTTCAGCTTCCTATCCAGTGTGACACAAATATCCTATAGGTCCTATGTAGCTTCTGTCAGTAACATATGGATGTCACAAGGCTATCTTATATGGCACCAAATACCTATCGTTAGGATGAATCAAACTTTAAATATCCAATGTATAACAGGAGCTTCCTAGGTTAGGAGCACTGCCACATGTAAACTGCACTGAAATTCTGTTGCCTGTGATACAGAAATGAATCCACAACACAAAAATTAATCCCACTGCTAGTCATTGACTAGAATTGAATTAAAATAAAATTCTTTACGCTATACCTGCAGAGAAGAGTTATTCTTGTTATACATTTTTTTCAAAGATAAATGTTTAACAAACTTATAGATGTTTTTTGTTATGCTGAACAGAAAATAAACCACTGAAAAATAACAGAAACATGAGGAAGACATTTTATGAAGGCTGTGATCTAAAGAAGTTTAGTGCTATATTGTGAAAAGTAGCACACAAACATAGTACAGGAGAATCTAGTGTTTATTGCTGTTCAGTGACACCAGAATATGGAAATAAAATCCCAAAAATTAAAATTGTGTAAGCAGACCTTTTTGACATAGTAATTAGTAAAAAAATAGAATTTAGTAACCCTCATACCCCTCACAAAATTGTGTAGATATTTAGTAACTCAAGCTGTAAGAAGTCCAACACAATGTTGAGAAACAGAGGAAAGAACTCAAGAACTCTGGAGATGACATGAAAAGGTAAAACCAAGGTCAGGAGCCATTATCAGGAACAGACAATTAAGAACTGATCAGGAGTTAAAGGGAAGAGCTAAAAAGGAGCTAGGAGCTAGAGTTATAGCTTGTATTGGACAACAGGAATTAAGTACAGGAACAGATACAAACAGGTGTTCTAACATAAAGATAGCTACCTCTATAACCACTCTAATGGCTGACAAACATTCACCCTAACAACAATAAGCAGTTTCCAAAATAAGTCAACTTATCTCATTAAAAGGAACTGATATGCATTTTTTTGGCCTGCATCACTACTATAGTGCTATATCACTATAATTTCATTGATTTTTGCATTTTTCCATAAAACAAAGAATGTTTTCTCAGCTATTCACTACGGCCTTTCCTCACACCTAGCACATTCACTAGGTAGAGTAATACAGTTTGAAAATATTTATTACTGGAGCTATTACTATGTTTTGTAACATTTCTTTTGTATTTTATGGAATAGATGGATCCTAAAGCCAGATAATTTCAAAATGGAAATTCAAATGTGTGTGGGAGAGGGACAGAAAATAGACAAGATAATTTATCTTAATTATGAGTCCTTCACTAACCTGATCTGAAAGAGATATACCAAAAGGGGCAACTAGGTCAGATGACAGAGGACAAATATAAAACAGTAGGACAAACTTGTAGATTGAAAACCAAAAGGCTGATGCATGAAATAATATATGATCAGCACTTACTCAACTATGTAAGAAGAAAGAGGAAGACAATCGTTGGGTCATTCTGCAGAGAATACCAAGACTGAACTTTTTCATTGAAATTGCCAGTGATAGCCAAATAACACAACTCATATCAACTCTAAAGAGGTAAGGAACCAGGTAAGAACAAGAAAACAAAGTTAGAAATTATATTAAAAAAACCTTAAAAATTCAGGAAGAAAGTATCCTTTTTTTAAAATTTCTCAGAAGTGCACAAGTTTCAAGTCATGTTTAGACGGTGCTTATTCTAATGCCTAAAGCTACTGGTACTTTCTTTTTTTAGTAATTTAGGCATTAGTTCACTTGCCTGGGAAAGGAAAGAGGCTTTATTCTATTATAATTATTATTATTATTCAAGTTCATACCTTTAGAAGGCATTTCAGGTCTTGAATCCAGATTAATCTGGGTTCCTAATTGATGAGATTGGGAGACTTGCAATAGCAAAGATCTTAAATAAACCCATTTCTTTGTATGGTGTATATATACCCAACACTGAGGATGTTAACTGCTGTGAATTCTATTTCTGCTCTTCTACAAATATCACCCTTTAGATGGTTTTCTCATTAGTTTGAATCTCATCCTTGGAACAAGGTTTCTAAGTCTTAGGCAATGCAACATTATGAATCATAACACTTATGGGCATTTGCTGAATGTCTGCTTTAGAGATATGCTGTTAACATTTATCTTTGAGAACTCATGAAACATGGATGAGGTCCTAAAGACTAAGAACTCAAAACAAAAAAAAAAAAAACCCACAAGGTGTCTATCTTCGAAATTGAAAAGAACAGGGAAACAGGTGAGAAGAGAATAAATATTGACCAGGTAGTGGACTTTATTTTCCAGAAAAGTACTGCAATAAATAATCAAATAAAATGCTTGTAACTACACAGAAGATAACAAGGAGGCAAGGAGGTAAATAACAGTAACGTGTTAGGAGCAACTCCTGTCAAAATATTGTATTTTTTTTTCCCTATGACAAGGAAGGAAATCTTGTAGATAGAGGACAAGCTGTAGATTTCCCATATCTTGATTTTACAAATGCTTTTTATGTGTTATTATTAATGAGCCTTGCCAAATATCTAGGATATATCTTATCAGGTTTTGCAGGGCTCTACTCATCAGCCAATACTACTTATTGATAATGATTTGGACAACGCAATAGGAAGACAAGATCAGAAGCAAAAATGACCCTAACAAATTGGAAAAGCAGCAAGATAAAATAAGACTGTCTTTTAAGACTGCGTCTGAACTCCTACAATTAGGTAGAAATAACCATCTCCACAAATACAGGCAAAGAAAGAAGATTATACGGCAGTTACAGCAAAAGATCTGGGAAGTTTAGTGGCTCAGTAATGATGCCCTGAGTCAAATAAAGAAAATATTTTATTGGGTATAATTACAATATTATCTGTAACTTTATTAAGGCCTCAGTAGCAGCTTAAGAAAGTAACCATTTGAAATGCTCTGGTATAAATCATTTGGCTTTTGGTTCCACTGCAGAAAGGTGTTAGTGTCCCTGTGTTATAACCACCAAACCCATATGGAAGTGTCAGATAACACAGGTCATTTCAAATGGTACTAAACAACTACGTTTAGGCAACTGAATTGATGCCCAGTCACTGACACATAAGCTGCATGTTTACGTGTAGTCAAGGGAGATCTAGCCAATATGAACAGCAGAGTCTGCAGGGATTTGGTTCTTCTGCAGGGATTTGGTTCTTTGGCTAGGCTTCAGTTGCCACATGTGTTGCCTGGAAGGTTCAAGATATCCAAATGGGTAGGGAAGATGTGATGCATGTACTTAGAGGAGACCTTTGCCACCCTGAAACTGCAGTGCTAGACTAGAAACAGTGTCACAGAGCATTTCAAATGACATGAACACCTGTGAAATTCTTTAGCTTAAACCTTTATGTCGTTCTTTTGCTTTAGAGTAGACTGTCATTAGCTGTTTTAACCAGATAGTCAGTTACTGTACAGGAAGATGTGAGATCTACATCAGGTGTGTAGACCCCTACACGTTAACAAAAAATGTGGTATCTGCAGAAAGAATATCACTTCCAGGGCTCTGAGGGCACCAATGGGCCTGACTATCCCTGACCAGCCTCCCTGGGGCTCCCCTTACCCTGCCCAGGGCCCAGGACCCTGTGTCAGCCTCCCAGGGCCATCAGCCCCTGCCCCAGTGACACCACAGCAGGGCCAGTCTCCAGCTGCCCATAGCCCTACCCTGCCTGTCCATGGGCCTCCCTGAGATGGGCCCACCTGTGGGCCCACGTCCAGACCTTACCTCACCACTCACAGTGAGGTGCCTGATGCCCAGGGCTGGAGCTTCCCCAATTTCCCGCAGCTGCCCTGCCCATGGCTGGGGGGGTTGGATGGGCCCTGGCTGCCAGACATTGTGGGGACCCCCATCTCCGAGCCCCCAGCCCATGCAGCATCCTTACAATGAGTCCTACTGCAGGTTTCTTTTATCCTACTGTGATGTTCTTACTGAGTATAAAGTTCGGTAAAACAAGAGTTACTACCTACAGTGTAAGAATAACCAGGCAATTAATTACTGGATGATAGTATTTAGCATGATATAATGGCCTATCTTTATTAAATTTAATGTATCTATTTTAAATCCTTTGGTTTTTTCACTAGTTATTGCATGCTTCCTGATGGCAACTAGTGTTGAAGAACTGAAAACCAGATAATAGGATTCAATGTAGAAAGCTGCAACCGAATTAATACATGTACAGGAAAAAGTGTGAAGTGGGAATGGCCAAACAGTCCTCACAGTAGTGGTGGCCTGTGAGTTTACACAAGACTTGTTCTTTATTAATGGGATGTCAGAAAATTGAGATAACCCTCACTAGTTTGTTCTAGGTCAAATACATAATGCATGGAAGATGCTGAAAATGATGTTTCAGTTCTCCCAATTCCCAGTCCTAACTTTAAGCACTGGGATTTAATTGTACTGTGGCTCTGATAGAATTGCTCCAACACAGAAGCCTGGTAAACCAGTTATTCTTAAGTGCCTCCTCACCCTATACAGCTACTGAGGAAAGGTAGCTGACATGAATGTCTTCTGCTGGGATCTCCACTCCAGCTAAATTAAAAAAACGGGTTTACCAGGTAGTGAGCAGTTGGGGGGAAGCAGGAAGGTATTAGCATCTGTCCATATTGAGACATTTTCATTGGAGACCTCATTAAAGTGCCTTTCTCCTTCCATCAATGATCTTAGCCGGTTAGTTGAGATTTGAATCTTAATTTCATAGTTACCACAACCTTAATTAAGACTGATTCACTCAGGCTAAGATAATTGGACAAATTATAACTACTCCAAAAAATGTATAGCAGTCTTCTATTCAGTATAAATCTTTTTATTCAAAATCTCTGTATTTCCCAGCAAAAACATTTTAGTCTGTTAACTCAAGAATGAAAGTCTGGGCAGACTCCAGCCTAAACGTTATTCTTGTGTCTTGTCTGCTACATCCTCTTGCCCTCCACATATCCACATGCAAACTTCTTATGTAACTACATTGCAAACATGAATTATGAAATCCCAGCATAAATGGTAGCCCGTAAAAAATAATACCTCCATAAAGGCTTTGCTGAAAATGAAAGCATAGCCTATTATTTTCCAGAACAAATCCATGACAGCCAACAAACCTACAACCACTACTACTGGTCCAGAGCCTCTGCTGAAGGTAAGAGATCACTCCTTATCTGCCACAATACCACATGGGCTAGACCGATGGTTATGCAAGCAAAACAGTGAGCACCACATTCCAATGCTGTCCCTGATACTCTTAAGGGAGACACAGGCTCTTTGGCATGGAATGGAAACAGCAGTCCTGCATATCTTCTTACGTTTTTCCCATCCTTTCCCATCACCTTTCAAACCTGACCTGTTTAAGAAGGGCAGTTACTGTCTGGAGTCAATTTAAATCTAAGTGCTTTCTAGAAATTACAGGGAGTTTCCATGAAAGGAATGAATCATGTAATGCCTGGAAGGATATTAGACACGTTTAGTCAAGGAGCTGAATCTTGCTCATGTGTGAGATGGATATTTAAAACAACAAGGAGGATCTTTATGCATCTAAATCTGCATAATTACTATTCACAGAAACTGAGGCTGGAGAAGGGGCTGAGGTTTTACTGCTTGAAGTCCTCTTTCAGAATCTTACTGATACAAATGCATTAACAGTCAAAAAACTTTAGATGAAATGCCTCCCATCTTGAACTACTACCACATTAACTAAATAGTAATGACAGGCTGTATAAGATTTTGAGAAAGGCAGGGAAAATGATTGAAAATAAAACCAATTTGGTCATTTTTCTTACAGCTGCAGCCAAATTCTCTGTAGTTGGGCGTCCAGTGTTATGCCTTCTCTGGCAAATTGTAGCCACTCTAATTGGTTATTATTCAGACAATCAGTTTAAGTCTCAGCACACATTCTTGCACTTTGTTTCATACTGATCTTCTCACTGACTTGTAATGTCTAAATTACTCCTTAATTCATTCAAAAACATCTATTGTATCTCAGTCAATGCACAATAAATTTCGGCTTTGTCACCTTTTTTCTGGTAGATATAAAAGGACAATAATGTACCCCAGGTTATAAGTTTTAGGGGGGTTATTCTATTATTTTAATTATTTATTTTTTAACTTGTGACAGATTACAAAGACTGTATTACTTTGCTGCACGAGCCACCTATTTATACAAGAAAACATCTTGTGCAATATCATTCAGTTGTGAGGTTTGCAATGCCATTTATTTTCTAACCAGAACTTACCAGTTTTGTACATCCCATTGATATTACATTTTCCTAAGTGTATTACCTTGTATTTATATAAATTAATTCCTTTGTTCGGTGGGAACCTCTTATGACAGAGTATAATCAATCAATCATGCTTTATTCGTCATAATTCTGCATGACAAGTCATACTTCTGCATTTAAATAACCAAATTCATTCTGAATGTTTGCATGTGTGATATTGCTGCATCTCTGCAGCTCCTTAGTGCCAAGTTCATCATTGCTATTCTTGGCTCACCGTGACAGTAAAAATCAAATTTATCTATCTCCATCCAAAGAAGGAGATAGAATGAAGGAATAAAGAAATAGGTCAGGTACTAAACACAACTTGCCTCTACATATGGCCTTGATGGAAGAAGTCTTGACCATGCGGACTGTGAGACATAGCCATCTTTCTTTCATAATAAGGAATGTGCCTGCCATGTACAAGACAGATCTGAAGAATCTGTCCTGGATGTTTGCCTGACTGTGTTTTAAGTAAAGAGTGAGCCTAGGTTTAGATTACTAGGACATGTTCTGAGATTAATCCCATTCCAGAGGACTAATTCCAAATCCTTTACATCCACAAATTCAGGTCTTCCAGTGATGAATGAAAATGTGAGGAACAAACTTTTAAAATACTGGTGGACACAATGAGGTGCTAAGTGAGATCTGATATTTGTTTCTTCTGTATCTTCTCTACTTTGGAAGATTGTGACTCTGTATTTGGACTAATTATAGAGTCCCTGACCAATATTGTTCCCAAATCTAGCTGTTAGAAATAATCCTCCCAATTATAATTGGGTTTAGATTTATACAACATAGTATTTAGGAGATTGATACAATATAGTATTTTCATGTGCAGGCAAATCTTTTTGAGATCTTTTATAATTTCTTATAGAGAAATGTATCACTGGATTTCTTAGATGCTAAACATTAAATTTGCTACAAGCTTTTTTACATACTTATTTGCTAACTGTAAGAATCAGTTTTGGGTTTGTGGAACAGCTGTGGAACACTGATGATATATTTTTCATCAAGTTTTATCTCTTCAAGGTTTTTCTAAATTGCATCACCTTCCTGGTTTTTGATTGATAGACCAAAACACACTTAACATTATTGTACAATCACACTATAAGCTATCATCATCATCATATCTCAAGAGGGAATATGGATAAATGTCATGTTAATAATTTTAGATTGAAAATGTAAAAAAAAAAAAAAAAAATGAGACAAAATGTTCCAACTATTTTCTGACCTTATGAGATTTATTTTATAATGTTGATATAACACTAGAAAATAGATGACTGAATACCAGCATACAGAACTGTATTTGGAGCAAATGGTGTCTAACCAAAATATTTGATTCCCTGAATGGTAAAAATGTAAAGGCATTGATACACTGAAATGCAGTTCTAACGGATTAGCCAAGGGATAAAAAATACACTGCTGTAAATGTATAGATAAGTTATTTGGTCTCTCAAAAAAAGTTTTAAGATTAACACAGATGGCTATCTCATCTATGCCTCGTGGTAAGTGGGTGTGAAAGCTCTAATGGAACTAAACCTTACTGCTGATTAACAAAAAGCATCTGTGCTTGTGACATAAATGCAACAATCTAGCCCTAAAACAATAGCTGTGGAGAAACATCTCTGATCCTTCTTAGAGCTCATTAATGGAGAATAACTATTTAATAGGATGTGAGAATTAATGGTTGTGGAAATGACAATGACAAACCAAAGCTTACTTGTTTCATAGTTAACATAGCTCATATTGCAGAGAAATTCTGTGAAATTTTGGGGCTCTGCAGATGATTTTAAATGGTGTCAGACCTTCCGTCTATAATACTAAATGTAAGGGTTCTGTTTTTCTACTCTATACACATATGTCATTGAATAAGAATTAGCCAATAAGATTTTTTAATGTATAGCCCTGATAACTTAGTTTAACTTCAGTAATATTACTTAGTATTAGTCAATCTTTGGCAGGTTAAATAAGGTGAATATAGTAAAAGGTGTTATTTTAGCTTTAAGAGAGTTGAAGAGATGGTGAATAACATTGCTTTTTGCTTAGATATTCTATAGGTTAATAACACATAATAGCTATCATAATATGCAGTAGTCACAGTCACCCAGGTGTGTGTTCCAACCTTAGACTGTATATGAAGTTTAAAACAGATAAATTCAAACTATAACAGATGTATTTTTAAGTCCTACCTTAATTAGATATTGAAACAAATAAGCAAGAGTCTTGAAGGTTTTACATTACAAATAAGTGCATTTTGAAAGCACTTACTTTGGACCAATTAAAAATTAGAGATGAGGGATTAAAATATCTGGAGTGCAATATCCAGAAGTAAAAAATTAGGTCTTGTTTATAATAAAACACCCAATATTTTATTCCAATATTTGATTATTTTTTCCCCCGTTCAACATGAGTTTTGCAGAGTGTGTTTATTTCTGAACTTCACATACTTTTTCAAGTTCTTATATGCGAAAGTACACAGAACGTAAACTCAGTACTGTAGTCCTTCGATCTGAACACAAACCAGATGCCAAACTGGAAACTCTGAGGTAGCATTTGATCAGCTAACTAATCCTAAAAAGCTTTAGAAAGAACCAGAATATGATTTTTTTATAAACAGTAGTGTCACATACACTATTAATTTAAGGGTTACTGTATGTTTTCTCCTATGATTTTTCATGATAGCTTTAATATTTATTGAACAGTCAATTCTTAGCATGCATCAGATGTCAGAGGACCTTGTTACAAGTTTTAGAGAGAATGAGCAATGATCACTTTCTGGCATATGCAAAAAAAATATTTCATATTTGTTTTGCTGTGGTAGAAAGAAGCTTTTCATTACCTCTTGTGTAGTAGAACAAGGAGGAGATGAGCACTCTGGCAGCAAAAATACAAGGTGAAACAGTGAGTAAGCAAGTTTGAAGGGAAAAAGGTGAAGGAAGTATGAAGGGATTGAGGAAATATAATTAAACATAAGAATGAAGTTCCAGCTCTCCTTTTGGGTTCAGATACACAATATTATCACATAGTTCTTTTTCTTATTCCCTTTCAGTGTATTTTAGTTACTGAAGAACTGTGGAAGAAATCACTACTGGAATTTTCAATAACAGAATTTCTGAGATGTAGCAATAGACAAAGAGATCTAAGCAAGTAATCCCTGGCTGCATTTACAGGGAAGATGTAGGAGTCTGAGAGTTTTAAGGTCAATGAACGGATCATATCTCAAGCTTTTTACCATTCCTTTTTACCTAAAGTAAGCCTGTAATCCTTTTAAAAGTCATGGACTGTAAGAAGTAAGTTTTCTTTCTGGTCAAAGCAACTCCAAGCATAACAGAACATATCATCGGTACTGGGCAATAGGTCTCTAAATGAGAATACCTTAGTTTTAAAATAAGTATTTATAGACAGCTTTGTGTTATGTTTGAATCCATCTAAATCCATAGATTAAAATGTGTGAAGTGCCAGATGCCATAAATTTAGAAGCCTATGTAGTTCACCATGGGTTTCATTGTTCCTTCTGCAACTGTCCAAGACAGTGTCAAAATGCTCCAATTAGGAAGTTTTCTTTGCTGTATAATTAAACAGGGATGAAAGAAGACTTTTATTTTTCTTTTTTTTTCTTTCTTTTTTTTTTTTTTACTAGCTCATGGACAAACTGTTAGGCTTCTCCCAAGAGATAACCAGTCTTGAGAATGAAATTAGCAGTTTACTTTATGTTTCTAAGGTGTTAATTTTATACCACCTACTTTTCTTCTCACAGGGACACACTGCATGCAGAAAATTCATCTGGTTTAGGAGTCTCAGCCCAAACACGTAAACTTTACTTATCTCAACCAAAATGATTGGTGAATGAAACCAAGCTAGAAAGCACACATTTTAGTTGCTTGCAAAAGCTCTCCCTAAAATGAAGTGCATCATTGAGCTAGAAAGAATGTAGTTTTTCCTGTGGCTGAAGAGAGTGCCTGTTGTTTGTTCAGACAAAGGACTTCATAAAATTAGGTGTTACAGCACCATCTGGTGACTCCTATTTAATATTTTATGAATAAGTGCGACGTCTGCTTAGTGGTAGTTGTTTAATTGGAATTAAGAGAATATTTTCTTGTTAATATTAAGTAATAATACTAGAAACTGATGACTGTATTCTGATATTGAAGCACACCCACTATTACAATAGTTGATTATTCTTGCACCTATCATAATCCTAATGTGTGAGGTCTTTGAGGCAGAAACTGATTATTGGTCTATAAAAATGGACAGTAAACCCTAAATTTGACTTCTAAGGAAAAGTAATGTAAATATTCCTAGAGTTTATTTTAGAGAGGCAGATTAGAACAATGAATTCATAAACACAAGTTCAGTATGTGTCATTTTAGTATCTAGAATAAAAATGCACCTAAATTATGATTACAAATCCTTTCTTAGCTGTATTCTTCATATATTTTTAACAGGTATATCACTAGTTGTATGAAGGAATAATAAAGACAATAGGAACCTAGTTCATCTGTACAATCAGCAAGCATATTTAATCAAATCTTTGAAAAATTTGGGTTGGAAGGACCTTTTTTGTCAAGTCATACTTCCAACTTAAAGGAAACCCCTAGTTTGGCTCCCATTTCTTTGGGAAAAAAAAATGGAGTCAACTGATCCTGCCTAAAGGAAAGTTGGGTAACATAAATGTGTGGATTTTATCTCCTCTGCACTGAAATATCCAGGGGTATATGTACCAAAAATCAAATCATCATATGCAGAAAAATGATATCTCCAAGAAGCAACATTAGGTTGAAATGCCTGATGTTTTTATATAGTTTTGCTTTCTGAGAGCATACTATAGACCAAAAGTTCAGGGAATTGCTGGCACTTCATAATTACATTTCTAATGGTAAATTACTCTATGAAAGTTAATATATGTAAGAAAAGCATATTTAAACCTTTTATGTTTCATCAGTCAGAAGTCTTCAGTACTTTTTCTTGGGGTATTAGTTTTAGCAGTAGAAAAAATAATTTTCGGTAGGTTTCCTGTAGATTTTGCAGATGTAGAACAATATTTGCAGGGTAGGAGAAAAGGAAGGATGGTTCCTGGAACAGCAACAACCTCTCCTCAATTAAAGTAACTGTGACATTTCAAACTTGAAAAGAACTCATTTTAGAGGAATGTCAATTTTTTAAGCCTGATACATTTTGTTGCTGTAAGCAAGACAAGGATATTTAGTTTGTCAGGAAATTTATATATCCTAAGGTCTTAGGGACACTAAAATGACTAAGGGAATGTTGAATATCTTTCATTCAGGGAGAGGCAGAGAGCTGGGACTCTCCAGCCTGGAGAAAAGAGATCTCAAGGGGATTTTCTCCATTTGTGTAAATTCCTGATTGGAGAAAGTAAAGAAGACGGAGACAGACTTGTCTTAGTGGTACACAGAGGCAGGACAAAAGGCAAGAGACACAAATTGCAATACAAGAAATTCCATTTAATCTTAAAAGCAAACTTTTTTTCAGTGACGTGATCAAACACTAGAATAGGTTTCCCAGGAAGACTGTGGAGTCTATATCCCCAGAGATATTAAAAACTCAACCAGACATGGTCCTGAGCAACCTGTTATAGGTGACCCTGTCCTGAGAAAGGCAAGTGGATTAGACAGTCTCCAGAGGTCCCTGCCAACCTCATTCAGCCTGTGATTCTGTCACTATTCATGCCTGGAGTACAAAGTGGAAGTTTGTGAAGAACTTGGAATTTCATGTTATTTCTTGAAACTCAGAAAAAAGAAACATTGTTTAGGGTAACTCTAGGTATGTGTTAATGCTTTCATTAGATATCACTTTTTTTAATCCATTACTGTCTCAGATTCCAGGATTCCCCTAAACAAATTAGTCCTTTGACATTTTAGTCAGTAAATATACTTAGAATATACCTACTCCTGTATAAATCTGACTTCTTTTTCTTGTGGAAGTTGTTCACCCAATTCACTTCAGAAAAACCTATTTTTTTATTAGTTTGTTTTCGGTTTTGTTTCTTCTGTTTTGAACAAGCTCCGGGTACCTTTTTGCATGTTGGATTAAAATACATTCCTACACCACCTTTATATACAAACTCATATGGTCTTCATTCCTGCTGATTTCAAACCATCAGTTGAATTTACATCTGGGATAGATTTTTAAGATAAGCAAGTATGCCAAGAAAGCGAAATTACTTCCATATGAAACATTATCACTTTATGACAGCATTGCCTGTTAGAAAGGACCAGACAGTGAAAACAAAACACCTTTCTTGTACTCTTATTTTTGTGTTTCTGTGTTCTGGAAAAGGTTTAAGTTTGGGAGTCTCAAACATCCTTTAAATAGACCGGGGAATATTGCTTCATTCTTTTGTTCATCCACATAAATAAGTGAAGAATCACTGAGTCTGGAAGGAATCCCAGCTGGTCAGCCAGTTCTACCTCCTGCTCAGAGGATGGTCAAAGCTGAATTCAGACCACGTTTTTCAGGGCTCTTGCACCATCAAGTCCTGAAAACCTCCAAGGACAGAGACTTCACAGCCCCTCTGGGCACCCTGTCTGTATGCTTAATTATCCCTATAGTGATCTTTTTTTATTATACCTGATCAGAACCCCCAGTGTCTGAATTTATGTCCATTTTCCTTTCTTGTCCTGCTGTGCACCTCAGTAAAGTGGTAAAGACAAGACTAGATATGTCCTTTTGGTAATCTACTCTCAAGTATTGTAAAGCTGCTATTAGGTCCCCTCAAGCTACCTCTTGTCTAGGCTGAACAAGACTGACTCCCTCAGCTGATCCTCACAGTCCATGTGGTCCTTGTAATCTGGGTGTGCTTTAAATCTGTTCAGTGATCTCCACGTCAAGAAATAAGAATTGTAAGGTTAGCCTTTGTTTATAGGTTTTCTAAGTGTTCTAATCCTACTGAGGGTTTGGGGAATAGAAATCACGTTTTTTAATAACACTGTGATAGTACCATCTATTTTATGTTTGTTTACCATCTAATGTGCCCAGTAATACTTTGTGCTTTCTTCAGAACTTGTGAGGAAAGAAATCTGACTATTTGCCTTTCCACGGCCACTGCATATTTGGGTAGATGGGAGTCTCTGAAGAGCTGAGGAGATGGATGTTTCTCTGAAAGCAGCTTGCTGTGCCCAGTGTGTGAGAAAGCGCTGAAGGACTTAAGAGGAATAAAAAATTGAGTGACACAGCAAAAAAAGGCACTTGCAAAAGTTTAACCTGGAAAGTTATTGAGAAGACCAGAGAGTAGATGCACAGCCAAGACTCAAATGTAGTGGAAATAGTCTAGCAATTCTGAATGGCTTCCTGGGTTGCTGCAAATTCTTTGGAGTGCCTTTGGATCTCTGAAATGGGCTAATAGTAACTTGAAGTCAATAATCCTCAAAGATACCTTGGATATGATGGACTTTTTCTTTTAAGTCACATCTAAGGGCCTGAATTTTCTCTCTCTAGAAAGTTTACCAAGTGTCATTTATTATTTTGTGTTTTCTTAAACCCTAGGTTTAGAAATTGAAAGTTCTGGTGATCTTCAGTTCTCAGTAGAAGTAAAAGAATGAGTGGATTCACTTCAAGACGTGCATTGACTCACATATATGCTGGTAAATATAGTGGCAAGGACTTGTTCATTGACAGTCTAATTGATGTGGCACAGCTTGTGTTCACATGGCTAAAACTCTCTATTCCCTCTAGAAAGAGTACTTTATCCCTAAAGTTCCCTGAAATAGTCCCTGATCTGTGCTATCCCTTAGATCATGGATAAAAATAGGCAGGGGAAATCTTATTTGCGCTAGCTGTAGCCGTTCTAGGGATCATGCCAAACGTGAAACAAAATAGATAATTGCATATCATTGGCCATGCCTATCCCCTGCTGCATTTTGTCTGTTGCTATTAATATTGCCCTCAGGTCCAATTACGACTTTAGTTTTCACTTTGAAAACATGTAGCAATTTCTCTAGAGTCATATGAAGAAACATTTTCTATTCACAGAAGTTCACAGCTCTAACTATCTAAAATTTGCTCTGGTTCCAATTTTGTTTTACTCCAGCTCACTGTGCCCTGACAGAGGGAGTGGGCTACACAGAGATAACAACAAAAAATCATTAGTTAAAGACATGGTCTGCACATATAAGCAGACTAATTTAATCTTAAACACCTTTCTTTAGAGTACTAAATGCCATTCTGATTCTTTTTTATTATATGCTTATCCTAAACAACAATATGTATTTCAAATAAACTAAAAAATATGTACTAATTTCTACACTTTGATGTTACTGCTTGAAAAATGGGATAGTAATATAAAGCTATTAATTATATAGATGTCTTTAATGACCTTCGCAATTCTAGTTCCAGATGCTTAGAAAAATATACCTGATATTCAAACATAAGATGTAATTTATTTATGAATAAAAGACATAAGCTCTGCATTTGAGACAATGCGCACACTTACTAGGCACCAAAATAAATATAAATTATTTACTAGAGGACCATCCAGTACACTTTCTTAGAGGGAATACTGTTTCTCATCAGTGTGAAATACCTTGCAGATGAAGAACAAAGGAAAATAGTAATATTCCATATTACCTTCATTCACATATTTTAAGGGAAGAAATTATTTCCTTTTCCTAATATTCCCAAGACTAAGACATTGCCAAGACTTGTACCAAGTTAGTTACATGATTTTAATATCCACTGCTCATTTTCACTTTGTTCAGTTTTCTTATTCAGGTGCTGCTCAGTAAAATGTCTTTTCATTCACACGGTGAGTAATATGGTATTGTGCCTTTCCCACAGGGTGGGTTCTTTTGCTCACTTCGGTAGGCAACCTGTTCAAAAACCTTGAGTGTTTGCCTTATTAATAAGCCCCAGGCAACAGAAGGTTTGCTCTGAATTATAAACACATCAGATTAATTCAGAAACAAATTCTCAGTGCAAAATTATTTTTTGAAATAAGGTAGACTCTCTAAGCATACGCCATATTCAAATTACTACAATACCAAAAAGTGTAGGCAAACTGCTTACAGCTTCCTTACTTTTGCCTTTTTTTTTTTTTTTTCATTTTTAAGGTTAGATTTAAAGCAATTTCCAGACTCAGCTTCTGAATTTTTAACAGATTCAGTGTTTAAAACCAAACATAAATCATACGTTTCTCAAACTACCCCAACATTTAATCCAAGCCAACTTCAAAGATCATACATCTCTTTTTAAATTATAGATTATGGATTATGGATTACAGTTACAGATTAAAAAATATTGATTTAGTCAATACTGATAAAACATTGCCTGCAATAAAACCTGCATTATTAGTAAAAATGAAAACTCTTACTGAGATACCAGTTTGTGGCAGGTTTCAATAGATGTGGTTTTCCTCTGAAAATTAACATTTACTTTGCTTCATATGCATTTAAGTATATATATCTTTAAAGCATCAGTTAATTACATCGGTGCCTTACAGTTTAAAGATTTGTCTTATAGCTAAAAGATTTAAAAAGTCACTGTGCCTTTCAAAACAGTCAACTTTTTTTTTAGTATTATTTTAAGATCCTTAATGAGGCCTGAAAGCCTTATAGTTGATTGAAGTTTCTTTACTCAAGAAGTAACAGCTACTAGAGTTTAGCTACTGAAAATTATATAATTAACAGCTTCTGTTAACTCTAAGGGATTCTATATATGTTAATATCACATCTCATACTAAATGCATTGCTGAACCACTTCTAAAACTGCACCTCAGGTATTGGTTACTGGCAATAACACTTTCCAATATAAATAGGAATAAATACTGTTATCTTTCTTAGCAAAGACAGGAATAGGAAATAATTCACACATTCTTTCTTGTGAAGGATGCACTTGACCCCCTTAAACAAACTAGGAGTAGTTTGTAAGTAAATACTCCTTACTTACTAACTGGAGATAAAGGCCTGAGCCATAGCCAGGCCAAGGACTTCTCCAGGAAACCCATAAAAAGCAGAGTGATACAGTGAGCAGTCAATGCATGGCAAGCTTGCAACACCCATCATGTGATTAACACACGAATAGTAGGTGAGTTTTCCAATCCTCATTTATAAAGGATCAAAGTAAATTCTGGGTACAAGGACTCTCATGCATACCTTCCCCATTGTATGCAATTTGACTACAAGCCAACCACTTTAACCCATAAATATGACAGCCCAAGTAAGCCTTCTTTGCCCTCTCCCTGCTAGGCAGCATGGCTGCATGGGGGTGATCTCCCTTTGAGCTGGGACACCCTTCAAGTTTGCTCCTTGAGGCAGAGAGACCTTTTTACCAATGACAGATTTGGAATCCAGTTTGGAGGAGCCCAGTTCAAGCTTTCCTAAATTGCAACTGGACCACAGGCCAGTGATTCTCCCCTTGAGCTGGAATGCCTGTCAAGGTTTGAGATTCCTTTTACCTGAGACAAAGAGATTCTTCCTTACCCAAGGTGGAGAAACCTTTCATTCACAACAGATCCTTGGTAAGTGACTGGTAGCATGCTAAACTAATACTAACAAAATTCATGTAGTTATTTCCTTTGGACATAAACTGTTGGCCAAGTCAGAGGCTAAAATTGGACCTAGCCACACCTAAGGTTTGCCAGGAGTTTAGAAAGTAAGAGGGTCCACTCTGAAGGCCATGACTCAACAGGAGGGTCTCTCTTATCCTTTGCATCTCTGGACTCTGTGTAAATCACTCTAGCTCAATTTTCCTTTGTACGTTTCATCCATGTAGTAGGTGATAGAGGGAAACTTGCCACTGAACTTTGTTCACTCACACTTTTACAAATTCATATTAAACCTATTTTTGCTAATACCTTTGACAGTGATTCTTTGACCAACCCTAAGACGCTCTTCTGTGGCATTTCTGTGAAACCTTGGTCAGAGGAATCATGGTTTGTGTAGGAAGTAAAGGTTTTATCTCGCTTCCCTGAAGACACAAGTGAAAATCCAAACATCTGCCTTAATAAGAGCTAGGAGTTCACACCCAAATTCATAGAGTTCAGATAGATTAGTATGAACTGAAAATTCTTACTGTCTGATAACAATGGGATGTCCTTTTTTTAACTACAGGAGATAAATATCTATACCCCAACCTTACTGTTATAACTCATGCTGGTGTTGCTGCCTAGAGGACAAAGGACATAAACTATGTAACCATCTCTTTATTACCAGTAATTTATTAGTATGCAGTTTCATCCATGTTCATTTGTATAGTTAAACGAATTCTCTAGATTCTTCCCATAGCAATGAAGAATCTCAATCTCCACTATGAGTTTTATCCCAGCTATGAATTTTCATCCCAACTATGTCAGATGTCCTGCCTTTGGAGGCAGATATTTCTCTCCACATCAGTGCAGAGAGAAATAAATGTCTCCTAAAGCAGGTAATTTGACATAGTTGGGGTGAAAAATTTTCTGGAGGTATTTATCTTTCTTCCTCAACAACAAAACCATTAAAAAATGCATGAGACACCTGGCTAAACTGGCCCATAAATTTTAGCCACCATTTAGGTGGCCAAAATTGAGACAACTCTTGTAAAGATGCATACGCTTCTGTGTGTGTTGTCTACAGAAAAAAAAGAAATCCTGACTATTGAAGTATTAATATGAGTTTATGAGTAATATATGAAGCAAGTGCAACTGAGGAAAAAGAAATGAATGAAGGCACAGAATCTGTGAATCTGTTTCCTAGGAGCTATTTCAAGCTGATGCTAGCCATATCAACTTATTTTTTTATAATCAAAGATGTGCAGGGCAAGCTGTGGAATAGAAAACAGAATCTGTAGGACAAGAACTAATAACACGTTTTTTCTTTTTTTGTCAGTGTTGCACATAGTCAAATTTTTGGTTGCCCCTTTCATAGTGTCATAATTATGATTGTGTGATTGTTCATATTAATTGAGTAAATTAGTATGGTATAATGCAGAAGTGTCCCTCTCTTGACCACATAGGTTTGCCTTTCTCATATATCTAGTCTATATCCAATACAATATCAGAAAGTCGCTATGAAACCTGTATTTCCAAGTTGATACATTTTTATTTTTGATTAGTGAGATAGTCTTATCTCATTATTAATTAAAGCATTGATTAAAACTCCTAAAGATCTTCCAAACTTTTCTTGGGGCTTATCCTTTTATTGCAAAATCTGCATTACAACTGTAATAACAGTTGTACAACTGTTGTTGTACAACAGCAACATAATAAGTGAAATTAATAGTATTCCCATCCTTTCAGTATTTGCTTCAAATGATGTACCCTTTATGAGTTAGGAACAAAGTTATCACTGTATTCTGTGGAAAAGAATGTACGTACTTCATCTCTGTCATTCCTGTGCCACTCAGATTAGCACCTTATCTTGGGGAGAGACCCAATCAGCACAGAAAAGGACGCTTTCTGAATCACGGGCAGGACATTAGAAGAACACTTGCAGACCACAAGACAAAGAGGCAAAGAAGTATGGGGACCACAGTGCCTGAAGCAGGGATAGAAATAGAGACCAGGTCCTGGGAAAGAAAGCCAGAGTAACTGAAAAAGAGGAAAAGAATAAAGATAGGCTGATAAATAAATGCAAAGAAAAAGAAAAGAAATGAAAGAAAGAGAGAAAGAAAAAGAAGAAAACCAAAAATCCCTCCCAAAAAAACAAGAACCCTCAAGAGGAGCTGTGTTTAAAAGGCTTAAACAGGAAATTACAGAAAGGAGATGGTGAAGACATAATTAAGAAGAATCATTTTGGTGACTGGGTTCAATGAGAAGCCAAAGGAGTAAAGATGGGATTGGAAGTCAGTAAAGTCAGTAAAGTCAGAAGGATGGTAGGAGAGACAGTTGATATGAGGAACAAGATATCAAGAATAAGAACCACTTGAATAAAGAAAATCAAATAGGGACTTCTGGGGCAATATCAGAATAAATAGGGACTACTGAATAATGGCAGTAGTAGTTAAAGTTGAGAGGCATCAGAATAAGCATATATAAGAAAGGAATGGTTGGACTGTCCATATTAGAAGGAATGAAATCCTTCTAATTTGGAGGCTGGAATGAAAGTTCAAATCATAAAGATACAGGATGAAGAAACAGGCTGTTTAGACAGGCATACCTGAAGAAAATGGGGGAATAGAATCTAGTTAGCCAAAACATAATTCCCTCCAGTCTTTGAGGGGAGCACAAACGTTAGCAAATACCTGTGAAATCTGCTGGCTAGTGCCTTCCCTTGTGAGTGTCGGTTTAGAGAGCACACTTTATATTCTTAGTTATTCAGTCATGGTTAGGTGGCAGAGGATGAGACATTTTGGTTCTGGTAACAAAGCACACAATTTATAACATTGTTTTTTATTAACCTGATACAGAAGGGTGTTACACATTAAAAAATCATATTGAAAGATTATTAATGGTCAAAAATCAAGCAATCAGATAGCAGGTACAAGTTAAGAAAATAATATAAGGTTGTCCGTAAAGAACATAATTTGAGATTCACTTCAGTATGGGGAGTTTAACCATGCTTTTGGCAGGAATTTTATTCTATTTACTGTACAGAACACACTTGTGTTACAGTCAGTGTAATGAAGTAGTGAAAGAATCCCCAAAACTTCCACCAAATTACCTGAAGGTACGTTAAGACATAAGCAAAATTTTTCAGAGGGGACAAAAGAAAATGTTCTCTGGTTAAGATACATGATCAGTGTGGCAAGGAACTGGATTCTTTACTTATCCTTTCACCAACTTGCTATGCCCTTAAAGCAAACTTTTTGTCTAGTTTTTTGTTTGGTTTTGGTTGTTTTTGGTTTTTTTATTGGTGCTCACACAAACACCCTGGAGTCTCATTTCCACTAATAGTAAGTACTCACAGCTTCAATTAAAGCAAATGGATATGTGCTGTGAACATAAAATGCTGTAGGAAGCTCATTTCCCTTAAAAATCAAGACTTAGATCAGTTTATTTATCAGTGTATCTTTTCAGTCTCTATCTCAGTTCCTTATCTAAGACAATCTCTCACTATGGAGCGTATGAAGATTAATTAATTATTGAGTCATTCAGATGCTAGAGGCATAAGAATTATAGGAAAGCCCATGAAGATAATAACTAAATATATCAAGTCTATCTTTAAAAGGAAGTTTAAATGTTGTGCTCTAAAAGTATGATTAAGAAATTTAAGAATCAAGAAAAACAGTACTAAAACGTTTCCATTTTAGAACTACTATTCATTCATTGTATGAAGTGTTTGCAAGAAAAAGAATTTAATAGAATTATTATAATGGCTTTATTATCGTGGTCAAGAGGGATAAAATTGTGATTTAGCAAGCAGATTTGACTTCTGAGAGTTTGGGGTTTCCATCTCAATATTGCATTTTTATTACAGTTTGGTTTGTTTAATACTTCTAATTCTGCTTTTCAGCTGGTTTGCTTTCTAGCAAATGTCATTACAGATTGAAATCATGTTTTTCCCTATTACTTTTAAATTATGAGTTGTTCGCTATTCCTTCCTTATTCCCTAAAGCCCTTGTATTCTTGTTGTCCCAAAGTGTTACTTCTTCTCATTTTCTGATTGCCAAAAAAATGAAGTTAATAGATTCAGTAGTTTTTCTCTACCAGCAACAAGAATATCCTTAAAATAGCAAGAGTAGTACTTTGTCCAAAAACCACATTACTTCACATTAATGAAGTTAATGTTTACCTTTATTTTTCATGGAGTTAAAGGACTACTATTTATATTTACATGACTCAGTGTTTATTTTAATGGCAATCACCATCACTAACACTAATTCAGGAAAAAATATTTTGTTAATTAAGGAACATATTGAAAAGTAAGCTTGGACTGATTCCCAAAATCTTAACAACTGCCCCAAAAATGTATTTGAAATATTTTCGCTCAAGAAATCACTGAATTATATCTCAGTTTATATTTAACTTCACATAGTTTTGGAAGGCTTTATGGTCACTTAATAGGACAAAACCAGAAATTTTACATATTTTAAGCTTGAGGAAATGCAAAAGTTTACTCCAACATTGACATTTTTTGTTTAAAGTCCTAGTGATTGTCCACAGAGTGATTATTCTTGTTTGGTTTTTGTTGTTGTTTGTTTTTTCTAGTTGTTTTTCCCTTAGAGACCATTTTTTTCTGAAAAAGAAAGCTTCAAGTAAATAATTTTTCAAGTAAAAATTCAAGTAAATACTCAAAAAGGGTATTCTTCAAATAAGCATTTTTTACTAGAACAAGGTGAATTCTTTTCTTATTCGAAATAATAACAGCGATAATATTCCTTCATGTATGTGAAATCAATAAAAATGGTGCATCATTTTTTTTCTGTATTTGCAAAAGCCTCCCACTAATACAGATAACAAAACTGTGTACTAATAATAATGAAAGTAAAAATAAGTATCATTTGTTTAATTTCTTTTTATGTTTGGTTATTCTTATATAACTTGAATAGCCCTTAAGAAAGCAATAAGTTGTATGCCTGTAATGTAACAGCTTATGCAAACACAGCGTTTTGCATTCAGATCTATGATACAAACAGCTGTGAATATTTATATTGGTGTTAATTAAGTCTGTGACTGTATTAATTTAGATAAGGAAAGCTGGCCAAATCCCAAAGTGCTATGGGATTTTTAACATGTGTCTGAAAAAAATAATCAGAAAGTTGCAAATGAAAATGTGGTGTAAGATCTCACTCTAAAGATAGTACCTTCCTGACGTCCAGCCACTGAATGCTCATTACCAGCAGTCTGCAATATCATCATGGCTATCAGCTAATAGGATATGAAGCAAAACCCTCTCGTTCAGAGAGATGAAGATGAAGTACTAAGCCAAACTGACACTCCAAACAAGGAACCAGCTGGCACAACCTCACCACAAAGTGCATTGGAGAGGTATATAACCTCATGCTTTAACAGATTAAATTGAAGAATTTGATGGGGGGGCAGGGGGCAGTTGTTCAGAGTTGTTTCATTTATTGGAAGAATTGTATGAAACTAAAGTTGTTATCCCTGATATATCAGGAATTAAATATGTCTCAGCAATGAGGAAAAAGGGGATGGGTGGGGATGGGGGGTGGGGTAGGGGTGGTGAGGGTGGCAGGAGCCTTTTGGAATAATTTCTATTTTGATTATAACTTTAGAATTCTGGTAGATCATATTTGTCCTTTGTTCTTAAGCATATTTATCATCTCTCCTTAAAATGGTGCTAAACCGCTTCTGAAGTTTAGCACTTTTGGTATCACTCTCCTCAATAACAAATTAACAGCCCAAACTTCCAGTAAGAAATTGCAATACTGAAAGTTTTAATGGACTTTCCAGTAGTGAAATTAAACCTATTATATTATATATGAGATCCAGAAAATTGGGAAGTTTTTTGAGATTCCTTATTCATCTATTTAAAAAAGCCAGGACCAGATCCTCAGAAGCATGTAGTTTTTCCTAACATTGGTGTCCAGTTTCCATCTAAAATAACAAGAAAGTAAAGACACACTCAGCCTTAAGATTACATCCCTTTATTTTCCCTCCTCCTTTCTAGGTGTGGAAATCTTCAGGTGTAAATGAGCTTATGTGCATTTCACACAAAGCAGAGCATTTTCACATATTATGACACCTGAATATGTTAGCCTACAAAACATTGTGGAAATAGATTGTACAGAGAAGGTCCTGTATTCCAGCCAGTGAGCTGTACATACAGTAACAAGAATTACACATTTTTACATGTATTTTATATGTTATTACCTCCCAAAATCTTCTGTCTGACCAATGATTATAAAGGTGCATCCCTTTCAGGAAGGTATACAAGCCCTGCATGGTCTGGATTGCATCTTGCTCCAATTATTTCTGTCTTTTTTCAGATCCTTAGCTCAGATTCCAGCCAAGATATGGACCTTTGGTCTTTCCTTACAATTTTGACTCTGGCTTCAGACTCACTGAGAGTATCTACACTACTGTAGCAGAAAAGCAGGAGGTGAGCTCAGACACTGGACACTTTCCCACTTTGAGCACTCTGCTCAATTATTAATATGCCCTCAAGAGAGGGAGGGGCCAGCCATTACACAACAAAATGTGAGCCAGTACATGCCACTTGGCTTTGAGGTATGGTAAGATTTGAAGCTCTCATAAATAAAGAGGAGCAATGTAGCTGACAGTGTAGCTACAGACTTCTGAGGCTGTCAAGTTGTGTTTGCATTGGCTCTAACATCACCTGTTCCATTTGTTCTGCTCATTCTGGTCTCTGACGGGGGCATGGCCCTCTATTCTCTGAGCTTTTTTGGAAATGATGCACTGTTGAGGGAGCAACAACAGCTGAGTCATGATATTTCAACCGTGAAAGGATTTCTGGCTTTCTTTTCCCTTGTATTGTGAAAGGAAAAGTTAGGCAAAAAACAACTCAGAGAAACTACCCAGATTCCTGTGTTCTAATTAGTAATTATAACAGAGTACACCACTTTTCACACCACATATCCAGAATTAGAGTGTGGGGGGAAGGGGTGGGTGGTGGAGGGGAATGGCTAAATTGGGTAAAAGCTATATGGAAGCCTTGCATTTCAGTCCTCGGACTCATAACAGATCAACTTTCTTTTTCCTCAGGAAAGTATCAGTCATAAATAAATAAATATAGTCTGAAATCAATAGAGAATCACCAATATAAACCTTAGAGTATCACCAAAATAAGCATGGAGATGACTTGAGTACATTCAAATACTAGGAGGAGGGCAGAACTGATTCAGTCATTAGTGATCTAAATTCTTTGTCAGTGATTTATTCTATGAGTCCCAATAGTATAGGTATTACTCCAGAGAAGTCAATTGATTTTTACCAAGTTAAATACCACATTTTTCCTGTGATCTATACATACAGATTTTTGTTTGTTTGGTATTTGGGGTTGGTTGGTTGGTTGGTTTGTTTTTGTTTGTTTAAATAGTTCCCTGGCAAATTTTAGCCTTTTCTCTTTTAGTCTGTCATTCTCAAATGAATGCCATAAAGGGTATTCAAAGAAAGCCTTTTCAGAATAGTTAGATATATATTCAGATTGCTGACTTCAGCTATTAAATATGTTAGTTTAAGTAGGAAAAAGCACATTTTGTCTGGATCTCTTTTTTATGGTTAAATTGATGATGAAGGTGTGAAGTTGAAAGGGAAACAGAGTTCAAGAGATACAGGAATGCTATGAAGCAGCTATATTCCATATAGAATATATGTATTGACATTTATAATAAAAAAGAAAAAAAAAGAGCAAGTATTAGAATTTTGTATTTAGCAAGCAGGAAGGAAAAGATCCTTCTGTTATTTACATGCAGATGAATCATGAGTGCATGAAATGAGTGGATTCAGAGTAGCATAAAAATCAAGAATAAGTTCATCCTTTCTCACCGACTGCATGCAGCAAGTAGTGAAAAATGATACTTATATAACACACTTCATCCTTCTAAGATAAGAGTTCCCTGGTCAATCCTTGGTTGCCACAGTCCTCCTCTTCCTTCAGGGGAACAAGACTTCTGATTTAAACAGTACTAGAGAGAGGAGGTCAGAGCCAAGGGGAAGAAGAGGCCACTCAACCACAGTGCTCCTCTGTGTGGAAACCAGCTTTCAGGTGGAAGCTCAGGAAGTTGCAAGATGCCATTCTTCACTTTTTTCCTTTAGCATGGAAACAGCCAAGCCCCTTGGCTGATCAGCCAGCTCTCATCTTCAGAGAATCTGAGGAAAGAAAGATCTCACTGTTAGCTGTGTCAGTGAGGCTTTTAACTTAAATAAAAAGTGCATTAATGTTAATCTTCCCTTTATCCACCACCAAAATGTCTTATACAACATCAGCAGCCTTCTAACATTCTGGAAGAATACAGTACTTCTGCAGATACTACAGGATGGTGAATGTCTGAGACTCTATTACTAAAATCTCTGAAATTATAGCTTATCCATTCACAATAAATGAAGCTTGTTTTAGAATTACTTAAAATTGTTTCTACTATGTTGTTATTGTTCCACATTATTTTCATCAGCAATCCTTTCAGTCCTTTACTGTGTTTCCATTCAGGTTTCAAATTATATAGGAAACTAAAGGAGCTATTAATATTTATTGCACACCTAGGCACATTATTCTAGAGGTCAAAAGAATGCAGCATTTGGCATAACAGTGTAATTGAGATGTGCTACTGAACACCTAGGAGTGCTTGACTGCTATAACAAATTACACAGCTACTCTTCCTACACACTTTATCTTTTGTTGTTATATCAGATAAATTCTCAAAGAAATTATGCTAAGGCACACACCTTGAGAGAGCTGGTCAAAAAATTTTCCTCCAAGAAGGAATAGGAATATATCATAACTAATTTGTTGGAGTAGTATTTATGGATTTCTTTGAGGTAGTATTTTGTTTCATATTGAAAATGGACAATCAAAACGCATATTACATTCTTTAAAAGACGACTGCAAACTCCCTGATAAATGTCCTTGCCACAAAGTTTATCATTGTTTTGAAACATTTCCTTAATGAAATGTTGCATTGATAGGGAAGTCTGAAATATTTTCTTTAGAAAAAATTATGTTGGAAGGGTTAATCAGATCAGATTGCTCAGGGCTGTGTCCAGTCAAGTTTGAATGTCTCCAAGGATGGCAATCCCAGTCTGTCTGTGTTGTTGTTGCCTGCCTTTTTGGCAATAAAGTTTTCTTTACATTTAATGGAAATTTCCCATGTTCCAGCTTGGGTTTGTTGCCTCTAGTCCTCCTGCTGCGCACCTCCAAGAAAAGTCTGGCACTGTTTTCTCTGAATCCTTTGACCATGCAGTTGTAGGCAGGCAGCAACAAGGTCCCTGCTGAAACTTTTCTTCTCTAGGCTAAATGGGCCCAAACTTGACAAGAGAAGGCTCATGGGAGACATTGCAATATTTGTCTCTCCTTTTGCTTTTTGTTTCCTTCTCTCCTTCTGAAGCTGTCCATATAAATGACAAAATGTTCATGACACCAGAAATTAAGAACTTTTTGCAACCCAGAAGCTCCAGTACTAACTGCCATAGCAAGTCTCTATTCAGTCTTTAATATTACACAGGCAAATAAGAATCTCACTCCGTCTCTCAGAGCATACCAGCACTGCTAAATAACAGAGACAGAGACAAGCTCATGCACTTGATCAAGATGTAATCACCCACAATGCTTAATTGTTAGCTGTCACCTTGCCTCTCTTTTGGCTCTTGTCAGTTGGCTCTCCCCAGTCAGTTGGTGCTCTTGTGGCCTTTCAAAAGGGGCTGATCTCTGGTCCTCTCTCCTTAAAAATAATTGATACAGCCTCAGAGGCTAGGTGATTAGGCAGTATATACTAAATTTTTCAGGCCTTTTATGCAAATTCCAGATGTTACTAGATCTACTCTCTATGTTCTTTCAGTTAGTACAGCCTACATAGGATTCCTCTCTAGACCACTTTTTTTTGTTGTTGTTACATTATGTAGTTACAAATTTCCTTATTACTATGCTTTGATTACTTATAAATGCCAACAAACTTTTCTAATTATGGCATACATATATATGGTACATTAAGATTTATATAAAGCAGAGATATTTCCACCTACCCACTTAGTTCCTCTCACAGCCATTTGTAGTTAATGGCTGATTCCTATCAAGTGTTTGACTTAAGTGGGTAGAAGTGAGCTTAAGAGATGTGAATTCTCATGAGGAGGTTGCTTTCCAAATTAGGCATGTAAATGAGGTACCTGAAGTTAGATAGTGTGAAAACTATGCTATGCATTAAATAAAACAAAAAAAACCCCAACAACTTCCTGATAGACAGACTTTATACCATAAGGCACAATTCCTTTCAAGGAAGCATTTCTGTAATGGTTAACAGCCGTGGAAAAGTCTTAGTATATAACTTTACATATAGAACAGCTGGTACACCCACACAAAAAATGTATTAAAGAGCTTTGTCAGTCAGAAAATGTAAATACATCAGTTAAAAAAAAAGTTCAGCACACTTACTTTTCTTTCTTTTATAAACATTTCAGCTAATTACTTACAGCTTTAAAAGCCTCATTTTATCCACAGAGCACCCTAGAGTTAGAAATCTTTATCTAGGTTTAGTAGTTGTGGCAGAATGCCATTTGCACTAAGTGATCAGTGAGAAGTTGTCAGCTGCATCTGATGTCATAAAACAAGAAAAGTCCTAGAAACTGCCAGTCTGTTTGGACTTAGTGCAGAATCTCCCACTGAATGAGTAAATAAATAGTTCTATTTGTTTCAAGTAAAAGCATATACTTACTTTGTACCAAAATGTTCTCCTAAAAAGGTTGCTAACTGATCAACAAAGGAATGACCTGTCAGTGTTCAAAACAGAAAATGATATAGGAAATAACTACCAGATTATGCATGTAGAAACTGCTGGCCTGTATTTTAATGTGGTTTGGCAGTTATCTAAAATTCCTTTGGATTAGGCTCTCAGTGGCAAATTTCCAGATTATGTTGCATCATATCATTCACAACCTTCATTAAGATACAGAATATCCATTAATAAACACAACTAGGGTCTTCAAAAATCTTTGTGGTAGGACCTATCTAAAGAGTTTTTAGGAGACAATGAAGAGATTTCCCCACATCCCATATGATCTATGTATCTAACTTCCTGGTCAAACAAAGACCTTTCTTCCATTTCCAAATAAAAAGCTTAATTCTGAGTGTAAGAAATCTGGTAGGGAGAGGAAGGGAAAAGACTAGCAGCCTCTGAATAAGCTTCACACTCTTCAGGATCAGGACTGATATGTGAGGCCAAACATATGAAACTAAGAAAGTCTAGTTTCAACCACTAGGAACACCCAATCCCTGAATATCTTAGTTATGGTATCAGTAGAGGCTCTCAGCACTGTCATGATTAGGGTTTTTTCCTATAGTTCCCTCAGGATGAAGCACCCTAGGGATGCTATAAGCATATTGAGTTTGATAGTTTGAAAATCTAAAATATTTTATCATGTAATAGTGAAAGATATATGATTCTATTTGTATGCATTTACTTAAATTGCATCTTTGCAGATCATGTAAAGCAAAACAATGTATTTCCTGAACATTGTATCTTTTTTAAAAAAAAAAAAAAAAAAAAAGCTACTCAGAATGCCTGATTATCAGTTCTGTTCTGCATGTGAGAAAGTCCTGCCTTGCTACTAGCCATGAGTTTACAAACAAGTAAGGGTTTTCCCAGTAAAAATTACCAGAACAACATGGACTTTTATACTGCTGAGCTGTTATAAAATGGATTAAGTTGACATCAAGAAGGCCTTGGTAAAATGATTTCTGAACATATTGGGAGTAGGAGGGATTTAAAGAAAAGGAGAAGTGGGATGAAAAAGAGATACTGAATCCAGCTGAAAAGCTTCAGTTTTTCAGAACTTAATCATTAAAATAGCTGATGTTTTTATTAATGCTCCAGCAAATTTTAAATTGAAAAATATCTTATTAGATCTTTTTCTACTTCATTATTTAATTTTAACATAAAATTATCTCCAATCATACTGATATAAAATCAGAAGTATTAAATTGATTTATTTCACTCAAGCCAGTGAAATAGGCTGCAGTGAAAAGCTGTAAGACAGAATCAGAGGAAGAAAGGTCTTTGTTGACATTTATGAATATTTAACAGGTAATGTCAGGTAGACATTAATGACTTTGTAAAGCTTCTAACATCGTTCAAGCATAAATAGTGAAGACTGGATTTTAACTGGTCTATTTGTTTGAGCAAAGATATAGAGAATTTATTTATTATCAGCAAATCTTGCACAATGTGATGGCCTGTAAATGAAAATCAAAATCAATTGCAGATGTTGCATGCAATAATCAGAATGTTCTCCACACTAATGTTTATGTAATCAACTGTGGTAATTAAGGCAGCTTGAAAGGCATCATATCTGAGTCTGACTTCTAGTGAGAAAAGGCAATGTTGTGGTTAATGCATTGATCTTGGACCCAAGGGTTCCTGGCTTTTTGTCAGCTTTGCTGCACACATCCTGTCTGAACTGGGAAAAGTTTCTTAGGTTGAAATTCACAAAGGAATATAATAATTCTTTTGTGGAAAGTAAACAAATAAATCCAAATATTAAATCCTTAGAAACTCTAATAAAGTAGCCAGAAATATTCCATAAATATTTAAGTTCTGCTTCTAAATATGTCCAGATTTTTTTTTTCCCTGTTGCTAGTCTCAGAACCTCAGCCATAGTTTCATCTTTCTATCTGATCAAGAATCAAGGAGTGGATGTGGGTTAAGCAGGCTCTTCAGAAAATCAATAGACAGTACAGCATCTAAAATCTTTGGTGGAGTCAACCTTTAATTTCTCGGTGTTTCACCACCTCAGTTGCAAAGAATAACCATGTTTTATTTTTCTGTGTTTGGATATAAACCATATTGCAGATTCTTAGAGACTGTTCATTAGATGTATTCACATGGGCTCCTACTTATTACTCTGTTATGTCTCAATTTGTCTTATTGAATTTTTTCGTTCTGTATAAACATTTAAATATCAGTTTCAAACAGAAACTAGTTTTAAAATTTCATTTCTTCAGGGCTGCACATGGTAAACATGGGAATGCTATCTGATGTGGTCTTTCTGGACAAGGTACTGAAGGCAACATATATTTTAAAAATATTACCAAAGTTTCCACGTAAACTAGAATTCTGAATGGCACCAGGACATAGGTAGTTGTGAAATATCCATGAAAAGAAACAAAAGACTTGAGTTGGTTGGTTTATTTGCTTGCTTGTTTGTTAATCAACAGAAAAATATACAGTGACTTCAAAGATTTAGTCAACATCTGCACAGATTGCTAAATGTTGGATTTATGTTTGGACTAACATATCCAAGACATTTTTATAAATTTACCTGATAAAATATTCTATGCACTGAACTTTGTGGTCTAATAGACTAAAATGTTTTATAAAATTTTCTCAATCAGTAGCTCTTTCAGAGAATAAAAACTTGAGAGCATAATAGCAGAAAATCAAATACATACCACATCTGATTAAAAGTGATGAAATCCGGGGAATTCTTTTCCTGAGACTTGACTCTCCTTTGAGAAAATAGCTTTAAACAATTAAAACTTTTGAAGGTAGAAAGTTGATGTAGATTTTCTTTGCACTTTCTGTATGCATTTCTATTAACGATTAGAGCATTAGCTAGTATGAACATACCTAAATACTCAAATGTGGCAGGCATGTTTACATAATATCATGGAATTTGTAATAAATACCATATAGTGAAATTTGCTGTAGTTGCAGTTTGCAGGACTTTAGGAAAGGTTTCCACTAAAAGCAGTCATGCTGCATATCTGTATCCTCCCTATCATCACTTTTGCATTTACACACACAAATTATATTTGCATATCTTGATGACTTATACATTATAACTGAATTAGAATCCACAGGATTGTTTACATCAAGGAAAAGGGAACATCTTAAATTCCAAGTTATCTCTAAATTACTGATTTCAGGAAAACTGTGAGACTTTTGTGCTTTACTCAACTTTATGTAAAATGGCCAACTAATGACAAAATTTAATTCTGAACTCTGTGTTCTATTAGATTTGTAGAGCTCTCTCAGTTCTGAGCCAGAAGCACAGATATGACTTTGTAAAAAATTTATACAACATAACATTTTATCATTTTGTTAATTTCTTCAGGATAATATAGACATCTTTAGATAGGCTGCAGTACTTCAAAATCTTAGACTATTTTTGGTTGAGTAATTTTAGAAGGCATTATGCTTTTATGAAATATATTTGTAACCTGGTATCAAAAAATGACAGACCTGGCCTCATCGGTCAATTTAAACATAATATCAAAATCATGTCTCTGAAATTACTTCTTTAAAATATTAAAGCACAGACATGTTAACAGTAACATTCATTCTTTCCTTTGTGATCTCCTCTGGACTGCCTAATTTGCAAAGAATCACAATCCGGATTTGCCTTTGAAAAAAAATGCAAGAGCCAGATTGTTGCTTTTTGTGGTAAGGAAGAAGATACTTGTTATTCTTCATATTGGAAAAATAAATGATACCATCAAATTCTCACTGATGTGAACTGAGGCTGATTATGCCTAGGATATAAAAAGAAGATTTGCAGGGAAATGGAATTTCAGAAGATTACATTCTTTCTGCAAGTCAGGGGAAAAATGTGGTAAAATCTTTAAGCATTGACATGTACCTCAGGGACTAGTTCTAACAGGAGCATTTCAAGATGTTTAATATTCAGACACAGAGAAATTAGTCTTCTCAAATAAGAGACTCTGCTTATGTTACTCAACAAATAACATTTTAGGATTCATGCTGACTTGATAAAAAATGGAATTTTAACATAGGAAATAGTCACAGAAGTCCTGTAAATTCTGACATATGTGGAAATGAGGAAACCAGACTTGGGGGGGCGGGGGGGGGGGAACAATTTAAGAATATTAAAATTTAAAAAAAAACAAACCAAACCAAAAAACAAACCAAATCCAGGAGGTAAGTATTAGGTATGGTATTTCAGAAAATGGATTGCTGTGGTTCTGGCTGAGAACTGTGTTAAAACCAAACCCAAACAACTAACATATTGAACTACTAATTCAACCAGGCTGGACAATCAATTAAAAGCAGAAGAATTCCCATTACAGGACAGAAAGGGAGAAAAAAGGAGAGGCAGAAGAAGAAAAAAAAAAAAATCAGCATAATGATTGACTCCCCCCTCCAGTTAAAAACAGAATCCCTCAAGGCAGAAGTCACTCTGAAGAGGTATGTTTAGGAACTATACTGATGGGATCTTTTTTCTAGTCCCCAACATCCAGACTTGGATTGCAGCAGTTCTCTCTGTAAAAGCATGAGAAAGAGGCAAGAAGAGGAAGTACACAACTATGGGATACTTTAATTTTCTGACATTACTTTGAAAAGAAATGCCCCCATAGGCATCAGTAGGTCTTAAATATTTTTGAATTTTTCAGTTGACAAATTTACGTACAAAACAGTCTATGAAGTAAAAATGTGCTGGTGCTGCTTTAAAGTTACTTTAAGCAGCAGGGAGGAGCAGTACAGGGGCTAGTTGTAAAAAATAAGCTTAGATTAAGTAATCATGAGCTGATTCAGTTAATTTTAAATTGCAGGACAAACAAAAATGAATACATAGCTGAAGTCTGGGGTTTTAAAAGAGCAGACTTTGGGAAACTAAGAAATTAGTTACCAGGGTTGACTGAACTGAAGAGCTCAAGGATTTGGACGTTGTGGAAGTATGGAATTATTTTAAGTCAGAAGTGCAAAGGCTATTTGAAGCTTGCATTGCAAGCAAGAGGGAAAAATATCTCAGCAGGAAAGGGCTACAGACTTCTCTGGAGGAAGAAACACCTCACATAGGATATGAAGAGTAAATAAAGAACCTGAAAGAAATAGAAAAAGGGATTGATCAGCAAGGAGATCTATGTCTCAGAGGCCAAAAAGGGTGAAAATAAACAAAGAAAGGACAAAAGACTAGTCGAGCTGAAACTTGAAATGAAAATTAAAACAAAAAATAAAAGTTCTTCAACAACATAAATAAAAAGGGATTAAAAAAAACCTAAGGAGCTAATTTAAATATGGCAGCAGCATCAAATAATCTACCTTATTTTTCAAAAAAGATGGTAAGGAATATGACAGCAACAGCTGATCAGTCAGTAAGAATGGCAGTAATGTAAATTACCATATCCAATGCAGAAACAAAACTTGACTCTTACACTGACCAGATGAGATATTCCATAAATTCTGAACCCCATATATGAAAAGAATGTATAGATAAAACTGAAAAATGTGTTGTAAGCAATTTCAGCTGACTTGACTACAGTAAACACGTGTAAAAAGGCTTTTTGTACCTATAGTGCAGAAAGATGTTAGCAAGAAAATGAATGGCAAGCAACTATGAAACAGATTACATAATTTGTAAATCATAAGAACTTCTGTGTGCAGCAAGTCACTGGAAAAATGCAATGTGATATAAACAGTGTCTTTCCACAGTCCATGGTTCTTACATTCTCACAGAATTACATCTTCTAGTTCACATTTTCATAGTTTGAGTGTGCTTTGTAGAGGTACCTTAAGATGTGTAGCTCTACACAAAGAACGTGGTTGTTTATAAGGGGGAAAACGAACAACAACAACAACAACAAACAAACAAAAAAACCCCACACAAAGCCAAAAAAATGGTTAGCAAGTTTTTCAACCTTTCATGGTTAGTGAGTTCATTATAGATCAAAGCTGGGTTTTAGCTGCAGCTTTATATTTCAACTTCTATGAAAGAATGTGGTACAATATATTAAGTACTTCACATAAGCAAGGCAATGTGTTTGATCTTGGATTCTGAGAGTTGGAATTGCTCATACTGGCATTTAAGACAAGTCACAATGTAACTCTAGGATGGGATATTGGTGTACAGGCTGATAACACCTCCTGTGACCTAGTTGTTGGTTTATATGTTAGGTGTTGTGTAGTTTGGAAATATACCTACCTGAGAGAAAGATCTTTTTTTATAAATCCTGAAGGGTTAAAAAATCATGACAGCTCTTGCTGAGTTTCCTTCTTTTGTGGCTCATGGGAAGCGTTTGAGAAGTACTTGTGCATTCCAGAAGCTTTCAGAGAAAAAAAAAAAATATATATATATATGTTTTAGTTCCAAGATGAAGAAAGGTTTAGGTGTTCCCTAAGTTCCTTGTGATGAGAATTTCCTGTTAGACTCATTTATGTCTAACATAATATGCCTGCTGCCCAGGCTTACTGTAGTCTTTCTTTTGCTTTTTGGTTTAATAAACAATTTGGTCACACTCTCCTAAGATTGTACAGATTTTCTCTCCAATGAAAAAGAAAGACTGAGTCTGTTATTTTGTTAGGTTTTTTTCCTTTTTCTTCCTGTTCTTTTTTTTCCCCCTTGACTATATTATTGTGGATTCTTTTATTTTAAGCAGTCATTGTAGTGTTTGAAACAGTGTCTATGCTCACAGCTCATTCACTATGGGATATCCAAACTGATTTTCACTGCTGTTACCATTGCTTTTTGTATTTTCAAGGAAAGCTGCTGCAGACATTTGGGATGGATTATAAAGAAAAAAAAACTAACAAAGGATGTAGAAGTAAACATTCCTCTGTGATAAATCAACAGGAAGAAAGGAAAAATTTATGTAAAAACAGTCTGAACTCAAACAGGTCCCACTTGGAAAGAACTCCCAGTTTGTGGAGACCTAAACTCAGTATTTGCTCTTGGCATCTTGCACTGGCTGCTAAGGCCATTCTGCTGCAGTTCTCAGCTGGAAGGCTGCACAGGCTACTGAGCTAGCAAGAGGGAAGCTGGAGTATATCAAACCAGAAGTATGCACTTTACTGAGTAGAAACAACAGCAGGCAACCTATCAGAACCAGGCAGTACCTCTGCATGGTTCCTTATCCCTGTATGTTACCTTCAGCAGCTCCTCTCCCTCACTGTTCCTCTTCTCCCACAAGTAATAAAGAAATAAATCTTCTCCAAAGATTCTGCTCATTATGGCAGGAATATTTTTTTTTTTCGCAGAATTGTCTGTATCTAGTAAGTCCTAACTGATCGAACAGACCGTACAGATAATAGGAAGGTGAATAAAATCTACAGAAGCCCTGAATGTAATTTTCTTTTTGGAGAGTGATCCTGTGAGAACTGAATGCCACAGTCCCAGATGAAAGACCTGTAACACAAACTTTCACATATGTATTGGGATGTGGTACATGGGAAGAACAGGAATGACCAAGTCGTGGAGAGAGCTTCTTGATCAGTATTGATCATACTGGTAATATGACACTTATTATAATGTTTGGGTTATTAACTTTGTTTACCGTTACTGTGGTAAATGTGTTTAATGAAAGCATCCTTGTACAGCATGAAGCATTGCTTTTCAGTAGCCTTAATGAAAAAAAAAAAAATGTAATGTTCTTTATGTTAAAGAAGTTTATGTCAGCTACTTGTTTCTTCATTAATATCAGTGTACTTTTCTGTGATGCTGCCTTTAAATCAAAAACGTTGCACTTCACACTGCTTCTTTATTATTTAGAAAATCCTTACAAGGTGATTTTACTATGCCCCATGAACACATCATACTGGCAGCTGCAGCTGGGACTGTACTGCTAGCTTGAGCAGTAAAATTAAGGATGATGTTCAGATTGGGTGTATTAGCTGGATAACAGGAAAGGTGAGAGTCTGATTTTAGGCTGGATATCTTTGAATAGTAGATTTTGTTTGAATCTATGCCTTGTACTAGAATGGAAAGAAAGAAGATTGGATTGGGGGACTGGCATTTTTTAGTGACATTTAAAAAATAAAGCTTTGATTCATTTCACTAGAGTGAGCCAAGGATCAAAGCTATATACGAAGTAGAAATGACACCCTGTACTTCCAGTAGGAGAGTTAGTGGATGACTTTGCTTTGACCTGTTCTCCAGGTGTCCACCGAGTAAATAACAATGATCTAAGATGATTTTTCCATCCAAACAGAAACACCAAATATACTGTTCATTCATCACTGCCTCTAAATGCATTCAAAGAAAGTATACGACACCACCTTGCTATACACCTTCTCCTCCTCAGTATTAGTGGCAGTGTATAAAACACAGATGCAGGAACTTTCTCCTCTAACTCACTCTGCAGGCAGCAATCAATTTTCTTTCTCTTTCTACACTCTTTCAGTATACGTAAGCTGGAGCATAAATAAGTGTGTGTCTGTTTTGAAGTTTTAAATGGTCTAATGTGCATCTACCTGCAGTTTTCTGTCATTGTTGCCATATACTTTAGTCCATGCATCTGTCCTTTTCTTTTTTGTCAGAAGTTCATCTCAGCTCTCTAATGAAATGTGAGACATGAATAAAAGCTCCCTTTGAGAATAACTCCAGCTATTAAACCTTAGCATTTCCTCAGAATACCATATTTCCAAGCTATTTTGAATATATCAAAAGTATGTTTGAAGCAAACAAATGTTCATTACAATTTATGTACAATTAATTCTTTGTTTATTCACCTATAAAGAAATTTTGCTGTATGGATATTTTTTTTTATGTTTGTTTCTAGCTTTAAACTTTCGGGTTAATTATCTTTAATAGTGTTTCTAATGTCTAACATACCACTGGACCCTAAGAGTGTGTAGCTTTCAGTTAATTTTATATATTTCTGTTTGTGAGAAGCTTTGAGTGAACTACAGAGATGAAACAAGTAGCCTAGTACCTTTTTCTGTTTCCTTAGGTAGGGGCAGGTATGTGTACATTAGGAGTAGGGAGAGGGGAAAGTCCGGTAAAAATCGAAGACTAATCAATCGCCTAAAATGGCCATTAATACCATTCACATAGTATCAGTCTAAGATAAATGAGCCTTAGCATTTCTTTACAAATACATTCAATATATATTAATAAGATGTGGGCAGGTATTTCCCCAGAGAATAAATTCAGCTCAGTGTGTTTTAAAGTATTTTTTTAAGGTTGGAAACACAGACAATGGGTAAAATCATTGTCATTCAATATGCACCCTATCTGAACACATAGAGAAAAAAAGTTGAAGTCTGCTCAGCTTTCTATTAAAAGTGAAAATATTGTCCAAGATCATCTAAACAGTCACAGCAGTAAAATCTTTTCTCAAATCCTTGTTAATTCCTTACTTTTCAGCAACCTTTCCAGAAAACAGTGACTTAGTTACAGGCTGTTTGTGAAATATCCTAGAATGTATTTGTATAGCTTCCCCAAATATTAATTGATTACCAGGGAGTTAACCAATGGGATTTTAGCTAACTGTAATTCTTTACTGACTTAATCATAAAATATTTTAAAGATTTATTCAATGAACTCTATTAGTAACATACTAATAACTTAGCACTTTTAGTAGAAAATAGAAGGCATTATTAACACAGAGTGAAAAGAAATAAGAAGCATCAATTAAATTTCCTTATCATGCTTCAGGCTTTAATTTTCTGATTACAGTATTGGTGTTATTTTTTTATTTCCAAAGTCAATGTCTGAGGAACAGTTTATTGTAAAAAAGACTAAGTTTTCTGAATCTATGAGAGATACTGTGTATTTGCTTTTATTCTCTTGGGAAGGGATTAATTACTTGAAGATGCATTTTCTTGCTCTCTCATATGACTGTCTGTAACCGTCATGCATATGTATAAGCATTTATGTATATAACACAAAAAAAAGAGCCAGATGCCTACATAATCTTTATATCACATAACCACATTGATTGTAAACAGGGAGCAACCTTCACTGGCTGCTTTAGCAGTTCATAGGCACCACATGAAACTCTTTAGTTAATTGCATGGTTATGAAACAAGTCTATCACATTTTACCCCCATTGTGTTTCTTTTTTTTAAGTAAACTATTAGAAGGTCTATGGTTTTCTGAAGCAGCACCTGAAGGCCAGACAATACCACAGAACATCTCAGATGGCATGATGAAACTGTATCAAGCCTTCGGCAGCCACTCCCTTTAAAAGGAGTTCAGATACCTGTGGTTATAGCTCATTTGCCCTGCATAGATATCTAATACCATCTGAGATGCTTGTCTTACAAATTACACCTGTCCAGCTATGTATCACACCTGCTTGTTCCACAGGGATGTCTCTGCTACTCTCGGCATCTCAAAAGCTGCTAGGCACCTGCATGTGGGTAACTTAATTGACCCCCTACCTTAGACGTGTAACATGTTTTAACTTCAACCTGAATCTCACCCACTCAGATTCAGTAAACTGTCTGCACTATGAAAACTAACATAATGTACTCCTTTAAGTCTCAGCAGAAGCGACATATTTTGGAAGGAAAGAATTGTAGGTTTCACAGAAGAGAGGGGAGTTTGTAGGTATCACAGGTTGAATTAATTTCTTTTTTCTCTCTCGTGTTGCTTTCCCCATTGCAGAGGGATTTCTGCTTTGTTTTGTCCTTCTTGGACAATTCTATTTGGTGAGAAGCAGCCACTGATTCTACCAGAAATGTGTCAAGCAAAGCTACATGCTGTCAAGATAAAGATCTCCTCCTTTTCCCATCTAAGACAGCAGCAGCAGGAAAACCTGTGGCTTTTACATTGCCTTTAAAATAAAAGCCAGACAGTACATGCTCAAACTTCTTTAGTGTTTTCTGAAATCCAGCCAATACAGCTGAGCAGAAATATTCAAATGCCTCATCTAAACTTTAAAGTGACTTAAGCATAATGAATATAAATTACATTCTTGTTTTTTTTCAGGTTTCTTCCTTTTCTCATCTTCATTTTTTATCAGCCAAAGGAGTGTTTTCCTGATAATTAATCCACATAACTACTTGAAATTTCTCTTACTTCTAAGAGGCCAGATGAGTCTATCTCAATAGACAGACATCTTTCTGAACTGTTTACTAAGCAAATGAGAATCTCACTACCTATTACACAGAAAGTACAGTTCTGCTAACCTTTCACCCAGATAGCTTGTTGTTATCTGAAGCCATCTACCTGCAAACGTGTAAGGACAAAACATTTCCTCAGCAATATACTTCATTGCAGCAATCAAGAATAAAACAGGCTTCCTGACAGAGGATGTTGAGCATCTTGCCTTCATCAAAATAAAAGATCTCTAGTTTGTGTCTGCTCCTGATGAAAACCGAAGGAAAAGATAACATTCACTTAAAGTACTGCAGGAAAACTGATAGCTAATTAGTAGGCTTGCCCTTCTGACCTTGCTATTTGAGTTATATAATAGTCTCTATGTAATGAATGACTTATTAAACAATTCCCAATTTCCTTTATGACAGTAAGTTGAATGTCATTTTTTTTTTTCCTTTGGGTTATGTTATGTGCAGCAAACCTCTAGGCAACTTAATAGAAGTGAATCATATTTTTTGCCATTATAGTTCCTGCTAATCTTACTATAATTTTTTTTCTGTATTTGGAGTTTGAAAGATAGGCTGTGGCTTTCATTGTTTCCAAAGCAGACACTTATATTTCCTTCCTTGCTAAAGTGGATCAGAGCATGTACCAATATACATAAAGGTATATTCTACACATACATCACTGAAAAAGCTTGCTGTTATCCATTGTTGTCAAGGATGACAATCCATGACAATCCACAACTTCTTCCCAACTTTAATCTTTATTATTATCTTTCATATGTTTATAAATACATAATTTTACAAGGACTGTTTCCCCACAAAGAAGACAACACACAAGTTCACCCAAAAGTTGTCTTTCTACAGATTTATCTTGGGCTTTCTTCATTGGTTTAGATTAATCAAATTCAATTTTGTTAGACCTTCTTTCTTCATGTCACAGAAAGACTATCTGCCAAGGCAATTTAAAAGGATGTGATAGAATTTGTTCATGCGATATGATTCCATATTTTGTCTAGCTTCTGCATAAAGTAGAATTACGGTTGTTCAGATTTTCCCTTTTTTTTTTTTAAGTCCGTAAACAAGTTTCAGCAAGCCTTTTCAAACCTGCTGCTTCAGACAGCATGAAACTGATTTTATTATCCAAAACCATATTAATAATTCCTGTGTAGATATGGCTACAGGCAAATAACTGTCAGTGATTATGCTAAGTAACACAAACAGTATATCAGAAGGAGGTTGATAGCTCTTTCCATATTGCTGAAACCACAATAAATCAAATTAGTGTCCCCTGATTATTGTGATTTTGAAGATCTTGAATGGATGAATAAGAACTCCCAAAATGGAAATTCAGCACGTGAGGTTTAGGTGGTAGCAAATGAGCAAATGTCATACGGTAGGCTATCTATGATAAAGTGTATTTTTACATACATATCTGTATTCCTAGAGACATACATGAAAATAAAGTTAAACAGTGTGCTAAACAATGTATTCAAAAAAAGAGATTACCTGTTTAACCTTTTCCTGTGATTCTAGTTAGGCTGTAATGGATGGACAAGCAGATCAACTGGTTGAATTTTTTATAGACTATGTTATTGCATAAGCTATTAGCAATAATTTCAAAAAGTCCTTTACACTGAAGCTGTGAAGAGCTTTTGTGAGATAAACAATGATGTAATAAACAACTTTGTTCTGCCATTTGCACTATAGTTTTTATATGCATATATATATACACACATACAGAGAAAGAAACAATTCTGTACTGCACTATCAAGAAAAATTTTCTTAGCTACCTCTTCAACACAGGAATTTAATTAATCCAAGTAAAGATTATTCTGAAGTAACAATCAGAAAATTTCTTTGTTTGTCATGTTTTTCAATTCCTTGATTTTGAATAAGGGAACTGAAGCGTTACAGAATTATTTCTTTCCAATTATTACTTCATTTCTCTGCTGGACTCATCATTTAAAGATCACTCTTAAAAATCAGTTAATGAACTCATGTATGAAGTTATATGTTTTGTCTATCAAACGTTGTGGAACATGGAACAAAGTAGAACAACTACTGCTTATAGGTAGGAAAGAGCCATCAAGCAAATGTGACGTTAGTATTGTATATGTTTTTTACACCACATTTATTGACTTACAGCTGGATTTCTTCAGGTTTGTCACTGTCACTTCTGCTTCCACTTTGCTTGTTTTTCATTCTATGCAATATTTTTTAATATTCATGAAAAACTCAATGACTGCATTTAATTCGGAGTAATTCTCACTGAAAATTTTGTTTACATGCAATCCTATAATTAGATTACCCTAGATACCTAATTTTTAGATTGCAACAGCTGGAGGATGGATTCAACTATGCGTGTGCTTGGATGGATTGTTTGTTAGTCTTTAATCCAAAGAACAAACAGGGAGGGGTATAATATTTTTTGTTTGTATGATTTAGTACATCTTGCAAAAAGTTCAGTAACCTAAACATATGGTCTTTTATTTCTACATACTGTGTCCATCAGGAACAGATGTGATTCATCATAGAAGAACAGGAGTAAGCAAAATAATGATGTGACGGTGACAAATTTATTAGTAGAGACCAATACACTGTAATCAATATATTCAAAATATTGGTAGTTAATTCTATATATTTCCATTCAATCTTTTTTCTTAATTAGTGAAACTGATGACATAGAATATTGCAAGAATTGAAAAGATTTTTGTTACTTTAAAAAATAAAAAGGACAAAAATGTGATTCCAATGTGTACTGGAAGGCCCCTGTTAACTGTTACTTCTGAAAACAGTTAAAATTATTGGATTAGAATTAGGTCAAGTTTAGGTCTTAACTGCATGCTCTCCGGGTAGAACTCTAAAAATTCTTGGGTAACATATTTCATCATTTTTCCTGATTTAAATATACAAATATCAGCATGTATCTTGTCGTTGTGAGGTTTATGCTCTGAACTTTAATTGCCACTAAAGTTTTCTTTGATATTTCCTGACTATTGCCGTCTGCCTGATCTGTTTTCACTGTGATGTCACCGGCATACATTAACCTATAATTTTCATATTCTCTGTAAAAGCTAAACCAAGGCTTGCTTTAGTAAGAGTTTGCAATTCTTAAATTGTAAATCATTCTTATATGCAAATCTAAGAAAATCTTTGAGGATTTTGGCACTGCCTGAGCTAGTTATTCAGCAAATGTTTAGGAACTTCAGATTTCATTCTATAAAATGAATTCTGCAGACCAAGAATATATTGCTTTTAGAATTTATTTGTTTATTATTTATATTGGTCAAGTATTTTACAGCAAATATTCACTGTCATCTTCCATGTTCATCATCCAGTACATCTTGACATTTTTCGTTGAATTCATTAAATAGGATCAGAAGAGTGTGAGGAATTATTTTTTTGTTGTTTTTATTTTAAAAGTGTTACTTTTACAGGTGCTGGCAGTATATTTTGTTAGAACATAATTTACATGTAGTTTATAAAGTGTTAATTGTTATAGTTATGTATAAATAGTGTCATATTTTCAAACTTCAAAATAAGGTTTTAGAATAATAGTTAGAAATTGCGTTGTAATTCATATTATGTAGCTGGAAATCATTAAATTTTATATCAAGAACTGAAAATCTGCTTTTTCTCTGTACAATACACCACACCACAACCCATGTCAACTAGCCTATGCCCAAAATATCTTTCCAAACATGGCAGAGAGATATCCTCTATGAGAAAAAAACGTACATTCTAATTTAAGCAATAAGTATATTGAAGTAATTTAAAATAAGTGTTTTCACAACATGATTAAACTAAGCCCGAATATTTGTGCTACGAATGCTCAAATATTTCTGTGAGCTTTTCATGTATGCCAAATACATCTCTATTCACTGTGTTATGGCTTGTTCTCTCATCATTCAGGTATTAGACAAACAAAAAGAAATAGAAAGGAGGAGGAAATATCCAGAACACCACTGTGTACTAAAACCTAAAACTACTGAAGCTATTTTTAACAAAATAACTTTCAAATTGTCTTATTTAAAGTCATAATTACATGATGAGACTATCACAACCTCTTTTGACTTTAAATATTAATGTCCTGTGTTAGAGAAATCAAATCATGATTCAATCCCTTCCTTCATGTTTAGTATTCCCATTACTTAGTTATTTTACTACATATACTTCTTATGACAACAGAGCCATTGTAAGGCATTTATATCTTACTTGAGGTGAAAGTATTTTTGTACCTGTTCCAACACAAGCCAAATGCAAGCAATGAAAATGTTTTATTAAATAGATGAATGGGCAACAAAGCTGTATGAAGATGACATCTTCTAATTGCCTGCAGTTCATCTGCTAATAAACTGCCAGGGCTCACAAAAAGCACTTCTAGAATAAAGGCCAGGACAATTGTAAAGGCTAAATTATTACTTAATATCAGACAGCTATCATAACTTGCTGGTTTCTTGCCAGGATACAGCATGTTGTTGGAGGGCTTAACAGGAAAGGTTTTATGAATGCTGAAGACTATAGTAAATCTTAGCGAGTTCTAATTTTACATAAACCTGCTGCAGCCTTCATTTGTTGCTAACAGCCAGACTGAAAAAGCTGTGATGCCCTAATTGCCTTAAATAATTCACTGAGGATTTAAAATCAGCACAATTAATAATTTCCCAGAAACTACAAGTAAAATTAATGCTTGGGTTGCTGAGTTCTATATGATTGCTTACTGTATTTATCTGCAACCAAAAGTCCTCAAATCACAACTTGGAATTTAATTTTTCAATGGTATACTGAAATTACCTCCACATTTATTAGCCTATCTTCTGGTCAACAGACAGCTGGTGAGCTGAATTATTACCCAAATCTGTAGTATGATGTTTAATGATAAGTCCACACTGACTTTAGAGTAATAGCTTAATCAGGCATCTCACGTTACTTGTCATCTTTAATGAGCTAGAGTCCTGGGATTATCATTGGTAGTTAATTCCTCAAATGATGGATAAAAAGGTCATCTTGGTTCAGGTAAAGAGGATATTTATTAAATCTGCCAGAGGCTAACAAAAAGAAATCAGATTTCTTGCTGCTATCTTCAGCTGCATCACCATTGAAAATACAGGAGGGTTCAAGCAGGTGTCGTGTCCCATCCACCTATCTCAGTTATGCTCACAGATAAAGTTAATAAGCATAAGACTGCTAAAATTTTGTTATAAAAGAAAGCAAAGAAAGGAGATGGATAATGCAAGTCAGACCTCTTTAAATCTCAGATGGGGATATTCCAACCTAGTTTCCTAAACTTCCTAAGAGAAGCAATGAATGAATAAGCAGTAGAAAGAGAATTTAGGATCTTCTTTTTAGAGAAAAATTATATGTTCTGTTATTTTTCCTTTAGAACCATTGTAAAAAAAAAAAAAAAAAGGCAATTTAGTGTCATACTTCATTCGTTCTGTGATAGCACTGTTTATGACTTAGCAAGAGAAAAAAAAACCAGAAAATAAGTAATATATTATTATCCATACTGGAGTCACTTTACTTGGCTATGGATAACAGGAATACTTTTCTCAAACAGATGTATCATTAGATATTGTTTCCCATGTTACATTCTGTAGGTTTGTTTATTTACATTTTTAGTGACAAAACAAATGAAAGGCTGAAGTATAATTTTAAAATGTTCAACATAATAAAAGCTAAGGCTTTTGATATTAATTTTAAAAATTAATTGGGCCATTGAATACAGTGTAGTAAAGTCCCAACTATTTTAAGTATTCTCAAATTCAGCTAATGAAAGAATATAAAATATAGGAAACAAGAATTTGTTGCCTTATTTTCTATTTCTACTTCCGAATTACATAAAATTTGAAAATTGGAATCTCTGTTACTATGTATATCGAACTAACTGCAGTTCATAGACATCAACAAAAGTCTGACTTGAAAATGTGTAGGTGTATTCTTCTCAAGAGTTTTCATCATGGATCAATTAAAATGCTTAAATATGGGTCAAAACCAGTGTGACACTCAGAAATGTTTTATATAAAGTTTTATCCAAACATCTATACAAGTTGTTCCACCAGAGAATGTAAATTCTACACCATTTGTTCATCAGTAAAATTGTATGGTTTTGATTAGTCTTCCTAAACCAGTTTATACATATTTTTGTGTGTATATATACATATATATGTCTGAGGTTTCTTAATATATATGTGATTGGACTGTGGTTCATATTGTGCTACTAAGGCAACAGCTAAATCTCTCAGAAAGACAGCAAAGACTCACTTTCTTTTCTATTATTTCAGTTCAGGAAAAAAAAAAACCCACCCTAACACAGTGATATTTTCTACTTATTTCCTGAGGTATTTCAAAGCACTTCAGAAAAAGTGAAGTTTAATGCCATTGAACCACACTGACCTCTGAAAGACAGGGAATTGTCTTGAAATGCACACTTACCTGTTCAGTGGTTGATTTTGGAAGATAAAATGTTGCCCAAGGCAATAGGAAATGACCTATTATATATTTTATAATGTCAAAGGGTCCGAACTAGACATGTTGGGCACATGGTGCATCTATTATACACGTGGTAAAAATAACCTGCAAAAAGATTTTCCTGATTTGACTTAAAATGAACTCCACATGCATGACTATAAAAATATTTTGTAAAAGCATGTTTGATTAGTTTCATGAAAAAGAAAAGCTTTAGATTATGAAGCTAATCAAGTACCTATATCTGTTTGATAAAAAAGCTTCCTTGGTTTTCATTTTTCATAAAGAATAGCTAATACAAAGTTGGAACAAAATTAGGCTTGACAGTTCAGATGAATTTCTCCTTTTATGATCTTTACTATTTTTTATTGATTCAAAGTAACTTCTTTGACAAGCAGCTTTCCAGTAGAAGGAACGGAAAGCTGACATTTGTTCCACCAAGAAACAAATCTTTCTTGAAAAGAAACAATTTGAGTCAAAGTGTGAAAACAGAATAAAACTGAGGTTAAGTATTATTGCAATGTGTCCTGCATTTTCAAGACATATATTGAAACAAATTATTTCACATTGTTTTTCAAACAGAGTTTGAGAGTTCTTTTATGAACAATAACCCAAAAAACTTAAACAAGGAAAAAAACTTCAGTGTTCAGCATTCTTTGCGTCCAGAAAAAAAAAAAAAAAAAAAGGAAAAAAAAGAAGATGTAAGGATTTAATAATTCTTTTTTTTCTTATCTCCTTTCTTCAGCAGCTGTTCTATCCAGAGCCTGAATTGCCAACCTTATGATTTCTGTCTTTGGCCAGCAGTAAAATTTTGAGGGAGAAAACCTGGTGGCAAAAAACCTCACTGGCTTCAAGCAGTATATTTGATTTCAGCTTGTAATCCTCACAAATATAAGAAATTTCATCTTGTCCTTTTACAAGGTAAAGGTGAAAAGGGTTTAAATATTTATGGGAAAAGGTAAATTTAAGAGATTTGGAGTTTAGAAGGCAAAGATATTTGGGGAAAGCTGCCCATGAGAGGAAAACCAGACCAGTCTTTACTTCTAAGGAACAAAAGAATTGCACTGTTTTGATTGAGCAGTGGGCTGATGTTAGTAAGAGGGACAGACTCAATCTAGCATATCATTCAACAGATAATGCAGTGAACAATCAGTGCTGTGCTATGTGTAATGTTATATAGCGGTACCAAAACACGAAGTGTCTAGACACATGACAGAAAGTTTTGAACTTGACAATATTATCAAGGATTCAGGCTTGACAGATACTGGTGGATGAGCAATTTCTTAGTAAGCACTCTACTCTTCCTTCTACTGCTAGAATTTCAGTTAACCCCACAATTTGTAAGACTCACACTCAATTCTACATTATAGTAATGTGGCAAGCATTGGACAGAAATGTTTCAAGTAAATTCCTTCCTAGTGAACTTCAGCAGAAACTGAAATATAACTATATTAGCAGAAGCATCCTGACATTCAGAAACCGTTATAGAAATCATTTCCTCCATTTCTTTACCCACCCCCAGCTACCCACCACACATACATATCTTGCCTTGCACATCTTTGCTGGAAATATATGTGGTTTGCAGTGCATTAATAAAACTCAGGATGAAGAGAAAATTCAATTTCAGAGTAAGACTAAAATCAGAAACACAACTCAGCATCCTTCAGTTTGCTTAGAGCCAGCAGACACAGAGTAGACAAATTCTAAAATCAGGGATTATACGAACACTTTAAGCCTCACACAACCAATGGGATATTATAGCAGAGCACCAGTTTCATTATAGTTATGAGTAAGGAGGGCTTGAAGTTTAAAAAATAACTTAGGTACTCTAAAAATCTGCATCCTTAGAGTACCTTGAAGTTTGCTATGCCTCGTGTGCATGTCAAGTCATGTTTGCTGCCTGTATCTGGGGCAATTATGAGCAAGAGGCAGTAAATTTTTATCAAAAGGGCTATACATATACAACCATAGGATAGACATATAGTCATTAAACTATATACATAAACTTTTTGCTATATATAAAAAATTGTTATCTATAAAATGTTATGTATAAAGTCATAAATACATATGTAAAACCTATATAACCTTTCATATACTCCTAAAACATTTTCCCAGTAAATATGTTCAACATTTATCTTCACTAATACAAACCACCTTATCTGCATTTTGGGGCGCACTACTGAAGAAAGCAGGATGGCATGTAACAAATGCTTCTTTGCCAAAGACTTAAACTAGCTGTATGGGGTAAGCCCTGGCAAGTTTCTCCTGCTTGTTAATACTGACAATTGAAAATATGGCTTTGTATCACCACTGAAACATATACAGAGTACTAAAACATAACTACATTCAACCTAGCTGAACCCATGTATTTAGCTCCCCATGCTTAACACATGCTACAGAAAGGAAAGTCTTTGGACTCTACTCTGACCCTTGCTGTAGCCAGGTTAGCATGATACTGTGGAAGACAGGAGACATTATGAGCTGAACTGAATTCTTAATTATCAAAGATATCAGTGAGTATGTACTATAAACATTAAGCCTTCATACCAGCTCACATTTGGAAAGATATTAAATGTTATGTCCAGTTCACACAAAAAAAGCTTACCAAGCTTATATGCCTTTAGGAAACAAAGGAACTGGTTTTACAAAGAAAATTGATTTTAAATTGAAAAAAACTAATGCAATCACTTCAGAGGCTCACATACGTCTTAAATTTCCACTGTGTTAAAACAGTTATGCCATAGTGACACCTTGCACTCAATGAAGTGACACTACTAAAAATATAAACAGGTACTGTATCCAGTCCACATTAGTAAACTGCACACTACAGATAAAAATAGAAATATTTAAGGGTTTATAAAATAGTGTATATGAGGATTTAGTAAGACTTTCCCATGAAAGAATAATTAATTACTTAGAGCACAAAAAAATAACCCTAGATCTTTGCTATCAGGAGAATCTGAAAGAAAATAGATCCTGGATATGCATTTGCATTAGCGTATTCTTTACATTTTAGGTCTTTTCATTTAATTCTCAGCCCTTCTTAGCCATTCTTAACCTGCCTGCAAATTGCAATTACCCTAACTTGTGAAACTAAAACAATGGCCTAAACATGCATTCTTGAAAAAGAGTATCAGTTCACAGCATATTTTTTTTTTCCATATTGCAGCACAGAGACAATGAAACATATATGCAACAAGTCTTTGGAATTCTCTGGGTTAAAGGAGGTGATTGTGAAATACACTTATCATCTGGTATAAAAGTGGAAACTGACTTTCTAAACACATGTCCAGTGGTTGTAGAGGTCTCCATGACACCATCTAAACTGGAGAACCTGGCCGCTCATTCCAGAGTTATCCCTCAGGACTATATATCTCCCATATCAGACTTGGCTCTGTGTGTGCACCATTCCTGTCCTCCCTAAAGGCTGACTTAATCCCCAATTTATTCAATGGAGGAAGGAGGACAGATAGCACACTACGAGTCATTTAAGATACAGTCTCATATTTATTATGCAATCAAACTGTTCAGTCATTTGGACACTTTATTCTATTTGGAGAAATGACACTAGATACTAATAGGTGTTTTGGTTAAGCAAGAGTAAACCAAGCACATTATGAAAGATCCATGAGATAGCTTCATTGTTTAATTTTGTGTAGTACAGGGTACATCTATCTGTAGGTGAAACAAGGTCAGGGAGCAAGATTAAGACTTGATTTCTCAGTTAATTCATACTGGTTAATTGCTAACTTGCTCTCTCAGCCCATTTTGGATCACCCTAGCTCTCTGCAAGAAACTTCCAAGACACAATTCAATGCAGAGTTCAGAGCAGGACCCCTCCTTAAGGCAACACAGACAGACTGTAATAAGATGCTCAGATCCTTTTTATTTAGCAGCTAAGACATAGCCAATAAATTATACTGTTCACTTTTGCATGGAGTAACCATCAACAAACAAACAAAAATGAGTGTGTATCTACCAAATACACAGGAGGTTTTAAATAAAGATTCTTTCTCCAACAATTTGCTAAAATTACAATAAAAATTAAAAATAAAAATAAAAAACTTAAAATGATGGCTGTTTGTTTGTCATTCAGTGGGATTTTTGTAATAATTTTTTATTTCATTTTTATTTAAGTGTACTTACATGCCAAATGGAATTTTCAGAAGTATTCAAGTAACTTTTCTGGAAGCTTTAGGTGTGTAGATATTTTGAAAATCCTCCCAGAGGCAGAATTCAACTATAGACTGTACACACTCAACATTAAATAACTACACTCGTGTCTCCATATGACATACATATGAAATAAGAATCTAAGATTCTTGCACAATGAGGTCTAGCCAGTGAAGTCTGTACAACTGTTCTTATCACCTAAAATTATACAAATCTGGCTGAATGCAGTTGGCCAAAAATAAGCATTACTGTCCTTTTGGACACCCTAGATTATGACAGACATCTACTCAGGGCTGTAAGATATGATGCAGTATCTTTGGGAGACCTATGTTTTACTTAAGTGGTGGCTAGCCTTCAGACAGAGCAGCCAACATGGCACATCTCGTATAGTATTAGTTGTCTATAGATTAACAAGTTACACCATGATGTTTGGTCAGCACTTACCTATATTTAGATTTCTGCATCCTGAAATGGCATACCTGCTAAAGACTCACTTCACTTGCTTATTCATAAGCATGTCATCCTTAATGAGGCTGCAGGGTATCTAAGACACCCCCAAGGAGCTGAGAGATGTCACTTAGGGATTTTGGAACCCAAGGCCATTTTAGGGTGGCAGCTGGCAGCTCTGAGTAACACTTAAGCTAGTGCAGGGGCACTCTGACGGCTCTAGGTAGTAACGTGTGAGGAACAAAGAGAAGTCTATGTTACCTGCGTGCATCTTCAGATGACCACATCCTTTTGAGATGACCCTTTAAAAATTTGGTCTTTAGATAGCAGAAGCTTCAAAAAGTAATAGTCAAGCCCAGTGCTGCAGTACCTACAGTTTAGGAGTTTAGCTCCAGAAGCTGAATTTTCATCTGGGCATTTCCTGTTCCCAGAAGACAAAAATGGGAAACCTATGTGCTGAAGCACAGTTCACACAACTCTGTGTGCTGTGCTGGGAGGTGGCTGAGCTACCCAAAAAGAAGGTCAAATGGATCAAAATAGACTGTATCCCAGATACATGCATGCAGGACACTGACGTGTCCACAGCTGTGGCTACATAGCCACAGACAAGGGCACTGCCCCCAGCAGCCCCCACGTTCAGGTCTCACACCAGACACAGGCACAGGCAGCCACGTCCCCTCCTCCTCTGGGGCTGGCAGAGGCAGAAGGTCACCGGTGCAGCACACACACCACACTCTCCAGGTTCACAAGCACATGCACATTCATGGATCCCCTGAGAACCAGCACAGCCCCTCTGCCTGCCAGGCTCCCCTGCACCCCCTTACCCACCCCACGGGTCCCCAAATCACCAGCTGGCCCAGGGGGTTCTCATTGCACACATGCAGCACTCACACACTCATCCCACCCCACTCTCATGGGTCCCCCTGAATACCAGCACGGACCTTTTAACTCCCTGATGCCACTGCCCAGACCCAGGGCCTCCTACTCCCTGGCTGGTCCAGCTTGGAGTTTGCCAGCTAATGCACATGCACACCCAGTTTGGGGAAGATACAGACACTCGCACCAGCAGCCTACATGGGCTGTGATCCGTGGTCCTGATTCAGCACTGAGCCCCTCACTCGCTCCGATCCCCACTAATAGCTGTTTCCTGGACACACACCCAGTGCCTGCAGGTTAGAGACACCACTGGCTCCAGTCATTGACACCACAGGCCAGGGGTGCCCACAGCCCTGTTCTGACCCCAGGAGCTGGGACACAGTTCCCTCATGACAGGCCCCCCCAGTAGCTGGCATTGAGTCCTTGCAACACTGACACCCATGGGATAGAGAGTGAGATCACACAGGCACATCACTGAGAAATGATTTAATAAGAAGACAGGACAGACTGGGATGGTCAGGCACTGGACTCAGTCAGACAAGCATACTGACCGGCATAGGTTTACACACAAGTGACCCCTTCTGACTGATCCTTATTTGTTCCTCCCCAGGCTCCTTCCTCATTCCCCACAGGCCTTCCTCAAGTATCCCAGATCCTCATATTCCTCTAGTTTCCCCCCTTTTAGCTGCAGAGACCAGGCTGGCCCTCTCCAAAGCTGTGCCTGCAGTTTCTCAATAGCCCACCAATTAATAATTGGACACTGGATTTTTGCCGTTGTCTTAATTATCCCTTATCTACCAAATGTGTGTCTTCATGTGGTTTTGTTTATCACTTCCCCCTTTACTTATATCTGAACATCCTTCTATGTCTTTTGGTCCACAATTTCAACATTATAACTGTTGTTCAATGTATGGTGCAATAAAGAAATATGACAGCCAGTGCCAAGTCAAGTCTTATGGTGAGGCAACACTGAGTTAATCTGGTTCCTTGAAAAGCTCGAAGTCAGGAGAGCTTCTGGAGCAGGCAGCCTCAGCCAGTGGGGAGTCCTAAAAGTACGTCCAAGTTTCCAAGGTGTCAGTAATGACCAGTGACAGCGGCAGAGCCTTGAATGTGCCTCCAGCTGTTGAAGGCTCAGGAACATTAATGTCTATTCTCTAGTCTCTGCCTCTCCTCCTCCTCTTCTTCTTCCTCTCTCCCTCTGTTTTACTCTGTCCCTCTATCTTTTGTCTCACTCCCAATATTACTGGGGTCCCCATCTAAAATTTCTTAAACCTCAGTAACATTCTGCATAAAAAGCCTAGATCTTATGGCATTCATACAAATTTACATCTGCAGCTAAAATGAATATGTCAGTATATTAATCACTAAATTGGGAAAGGAGGGTTAACATTACTAATCTAATACCACTTATTCCAGGCAGGCTAATATTATTGGATTTTTCCCCCAAAATACTATCTGGCCTAATAAATATGACCCAATGAAAACAAATTTTGAGGGAGGGGGGAAAGAGACAGCTCTATCCCTTAACAAGAACAAAAATCCTTTCTGATAATTTTCAAGTTAATAGAAGTACAGTATATCAATAATAAAGGTTTATAGGCACACTGTCACAGTTATGTTTCTGTCAGTAGTGTTATAAATGAAATATCTCATCAGTCTGCAATTTCATTTGCAAAATACAATCCATATTTAGAGGTTTGAACTTGAAAGTGTTACAGAGTTTTAATAATCATGGGATAGCTCTATTAAAAAAAAGGTTATTAAATAACAAATTGTATGAAAATAACACTTCAACACTGATGTTACTTTTATTATTCCTGTAGTGAGATAAATACATACTTACAACATATTTATTAAATCCACAAAACTAAGGGGGGGCGGGGGGGGAGGAGAAGGGGAATAACAGAAAAGCAAACACACAAAAAAAGTTAAAAATGACATCCCAGACTCTTATCTCAATCATTTATTTTAAACTGTTCATTTCAATCACTTCTAGTGCCAGTAGCATCTATTGATAGAAATATTTTATAAAGTATTTATTCTGACTAGTTTTAAAGAGCATATACTAGTCCCCTTTTCAGACCATGTAAACTTTCAGTTGTATATAATAACTTTACTAAGAATACAAGCAGCATTATTTAACTTTTTTCTTCTATTCAACATGTTTATTTTTATTCATAAATTGACTATAAAAGAGTTTAGTATGGAAGAAGATAAAACAAAACTTACAGAAATCTCTGAAGAAATCATTAAGTTTGCTCAATGGGATGGGTGTTTAATGTACAAACAGGAAAAATATGGTGTATTTTTTTGTTGGTTGATATAAAATTTTTATTCTTATAGACCTATAAACACAAAACATGTATCTAATAGGAAGAAAAGAGTGCCATATTTATAATAAATTTCATCACACTGGGGGAAAAAAAAGAACGATAGATTTAAAAATTACATGCATTTGGAATTCTGTTGCTTTGAAAAAATAAAGCAAACATACATATATTCTCATTCTGCACAGATTCTTCATTAAACTAAATGAACACAGCATTACTAAATAGAGCCACACCCAGGTACCCTGAATAAAAATGTTTTAAATAACCAGACAGGAACTAAGCACTGTCCTAGTTCAAAAGGATACACAAGACTGGAGGCATACCAACTCATCAAATCCTACAGCTTTTCTGAGTTTGTATCAGAGAAGATGTCTTTAGCACATGCTAGGTTTGTGCAAAATGGTATCTAGACTGTCTAGACTACCTGCATACCTCCCCATGAGCACCATTCATACTTGGACCACCAAGAGTACACCTTGATTCTCAGAGCTGTAATTCCTCTACCTGAAGCACACAATGTGTGCCATGCCAGAGGATGTCTTATTTACCGATTTTGGAAAGCAGGATCAAACAGCAACCCTTCCTCATTGCATCTGGCCTTTTTTGTTGTCACAAAACATCCATTTTTCTGCCTCTGGCCTCAGTGACTTTACTCTACTTACAGCCTGAACTTAGAATCGAATCTGAACTGGAAATGCAGAATTTTGCTCAAGGACCCCAGTAACTTTGCCACATATTTCTAAAAGTGACAAAAGACTTTGAAACAGTGAGGACTTCAGAGTCAGGAAAAAAAGAAGGGGAGTTTGTTAAAAGTGTTACATGGTGGGTGGAATTTGGCTGAAGATGAATAGATGCGGTTTTCAACACAAGAGGGAACAATACAATTATAACAGTTCCATTTTGCATGTGGTGGAGCAGGAGTTTCCTACAGGGTGTCACATATTGAATAAAATGCAATATGGTTGGCAATTTGTCATTGTTAATAACTCAGCTGCTTACCAGACCTTGGCAGTTTTGCTGACCTTATTCTGTGTTTTGCAGTGGGAAAGCTGATAGCTCATATCCACATTTTCTTATTTCCATTCCTCTCTCATTTTTCTATATTAATTTAATTTTGAATAAAATACTAATAGATATATTTTCAGACAGGAGTGGAAATATAACTATATGGTTAAAAATGTGACTATAAAATGAGAGTTGTGGCTTATTGCCTGCATTTTGCACTTTCTCTGAATGCAGAGTTTTACTCCACATGGGTCAAGAAAAGCTAAATAGATGTAAAATAATGGAGTCATAGATTCATAGAATGGTGAAGTTTGGAACTTATTGCTGGTGATCTAGCAATGTCAGCTAGAGGAGATTGCCCAGGGCCATGTCCAGTTAGGTTTTGAATATCTCCAGGGATGGAGACTCCACACCTGTGAGCAACTTGTTCCAGTGTTTGACCACTCTTAGAGAAAAGAAGTATTTTCTGTATTTCAACAATGTTCCTACACACTCAGGCAGTGTCTCTATTTTTCTCCCTCATCACTTGTTCCTGAATTTATTTCTTATATCTTTCATTTTTATGTTTAAACTTAGTCAGAATCTCCTTGTTCACCCATCCAGACATCCTGCTGTCTTTGCTTGAGTTCATTCTCATTGAGATGGATTGTTCTTGATCCATGAAAATCAACCATCTGCCCTCTACCTCTCACTTTTCCAGGGCCATATGCCTTGGGATTCTTCCAAACAGGTCCCTGACCAGGCCAAAATCTAGTCTTACGACAACCAGGACTGAGATCCTGCTGTTTGCCTTGCTCCCTCCTCTCAGGATTATGAACACCATCTCATCGTAACTACAGCCAAGGCTGTTTCCAACGTTCTCTGTTCTGACCAGTGTTTCTTTGTTTCTGGTCATCTGAAGAAGGCCTCATCTGTCTCTTCTTCATGGTCAGATGGTCTATAGCAGGCATCCACAACATGTTAGACTACTCTCTAATACTTAGCCACCAGCTCTCACCTGGGTCAACTCCTGTTGCCTCCATGCATTTCTGCTACTCTCTCACAGACAGGGAAATTCCCCACTCCTTTCCTTCCTCAATGAAAAGAGGAATTTGGTCTTATTTAAAATATCACCAAGCAACTTGTGCTGCTTGCCTGTATACAATCCTCAAGGTTAATTGTCTACAAGAACACTAAAAATGCAAACTAAAATCTTGATCCAAATGAGTAGAGAGAGCTAGGACTTCACCTCTGAGTTCATCAAACTATGTATTAACATATGTACTTCTACATACAAGCACACACAAAAATTAAAACATATATGAGGCAATCTGAGTGACATTGCTTTTTGAAACATTTAAGGCACGAGTTATCTAGAATATAGAATCATAGAATTATATAATGATTCTGGCTGGAAGGGACCTTTGAAGATCATTAGTGAAATCCCTCTGCCATGGGCAGGGATACCCTTCACTAGACCAGGTTGCCCAAAGCCTCAGCCAATCTGACCTTGAACATTTCCATCTTTGTAATTCTTCCTCCTATCTAATCTAAATCTACCATCTTTCAGTTTAAAACCGTTGAGCCCCATCATATCACTACAAGCCCCTGTAAAAAGTTTCTCTCCATCTTTCTCATAAGCCTCTTTTAAGTATTGAAAGGCCACAATATCTAATCAATGACATGCATAAAATGAAGCCAGAGCTACACTAGTTTATCTAGTAGAATCCAAATGAAACCAAAGCTTATCTCAGAAAAGAAAAAATGGTTGTAATCTTTTACCATCTTGATTCCAGACAAACAACTTTTACTAGAAAAAAACTAAAGTCATTTAAAACAAATGGGGTGTAGGCTGGTCATTGTCATAACTGACGGGAAAAAGTGGAAGAAATGTAAAGTTTGAAACAAATTTGCTGAAATAGGCATTTATAGCTTCTATAACAAAAAAATAAGGAAACAAAAAATCTAAAACAAAAAAACTTAAAAGTGGTCAGCTAAAGTAAATAACACATCGTTATTGGGTGAAGACAAAAGTTCCACATACCTAAGTCCCAACTTTTCTGTTATCAGAATGGCCCTAATATGAAAAAATTACTTTCATCCTCCTTTCTTTCTCTCTCCCCCTGGGGAATGACACAGTGAAGTCTAAAGATTTGTCTACTGAATAATGAAGAGAATGGTTTCAAAGGAGCTCCCTATAGACCATAAACGAGATAATAAATCATAGGCTCATAGGATACCAGGTTGGAAGGGATCTCAAGGATCACCTTGGCAAATGCACCGCCTAGACAAGATGGCCCATCACGCTGTCCAGCTAAATCTTTTAAGTGTCCAATCTTGAGAATCCACCACTTCCCTGTTTAGATTATTCTGAGAGCCAATTGTTCTTACTGTGAAAAATTTTCCTTTTGTTTTTGATCAGAACCTCTGCAGGAGTAACTTGTACCCATTACCCCTTGTCTTTTCCATGTGAATCCCTGTAAAAAAAGGAGTCTGCATCTTCTTTGTAGCCACCCTTTAAATACTGGAAAGGTCTTCCATAAGCCTTCTTTTCTCAAGGCTGAACAAATGCAGTTCTCTCAGCTTTTCCTCATATGGCAGACTTTCCAGTCCTTTGATTGTCTTTGTGGCCCTTCTCTGGGCCCTCTCCAGGTTGTCCACATCTTCTTTGCATAGCAGGGACCAAAACAGAACACAGTATTCCAGGTGTGGCCTGACAAGCACTGAGTAGAGAGTGATAATGACTTCTTTACCTCTGCTGGTGATGCCCTTGTTGATGCAACCCAGCATCCTGTTGGCTTTCTTTGCCACAGCAACACACTGTTCACCCATATTCAGCTTGTTGTCCACCAGGACCCCCAGGTCCCTTTCTACAGAGCTACTCCCCAGCCAGATAGATCCCAGCCTGTGCTGCACTCCTGGATTATGCTTTCCCAGGTGCAAGACCTTACAGTTGTCCTTGTTGAACTTCATAAGGTTCTCGTTAGCCTACTCTTCCAGCCTGCCCAGGTCTTCCTGCATGGTGATTTTCCATTCTGAAGAGTCCACTTCCCCATGCAGTTTGGTATCATTGACAAATTTTATCAGGGTATACTTGATCTCATCATCCAGATCACATATGAAGACATTAAACAGTGCTGGGCCAAATATTGATCCCTGGGGGACCCCACTTGTGACATGTTGTCAGCTGTCTACCACCACTGTCTGGGTGTGGCCTGTCAGGGAAACTACCCACTGCACAGATCACTTGTCCAGACTGTAACTCATCAGTTTGTCAAGGAGGAAGATGTGGGAAACTATCAAAAGCCTTGGAGAAATCCAAGTAGACAGGGTCTGCTGCTTACCCCAATCTACTGAGCAGGTTACTTTGTCATAGGTGATTAAGTTTGCCAATCACAACTTGCCCTTGGTGAATCCATGTTGGCTTTTCCCAGTCACGTGCTTTGTTTGACTTGTGATAGCTCTCAGGAGGATTTGTTCTGTAACATTCCCAGAGACTGAAGACTGATGGGCCCATAATTCCTTGGATACTGCTTTCGTCCTGCTTTTAGCTGGGATAGAGTTAATTTGCTTCTTAGTAGCTGGTACAATTGCTGTGTTTTGGATTTAGTATGAGAATAATGTTGATAACACACTGATGTCTTAGTTGTTGCTAAGTAGTGCTTAGTCCAAATCAAAGACTTTTCTAGTTTCCCATGCTCTGCCAGTGAGCAGGTGCACAAGAAGCTGGGAGGGATCATATCCAGGACAGCTGACCCAAACTAATTGAATGGATATTTCATACCATAGAACATCAAGCTCAGTATATAAACCGAGGGGAGTTGGTCGGGGCCTGGAGTTCACCGCTCGGGGACTGGCTGGGCGTCAGTCAGCAGGTAGCAAGCAATTGTATTGTGCATCACTTGTTTTTTTCCCTTTTGGATTTTATTCCTTTCTTCCTCTCTCCCCTTTTTGTTACAATTGTCATTATTATTATTGTTATTGTTATTATATTTTAATTATTAATTTTTTTCTTATCTCAACCCAAGGGTTTTGCCTTCTTCCTGATTCTCGTCCCCATCCTGCTGTGGGGGAGGAGAGTGCACAAGCAGCTGTGTGGTACTTAGTTGCCAGCAGTGGTTAAACCATGACAATGGGGGTGACATTAGACTTCTTCCTGTCTTCTGGGATGTCCCCCAGTCTTGATGACTTCTCAAAGATTATGGAGAGCAACCTCACATGGACATCAGACAGCTCTTTTAACACCCTTGGGTGGACAATATCAGGGCGCATTGATTGGTAGGGGTCAAGCTGCTGTAATAGTTCACAAACCAACTCTTCCTGCACTGACGGTGTGTCTGTGTTTGTATGAACATGGATTTTTGTTCCCAAGGCCTGGGGCCCAACAGAGGTGAAGAAAGTGCTGAGGACCTCTGCCTCTTTAGTGTTATTGGTAATAAATGGCACATAACATGTTCTTGTCAGTTCTTCAGCTTCCTGAAATCTTTGTTTCATCTGAAATCTTTGTTTCATCAGGGAAAGTTCTTTTTCACTAACACACTGTAGAGGTAGCAAAACCAGCTTCAAGAATCTTGATTGCAATGTGTCACACATCTGAATATTACTACTATCCAAAATGTATGAAATGATACCACTATAAATATCTTTTAGATTGAGCCAACAAAGAAAAGTGTAGGAAAGGTCAAAAAGATCTTGTGATGCTTATTCTATATCATGTCAGCTCTCCCTGGACCCTTTGTTTCTTCATTTTGGGGGGGCTTGGTTTTGGAGTGGGTTTTTTTTTTTCCTTCTGCAGGTTTTTGTCACAATACTGAACACAAAACATTACAACAGTGTCAAGCATTATAAAAAATGTGACAAACTGGGGCTAATAATTATGTCAGCTTGTGAATAGTTTTCTGGCTTTCTGAATATCCTGGTACATTTCAATGTCAATTTTGAATGTAATTTTGGAGTAGCTAAAGTAGTTCAGCATTCATTCTGAAAGTGGAAACAGAATTAATATACAAAATCTTTCTTACCTAAAGTTAAAGGTCCAAATCTAAGGTAGCCACCCTAATCCTCCACTGTAGTCACTCCAGAGAAACAAGAATATACAGTTTCTGACTTCATATGAACATAAATGAACATATATGGTTTCTGCCTCATTCTGAAATTTGTGTCTAAATTGCTGGGATAATCTAATTTTCCAGGGGATATATTTAGCTGCTCGAGCATATTCATCTACTGCCATATGAAATTTTCTAAGCATCCAAGGCAACCATGACACTTGGAAAATCTACATACAGGTTATGGAAGAGCTGCACCTTCTGGATCAGCAGCTCGAGGTCAGATGTAATAATCAATGGCAGCTAAATAATGCTGAAAACAAAGAAAAGTTAAGGCCTGCATTATAGCAACAAGATAGCCAAAATGTAAAATCCTCTTGCACAAAGTAGGTGCAACACCTAGCAATCAGAGTAAGAAAGAAAGCTTGGGACTTTTAGTAGCATGGGGATTTTCATAGAGGAATAATTATTGAGAAAATAGGACTGAATCGGGTTTCAGAAACTAAAAAATTACAAAAGCTGTCTAGACAGATGGTCACAGATAATTTACCAGAAGCATCTTAACTTCCTCTACTTATTTTTAGAACAGCATCCTCTCTAGGGAATATTTGTAAACCATAATCAGTCTTGGTAGTGTACATGAATGAAAAACATGCAAACAACACCAGTGGTTAACTGGATTTGCTAAGGTAACTGGGGAGAACCAGATTTTTCTTCTTTTTAAATAAGCATTTTCTGAGGTTCTTTTTTAATTTTCACAATATAACTGCTATGGCTAAATGTATCTTGACATCTGCAGAAATTTTGAGTACCATTTTAAGGTCCTCACCTGAAAGTTTAAAATATATAAATTAAGATAATTTACCAGTTATCTTAAAATACAAAACAACTTTAGAATATGTAATACTTTTCTTGTGTAAAATAATGAGATTGAATTTAATGAGTATTTTACGAGTATTAAATATTAATTTCTTATTAAATGAGTCATAGTAACCACAATTGTAGTAGACTATACACTTTGACTAACCTTACTCGTATTTTGCAGCTGAGCTGAGCACTGCCTATGTGCATTGGATTAAAAATGGCACAGTTGTTGCCATCTATGCTACAGATTTCCTCAGTTTACTCTGGACATTGCCCTTGGCTGTAGCTACATAAAGAGATTCAGGAAAATAAATTCCAACTATGTGTGTGAATTTGAAGTGGATTATTTAAACCAGATTAAGCTCATATGGAAAGAAATTTAATTTATCTAAACTTATAAAGGGGCCTAAGTAATCACAGCATCATAGAATCATAGAATGGTTTGGGTTGGAAGGCACCTTAAAGATCATCTAGTTCCAAACCTCCCTGTCATGGGCAGGGACACCTTCCACTAGACCAGGTTGCTTAGAGCCCCATCCAACCTGGCTGTGAACACTTCCAGGGATGGGGCATCCACAGCTTCTCTGGGCAACCAGGTACAGTGTCTCACCATCTTCACAGTAAAGGATTTCTTCCCAATATTTAATCTGAATCTACCTTCTTTCAGTTTAAACCTATTCCCCCTTGTCCTATCGCTACATGCCCTTGTAAAAAGTCCCTCTCTAGATTCCTTGTAGGCCCCCTGTAGGTACTGGAAGGCTGCTACAAGGTCTCCCTGGAGCCTTCTCTTCCCCAGACCAAACAACCCCAGATCTCTCAGCCTGCCTTCATAGGAGTGGTGCTCCAGCCCTCTGATCATCTTTGTGGTCCTTCTCTGGATTCACTTCAACAGGTCCATGTCCTTCTTATATGGGAGCTCCAAAGCTGAACACAGTACCCCGGGTAGGAGATCCACTATAAAAAGTATTAACAGAATTATTCATGGTGTTTTAATTAATTTACTCTGAAAGTTAATTTAAGCTATTTTTTTTCCTGAAAGAACCCAAGTGCACGAGACTTTAAAGTTCAAGAAAGCCAATATTTGATATAGAGTACTTCAGAAGTTTCAGGTAGCTATGCCTGTCTGTGTAAATCTACAGAGATACATACATATGTGTAGATGTGAAGTATAAATTATAAGCATTTGTTTACTATTACTATTACTAATATTACTATTAAATATTAAATACAAGGTGGCAAATTGAGAAAATTTTATTTGATTCTATTTAATAGAAATCAATCAAAGAAACAGACACACGGTTCAAACAATGAACATTGGTTCAAAGCCATGAACATTTATTTGCATTATTTCTAAAACACAGCAAGAGAATTGTAGCATATCCTACTGAACTATGCAAATTTCAGTTGTATTTTGTGTCACTCCATAGACTTAAAGAAATTGCTTCAGGGTGCACTGTAACACTGGCAACTTTTTTCATAGCAAGCAAGGTTGAACAGTTCAATATACAAAGACAGCATTGACTCTGTATATTAGTAAATCAAAAGGTAAATACTATAACTTTATTAAAGTAAAATCTACATTTTCAGGTTCCTTTGATTTTTTTTATATTCTTCCTTTTGACTCTTAACATATCAGAGATGCACAAAAACCTTTTCTTCTGTTCTCTTCTCAGATTTCTTTCACTCCAAAAAAATGCAACTGACTCATCAGGTTCACTAGCAGAGACAGAGATGTGATCGTCCCACTCTGCTCAGCACTTGTCAGGCCATACCTGGAGTACTGTGTTCAGTTCTGGCCATACAATTTAAGAAAGGCACAGACAGGCTGAAGAGGATTCAAAGGGATTCCACAAAAATAATCAATAGGCTGAAAAACCTGCCTTATAAGAAAAGACTAAAGAAGTTAGGTCTCTTCTCCCTGCAGAAGAAAAGGCTCAAGGGTGCCTCATCACAGTATTCCAGTACTTCAAGGGCAGTGACAAAGAAGATGGAAGCTCTGCCTTCACAAGACAGCACATGAGGACAAGGAGCAATGAGTACCATTTGCTCTGGGAGATGTTTCTTCTCTAAATAAGAAAGAATTTTTTTTACAGTAAGAATAATCCATCACTGACACAACCTTTCCAAGGAAATGGAAGAGTGCCTATCACTGACGGTTTTCAAGATGCAGCTGGACAGGCTGCTAGACAATCTCATCAAGGCTTCCTTTCCCATGAAAGTTTGGACCAGATTATCTTTCAAGGTCTCTTACAACCTGGGCTGTCCTACAGTTCTGTGATTCACTATGATTTCAAAAGTCTTCCTATGTTCTACATAGGAAACAGATTTTTAATTATGCACTATACTATTATATTTCATTTAGATACTTCAAACAGGCACTACTGGGGCCAGGGCTGTTTTGAATCTGTTCCTACCTATTGTACATCTTTTCTTTGCTGTTCCTTATTGTATTTCCAACAAAGTGGGAACAATATCATTTAACCTACTTTCATTAAATAACACTAAATATGTCTTTGTTGACACTGTTTAAGTGAAACTGATGCCATTGCCACTAAATGTATTTGTACTTTTCCTGTAAACATGGTAAAGACAATATTGCCCTACACCAGTGATACATGGCTTCTGAAAGGTCTGAAATAAAAATAAACATTTTCCTCTTTAATTATATTTATCTTCCATGTCAAATTTCATAAATTCACTACATTGTTTTTAAATTATGCCACTAGAGTCTTTAGGATTTATTATCAATTTTATTTCTCTGTAAGTAGTCTTTTAAAGCAAATGTTGCTTGAGGGTTGAAATATATTTTAATTGCATATAATTAAATATATTGATATTTTATTTATATTTAAAACTCTTTACAATGTGTTTTAGATTCAACTTTTTCTCATTTTAAATAACTTACCCATTTTATATCTGCTTTTAAATACAATTTAAGGGTTATTTTCTTTAGACTAGCGTTGTTTGTTCAAAGCTTTATTTTACTTCAGATATTTAAGTTAAGTTTGTTAGACAGAAACTCTAGGTCTCATCTGTTTCTCTTAGAAAAATATTGACCCTGCAGTCTTAGCTTATTTCCTATTTTGCCTTTAGCAATTAGTTATTAAAAGTACAGAAGTTTTAATATATGATTTTTATGACTGAATACTCATAGCCCAGGCAAGATTTTTAAAATATTTTTTTTCACAATTCTTTAAAGAATAGATTTGTTGATATTTATTTTCTGAAAATTGCAGGGGTTTGCCAGCTTCAGTACATGTATATGTAAATTTGTAAATATATATGTGGGTATATACCACACAGTGTATACAGACATGGCAAAATCACAGTCTGACTTCCACTTCAACAAGAGGTGCCAAGAAAGTCGTACTGCTACATTTCTGTTGAGCAGAAGATATGTAGATATATCACAGAGATACAAGATTCCTCAGAATATTGCAATCAGTATTCTGTGCAGGTTCAGCCCACCAACATATCTGGTATCATATAGGGCCAAAAAATGGCAGATAAAGGAAATTTAAGAAAAAAAAAGAACAAACAAACAAAGCAAAAAAAAAAAAAAAAACAAACCAAAAAACCAAACAAGTGCATATGATCAGTGTGGCTATAGGATGGCTACAACTTTTAAAAGAAATAGTACTTAATTCAGTACTCAAAGATGTATGTGTCTAATAATATTTGAGATGACTTGTGTCTTACCTAACTTCTGTGTGCTAGCCTAGAGAGATGTGTCTTTTCCATAGTTTCTGTGCCATATGTCCCAGACTTTCTTGAATGGCTAGGATACTCCAGGGAAAGCATTGTAGAAAGCATTGTGAAGCTCATTATATGGTACTGAAAAGTTACTGTTAGGTATATTGACTATATTTGGAATTTTGGCTGATATCCGCTATCTGGACACCCCAGTTAAGCACAAAAGTTGGGCATCTAGCCTTAGTGTAATGATTGAATTCTCCTAATACAAGATTTTAGAAAATCAATCACAAGGTCTTATTGCTTGGATTACTACCTTAGATTGTTATCATTCTTCACTGGCTAAGCAGAGAAAAGGTAGAAGCTAGGCACCTATATATTCTTGGGGGCTAGTCTGTCCAGCCTTTCTCTGAAGATGGGAACCTGATGAAGTAGAGCTGGCTTCTTTTCTTTAAAATGTGGCTGTGATCATGATGCCAAACAGCCTTTTGCTATTACAGTAGTTGGAGCACTTTCACAAACTACTCCAGCACTTGTCTGACCTATGTCAGGTAACACTTTCAGCACTCAGGTCACCTCCATGCCCAATAAGATCATGGAACAGCTCCTCCTGGAAGACATATCAAAAGATGTGGAAGATAGGGAGGTAACTAGAGACAGCCAACATGGCTTTACCAAGCACAAATCATGACTGACTAATCTAGTGGCCTTCTGTGATGGAGTGACTGCATCAGTGGTCAAGCGAAGAGCAACAGGTGTCATCTACCTAGATTCTGCAAGGCCTTTGGTACAGTCCTCCACAATATTCTGGCTGTTACATTGGCGAGACATGGGTTTGACAGATGGACTGTGAGATGGCTGGATGGCTGCATCCAATGACTTACAGTCAATTGTTCAATGTCCAAATGGAAATCAGTAATGAGTGGTGTCCTTCAAGGGTCTGTACTAAGACAATACAGTATCTTCATCAGTCCATAGACAATGGGATTGAAGTGCACTCACCCAGATTTGCAGATGACACCAAAGTAAGTAGTGCAGTTGATTTACTAGAGGAAAAGGATGCTGTCCAGAGGCACCTTGACAGGCTTGAGGAGTAAGCCCATGTGAATCTCATTAAATTTGGCCATGTGCAAGGTCCGGCACCTGGGTAGCTGCAATCCCCAGCATCAGTACAGACTGGAGGATGAATGGATTGAGAGCAGCCTTGTGGAGAAGTACTCAGGGATACTGCTGGATGAAAAATTAAACATGAGCTGGCAATGTGTCCTTGCAGCCCAGAAAGCCACTTGTATTCTGAACTGCATTTAGAAGAAAAAAAAAAAAAAAAAAAAAAAAAAAAAAAAGTATGGTCAGCAGGTCAAGGGAGATGATTCTTCCACTCTAGTCCACTCTCATGAGACCCCATCTGGAGTACTGCCTGCAGCTCTGGGTTTCCAGCACAGGCAAGATATGGACCTGTTAGAGCAGATCCAGATGAGGGGCACAAAAATGAGGACTGGAATCTCTTCTATGAAGAAAGTGTGAGAGAATGAGGGTTGTTCAACCTGGAAATAAGAAGCCACTGGGGAGACCTTATTGCAGCCTTTCAACATATAAAGAAAGATGGTGAGAGACTTTATGCCAAGGCCTGTAGGGACAAGACAATGGGCAATGGTTTTAAATTGAAAGCTCAACTCCATGGCAGAGGGATTGGACTAGATCAGGGGTCCTCAAACTTTTTAAACTTTTAAAGGGGACCGGCGCACAGATGAAGTGGCAGGCAGTCATCTGCGGCTGCTTGGTGTGTGTGGGGGGGGGTCTGTAAATACTGGAGGCCAGACTGAGGACCCTGGGAGGTCATATCTGGCCCACAGGCTGTAGTTGGAGGACCCCTGGACTAGATGATCTTCAAAAACCCCTTCCAACCCAAACAAGTCTATGATTCTATCTCTCTATGAAAGTAAGAGAGATATTTTCTTAGGTAAGACTATTTCTGCAAACAAAACATTTTAACAGAATATTGTATTAATTATTGACTAATAGAACATCTGTTTTTTCTGGCCCTGTTCACTACTCACAAATCAGAACACTATGCAAAAACTTTATCCATAGTCTATATCCTTGGTTGTATCACTGAATCCTTTGAAACTCCCTGTTCCCTGTATTTCTCTATGCTTAAATCAAGGTGCTTAGCCTCTCGATGTCTTGCTGTCTTGCTATGATTTGCTGTTATTCACTGTTATTTCCTTGACTCCAGTCTCTAACTGATCAGTTTCAATTGCTTACTATTAATTTTTTTAAGAAACGTTCTCTCATATTTGAGAGTGCTCCCCAAATACCTCTGAAAAATATCTCCTTATTTTTCCCTGATTTGCTGTAAACCAGGGTCCTGGTTTGATGATACCACATACAGTCCCTCAAATTTCTATGTGAATCACATTATCACTTTCTATGTGAAACCAAGTGATAAAATTAATCTTGGATTTTGATGAAGAACTTGTAAGATAATAAGACACCCTTAGTATCTAGTCCCACGTGGGCTAAAATAAGAAGGAAAAAATAATACTAAAAAAATAACTTTCTAACAAAGCCAAGTATAGATTTCATATACATATGTGTATTTTTCTGATTACTACCAAAAAGATGTGATTTGGGGAAGATGTTAATTTACACTTTGAATATTAGATTGCAGGACAGTCCAGTTGCTTGGAATAGGGAACTGATTAAAATTTTACTATATATCCTGCAAAATAAAGTACATTTCTCAACAAAAGCTTATTAACAGGTGTTTTCCCAAAAAGCTTTAATGTAAGGAAGGAAAAGAAACAAAGGTACATTTAATTGACATTTTAATTTTAACATATTTTGGACTGTGGACATTACAAGTTATGAAACTTCACAGCTGCAAACAGATTCAATATTTTGCCTGGTAAAGGTACAGAAAAGCGTGATATTTATTCCAGCACAATAAGCTATCAAACAGCCAGTATTCCAATTAATTTTCATAACTCAATGCAGCAAAATATTCAGCAAAATTTGTGCATTGTTGAATTTATGTATAGGGGCAAATTTCTTCCAAGGAAAAGCATTCTGTTATAGCTTCAGTTAAAGTTGAAAGTCTTTCAAAGTTTCCTAGTTGCATTTAATTTTATTGCACTCTAGTGTCCCCAGACAAAATTACATAAAATACTGAAAGCCAGGTATTAGTTACATGTTGCTGCTGAAAACTCAGCAGATAATAAGGAAGCCTGGAGGCTTTCTTATAGGAGGAATATTTTTCTGTAATCTGTCCATCAAAGGGGACAAAAAAAATACTTTCAACTTATCTTCCCACATTTTCAATCATAAATCATTGCATCCCATTTTTTCTTCTTTTTCTTTTTGTAGAATTAAGGTATGTTAAATTTTTTTATCATTGCTGCTTCACAGTTTCTCCAGAATCTAGATTTCTTTTTTCTTCAGCTTTCAATACATAGAGACTCAGAGGTGTTAGAATCCAGAAGTCCTGTTTCACAATCCTTTTCCTCACTGCACAAAAAAAAAAGCTGTCATGACATTTTTGTATTTATTCATGATGTTATTTATCTCTGAAACACTCAAAACAGTGCTTAAGGAAGTCAATTTGGAAATGGTATCAAGTTATACCATAGAACAGGATGGTGAGTGTGAATAAGATGTAATGGGAAACAATAAAAAAAGCTTGTTGATTTTTTGCAAGGTTTTTCGTGGTTTTTTTTCTTTAATTTCAACTCATCATTTTGAATCAGAGAACAAAAAGGAAACAGTAGACAGGCTTGCTTTTACAGAACTTATGACACACATAGTTAAAATTTTATACTCACTACAAAAAAGACAATGCAATGTATTGTGTAACTTAGGAACATCCTACATGCAGTTTGAACACAAAATATTCATACATCATTTATGTTTTGATCACACTCTAAGTGCTGACAAGTGCATTTATGAATAATGCAAAGAAACTGAAAGAACGGGCTTTTTATATTCTATTCTTAGCCTCTGTTTTTCAGCCAAAATGATTTAACAATGTAAAACACATGTCATTGATGGAATATGATTATAAATACATTGTGTTCTTGACAGTTAACAATTATTCCTGTGTGCATTACTGATGCAGTCATAGCAGCTATAAAAGCTAAGTGTCAGGTATCTCCAAAAATATAAGACCACAGTCATTTCAGTACACCTAGTACTTCTAACTCTATCTGAATAATGTTTTGCCATTAAAACAAATAATCAGACAGGAAAATTAATATATAATTATGTGGAATTTCCATTGATCAATTTAGTAAGCACTGAGAAAAAAAAAATGCAACCACATTAGAAATATATTCAGAAGCACAGTGCCCCATACTCAGTTAATTCAAAAAGAAACAAGAAAGACCCCTAAAGAACCCATGCACACCCATACTGCACAGTGAAGCTTAAAACTCTGAAAAATTGTAGTATTTCTAATTGAAATGCATTGCATGATTAATCTTGATTTATGAAGAATCTAATGTCTGTTCTCTTTTATTTCCCTTTGCTGAAAATATCTTTAATCATCTTTTTAATCAATATTAGAAAAAAAAATCAACATTGTCACAGTTACAGTAGGATCCCAGAGAGCCTAGCTCTAGCATAAGCAAAATTCACCAGCTGACAAATATTTCATGTTGAGCTACACTAAATAATTATCCCCCTTCAATGAGCCACATCTATATGTTAAAGGATTATTTGTTTCAAGTTACAGAAACAGTTACTATGTTTTACATCCACAAATGAGACAATCCTTCTCATTAAGTTTTAATGAGAATGTTGTTTAATTTAGTCACTTTAACTCTATGGAGACTTCTGTGGTAGGATGTTCCTCAAGGACTTCTATTCCCACCATTTAATTAGGACAGAAGTCTATTCAGAGCTATATTCTATAATCGGAACCACACCAAAATGTGAATACTGTATTCAGAGTTGGTCATAGCTAGAAGAATTTCCATTTTCAAAAAATAAACCAAAAACTGAAGCAATGTGCCTTGCGTGGGGTGGGAAAGTACTATGCACAAACTATACCAGCACACTAAAACTGAGGCATGTTAGCATCCCACTAGGCATTCAACTAAAGAAAAGGGGATAACATTTTGGGTTTGGTTTTTTTTAATCAGTTTTCAAGAGTATGTTAGGATGAAATTTACTCTGCAATGCAAGTGTCTCGGCCTTTAAGGGAATTCCTAGACCTCTTGTTCAGATATAGTGTCTGTACTGTGGCTGTCTAAAATTTGGCAGGATTCTGCTGATGGCCTCCTACCACAGACAATTTCATTCCTTTCAGTATTTTTAAAAATGAAGGAGACTGTGCATTAGTTATGATGCTCAGATACGACAGTGACATGTTAAAATATTCAGAATTAAACTGTTTTCTATATTAGATCTGGACTTGGCAAAGTTCGGTTAACAGTTGGACCGGATGATCTTAAAGGTCTTTTCCAACATAAATAATTCTATGATTCTAGATACTTTTGAAGACATGCCTCCTTTGCAATCCCCAACAAAAAAAGGGTTAACTTACCATTTATAAATATTGCTTAGAATAGTTCTGAGATTTTTGTTTGGGAACACGGAGTATCAAATGCAAGCCATAGAAAAAGTGTCTTTTAGACCTTTATTACAGCTTGCCAAAAAAATCCACTTTCATTCTGACTGTGTTAATTCTATGGAAACCCTTTGTAACTCAAAAAGAATACAGAATAGTTTGGAGCTAAGGTGCAAGGAAGTCAGAAGGGAGTATAGGACCATCAATGATGGTTCTAATGTGTTATCAGTTGTGAAAGGTAGACAGAGCACTTCTTGATCAAATTCACTGAGAGTCCCTGACTGTTTTCTTCTCTGTAACCTCTCAAGTCTTTCAGCAAGGAGAACCATCTGCCTTGGAAATAGGTTTAAACAGATTTTGATCTTCCTGATAAAGCAAGCAGGTAAATGCCTAACCTTATTTTGTGCCTTTTATTGACTTTGAGGATTACTGTGGTTGTAACTCTTACAAATATATTTTCAACCATTGTTTGTTACCTGTGTCAAACATGATGTTAGATTTCATTAGAAAATCTTTAACAATATTCTACCGGATGGAAAGGAGCCACCCAAGAAGTGTCTGCTGAGTCTCAATAGAACTTACTTTGGAGCATGAAGGCTTTTTCTAATATTACACAGTTATTAGTGATAAAAATACAAAATATTCTACAAAATGAAGGGGAGAAAGGGACAAAGAAGTTAATTTTGCTTTTATTCCAAAAATGTCAGTTCCCTGACAAGAGAAACTTTGATATATATGCAGTACATGTTAAGTTTTTTAGCACACATGTGTTTTTATCTCCAGGGTAATGCTCCTTGAGATTACTCCAAATTTATCTGCAATATCCCTTTTTATTTTATTTAGTTTAGCTGAAATCATATGCTAGAGCTGGTTACTGATGTCCAGTCAAGAAGACTTTTTCTGACCTATAATTATAGCAATGCATTCCAGCTGAAAATGTTTGGAAAGCTGTTCTGAAGATTTAGCAAGGCTTAATTTGATATCAGAATTTTTTACTTTTTTTAGACTATCAAATCTCCAGCAATAACTGAATTTCATTTTCATGTAGTTCAATTTGTATTTATATTTTTCACTCAGAATGCACAGTCAGCAGGAAAGAGTACTTGAATAAGGAAGGTAAATACATGACTAAAATTGTTCAGTTTCACATTTTTCAGATGTTAAACGTCAGTCTGCAGTTTACAGTCTAAGTTAGCATGCTTTAGTTAGACACCATGAAAACAGATCTTGTGTCTCTAAGATATCTCATATTGAAAAATCAGAAACAAGTGATAATAGTGTCATCTTTCTCATCATTTTTACTGTTTCTTTTGAGATGAAATGATCTGCCATTCTCACTTAACATTCAGCTGTTGCTCCAGAAGTGCAGAGCTTCTTTAGGTCCTACTCTGTATATATATGATAGACCTATGTGGATGTCTCCACATGTCTCTTGTAATGCCTCCAATGGCAGTAGATGCCTGCATTTCAGCAACTGAATCAGCCCCATTAGTAAAATTTGAATCAGATTGCATACATCTTAAAACAGATGTTTATGTACAGATATTTGCATGTAACCTAGACCTCTAAGCTGCCATTTGGGGGCTTGAAAGGAAGCCTCTGATCAATGAACCTACTGGAATTCTGAAGAGCTAGTAGGTTCACTCTAAAAAGAGACTTCTATGTTTAGTCAGATGTCCTCTCTCAGTTATATTTCCTGTATTGACAGGATCTCCTTGGTTTTGACATTTAGCTCCTAAATAGACACCTGCCTTTAGACCCCTAGAGTTAGATATCAACAGTGTGGAAGAGATTACCACCCCAGCAGCATGGTCTGTTTTACCTAATTTTAGCCATGAAAAAACTAGTTTATGTGTCTAGACCAGTAGCCTAGTTCTTTCCATATTAACAGACATTCCAGCCTTCAAAGAATCAATTATATTACTTGTCTTAAGGCAACAATAGTGGTTCCTGGAATGAATAGTTGTCACTCATTGCATAAGAAACATATGTAATTAGGTTAGACTAATTGGGCACAATTAAGTTAAACTTCAGGAGATACAGGTGAGATGAGGCCAGCGACGTGTTTCTTTTTCTGCTGCTACAGCTTCATTATTAGTGCACTTCTATGCATCACATGTGAATTCTATTTCTTTTCCTTCAATTATTTGTCAGATGAGACTAAAAAAAAATAATATTTTTAAAATTTTTACTATCAGTGTTAACAATTCAAGTTTTCTCCTGTTAGATATTATTATAACTGACATCAATTACCATATATTAGGGCTTCTAAATGACTTCTGGATTATATACGAGCTATTTCAAACTCTGACTGCCAAAGGACTGGAACTTTTACAGAAAGACTAATTTGGACATTTAAATATCATAGGTATTTTGTTCCCTAATTCATTCTCTCACAGATATTACATTTGGAAACAAATGTCTTCTCTGAGATAGAGCCATGATCTCCTTCCTTAATATTGGAATTAATAAACCTAAAGCAGTATTGGAATAACACTATAGCAGAGAATGATTACATATTACCGCTACTGAAAGATAATGCGATTTGTATACAGAAAATTTCACCCACTAACATATTCTTGTAAATATCAGTAGAAGATAACAGAATGACTGCATGAAATTGTTTGGGGAGCAGGGACGGAAGCACAAAACCAAACCTTTGAATTTTTAGCACCCCAACAATGCAGCTCCTTTTGCAGTATTTCTTTCTTTCAGCTTGATTCTCCCTGGAAAAGTGACTGTAAATAACATCTTCCTTTCAAAGAGCTGTTTCTTCCATGTATTCATTTGTAAACTCATGTAACTCAGCCTAGACGCTGAGTTTAATAAGGAATGGGGAAGAGGGGAGGGAGTGACCATAACTTGTTTTAGAACCAAACAGGCACTTCAGGAAAGACACTGGAACAATGGAAATAGCTGAATTCATGCCACTGAGATTGTAATCTGAACATGGGGTTGTACTAGCAACTCTGACAAACTGTCTCTCACATACTGTATCAGAACATGAGAGCTGGCAGTAGCAGAAAAGACAGCTTCTTGTTTGAGAACTAAGTTGAATCTTCTGCCACTGAAAGATGAGGAAAGGAATCCCATGATATCATTTTGTCAGTCATTTTCTTTTACTGTAGTAGAACTTCTTCCTTCTGTATGAAGATTTTAGAGAAAATAAAATTTTATATATCATCTCTGAATTCTGTTGCATTTACACATATTTAATGATTTTTTAAACAATACAGATAGTTCTTTCCCTAAAAGGATAATTCCTCACAAAGGCCTTTTTGTTACAGAGAAATCATTAACCCACATACAGTGTTCCTACTTTCTCAGTCTAAAGCCAATTATTCAATCTATTTTCAATAGCTGACATCACATTGAATTCAGTTCTTGGCTGTTCCTAAAAGCAATCTAAGTGGTTACTACAGCAAGCATACCACAATGTACCACAGAAATCATGCCAACGAAATAATGTAGAACTAATGACAAAACACAGACAAAAGCTGCGATCAACTCCTGACAGTTTATGTCCTGATATTTATTAATGGGACTACGTAAAACAGAATCTAATTTTTGTTGGACTTGCTCCCAGGCACTTTTTGGCTGATTCCTGAAGTGCCAGTATATGGCAAAGGCACTTAGAAATCTTGTGCTGTTTAAGAATGTCACTATGAAGTCTGACCAAAAGTCCAGTAAACTCTATTGAGCAGTAACGTAGCAGATACTTAAAGGCAGAAGTATAGATAGAATAAATTTTTCTTATTTTCCAAAAAAAATAGTGGATTAGAGACTTCCTGGACCAAAAGCTGAATTCAATTTCAAATTGTTTAAGTCTTTTCTGAACATATTTATGCGTTGGGCCTCCACAGCATCCTGTGGTGTTCAGTTCCATGACTTAACTGTGCCATAAGGAAAAGTATACTTCTTTCTCTTTGTTTTAAACATAATGTTTGAGAATTTTAGTGCATGTCTTTTCTTCTTTGGGGAAAAGTAGTAGAAAATTTTGTTTCTGGTGCAGCTTTTAAAACATTCCTTTCTTTCTAGATGTCCAAATCCCAGCCTCTCAGGTTTCTCCCCCTACAGAAGTTATAAAGCTGACGTTCTTTTGCCATTCTTTTCCTATTTTTTCTCTTTGAAGAGAGGGTGACCATAACTACACACAACATTTATGATGTGGAAGTATCATGGATGCTTTGTACTGTGATAATGGAGTTCAGAAAAACTAACACCTGTGTGGAAAAGATGTATTTTTACTGGGGAGATGAAAGTTAATGAGTCCCTCTTGATGAAGATCAAAGGATAGATGCATGGAAAAAGAAGCTAATAGAAAATGAAAACATAAAATAATATATTTCTCCAAAGTTTGAATTACCAATCTTTCATAAGATAGGAAGCATAAAGCAAGTAGTTTTCTCTACTTTCTGAAATTTCCTCAAGCAATCACAGTTTTTTGAGTTACAAAATCTAAAGGAAATTTTAATTGTAAATACTCTATTCTACTGTAGTTTTTATATACATACATTAAAGGGTTTTGCCTTCCTTTGTATTTTCAGTTAATGAAAATCAAGTTTTAGTGAATATTTTTAAACAGCTTTTGCATAGTTCCAAGACTTTTTCTTCAATGACACAATACTTGTAAGAAACCTTGCTTTCTCTACTTTCATAGTTATAGCTTCTCCATGGTTTGAGACCATTTTTCATCTAAACTATGTCGTTTAGCCCCAGTGTATTACACGGTTGTTCAGTTTTAACAGGAACACAGTGGTTCTGGTCAGTCAGTTATATTATTTGAAGGTATATTAATTAAGCTTTAGAAAAATTAAATAACATTTGAATGTAAAATGATGTAAGACCCATTCTTATCAACATTATTCTTTGAGTAATGCATCATCATCACAGGTCGTTGCTCTGATGAAATTAATCTGCAAAGCCACCTGTGTGACAGAGATAATGATATATTAGTGTTATTCATCATTAGTGATCATCAACAGCCAATAATATATTTGCCTGTTGCTCCAAGGATGGTGCTATCCAGAAAGAATGAACCTCTGAAATTAAATTATGGCACAGAAGTCAATGAGAAGACCATAGTCTAACCCAGTCAACAGCAGGTAGGAACACAGGCACTAAATCAATTTCTCTAGAATACTTTTTTTTTTTTTTTGGCTTGCTAGTGACAGCTTTGCAACATTGTTAATCAGGTCTCATTACCCTTGTGGAAAATTATATTTGCTCTACTTCCTTCTCCAGTAGCATTTGGCAACACTTTTGCTATTAAGCCCTCCAATACTTAGAGAGGGGAATATTTTTCACGTAATATAAAAAAAATACAAAGCCTCTTGCCAATAGCACTGCTATGTTTTTTTGTGAAGGTGGAAATCTAGGCATCTATAGGAAAATTTTACAGTACTACATAAATTAAGTTAATAGACAATTTCCAGCTTTGCCAATTTTTATCTTTGTCATGGTAAACAGTCAGCAAAAATTAGAGAGCAGAAAGCTAAGACAGAAAACATATTGAATGAATAAACCACTCAGACCAACCTAATCATTTTAGCTTTAGGATTAGGTCACAAAATTCAGTTTGGAATGACAGAACTATGACAACATGAAATTACATTGTTCTCCCCCTATATTAGACACAAAGTCTTACTCAATCACCTTCCTTTCATATACTACTTAGATGGTAGACACCTGCATCCATTTTTTTTCCCAGAATCTTCCTTCCCCTTTTTAAGCTTCTCCTAACTTTTACGTTTAGACCTCTGATATAACATCTGTAAACAGGTGACAAGGCAGATCCCTGCCTCTGTGTTTTGCCCAATGTACCACCTGTTTGTGGTACCAACACACCACTTTCAGTATCTAGTTTTCTGTCACTCATCCTTCTCTTTCAGCCAGGTGGACCAAACTTAAGGACGGGACACGAAAGCATTAGCTAAGGCAATCCAAAATCTAGAGTAAAAATTCTGTAAATCCTCAGAATAGTAGTTTGAAGGAGGCCTTCATTACTGACTGAAGAGGAAGAGCCTGTTTTACTGTAGCAGTCAGGTCACAACCCTCAGGTCCTGCAGAGAGCTACATGCAGTAAAGGCAACCTAGCCTGAAATATGTTGGCCCATACTGCCCTCTCCTACTTCCAAAAGCTCTGATATGGCCATAAGCAATTTGGTATGCATCCAAGAGTTTTACGTTGAAGTTTGTTATAAGAGTGTGGTACATCAAACTCCAGGGAAGAACAGTCCTTTCCTATTTTCTAGTGTTCAACTTTTGAAATTTGTCCCAGGAATTCCTCAGGTTACCTTCATGTAAATAACATCTAAGTTTTCCACTTCCAACTCAGAAATTAAAAATCGTCATTAAGCACCACTGTTCCATATACTTTATGTATTCCACACAGGTATTGCTGAAAACTGGTGGTAATACTAATAAAATCAGAGAAACTGGAGGGGTTTTCACAAAATTACAGGCACACATGCACCTGAAGAGGTCATCTGCACATATGATTTCTAGGCCACAAGGGGAATCTTGTTTCACATACATGCTGAGTATATCAGATCCCTCTGGCTCTTCCAGATTCTGCTACTTTTGTTTATACATTTTTGTTTATACAATTCTTATCTGAGACCTTGCAAATCTAAGAGACTTTTTCATTGGTCTGCTTCTGACTGTAGTCAAGCTGGCCATCAACAGCAGCAGAGAACAGAACAGAACTTTCAGGTCTATTTCCTGGAAAAAATATTCTCATGCCTCCAAGCAGAGCATTTATGGCATCTTGCACATCTCCATGGAGTCATGTATAATAGAACAGAATAGTTTAATTCCAGTTAGAAGGTATCTACAACAGTCACCTTGTCCAACTACCTGGCCAATTCAGAGATGATCAAAGGTTAAAACATGTTATTAAGGACATTTTCCAAATGCCTCTTAAGCACTGACAGGCTTGGGGCATCAACCACCTCTCTAGGAAACTTGTTTCAGTGTTTGGCCACCCCCTCAGTAAAGAAATGCTTCCATATATCCAGTATGAACCTCCTCTGACACAACTTTGAGCCATTCCATGTGTCCAGTCACTGGATACCAGGGAGAATCGATTAGCACCTCCTTCTCCACTTCCCCTCCTCAGGAAGCTGTAGAGAGCAATGAGGTTACCCCTCAGCCACTTCTCCAAACTAGCCAACCCCAAAGTCTTTAACTGCTCCTCATAGGACATGCCTTCCAGCCTTTCATCAGTTTGGTTGCCCTTCTCTGGATCCATTTACATACCTCAGCATCCTTCTCAAACTGTGGAACCCAAAACTGCACACAGTACTTAGGGTGAGGCTGCACCAATGATGAATACAGTGGGATAATCCCCCTTTTTGACCGGCTGTTTGTGCTGTGTTTGATGCACTCCAGGATGTGATTTATGGTGACTCATATTGAGCCTGCTGTCAGCCAGCACCCCCAGATCCCTTTCTGCAGGGCTGTTCTCCAGCCATTTCTCTCCTAATTTATACTTGTACCCAGCATTACTCCATTCTAGGTGCAGAATCCAGCATTTTGGCTTCTTATATTCCACACCAATAGTCATAGCCCAATGCTTCAACCTATCTAGATCCCTCTGCAAGTCACCTTGTCCCTCAAGAGAATCATCAGCACTTCCCAGTTTGGTAACAACAGCAAACTTACTAAGGATGCATTCAATGTGTGCGTGCAGATCATTGAGACATATATATATTGAACAGAACTGGCCCTAGAACTGAGCCCTGAGGAACACTGCCGGTCTCCAGTCAGATGTAGACCCATTCACTATGACACTTTGAGCCCTGCTGTTCACCCAGTCCTTCACCCAGTGCACTGTGTACCCGCTCATCACACAGCCAGACAACTTGTCCAGAAGGCTACTGTGAGGAACAGTATCAAAAGCCTTACTAAAATCTAGAAACACTACAACAACCATCTTCTTGTCCTGTCATCCACTAGGCAGGTGACATTATCAAGAATTATATCAAATTAGTTCAACAAGACATGCTCTTTGTGAACCTGTGTTGACTGTGCCTGATGATTACATTGCCCTTTAAATGCCTTTCAATAGCATTTTGACTATCGGAGTACTCTGCTTCAAGTCCCTAATGGGTTTTTAACATATGACTTTGTCTTGACCTCTTTTACTTTTTCTTCCGATTTGTCACATGTGGATTTACATGGATCTCACTTCCATGTCACCCCCATTTGGGGAAGACTTTGAATTTGACAATATTCTCAGGTGGCACACTCTCCTGAGAAACTGAGTAGAAACAATGGCCAGAGCAAAAATAAAGTTTAAAAAAACCCAAGCAAACAAATAAACAAAAAAACCCCAAAACCAAACAAATTAAAAAAAAGACCAGTATAATTGATAGTTCTCCCAACTTTTAACTAAACTACAGCTAAACTAAAACTACAGCTCTGGGATTTCTGAGCCCCAGCTGTTCCACATCATCAACATAATGTCCACATCACTATGTCTAATAGCCTTTAATGAACCTTTCTTCTATGAATGTGTCTATTCTTTGCTTGAACCCATTAAATATTTGGGAGAAAAAAAAAATATGGGTTTGAACACATTTATATTTTTGGCCTTCGCAGCATTCTGTGGTAGTAAATCTGACTGCTTAATTCTGTGTTGGGTGAAGAAGTACTTTTTGTTTGTTTGTTTATTTTAAGCTTGCTGCTGTTTTAAGGTTCTCTGGCCATCACATGAAGCTGGCCAATATTGTAGTCAGGAGGGGGTGAGTCAATGCTGAAATAAATGCAAGATTCATGGAGATGGAAAGGCGTAAAACAGGAAGGTGACTGGTTCCATTCCTCACAATTAACAATTGGTTTTGGCAAGGACAGGTTTTCTGGAATTTCTGTTACAATTTATGAATTATTTTAGTAAAGAAATAATCTGTAGCATTCCGAAGGAGAAATGCCTACTTATTTCATATGCTTACAGGAGTCAAATGGCATTTGACAGTACAAAAAGTAAATAACTTTCTCAAATTTAGTCAGTCTCCACTACTGTGAATTCATTCGGCTACATGTGGATTTTTACAAAAGAAATACGTACATCTGAACTAGTCACCTACAGTTCTTCTTACAGTCAGTGGGAAGAGAAGGAGAAACTTTTAGAAAGACATTGATTTCATCCTAGATTAGACATCCATGTTTTGTCAGATTAATCACCTTCTAAAAGTGTTAGCTGTCTTACATTTTAGAGTCCTAGACAGAACACAAACTAAAGTACTAACTTGCTTAAAACCAACCTTACTGTCCCTGACAAGGAAAGGTCTCAGTTAGAGAATCTGAATTCATAGCCCTGATAAATTCCGTGATGAAAAGTGAAAAGTATGGTCAGGACCAAGTTGACTGACAGAGTATTCTTCCAACCATCTATGTTTAGAGGAATTGAAAAAGTGAGACTAGATTAAAACACTCTTCAGATACATGGTCCGGCAAATACCTATCTTACGAAATACCTTGAAAACGAAAAGGAGGATGAGTGATTACATATTTCCATCTTTCAGGTGGAGATGATGTCAAGTTGGAAACAAATTACCAAAGATATTCCAATTCCGAATGAAGTTGGTTTGCTTTAGATGGATCATAGCTATCAACACAGACTCAAGTTACAGCAAGATGACATTTTATGCAATCTCATAACTCTTGGTGAGAAGTGTACCCCTTCCTTTTGACGGAGAACCCACTGTCGTCCTTTTCTAGCAAGATGAACATGGCATGGGTGGATCAGAGAAAAGAAGGGGGAAACTCAGTGAAGACTAAAGAGAGTACAAGTGCCTATGGGAGGGGAAAGATACTAAATGAGAGGGGGAAATGGTGTAGGCACATGCACCTGAATGTACTACGTTTTTGCAAGTGGGAAATAGCTAAGTGTGCTCTGGTGCTTTCAGAGGAAATGTGGAGAGAAAAGTAGACATGCAAACAAGGGATAAGCACAAAAAGAACACAGATCCTTTGGTCTTCCCAGCGAGTTATCTCCTAAGCTAACTGTGTACCTTCTTTTTTGGTGACAAGAGGCCTCAAGATGTCAGGAATGTATTCCTTTCCTTCTTCCATGGAGACACACATTATTTCCAGATTGCATCAGACATGCAAGACATATGGCCTGTAGGGTCCTTGTGGTTGAAAGGGATGGAAGACTCCATTTATCCTGAGCTGTCAGGTGTAAGGTCCTAAACCCTGACACGGTCTTCAGCTTGCTACTCAGTATTAATCTTATCTAAAAATTCTTGCAGAAGCATCTACTTTCCCCAGTAAGATTAGAAAGAGGTTTGTTCCTTCATTGTTCTTTCTGGAGGCTTTCTGAGGTGGTATGTCTGCTTTAATCATAAAAGTACTTTTGGTGCATTATCTTGGCAGCATAAATCACAGTTCAAGGTACAAGCATGTAATTTTTAAACAGTCTCAAAAAAAAAAGAAGGTAAATAATTTATACTATATAAATATATCCAAGAGATTTTACCATACTCTGAATCGAAAGAATGGCCTCTACAGACTTTAAACCTCACTTGTCCTGTCTTAATGAAGGAAACAAAACAAAAAAAAAAGCCTGAAATCTCATTGAGCTGACCTGCTTTCCTCTAGGCTTTTTTAAGATACTTTATCTTCAAAAGAATATGGAAGGCAGAACAATAAATAATTGCTCACCCTCAGAGGGAATAATCCAAGTGATACAGAATTTGAAGTCCAGATAAAATTATCAAATGGAATTAGAATAGAAAATCCTTAAAATATGGCTAGTGTAGGTAAAAATAAGCTAAGCACTATAAACCAGATTAGGATTTGGTTTTCAACAAAATAGACCTAAATTGACAGGATAAAAATGAAAACTGAAATTAAAATATATCAACAACAAAGACAGGGTACTATAAACTGATTAATTTACTTTTTCAAGGACTGACTGTGAGAGTCCAACAATAAAAGAAATACTGTTATTGATATAAATGTTGGGACATCAAACGAAAATTGCATCTCTTTTTATTTCTTTGAAATTATCTTCATTTCTAGTATGATATTCAGACAGAAAATTCATTCTGTTGAGTCTTTTCCAATATCAACTCTACTATCAAAGCATAATAAATATGAAATTGCATTCATTAAGTTTAAAGCTGCCAAAACTGTATTAATAGTCATAGTGCAGGAGAAACGTCATACATCATAGGACTGATCTTGTGAGACTTTTTCGATGCACAGCTGCTGTATGTCAAAAAGCGGGGAAATATAAACATCATAACCATATTGTCACATTTTGGTAGTACAGTTCATTTTTAATGAACTCAGCATCAGTTAAACAGAATAACTGTATCAGTAGGAAAAGATGTGAATCCGAGAAAAATGTTAGAAAAATCCATGTCCATATGTAAACTTTGCTTTGATTTTATGAACTCTGTGTCTTATTCTAGAAAACCTGTTTCATCTCTGTAGAATAAACAAAAAAATAGGTGTGCCAGGACGCCTGGGAGGAAATTACTGACATTAGGAAAGCTATGGCAGGCAAGCACTACAGCACACTTTCCTAACACTGGATTCCTCTATTCCTGTTAAATGAAGTGTGACTAGGTCAGCAGGCCTAGCAGAGCAAATTCTGTCTTATTCCACAAGGTCCTGAACAGGCAAATTACAAAACAGAGCACTCGGAATGGAATCTGTTGGAAAGAATACATGTGGTTAAGCCATGGAGGTATCTATGGTAACTGAGGTTTGGACTCTGAAGCATCTCAGCCAGCAGACTTCCACACATGAAGGGATAACAGTGAAAGAATTGAAGAGAAATGCAGAACTGGGGCCTAGTCTGCTAAAAAGGTGAAAAAGAACAGAGATTTACTGTTTGAGATCTAAAACGAACAGCTTTGTGGGTGTCCACCAATCCTACTAGTGCTGTAAGGCCAGTATTGAAAAGCTGCAGTGTGGGTGCTAATCTTTAAGCTAGAAGATCTGACTCAATTCTTCTTGTATATGTTTTAGCCTCTGTAGCCTCTGCAATATATAAAACCAGTCAGACAAATATTGGCATTCTTGTCTAAATATTGGGAAACTTAAAACTGTCTGTGTTGACTCTAAAGGGAATTTTAATCTCCTTTAACACCCTACAGTAAATTTTGTCCATAATTTATTATTACATCAGTAGATCAGTTTCATAGCGACAGGGCATGACAAATAATAAACTGAAAAAGTGATAAATCAGAAATTTGTGTTTAAATATAACAACATTTCAAGCCAAAGTGCATTCAAATTTACAATATGTTTATTTATACTTCTGTGCCTGTTGAAAAGACATATGAACTATGAAGTGTCAAGGAAAGGAAGAATGCTTTGGATATTTATGTTCTCACAAAGCACACACCATAACACAATTTTTACAAGAAATTTATAGTCTCCTTCAGTATCACCGCTTTCAAATATCCCAAAGTAAAGAAAAATTTTAAATACTTTAATATATAAACAATATTGTCTCCTATAAGGTATTTTAAAAGTTAGATTCAATATTTTAAATGTTAAACTATCATTAATAACTCATCAAAATGAGCAGATTTGTAAGTCCCATAAACAACTTTTATCAGTATTCAGTTCTTATGGAAGATTTTCATATTAAAGTAGCTGTATGAATATTAGAAAAAGTAAGTAACTTTGCTAAGATTGGTTATTTTTGTGTCACTTGGGCTCTAATAAGAATCTGGAAAAGAAAAGAGGTTTTTCACGGGTATTAAATTACAGGCAGGGACTCTATGTCACCCAGTTTCAATTGTACATTAAGTATGTATCCTTTCCATTCCTTTCAATCCAATTTGAGTCACATCTGAAGACAATTCCAACTTTTGGCTTCATAGTTCCTAAAAATTCTGTCTGAGCAATCATTCAAAGAGTTGCAAATCTGTTCTTAAAATCTGTCTATAGTGCATGGCAAAGTTACAGACTTCAGACATCCACTAAGTCAAACCTGCTGAGTAGATCTGACTGCTGGAGAGCTCTACTAGTCACAAAGAAATTCTGCTAGAAACTCCCAGTGTTCTCTAAACAATAGACACCTTCCTTAATGCTGTAAATTTCTTTCAGAAAATTGTAAGTCTAAGTAGAACCTAACTGGGGAGGAAACACCAACGCAAGGCAAGAAACGAGAATTGGCATCTATCTGCTTACAAATACTGATCAGATTCCACAACAAGGAAATAGCTGACCTGAATTCTAGCCCAGATACAACTCTTGAACTTGATAGGATTTGACCCCAACCGCAAGTCCCCACTTTTCAGGAAATATTCTAATTATATGGCCTTCAACACCCTTTGTAGAATCTGGGAGCACTTACAGTCCCAAATGTAAGAGGCATGGAAGCAATGGGGAGATCTACTTTATACCTTCAAATTCATTTTTCCAAGCATTTAACATTTCCTGAAGATGCTGTAACTTAGATAGTTTGGATGACCTCCTTAAATTTAGGCATCAGAATTTCAGCCTCACTTATTTTAGACATCACCATAGTCTATCTAGATCTGTTACAAAATCTTCAGGCCAGCTAGTAAGTCATCTGTCATTGTCTTCGATTATGTGTATCATGCCAATCTAAAAAAGATGTGAGAAGTTTTTCTACACTGATTTTGAATTTTACCTGAAATTCACAGCAGTATGTGAATGACACAACACTATCATCTCCAAACTTTTCTGCTATTAACAGAATATAATATTGGTAATCGTTAACAAATAGTTAATTGCAGTTAATTACTGCAATTTCTGTGAATTTATATTCACAAGGCCTCTACTTACATCGGCTTTTACTGTGATCCTGGCTGTTCTTAGTTGCTTAGAAAGGTTGAGGTCAGCTCAAGTGGAAAGCTTCCAAGAAAAAGCTAGATGGTACAAGAAATAGTACTAGTGATTTAGTAGGCAATATTTTCCCCTCTGATTCAACACTGAATCAGTGCTTCTGCTTTTAAGGGCCACTGTGCAGTTGTGAGGATGATATTTCAGATGAAAAATTAGTTCTAAGAACTTGACTTCACTATTTCTGGTCAAATAAAGTACAATTGCGTATATTAATCTTGTCTTCCTTGCCAAGTCATCTCCTGCAGAGTTACATTTTGCATTTTGTTGTATACTTCTTTTTTTATTTCATTTCAATAAGGGTGAAGGGTGGTGGTTTGTTGGGTTTTTTTTTCTTTTTTTTCCCCCTGCTTTTCACTTTATGGCTTAAACTATCGAGTATCTGCTGGGCAAAGTTACTTTGCCCCTTGAAAGAGCTTTCATGTTCTACATCCTTTTCATTGATGACATTTTTCTAATAAAATTTTTACTGTTGTATGGGTATTGTAAAGCACTGGTACAAAGTTCTTAGGGACAATGTAGAATCCCTTTCATTGAAGGCTTTTCAAAACAAGTTAGACTCTTGTCAGAGACAACATGAGTACAACTGATCCTATTTCAACACAGGATTGGACTGAATAATGAGTGGTTTCTCATGTCCTTTCAAGCCCTTCATTTGTTTTAGTCTCACTTTTAGAGTTGATTAGAAGTGCTCATTAAGTACTTTATTTAAAGTTGCCACTATCCATGGAAAGTGTAAGTAACAGTACAAATAATAATAAACAAATAAATAGATAAATGCCACTAGTCTTCAAGTGTCTCAGATGGTAAAAGCCTGAAATGAAACAAAGTATAATTGCACAGGCTTTCAAGCAGTTCCACATGAGTATGACACTGAGTTGATCTTTGACCCAGAAATACTGCAGACTTACATTGCAGTACAAATATATTGACTGTCTACATAGTCACTTTTTCTTCCCGAGCAATAACTGCACTTCCTTTCTGAAGTACTCCCTTAACATTTATCAGAACATCAGAGGAAATAGGGAACACAATATCACAGCATCAGCTCTCAGGAGTAAAGTTAATGCTAACAACAATAACCACATAAGTCACTTAAAATACACAAGAGTTCAATACTAATATTTCAGTCGCAAATAAAAGCAGTCAAATAGACTCTTGAGATAAATTCTACACAAATAATTTTGGGCAGTAAAATGTGTCTTTTCCTTCAAAAATGAATGAAACCAACATAATATAGCATAAATGGTTATATGTGCATAAAACATTACCTATTTCTAATTTAGTTTTGAGATTGTTACATATTTTGCCAAGCTAAATAGTGCCACTTATTTGACCTCTTACTTTAGATTGTGCAGCATTAATTCATTTACTTAATAGTATTCCTAAATATATTTTATTACCCCAGTGAAAATGATTTATCTACTAAAAATTTATGTACAAGAAAATATCTGGAGCAAGATCTAAAATGGACATCAATCAAAATTGTTCTACTAAATTACATGGCAAGTGGCCAAATTCTCAACTGGTGTGAAAGACCTCAGTTTTGTGAAAATGAGTTCAACCAACCTGTGGAATTGTTTAGAAGAGTTTCTCTAACATTTCAACAGGCAGCAAAAGTGAGTGAAACATAGAGAAGCATGAGAAAACAGGAATCAGGGAGGGAAAAAATATGTCTATATATAAAATATATAAATATAAAATACATCTATTATCGTAGATTGACCCTGGCTGGATGCCAGGTACCCACCAAAGCCACTCTATCACTCCCCTCCTCAACTGGACAGGGGAGAGAGAAATACACTGAAAAGCTCTTTGGTTAAGGACAGAGCGACAGCACTCACCAGTTATCATCATATGCAAAACAAACTTGACTCAGGGAAATTCATGTAATTTATTACCAATCAAAGCAGAGTAGGATAATGAGAAATAAAAACAAAACTTAAAAGATCTTCCCACCACACTTCCCTTAGCCTTAACTTTATTCCCGATTTTCTCTACCTCCTCCCAGCAGCACAGAGGGACAGGGAATGGGGGTTGTGGTCAGCTTCTCACACGTTGCACCTCTGTCGCTCCTTCCTCCTCAAGGGAGGGACTCCTCACACTTTTCTTCTTCTCCAGCATGGATGGGGTCCATCCCACAGGACACTGTCCTTCACAATCTTTTTCAAGATGAGTCCTTCCCACAGACTGCAGTTCAGTAATTGCTCCAGTGTGGGTCTCTTCCACGAGGTGCAGTCCTTCAAGAACAGACTGCTCCAGCACAGGTCCCTCATGGGGTCACAAGCCCTGCCAGCAAACCTGCTCCAGCCTCGGGTCCTTTCTCCATGGGGCCATAGGTGCTGCAAGGACCCTATGTCATGGTCCACTCAGTGGACTCGTGATGGTTCGTTAACTATGATCTTGAAGCGCAAAAATCAAGGCGACCACGCCAAGGGGTTATGCTTCAATTAAACAGCACAATTTTATTGTTTGCCCGTAAAGTGGCGTGCGATAGGTAGAAAGACAGAAAGTGAATAAAAGGTAAAGTAAAAAGAAAAGGAAAGAGGATTATAACTACCACCACGGGTCCAAGGCATCCCTATGGTCCCAGGTCCAGGCAGCGTCCCGCTGGTCCTTCTGATCGTCATGATCCTTGGTGGGGAAATCTCCAAAGTCCAGTTGCTAAGAAGGCATCTTTTTATGCCAAGCAACACACCTTGATCCTCCTCTGGTCCATAGACTGCCGCCAGTCTCTGCCCTCTCGAGCCAGGTTATCTTACCCCAAAGGCAGGTAGCTTCAGACGAGGAGGCGTGTACTTGTATTGTTTTCTGGTTCGTTGTTATGACCACAGTTGTGATCCATCTTCTGGACAGCTGTTATGCGGCCTTATTCAACCCCAGGTGGCAGGGAATGGCATAGTACTCCTTGTACCATGCAGTTCTCCTTCCCAGGGTGTAGTTGTTCCTTTCAGTCCCAGGTTGCAGGGAGCGGCATAGTACTTCTTGTACCGTGCAGTTCTCTTTCCCAGGGTCTTTATGTCTTGGTGTCCATGAGGACCACATTCCATCTCCAGGTCTCTGTTGGCAAGGTTAAGACAATATTGTTCTCTTTAGACTGACTCTTACACCCTATTCCAGTGCAGACTTCCCATGGGGCCACGGTGTCCTTTGAGCATACACCTGCTCCAGCGTGGGGTGCTCCATGGGCTGCAGGTGAGTATCTGCTACCTGTGGACCTTTATGGGCTGCAGTAGGACAGCCTGCTTCACTGTGGACTGCAGAGGAACCTCTGTTCCAGGGCCTGGAGCACCTCCTGTCCCTCCTTCTGCACTGACCTCGGCGTCTGCAGGGCTGTTTCTCTCACATATACTCACTCATCTCCCTGGCTGCTCTTCTGCAGTGTTTTTCCCCCTTCTTAAATATGTTCTTACAGAAGCCCTACCACCACTGATGATGGGCTTGGCTTTGGCCAGCAGCATGTTCATCTTAGAGCTGGCTGGCATTGGCTCTATTGCACACAGGGGAAGGTTCTAGCAGCTTCTCATGGAAACCACCCCTGTAGCCTCCCCACTACCAAAACTTTAGTACATATGCCAAAAACATATAAATATATATATAAATACATACATATATATACCTCAAAAAAGTGTACTAACTATGTAATGCTTATGAGACAGGCAGACAAAAAGCAAAATAATTAACTGAAAAATAATTTACACAGGCTACCTTGGACACTAGTGCTGGTAATGACAAAATCAAATTATTGAATAATTACAAAATGGTAAAAATAATTACAGTTGTCACATTCTTTGAAATGGAATGGCTCCCTTCCTCCTTTCTAGTGCAAATGACAAAATATGCCATGCGCTCAAAAACAGCTCAGGACTCTGAGTGTGTTTCAGATGATCTTCCCTTATTTGTGTTTGCCATCAAAGGGTATTCTGCAGAATTACTTTACATCCAGAAAATAAATGGGGAAAAACCACCTGAACTTGGGGGGAAAATCAGTAAGTCAGCACCACAAACTGATTTAAATCTTAATGTCCAGTGAAAATTAACCCATACATCTCAGCTTTATACACTAGAAAGTTATATTGCTGATTTAGAGGCTAAGGAGTACTTTATAAATTACCTTTTTTTAAAAAAAGGGTAAAACATAAAAGACTGCTTATGATTAGAAGGAAGAGGCAGGTGAAGTTAATTGAATGCATTCCCTATCTGAAATTATTCACTGAACTATATAGATGTTAAGACCTCTGGCAGCTGCCAGCAAATAAGGGTAGGATTAATCTGCCCTGGTTTCTTCTAGTTATCTGACTAGGCATGTATGTTTGAGCTAATCACTCCAGGCTTTTTCATAGTATGTGAATGATCAGTATCTACAAAGCCAAATAATCTCCCCCTAGGCATTTACAAGAGGTGAATGAATCATCCTTAGCTTGTTTCACTCTATCTCAAAAAGGGTAACTGGCTGAGGTATAGAAGTGAGCTTTATATGCCTCAGCCTAGGGCAGAAGAATGGCACACCTTGTTGAGGAGTAAGAACACTGACTTAATCACAAAGATGGGTGAGATTTGGTGTTTTCTGTAACAGTAAACATACATACTATCAGAAGGAAAAAGCTTGTTCATCATTTCTTAACTGCTTAGTTTTGACCTTGGGCTATAATTTGACAAACAGATTTGTGGACAGTGTGACCCAAATGAAACATATATGAAATTTTCACAATTTTAATTTTAGACAGAAATTCAAGAAAATATGTATTTGATATACTCTTTGCTTTAAGTTTTCACTATATGTCATATCCTACAACTCTTAGTCTATATCCAAATAATATTTGCTTTTGAAGTCAAGTATTCGGCAAAATATGTAGAGCCTGAAGGGACATCATGAATACTTCCCAGCATGTTTAGAAATTAAGATGCCAATGGGATCTGTGCTGTCTCACCATTTCAAAGGAACTATCAGTAGGAGCTTGGTTCTCCTAAAATGTTAGACTTTCTGCAGAAATCCAAAAGTTCTGTTTGAGAAAAACCCAGGAATGAGATCCTATTTTCAGGTCACAGTGGCCTTCTCAGGAGTTACCATTTGAATCCTTATGTTCCTATCTCAGGTTTCTGCAGAGTGAGTTCCAGAATTTCCCAGAATCTCTTTACTGCTAATGTGACCTTGGAAGAAATGTGATGTCTATCATTTAGTTCTATTTTCCACCTTATCCAAGTTTCATTTTTATATATTCTGGCAGAAATACATGTTTATATTCCAGAGAAATGTCTAGAACTTCTAAAGAGGGTTTTTGGGGGTTTGGGTTGTTTTTTTTGTTGGGTTTTTTTTAATTTATATTTTAAGGAAAAATGGAAGGGAAGAAAAATAATCTGGCCTTTCATTTACTTTGGGACTTTGTTGGGACTTTCTGAAAAAACAGAAAGTCATTGACTCACCTTTAGGAATTTTGTCTTGAAAAGAGAAGGTTATCTTTGTGGTTTACATGCACCTGGAACACTGCCTATTTGTCCTTGAGAAATGTTGGGCTCCTTTAACTGAGCTTTCAGAAACTTTAAATCTTATGGTGCTCTATGTCTTCTATTTTTTGCTTTGACTATGCAGTTTCTTCCGTCTAATCAGTAAACCTCAAATGTTCTTCACTTTTACATCCTTTACATACTGTAATACTTTAACTTCACCATTACATGCTTCAACACCTCAGCATTACTTTAATAAACTAAAAAACACTCCATCTTCATTTTAGCCCTTGTTTCTAAGCCCTCCTCCTCAAATGCTCTTCTTGCCTTGCATCTGCTTTGCCTCTTCCCAAGTTGAAAGAAGTTCAGCCATCTTTTAGCCATTTCAGATGGCTAAATAAAGCTTGGTTGCCAACTGCTCTGCAGGTGTGCTCACACATCTCACTTCTTTCCTTTGTATTATTCTGATCATGAGGAAGGAAGTTTCACTGATCTAGAAGTGGCAATAAAAAGGCAGGGATCCTGTAACATTCACAATAACTCCACAGCATTTGTTAACTTAAAAATAAATAATTCAGTAGAACTGGCTTAACTTACTCATTTTAAAAAATGTGTTGGAGTTTTGTTTTGTTCTATTTTTCTACAGGAACTACATTGCATTGGCTGATGAAGCAATTTGAAACCAAAATCTTGTCTATTTTTTTAATTTAATAAAGATCTAATGGAAGATATTGCTTCTTCTGGCATACTCTGTCTCTAAAATTCCATTAATATCTTTGAAAAATGAGTTTTTCTGTTTTTTCACAGAACTATTTTGCTCATGTTCTAGCAAGTAAAGTAAGCAAAGTAAGTACAAAATCCTTTAAATATGTCCTCATCTTTCAGGTCATTTATGCCATTTTCATGCCTGTATCCTATCGCTTCACCAGTCTGGTTTCTTTGGCAGCTGGAGAAGAAATTGTGGCATTAAGTACTATATATCAGCTTATTTAAAACAAGAAAATTAAATTGGATATGAAGACAAACAAATTAGAAACTGCTATAGAACACATGGGAAAAAATTAGTCTGTTATAATTAAAAATCAAGATGAAATTAAGACAGATTTGAATATCTCCAAAATATTAAATGTAGTACGGCAACATGTTGAGATAGAAGACCAAAATAATTTGAGGGGCTCCACACTATAAGACAAGGTCTAATAGGTGGATACAGAGGATGTTTATTATTCCAGTATTATTCCAGTAAATCACTTAGAGAATTGTTGGGTAGAAAATATGTTACCTGTACATAAGGATCTTAAGCTATTTTCAGAAAAGAATGTGCTGTGAGGCAGAAGATTTATGGAATCCTGTTAGACATTTCTAATTGTCTTCCAGATTGTTATAAAGTTTTGAAAATAATTACAAGAAAGCTATCTAACTGAGCCATTATCCCATTTTTAGTGATGTGGCTCAAGAGACCCAGTTCAGCAGTTGAGGTCTAAACCCTTTACAGAGAATTTAGCAAAACAGTATAAGACTTTGTTATTTTCATTTAGTTATTTTTTTTTTTAAATTTCATTTAGACTACTACAAGCAGTCTAAGGAAATTCTTCTTTTAAATTATAACAAGATATGTGATTTCATTTGTGTCCTATATAGTTGACATGGTATTTAAAAACTACAAATATTTTAAATACTACTAATTGAACCATCTGACAATCTAGATGAATTGTTATTTATTTGATATGCATGCTCTGCAGAATGAATTAAATTTGAGTTCGTGGTAACACACACTATCTGTGTTGTTACCAGATCAAGTATGGCTACAATAGAAATACAGGTATGCCAGTTCTATTGTTTGATTTAATGTTAATTTTTTTTGGCTAAGTAGGATTATTTTAACACAATGTATGTGGTGGCGGGTTATTAAAAAGGATTAAAACTACTGACATTACTTAAAATAAACTTTCTCTGTTTAAAAACATTTATGTCTTATGGGTATGAAACAGCTAAAGATATAAGTAACAATTTAGCACCATTTACTTTAACAGAGTAGTCTGTAGCTTTTGAATCTTGCTTTTCTAAAATCTCCAATAGCATGTACAGTTGAAAACAAGTATTAAACCACAAAAGAGAAAAGTAAAAATTCATTGGCTACCTGTTCTGATGGCTTAGATATTTCATAATCAAATTTAGTCCTGCAATAATAAAGTATCACCCTAAGATGAGTAATTTTAAAACACCTATGATAATATGTTCTTGAAGGTGTGTAGATTTTAATGGAAAGATGTTTTATTACCCTCAATACAATAACCAATAATACAGCCCCTATTGCTATGTCAACATCGCTGTAGTATGCACTGTAGTTCATCTATATATGTATCACATTTGTGTCTGCTGTATTTTGATAAAAAGACATATCATTAGAACTAATTGAATGTTTAAAACATTTCATTTATATACAGAATTAGATAAGTTAGAAGTGTTACGTCTAGCAAGACTGCTATTCTCATTCATCTGAACCAACGATTTTTTATTAATTTACTCTACGATTCAATTGGTGCAAGAGTCCATTTTTTGTATGTGTTTGTTTTCACAAATATTTGAGTGTATGTATATGCATATTTTTAATAAAATGAAAGACAATTCACTAACAAAAATATTACATAACAAACTATGTATTCTGTTGCATTCAGAACAAATAATCTGAATACTGAGGATCTGCCAAGATTAGTTTTTGAAATCATATCATGCTGTCTTTTGTGCGCTTAATCTGTAACAACTTGCCATAAAGCAAAACCCGCAGCTCAGAAGCGTAAAAGCCCTTACAGTTTAAACTGTTCTGTGGGTAACTGAGATTATACCGATATAATTTTCAAGAGTGCCTGATTTGATGTAAAACAACATTTATTTCTTAGATTCTAATTTTCCTAAAACACATAGACAGTAATAGGTAATTATTTTGGAGAAATAAATTTGTTTCCTTAGTTTTAATATATGTAGTTTCAGTAAATTACATTCAAGTTTAAATAACCTCACTTCACTCATGAAAGAAGCAGTTTAAACATTACCTAGTCATCTCAAGGTAGTCACAGGTATTTTAATGTAGGCAACTTCTTAAAAAAGTAGAGTAAGACACGCAAAGTGGAATTGCCTTCAGGAAAACTACAAGGCCCCTTCAGCTGGGCAAATCCATGGGATAAGTAAATCTTTGGGTACCTGAATTAAATGAACAGGAGAGACTGAGAGTCAAAAACCTAATTAGACTGAGGGCTTGCAGTTCATCAGTCACCATCATTTAAATGCATGCAAGGTACAGGGTAAAGCTCTTGCTGGAGAGTCCATTTGAATGAGAATTGTGTACAGAGCCTAGTGAGTCAGAGCTGGCACTTAATATCAGGTTAAATATGGGTCAGCATGACAAGAAAGAAAGAAAAAATACTGTCTGGAGTTTCATAAAAAGAAGAAAATCAGCTATTAAGGAATAAATTCACTTAAGTCACTGAAGAAAACTGTTAGCTGATTGAAATTATGCAGAAGCAGAACTGGCCATGATTGAAGGCAGTGGCAAACCAAAAGACTTGTGATAGAATCACAGAATCATAGAATGGTTTGGGCTGGAAGGGTTCTTTGAAGATCACCTAGTTCAAAGCCCCATCTAACCTGACCTTTAACACTTCCAACGATGGGCATCCACACTAATCCAGTGTCTTACCACCTTCCTTATAAAAAAAATTCTTCCTTATGTCCAATCTAAACCTACCCTCTTTCAGTTTAAAACTGTTGGCCATTATTCTATTGCTACAGGCCCTCACAAGAACTCTCTCTCCATCTGTCTTGTAAGTCCCCTTTATACATTCAAGTGTGTTGTACTCTTTGTGTATGGTGTGTTGGGTGAGGAACATTGTCACACCAAAGAATCTGGCAACAGTACTGGTGGTTACAGCAAACTGACTAGCTTCTTCACTCAGTTTCTTACCCTGACAGGAGGGAAAGGCATGAGGTCCAAGCAAAGCTAGGCACCTGCTGCAATGGATCACAAAAGGTAATTACAGTCATTCACTAGGTAGAAAGAAGAAAACAACAAATGATGACCTGAAAAATATTTTTTTGCCAAATGACTGCCAGGTAAGTAAATAAAATTGTATGCTAATTTAAGTGCATGTCCTCTTGCAGAACAGTGAACCACTGGAAACAACAGTCATCATCTTACTTCACAATCTGTCACTCAGCTTCATTTCAAAGGGGTATTTTCTCCAATTAAAATGCAATGTATTTTCACACTAAGTTCACCTTCAGTAGAATTTAATACTTGTACAGGATTTGCAAGCTCACATTATTTATAATTTATTGTGCTAGCAAACTGTAGTCAACAAAAGAGATTTTTTTGTTGGTGGTGATAGCTGAACAGTTTATTTGATCTTTTCTTTACAATTAATAAAATGGGAAGTGGAGCTTGGATTCACCAGTTAGTCCTTTCAGTTCACCAGCAATAATTGTGCTTAAGAAATACCAAGGAAAGAATGAGTGTACAGAATGAAGGAAAAAAAAGGCCACCACAGAAAAAAAAGAGGAAAGGGGGGAAATGAGGAGAGGATAGGAGAGGAGAGGAAGGGAAAGGAGGAGAGAGGAGGGGATGAAAAAGGAAGTTGCAATAATTCATACAATCTTTGTTTCTTGTGCATCAAATAAAAGGAAATCAGTGGATGACTGGTATTCCAGAATACTCTTTCTATTTTTCCTTTTTTTCTTGCATTTTCTTTTCTTCTTATCCAAAGTCAAACAAAACTTTCCAAAATGACAAAGAAATTTCACTTATATCTTCAATAATGTGTTGATTAGATGTTTGACCCCATGTAGACAGTATTAATAATCACAGCTGTAAGAAACAATATCACTGAGCTATTTACAATTTTAATGAAGTTCCCTAGAATTTATATGCATTTGATTGATAGAAACTCAATAAATCATCGCAAGATGTACTGATGAAATCTTAAATAGGTTTTATTATCACAGCCCTTTTTAGCTGCTGTTCTTGCGTGCAAGGTTAGCAGATTAATGCAGTGAATATGGGAAAGATTTGAAAGCTGTTGGTGACCAGTTCTGCCCAAAACTGTCTATTAGAGAGGTTAACAGAAACCATGTATTACGCTAGCATTCTGGTAAAACTGTTACTGACTCTTCTGTTCTGACTACATTTCCACCCAACATTCTTAAGATTGAGTTCTGACACTGTCCCATGACAATAACCAAAATCATAGCCTCAGGTCTTAAGATCTAGTATGTATTTTCCTGCCTTTTCTATGAGTTGTTTTGATTATGAAATCGGGAAAACAAGCTTCAGGTGCAAAGCACTGGCCAGTTTGTATGATTTCAGCCTGAAATACTTGTGGGGGTTGGAAACTGAGGCACAAAAAGACTGTGACCCTGAGCCGTGATCACCCAGAAAACAGGCAGAAGTGCTAAAACCCCTTCATCAGTTGCTTCCTCAGTCTACACTTCAGTACTTCCTGAAGAATAAAACAAGGCAGAGGGAAACTTGTCTTTCCTGTGCTTGTACAACACATAGAAGGGTGCCTATGCCTCCAGGATGCTATCTCAACGTAAGTAAAGAATAATAAGAAGGGCAAAGAAACTGGGACAGCACGTTCAAGAGCCAAGAAAACTAACCATTATGTTATTTATCTAACATCATGTCCCTCCTCTAATGAAATGACTCCAAAAGATGCCTCAGTATATGGTTCAAAAAATGTGCAGAGAATGACCTAAAAGCCACTGAAATACTGAGGGAAATCACTGTTTCTGATGTATTTCATCCATTATGATCAGTACTGAAGTTTTTTAAGAAGCTTCATCTTTTCAGTGGGTATTACCCCCGTTTTGAATAGTTCCGTTTCTAAATGTACTGGTGATGCCATCTACAGGATAAATGGAGATGTACCAAAATGCCCCAATGTACTACACACCTGACATACTAATTTACACAAACTGAAGATTTTATTAAACACATAAAAATAATAAACAAACCAAAATATATTGAGTTGACTAAAACATGAAAAAGAAGAAACTTTGTTTTTTCTATTCAGTCTACATTACTGACAGACATTTTTTCTCCACTAATTCTTCAAGAAAAGGACTGTTTATGCATCTCATATCCTAATATTGATCCTCAGTGGTCAATTCACATAGTTTAATTAACCTTTTCTAGTTCTCATTGCTGCTAGTAAAGTTCCTTCAAATAATTGCTTTCTGAGGGGGGAAACCTCTGAATTTTGTCTAAGGAGTTGAGATTTTATTGAGACTTTATTTATGTCAAAGGAATTAAATACTTGCCCAATGCAGAGTGAATGCATGTTTTATATCTTTAGTGCCTTCCTTTTTATAATATGTAGGAGAACATGACTAAATCCATATTCAGACATCAAAGCTAAAGAAGTAAAATGGGAAAGACAGCAAGGGGTGAAAAATATGAGAAAAACATGTAACTATGATACAAAGGTAAACAAAGCTAACTCATAACTAGCTGTGAAAATTAAAAAGCTTACAGAAGGATTATTCCAAGAAACGGCTCTATGATTCTGTGAAACACTCAAGATGTTATTTTGCCCCCCTTCAATAATATTCTTTCCATTGGATCCAGTGAAGTCACAGCTTTACCCTCTCACACATTCTTAAAAGGACTTGGAATGCTTCCCCCACAAACTTGTAAGGACAACACCCTTCCTGTTTTAATGTAAAAAAATAATTATTATGTCTTGAATATTTAAAGGCTCTTTTTACATTAGTTGAAATCCTACAACCATGTAACTTTCCATGCAAGTCACTAAAAGACATACGTAAAGCTGCAGATAGGAGCTGTATTCAGCTAAATACATTTCTATTATCACTTGGAAGAGGGGCAGAGGAAAGCAACAAAGATGAGAGAAAGGTGAGCTTTCCCTCCAGTAGACCTGGCTTTGCTGAAAAAAAGCTTCAAAGCTGTTTTTAAATCTGTATCTACAGAAGGAGGTTTCTCTAGAGTGTTTCCAAACCTTTATGCTGAAATGTGTTCTTAGGCAGTGTCTGAATATCATTATCATGGAAAAGCATTTGCAAAACATTTTCCTTGTTTTCCCAGACCAAACAACTTTTCTATATCAAAATGATCCTTTTTAATGAAAAGTGAGATGTTTTTGCATACTTTTTTAGCAGTTTATTCATATCTTGGTATAATCAGCCTTGGTATAAATCTAGTCTACCTCTCAAAGGAGAGTGTTATACTGAATAAAAAATTGCATAGATTCTGGTTTCCCATGCACAGTTCTAAAAATAATGGTAAAGAAAATTATACAGAACTGTGCTCTTTAGGCAGACTTTTAATGAATCCAGGTGATTGATAGGATTTTCTATAAACAAACAGCCACACAGAAGCAGTAAAATGGAAAGGAGGATTCATAGAATAGCATTATGCTAATCCCAGGAAGCTAATTCTAGTGATGTACTACAACAACCGCTGTATACATTCCATTCACCCCAAACAAGAAAATATACTGCGGAGAGCACTCAAAAGTTTAGTGTTACCTTGCAGTGCTTTACAGTAAATCAATGTATTATGCGTTTCTAGTGCCAATATTAGGATTTCTTAAGTAGCTACTTAAGTTTGCCAGTGTCGTGGTTTAACCCAAGCCCACAACTAAGTCCCATGTAGCCACTCTCTTGCTCCCCGCAGGGGGGATGGGGGGAGAGAGTCAGAAGAGCAGAAGTGAGAAAACTTGTCAGTTGAGATAAAGACAGTGAAACAGGTAAAGCAAAAGCCGCGCACACAAGCAAAGCAAAACAAGGAATTCATTCACCACTACCCATCAGCAGGCAGGTGTTCTGCCATCCCCAGGAAAGCCGGGCTCCAGCACGTGTAACGGTTATTTGGGAAGATAAACAGCATAACACAGAAAATCCCCCCTTCCTTCTTCCCCCAGCTTTTATTGCTGAGCGTGACATTACATGGTATGGAACATTCCTTTGGCCAGCTGAGGTCAGCTGTCCCAGCTGTGTCCCTTCCCAGCTTCTTCTGCCCCTGCAGCGTTCCCGCTGGCGGGGTGTGGTGAGGAACAGAAATGTCCTTGGATCTGTGTGAGCCCTGCTCAACAATAATGGAAACATCCCTGTGTTATCAACACTGTTTTCATCACAAATCCAAAACATACTAGCTACCATGAAGAAAATCCCAGCCAAAACCAGCGCAGCCAGTTCAAAAAAAGAGATGGACAATCCGTTTCTCTTAATTCATGGACGTTAATATGGCACTTGTCTTTCTTAACCTAAATTTCTAATCCTAATGGAACTTTCTTGCAGCAACATAATACAAAACAACCTATGGTTGCACTTTCCATGTGAGCAACCTTCTGCATCCCTGTTTATTTGCCTTTCCCAGAACATTATTTTTCCTTTCTTCCTTTCCCACCACAAGATATTACTGAAAACTTTTGAGCTTTAGAAAATTTGCCACATTCTAATTTCAAAACTTATCAAAAAAGGAATAGACAGAGCTTTTGTAAAAAACTTCATAATATATATCATTTGTGTGAATCACCATTATGTATGCAATGTGATTAGAATGCACATGCTGGTCTTAAACACATCTATACTGCTACAAGAATTATGTGTGGTTTAACGTTATAGTATAACAACATATGTTTTATAATTGATTAGACATTTTAACTATCACTCTCTGCTCTTCTTTAACAGTACTTGTTGAGATGCATGATTGACACAACCAGCAGTGACATAACACAGCAGAGAATGTGAGCCTGGAGGGGGAACAAACAAAAGCTGCTTGTCAAAAATGCATGATCAAAGTAGCTAGAGATTTCAGGGACTTATGTTAAAAGAAAATAAACAGAAAAAATAAATGTGCACACACAAAGAGGTCCACAATCAGAATTTGCATATGCAGAACATAGCAGAGGGAAAAAAACAGTTTTTAATGTCATGTTTCTTTATGTCCCGATGTGGTAGAACAAATTCCTTATGTGGTACTTATCTATACAGTTTATGCAATTATGAAACTATCTTAATTATTAATGATCTCTTATTCTCCTACATCTGTGAAACATCTGTCTTCTTTTATGTCATGAGTGTCTAATACAAAGAAGAGGCCAGCAAATTCTTCAGATAAAATTATCTTGTCAGTAGCATATAAAATACCATTAAAATGTTTTGATTTTTATTAATAGCAGTAAATCTATGTAACTAAAAGCTTGTAAGATGGCTTTAAAACAAAATTTTAAAACAGAAGATCTTTTTTAAGGCTTGAAAACCTGTCAGATTAGAAAGCATAGAAAGGATCCAAGTACAGAAACAAGTACATTCCAAGGGATTAAACCCTAGCAGTGGCTGTAACACTAATTACATATTAACAGTTTTTAAAGTGAAAATGGACTTCTAGCATCAACTTGCACGCCTTGCACATGATAGATTTACAGAGATTCTCGTTCTCTGTGCCACAGTTGTTTGTTTTTTTTTACATTTTCACATTAAATTAAAAATCTTCAAGGGTGAGGAGAATGCACCTCAGTCCCAGGTAACCTCTTTTGTTGAAAATTGTTCTTATTTAAAAAAAAAAAAAAAAAAAAAAAAGTAATAGTATGCATTCAGCCTTCAGCTAGGGGTTCTTGATCTGCTTTCATATCTTTAGGTGATCTCATAAATCCTATCTCTAGGTGACTTGGAAATGTGTATTAGGTCCTTTCCTAACCTTTTTTTGATAAGATAAATAAGATTCTCATATGTCTCTGTAAGATACATTTTTCATCTTCTGAAATACCCTGAAATCTCCCCTCCAACTGGGGAGGGCTTAACTTTAGATGTCTACTATTATCGAGACTTGTACATGAAGTAGCAGTCTGGCATCCTTTTGTAGCTGAGAGAGATAAATAGGCTCTCTAAAGGTCCAGTTCACCTGACCATTTTAAGACTTGTGTTTTGCTATAAATACTTATAATAGAGAACTAGTTAGATTTAGTTAAATTTAGTAAAATCAGTCGAGCTACATACATCTTGGGTTTGACAGCACGGATCACCAATAACTTGTTAACAACTCTTAGCTGCTTTTTTATCAGTGTAAATGACAAAACCGGTACCAGTATGAATCTGCAGTCATACCAAGTACACGCATGAGAACAACTGAGAAGGGCACTATTTTTAGGTCATCTGTTGTGAGATGTCTGGTCCATGAGCTTGTGTTTATGGAAACCTGGACACGTGCATGATGTACGGTTGGTGCAAATCTTGGATTCCACCTTCTTGGCAGGATTGGTGTTTGAGGTATACAGCTGAACTTTGGAATTTGGTTGTAGTTCAAGCAGCAGTTATATTTAAAAGATCAAGATCACAACATTCACATTGGATCTGAATATGTTTAAATTATTTTTCACTACTTTAAACTATGGAATGTGCACATTGTCTTCAGGACAACAAGATATATTGTTCATCCAGGGGATTATTTGTTCTGAAGAGAGCATAAATTATTTTAACCATGCTAGAAAAGACATTTGTGCATTCTCCACAGAATAAGAAATTCCTTCAAAGAAACTCAACACAATCTGTATCCAGCCTCTAAGGAAAATTGTTTCCGTAGTTTCCACCACAGTAATCACTAACAAATTCTGTTACAGTGGGTTAAAACATACTATTAATCTATGCATAGGCATAAACCCTTTCCATGAGCACTTTAGCAATTTCTTACAGCTAGCAACGCTTACATATGTATATATTTTAGAGACATGACAGAAACAGTTGATCTTTAATATGATCTATTAAATAAACAGGTCATATAACTTTGGCAAAGGATAAATTTCAAAATATTGCTTGATCTGAAAGAAATATTAAAAGAAATAAAATACTTAATGTTTCCTTTTGCAGTTTGTTTATAACAGATAACAGCTCTTCAGTCTATGTTGGACATGTATTTTTCTGAAATTTGACTTCTAGTCTTGGAGCCTTCTTTGGCTTTCTGTGAGATTAATAATTCTTTTGGGAATTTATATTTTCTCCTTTTTGCAGTACTGAACTATACCTTCATTACTGGGTTTTTGTTTTGTGGGATTTTTTTGTTTCGTTGGTTTTGTTTTGCTTAATTTTGTTTTAACACTGTTATCATAAGCTTTGTGCAGTTTTGATAGAGAGAAGCTAGGTAGGTAGTAGAAATGTTTTTCTCAGTTCTGTAGTCGGTAGTTTACAGTCCGTTTGATGAGATAATGTTCTTTGGGAGCATATTCAAACAGGTAGTTCTGCAGGTGTCCTAAGGTACCTACATTTCTTTTACAATAAATTTAAAATTAATATTATTTTTTTTTTAACAGTGAATAAAGAGTTTCCAAAGCAATGGAAAGAGTCAATAGATGTTCAGGAAGAGAGATCCGGATTTTTGTCTCAGAAATATTCTGTACTTACCCTTAATTTATCACTGCCTAAAATGTCAAACATATTCTCAGGCATGAAATCGAGTACCTTATATCAGTCACTGAGCTCTAGGATCATGTGTTCTTTGTCTGATAACCAGAAAAGGATCCTAGGACATAGAAGAGGTAGACGAACCCCTAAAATTCTCTCCCAGATAACTACATTAGTATATAATTAATTGGTCAATAATTATTTTTTTCATTGAAATTATGTATTGTTCTGTTATACAGACTTGGCATTGTATAATGAGAATACTCAGAATCTACCCATCAGATAAGATCTCTTGGAGATCTTGATGATTGAAATACCTACTCCAGATCCTCTTCATGTTTAGGCACCACAAAAGCACTGAGCTACTCACCCTTATCAAAACTATTCAGAAACATACAATTTGGGGCACATAATGAATTGTACTACCTTTTCAGTGTGCTTTGGGGGTAGCTAGTATCTACATGACATTTAATTTCCATTTTTTATCTTTTTGTGACACCTTAAAAGCTATGCCCATCCACTTTCCAAAAGATTTTGAGAACTAGAACAGTAGTAGTCCAAAACTAATCATGACCTTTCTTTAAACTCATATAATGTTAATGTGAAACCGATGTGTCATGCAAACTATTTCAAACTCCACAAAGGATGGATAGAAAAAATGGCTTAATTTCTAGTTTGCAATTTCTTGTATTAAACTTACTTGTATTTGCAAAATATTAATATCAGAACACTTATGCTAACGAAAAAAATAGTTTCAAGCCTTTATTTTTATAGCATAATTGCTAAATGACAAAATATGTGGAATTTACATACGAGTCAGTTAAAGCATGAAGGATTCCATGTTCTTAAATTGCAGAATGATAATAACAATGCCTTTAATTTTTATAGCATCTTTCATCTTGGAATATCAAGATGTGTAATAAATAGTAGTGTTTTTTTCAAAATAATTCATGCAGTAAAGCTGCATATAAAGAAGTCACTATCTTGAGATTAAAAGGATCAAAAAAGGAAGTTTGCCTTTTTTTTTTTTTTTTTCTCCCAGAGTGGTCCTTACATCAGAAGCTTATAGGAAGTTCTCCATAGTGGCATTGATGTGACTGGGATCACAGCAACAAATAATACTGAGAATGGACTTCAAATGCAGATTGAATTACCAACAGCAACCAAGCACCTACAGCAATATGCAAAATTATTACTCTATACACAGGGAAGAATGTTCTACAAACAAGGCTAGTTAAACATTTTGTTCTAGGAAATTCTGTTAACTAAATTACAAAACCATTTATGATCTACTGCAGATACTTAAATCTGAACAGATCTCATTTAAAACATGACATAACTCTATGCTCATGTTGCATTAGGCTTGCCATGTGTTCTTTTTCTTTCTATCCTTTTCCATTTACACACAAAACGTTAGCAACTTTTACATATTTTCATGCAGAAAAACAATATCAAATTAACTTGCAACTGTTAAATGTCATCAGTGATCCCTCTGGAAGGAACAAAAAGGTAATTTGTATAAAGGGTAATATCTCCCTGGATGTTGTTTTATGACATGTCATGACCTGACTGAAAACCATAATTATCTTCAGGGAATAGCTGTAATCTTCTGATTAATAGGCTTTCACAAGTTGGAACTGCTTGAAGTTTGGCCTCAGATTTAGACCTTTTTTTCAGAAAAATAAATCATAAATAATTATACTGACTCTGAGAGATTAAAATTAGTTTAAATATTATATACTACAGATCAGAATAGAAACCATCTTTCTTGATATTTTTAAGTGGCTTCCTTTCACTGTATTTTTTTTAATTAAGTAAAATCTTACAAGAAAAATATCGTTTATTACTGCTTGAGATGACTGCAGAAAAAATCCATGCTTACAAATAGGAGTATGAAAGTCTGTCAACATATCTAAAAATGGGTTGCATGTTGTCTCTTTGATTAGTCAAGTTATATACCAAGAGGGGGTTTTGGGGTTTTTTTCTTTGTCAGGAAAAAAGTCACTAACAAATGCAGTGAATGCATTCTGTACTTCATGTCTTGGATCGCAGCCTTACTAACTGAAGTGAAAAAAAAGCTATCTAGTAATCTCAAATTACTGTCATGCCACAGTTGTCTTATTCTCCTAGAAACAGGAACTTAATCAAAGCTCTAATGACAAGTTCCAGACATGGTAATAAAAGTAGTCTGTACCATAGTGGCAATGTGTTGTCTTCAAACAAAAATTTTCAAATCCATTCTGCACAGCTTTCCTCCTGTAAGTCCCCTGCTGTAATCAGGAGAAATATGCAAAGCCAGCTGTTAAGGCACAGTGTAGGCATCTCTTAATTACATTCTTCTTTCTGTGGTTGCAGTTAGTGTTCTTCTAGCAGGCTGTGACACTTTTACATTTATGAAATACAAGTAGCCCCATAAACATCAATGAGCATAGTTTCTTATACTTAAGAATAGAACAAAATATAAATATTTATATATTGCATCACATTTTGCCAATTTGGTGTTTCAGTTTGAAGAAAGGATAGGCAGAATTAAGTCCTGGAAGGCTGAAGGATGGTCTTTTTCTAAAAGGCATCATTTTCTGTTTCTCCTCTCAGTTAGATTTTAACATTTTAATATTTTCTTAATACAGAGCTTTTCTTGTCTCAGGTTGTAAATGTCTTCCTACAATGCAGTTCTTGTCAAAACAGGCACACTACGAATACTACCACTAAGCAACAAGAGACATGTGTTTGCTTGAAAACATGAAGAAATATAGTAAGAAAATTACTAAGCGCAGTTGCTGCTTTTTTTTTTTTTTTTTTTTTTTTTGGTCAAAACTCATGTCCTTCATGGATTTTCTGTATTTTCTACTTCTGCTCTAGCCGACCTTCCGGAATTTTTTTTTTCTTTTTCTGTGTTATTAGACACTTACGTTTTTCAGGAAGAAAATTAAGTTTCCATTACTTTTTGTAGTAAAACTATAACATCAGGTTTTCCCCAGTGTACTGACAAACATTAGTCTTTAGTAATGTCTATACAAACAAACAGGAAAGGCCACAGGCCGTTCTCTGACCCTTGAGGGAGAAACATAGCTCTTTTCTATATGATTGAAGTGTCTTCCTCTCCCAGAGAGGAATAGCCTTACTGATAATACTACTGGGTAAGGTTGCTAGCCTGTTGTCCCCCAAACCATCCCTATGTATTGTACATCAAAGTACGTATCTATGGATCATTACAAACCAGCGCTCCAGGGCATGATTTTGCTCTGTTTTTACTAGCATAGATATAGTCTCTGGAGCATACCTGGAAACTACGTGAATAGCCATGGAAATGTTAACTGCTAACACTTTAAAATGAACATGCACTTTTTAGAACTGAGTGTGTCTCTAGATGTTCAATGGCATATAAGAATTCTTACTAACTTGCTATAATTCTATATTCTGATCTTAAAAGTCCCGGTGTTTTAAAGTTATCTAATTACAACATACACCAAAATATTACTAATACACAGTTACAACTGACCCATGTCACTGCATACACACACATACACAAGAAAAAAATAATAGATTTTCACTACTGGTAGCATAAACAATACTCAAAGAACATAGTGTTTGTATCTTGTCATGTGTTGCTGCACTCTCTAAACTATCAAGCTGTAACAAGGTCTTTTACAATCTCATACCAGCATACTCTTCATGCCAGTTCCTCTGCTGCCTTCTCCTCATCTTGCCTCATCCAGGGCCACCTTGCTCTCTTCTTGCTTCTTCCTCTCTCTGCTTCTTCCTCGGCTGCTCTCTCTCCATTGCCTCTCAACCACTTAACAGAACCAGCCACAGCTGCACCTTATCTACTTGGCCAATCCGCCACCCCTGAAGCCAGCCCACAGTTGTATATTATCAATGCTAATTAACCCAAATTCATTCCTCTACGGTCATGTGATACACTTACTTGCAAGGGTGACCTGAAACTTTTCTTTTCCTTCAGGAGTCTGTATCTTGTTTACCTGGTAATATCATGCTTACTCTGTGCTTCATAGTAAAGATTGGATATTTCTGGTGATTCAGTTCCCTAATATGCACGCGCTAGTAGAAAATTCCTGTGTTTTGACTTTCAGCATTTAAAATTAAACAAATTATGTCAGATTCAAATTAATCAAAGTGAAAAGTCTTTAACATGTTTGCTAATATATTTTTTCATTCTGTTTTTATTGTTACTAGCTTTTCTTACTTTTTTTGACTTGATGAAGAGTGCTGAAAAAGTAATAAATGCATAGGCATTTTTTTTTAAGTGTAAAAACCGGAATTTTCTCATGAAGTAATTTGCTCATTTTTATGTCTACTCTTGTCAGATGACATCTGTTTCCTAACTAGATGCATAATTCTGAGAATTGAATGTATGGGACAAATGCTCGTATCTTAAGGTCCAACTTTCATATTCCTTAATGCAGGCTTAAAACTTGCTTCCATGAACATCCTGCCAATAAGCTTATTCAATGAAATATTTACAGACACCCAGAACAAAGGGGATGCAAACTCAGCTTAAGCATACTTCCATATCTTATTTAAGCAAGTACATAAAGACAGGTTTTGAGGTATTAACCAAGCTGTACAAGTCATTGACCTATATAATTCACAGAATGGTACCACAGCAGACTTCTGTCAGTGGCAGATAGACTTGTTAAACAGTCATCACATCTTCAGTGAGTATATCAGTCCTAGCCTATACAGTAGAAGTATCTGACAACAGCAACCCTGTCATGCTAATTGCTAGACCAAATTTTATGTTAGCTTTATGTAGGGATAAATTATTTAGAGCCAGTAACTTGGATCACCATAAGCTCAGAATTTAGAGTGCTTTAGGGAAGAAATTTACTGAAATTAATTTATGCTTTAAGAAGATGAGCAACCAATTAGAAAACATGCACAACATAAGCTGTCTTAAAATATTAATTTTTATTTTTGTGTAAACCTTACACACCAATTTTCATGTTATCTTTGTAAGTAAGGAGTCATCCAGAATCTGCTTATAATAAAATCTCTGAAGAAATATAATTAAAAAAAGACAATGTTGACATTTAATTTAAGTATTTTTGTCCTTATCTTTTTTTACCACATAGGTGGTTTAACTGTTAGATTGCCACAGGATATTTGCTTATGTTAGAACTATGAATAAAAAATATGTCAATATATAAATCTAAATGATTAATTTGTTAAAGAAACCAGGAGTTATGTTCTTCTAAAGAAGTTCTTGTATGAAAGAATAAAATTAAAAGTTTCTGATAATGCAAACCAAATAAATCAACTGTAATAAAGTGATCAAAATATTCTAATTTATAGAAAATACTCTCTTATTTTCATATTTGTAGTGATAAAGTAAGAATGTTTTTAACTGCAAGATTAAAATAAATCTTAATACAGTATGATTTTTATATAAAGCTCAGTTAGATTTTCTGCAATTCACATTAATCGTGTATCACTTGAGACACAGAGATCTAAGATAGCATTTGTTCTGCACAGGTTTATCGCAAAGGGCTGGGCATCTGGCCATGGATCAAGATATGATCCAAGTGATTTTAACAACTCCACTGCTTTCCCGCCGACACCTATCCAAGAGACACATACTTTTTCTTTTTACTTCCAGTTTCACATTCTGGGCAGATTTCACCATCTAGTATTCCTTCTTGGAAGGTTGATTCCACAGTTTACCTCAACCCCCAAAATTCTAGTACTTGCTTTTCAGATCTTCATCGGACGTGTAATATCCCCTCTTAGAGGAATATCAAAGATAGCTGGAACAAAAAGACAGAGACTTCTCATAAGCATACACAATGTGAACACTCTACCATTTACCATTAAGAGCATAACAGAGACTCGTTAATCTGGATGATTATCATGTCTGAGGGATTCCTGTTGGAGCACTGCAAAACTCTTGCTTCCTTTCTCCTTTAGAACATTACCTTCCCATAGGTGGATTCTGGATACTGAGGGACCTCACTTTACCTTCTCCCCTCACCATAACGTTTTGTATTCATCTTTCTGTTGCATTCCTTTTAATAGCACACTGTTTTCTCCAGCTTTTGTCTCTAATAGAGTCTTCTGCAGATAAACTGCAGTACGGAACAAAGAAGCTTCAAAAGGCCTGAAAATGTATCAAATAAGCTTGCTATAAATCCATTAATAATTAAAAAGTGAAAGAGCAAATGAACTGCTTCAAGAAATATGTCTGAACTAACATTGTCATCATCCACATGGCCTTGATTCAAGATCTAAGTTCCATTGGAGTAAAAGGGATCGCTGCATGTGTCTCAGAGCTTTACGCTTCTTACCGGGAAATCATGAATATAATGAGGTGGACAAGGAATCTTAATTAGTGATGACTCTGTGTGTGGTTGTGAAATCAAACATGTTAAGATTCTTTGTTTTGTTTCTTTTTTTTTTTTTTGTTAAAAGTTTCTAAAGGAGAGGGACAAAAGATTCTATTTTGACTGATCACTTCAATATGAAATCTGAAAAATACCTGTTAATTGGAATTGTGTCATTATGAAAAATATTTTAGTTTTGAAGGAAAATTATTTGAATACATTTGAAAATAAGACAGGTTTCATATGCAGACAAAGGAATAGATTCATTTGGCTTGTGGTGAGCATACTGTAATAGTATTACTTTGTTTTTTCTGTTCTGTCCAAATAAAATGTACTTTTATAGAACTATTACCGACAGAACACTAATGTTTATCCTGGTATAATAAATGTATAACTTATATTTAATATATATAATATATTAAATATATAATACCTAAATAATTTATCCTGATATAATCAAAAATACAAATGCAGAAGCCAAAAAACAACAGAGTAATAGACATACTGAATTCTTTAACAAAAATAATCTACAATATAGTGCAGTGGTATGCACACATACAAGAACTATCACATAGTAGAAAAATATTGCAGATACCTCCCAAAATTTTGGTGTGACTTCTAACCATTATTTTCTTTTTAAAGCATTAGCATTGAATGTGGATCTGATAAGCAGCTAAGCCCAGAAGACCAATTTAGTGGTCAAGTTCAAGGTGAGATAAAATCTTGTCTAATTTTGTAGGCATCTGAAAAAGAAGTACTCATTTTTTAACCAATAAAATGTGCAACATGCCCAGAGGTCTGTCTTGGTGTAGAGGAATGAAGGCAGTGGGTTGCTTAGCATTGATAACATGCAGCTGTGGCCTTGCCTCGAAGGCAGTGGCTTGATTGACATGGATGATGTGCAGCTGTAGCTCGTTCCTGCTAAGTAGTTAAATAGCACTGAGGATTGTGGGAGAGGGGGTCAGATGGAGCAGGATGGTCTGTTCTGTGGAGGAGGGAGGAAACAGCATGGACAGTAGAATCTGACTGATGGTAAAAGCCTTGTTGTAGCCTGCTTGTTTGTTTATGCTGTAACATCTGGTTGCAACTAGGGTTGTCAAGACTCTGTTCTGCTTATGACTACTCCACACAAAGTAATTGGTTCTGTGTCTATGTCCTTGAACCTGTTTTCAAGCACAGCTAACCCACACTGTAAGTTAATTAAGCTCAGAGCAACAGTGACATCAATTTTTGTTTAAAATCTCTGTTAATACATAGGTGTAGTGATAAGGATGTAGGTCTGGGGGGTTTGTTTGGGTTTTTTTTTCTCAGTTTTGCATAACAGATTAGTGGTTAGAGTTTCTGTTCAAGATGGAAAACCACTACACTGTGTTCTCTTAAGTCTCCAAATACTTCCCCTGGATTAAAATCTTAATTTCCCCTTTCCCAAGGGGAAAAACCTAACCACCAGTCTGGGAAAGAAAGAATGTATGTTCTCCACATTTGCGGAATCTGTAGAACTGTGCAGGTAGATACGAAAGACCCTAAGGAACATAGGGAAGGTGGAAGAGGGGGCGTGACCTGGTAGCCTGTAAGTGGACTACTGATTTGGGATCAAGAAAGTCCTTAAATCTCTTTTCTGCTTCTACAACTGCTTATGTGTTTTCCATTTCATAATATACAAATAGAATGCAAAAAAGACACTTTCTCACATCAACGGTCCCATCAGCAGGTTAAGAGTTAAGGAATTTCTAATGCTTATTCTCTCTCATCCCATAAATCTTAGATTCCCAGCTGCAATGTCAAAGCTCTGTCAAAAGAGGAGAGAAAGCTCCCTCCCTTTCCACTGGTTAAGTCACCCCCCTGGGAAATGCAGGTTTGAACTGCCTCAGGCTGAGGAAGCCACAGAAATGAGATCTGTTACATCTTGAATGTGTGCTGTAGGCTACCATATGAAAGGTGGACGACACTGATGCTTCCAGATGTGTTTCAAAGGAGGCAGAGGAGGAAAAGATCCAGTTCCCCACACAGAAAATGGCTGTTAGCCTAAAAGCAGAAATTGTCAAGCTTTTAATCACCAACTCAAATAACCAGTGAATTTTGGGCAGTGAAGGACATGTCTGAGTTCCCCCTGCTGTTCTTTATTGGCTAATTTGTGTGTTTCCCTGCTTACTGTGCTAGGTAACGGATATCTTGTCTCTTACTGTTGAATTCTTCCCTTAAAATGTAAATGGAAGTTTAGCAATTGATGAGAAATTACAAATTTTATTCTGGGAGCCAAATTGCTGTATGTAGATATGGGTCCTATCTTTCATTTCCTTAGCATAATTCTGAGACTTTTTATTTTCCGTGTCCATTTTCCCATTAAATCTGAAGAATTAGAAATGCATCTCTAGGTCCACTTTCTTTCCCTGACAGATTATTTGTCATAAACACACTATTTACCTAACCAAGACAGTATCTCCTACTACCTCTTGAGTCAATGGAGACAGAGTGACAATTAGCAATTCACCTCGACAATAGATTATTTTACCAAAGTCACTGTTCAGCTATGCCTAGCTCTCTTTCAGGACCATCGAGAGAATGTAGATATTTAAACTAGCTTAAGACTATATGCTTAATTCTATTATGCTTACATTATATTACATATATCCTACTTTATGTGCTATTACATATATTCATATAAAAACTAGGTTTTAATAAAGCAAAATCTGAAACTGAGCCATGTATGAACAGTTTAGAACACTTAGTCCTGATACACTGGAGTAGCTAATTGGTCCCTCTGTACAGAAATATATAATTGGTTGATATACAAACAGAAATTATATATATTGTACGGTAGTCAGAGATGCCCTGTCTTAGGGATGCAGTATTGGCTTTTATATGTCAAAAAAAGATAAGATGGTGGTTTTGTTGAATATGTTGAAATTTCTAATGTTTCTGTTCTCATTGTTTTCAGCCAGTTGTATAATGTTACATGAAGAAGTCTGGGTTGGTGACAGAACATTGAATAATTGCTCCAAACACTTCCAAAAGATTTGGAAACAGGGCTCAGATTACAATTATCTGCCCTGGTATTTTGAATTAATATTTTGAATACCATGAATTGATATTTTTTACAGAGATAACTCAATTTGCAATGAAGAACTATGCCTAGTGATTTGTAACAGAGATAGAAACCAGTAACCCATAGAATTTCTGTTAATTGTATTCTTGTATATTTAGGGTGGGGAAGAAAGAAACACCACAGTCTAGAAAGTGTATCATGCCAAAAGATAGTTGCTTTTTCTTTAGATGTAAATTCCAAAAGAAAACATTGCACACATTGAAACACTGATGCTCTGTGGAAAGTACATAGACTGTTTGGTGAGTACTATATTTATGAAATCACTACAGTGATGATGGTATACTGTAATGGAGCAAAAATTGTACAAAATACTTCTGAAAGTCTGTCTTTGCTCTGATGCTCTGAACAGTTCATTGTCTAACTAACAATTTAAAAAAAAAACAAAGAAAAAAAAACCCCACAACCATGAAAAAGATATGCTTTTATCCCTATTTCACTAGGAATGTATCAAGGAAGACTAAACATTCTTTTTCATAGCAAAGTCATGTCTGTTTCATAACCACTAATCAAAACAATTTTTCTGAATTTCAAGCAGAAATACATGACAAGCCAAATCTCATGTGTCATGAGCTTGAAGCATTAAGACCTTCTTTATTCTCCAGTTGCCATTTTCTAAGTTGTTTAGTATTATGAGTGTTGAAATTCAGCTTCTTCATAGTCCCATGCAATTGTTCAAGTACAAGCAAATGCATGAACATGAACAAAATAGGATCAGTCTTCATCAGCAGGAGCAGTGACACTGCTGTGTCATTACACAGTACTAAAAGTAAGTCAAACACTTATTTTACACTTGCTCCTGAACACTTCCTTTATTGAAGAAAAAGCGTATCTCAAAACAAAAGTTTTAAACATAGCTTATTAACCAAAGGAAAAAAGCACATAAATTCATAATCTGAGTATGAAATTGTTTAGATCTGGTCAAACAAACCAAAAATTCCTTTTAAATTTCATGTATCCATTTATGAAGGCCACAGTTGTAATTAATTGAAAAGGAAGTAACCATAATCAATGTATGTGATTAGTAGATTTATATTCTAGACTGAAATATTTTTCAACTGAAGCAAATGTAAAGTTATTAAAGGCAGCCTGGCCAAATTATGAATGGTACAGCATTAGCCTGTCTGCACCTCCACCCCAGCATGAAACCTCAGAGTGCTATGTGAGGTGGCATACCTTATTTCATTTTGAAATGCCAGAAAAAAAAAATGTTGAAGAATGATTTTTCAAGATTAAATATATAACTCCCTATAAAAACAACTTCAGAACAACAGGGATTTTTAATGTAAGTTTGTCCTAGGTGTTGAAGATTCTGTGGGCATCATTCTCAGGTAATTTCTTTTTACCCGTTTCTGCACACCTTTATTCAAGCTCAGTGTCTACCAATTGCTGGAGTTAATTGCTTAGGAAATAGAGTACTGAGTAAAGGCACCCCTCTAGTAATGAAAATTTTAAAAAAAAAAAAAAAAGTGCAAAAGGCTGTCACTTCTACATCACTTAACATGATTTTTATTACAAATACAAAGGTACAATGCTGAAATAAGAAAAAGGCCATGATTTTTGCTGGTCAGCTGGTTAACGTCAATGGATCACTAGCTAGAGATTGACTTTTGCAGACATGATCAGCCAGGTAAAGGCAGAGGGAACACAAGACCACATGTCTGGCATGGTGATATCCCCTGGTCAGAACCCATCAAACAACAGTAGTGGCAATCATGAGAGCAGCGGGAGCTTAAATCAAACCCTGACAGCAATGTGTAGATGGTGATCATCCCTGTGGATTCTCCGACAGATGTTCTCTGGCAAATCATCAGAGGTACCCTCCTTCTGAGGTCACTAATATCACCTAGTCTTACACTCAGCTTGAAAAATCCAACTGAACAGCAGAAATTTGCTAGAGTTATCAATAGCTGAGAACAGTGACTTGCAAAAGGAGTAGGCAGTCCAAAAAAAATGGCAGTACTACCATCCTCACATGTAAATGAAATGTTCACAGGTATGTATACATCCAAACTCTTCTGCTTCAGAAGAATTTTATGCTATAAAGTACAAAAAAAAAATAATTTGGAAATAATAGGTTTAATTTGATTTCTTTTGATTCTGCCATTTTTACGCAGTCCTGCACATGTGTATGTGGAATCAGTGAAGTATATTGTCCGAAGTAAATGAGGCTTGTGGTTAGAATCAGCTTCTTTCCAATAATTTTGCCAATTCCAAGAGCAGACCTGTATAGTTTCTGATACTCCAAATGAGTAATATGAACTGGGCAGGGATACCTCTTGTCTTCAGACTGCTGACTCTAGAGGATACCTGTATCTGATGTCTATATCTGAGCTCATTTTCTAGATTTCCATTATGGTAAAATGCAGAGAAAGGGTGCAGTTAGAAGCAGTAACACATTTACTTTTAAAATAGGTATATAAAATCACTTCTCTGAACTGACCCCTGGGAAATTCTGTTTCTCTTCACAAATTATAGAGATCTCAGTTCATTTGTGCAAATGACAATATCTGTATAGTAGGTTTATATAATAGTTTGTAATAAATTGTTCTCTAAATTGAAATTGTTTTATTTTTGCCCATTAGTAAAATAACAAGTTGTCCTTCACTCTACGCACAGCCACTGTGCTTCTCACTATATTAGACTGAAGTGTCTCCAAATGTATTTTTCATTGTTTTTATTTTTAATAAAATACTACTTACTCATAAGGCACCATGGCATTTTACCCTTCTTTCCCACCTTCATTTTCCAGGTCATATATCACTAGTTTGTGCTTTTCTTTTCTAAGGAAGATCATCTGCTCCTTTTGCTTATCATTTCCACCCAATATTTATTTTGTTTCTTCAAGTTCATTCTGAGTTGAAGATGAATTTACCATCAAGTGATTATTCATCCAATGTAGAAACTTAACATAACCAGCTGTTTGCCAACTAATCAGCCAGATCAGCTAATCTTGATTAGATGTTTCTGAATCTTATACAACTACTACTCTTTACCACAAAAAGCAGCCTATAAACAAATTAGTCCAAACTGAATGCTAATCTCTGCTTTCATGGAGAAAGAAATATCTTAGGATTTCGTGACTGTTATCCCAGTTCCTTGCCTGTATAAAATAGAACTGCTACAGGGAAGGTAAAAGATGCTTTTTGTCTTCTCTCCACTGTACTTCTTTCAAGAACAGAGGAAAGACAGATACATGTCACAAAATATTATTTGACTGAGAATATCAGAGACTTTTGTTGTCAGTTTTCATTTAGGGGAATCCAAAGTTTTAGGTACTTTTAAAAGTACATTAAGTTAGAAATGTGTCATCATTTTGAGACTTTTTATTCCAGTTTTGGTTTTCCTATTAAAAAAAACACTTAATACTCCATTGTCCACAAGTAGAGCATAAAACAAAAACAGCAGACAAGTTCTTCGTTGAAGACTTAATTATGGCTTCTACAATTAATGGTGGTTAACAGCATATTAAGAAAACCTGATCTCTTTTTTATGTGATTATGAGTAAATTGAGATTCAATATGTTGATAGAATTTACTTAAACTATGATAATGCTCGACATACGTGATCACGATGTTACGATTAAAAATATATACAGAACTCATGTACTGTATTTTAAATGGATTACAATTCCTTGACTGATAGACTTTAAAACACAGCTAAACAGAAAATTGCCATCAAATCAATTGTTTGTACTGGAATCCTGTGGTAATCTGTGCTTTTCCCAGTGCTAGCCTACTTTTTATGAATTGTACTGAGAAAATGAATGATCAAAATGTTGCAAGAGATGTGTAAAATTGACAAAAAAATTCATAGATTTGGAAGAATGGGAAATATAAAATACATAGTTAAACTGGTAGAATTCTGCCTAGCTTTTCAAAGCTGGAGTATAGTGTCTTCCAAATCATCATACTGGATTACAGATCATCAAACTGCCCATGTCATTGTCATATGCTGTGTAGTCATTCTTGAATAGTCTGCATCTGTCCACCAGGCCAAAAAATGCAACATGACATCAATGGTCATCTCTTTCAAACCAATTGTATTATTTAATTTGTGATGTGCTCTTTTCTGATCACTAAAAGAATCACTGTACCATTTCATTTCAAAAGCTGTAAGTCTGTGGCTGATTGTTTTCTTAAAGTTTTTTGTATTTGAATCATAATGACCCATACACATCTCGAGCTGTCAGACTGCTGGATTTAGCAAAATTTTTTATACATATATACATCTTCCTTGGAAGTTACTAGGAAACAACTATGCCAGATTAATCCTGTTTATGAGCTCCTGAGATAAATCGCTACGCAACATGAAATACAGCTTTTCTATCAGTCCTTCACAATGTAATGAGACTTTTTGTCCTTAAAACATAATAGATCTTCTGATTGACCTATGCTTGTCCCAGTATTCAATACCCAGCATCTGACAGTAATAGTACTGATATGAGCTATAATGATGACAACATGCACTTAACAGTTACAAGCTAGAATTGCAATTGTTTAAAACTTTAAAGATTTGGCAACTTTCACAACAACAGCAACAAAACAGAAATCAGTAGAGCTCACAATTATTCCTATGACAATTCGTGTTGGAATCAAACCTGCATATAAATTGTGGGCACCTAGTAAACCAGTTCTCCTATGGTAAACAACTGAGTTCTCCCTGTTTGTCATGGGAAAGGGCGCAAGTACTGAAAGGTTTATAGAAGAATATTGCATTACTCTCGCTTAGAAAGCTGAGTAAGGCATACTGATTCTCACTCTATAATCCTAAATAATTGTTTCAACATATCAGAAATTAAGAAGTTATAGGAAATACTTCAGAATCCACATTACATTAGTGAATTTGGTTATTTTAAATTTAGAATACATTTTTCCTTTTGTTCAATGGGATATGCATTGATTTATTTTGATGATTTGGTTTATATAGCTTTTAAAATACAGTAGATCAGGACAAAATTGTAGAAGATTAAACAAAACTATAAAACCCTAAAAAAATTAAAGTTCCCTTTAAGTATCTGGTCAGCCATATAATTACCTGATATAAAGCTTTTTGTTTTTCATAAAAGAAAGCCTATATTTTATTTGTGGATCTTTTAGCAAATCAGCATAAAACTATATTATATATGTTTCAAGTGCATTAGTTATAGATAATGATTAATTATACTGATCCACATTAGAAGAGTTTTATAATGGGCACATTATAAATAGGAGGAAAATGGCATGATAGTTCTAGCGATTTCATTTATCTGAGTGTGGATAATTTTTCGGATGGAGTCTGAACAACTATGTAAACAATACTTTTTCTGTTAAGTGTCTTAGCAAGGCCATGTAATGTCCTTGGTCAACGTACACAACTGCCATTGAAATCACAAGCAGTTCCATTGTGGCTACGGACAATATATAGCTTTGTTTGCAACTTGATAAGTAATGTTACGCATCATCCATGTTGTACTTCATAGGGGGAAAAAATGTTGATAATACACCTCTAAAATCACACACTCTTCTCACAGCCCCAAAGAGTAATTCATGTAGGGTTTTTTGTTGTTATTTCACGTACTAGATATCTAAGAAATACATTTCTTATCCCTATTTAAACCTTGTATCTGGAATGAACTTATAAATGCAGTTTTGCACATTAAAACAGTTACAAAAAAACCCAAAACAATATTCCTAACTGGAATTTCTAACATTATTCCTTACTTTCTCACTCTCATTTATTTTCTTTATGAAGCCTGGAGGAAGGATGGAGGGGAGAACGTTTCTTCAGGAAAAAACTCCCTCAAAAATAATACTGACAGAAATTAAATAAGCAAGGTGTTTCAAAATATTCTGAAAAGTTTTCTCTGTGTACAGCTCTTCAGATGAATATCAGGTCAAAAGTTGTCTTTTTGTGTTGGGTCTGGAATTTGGGCAAATCCTTTGGTTCTTCTTTTAGTGCTAAAGTAAGGACATTAAACCAAAGAAGCTGCAGACCATAGTGGCTTTATTTCCTTCATTATTTGCTATAGACTTTGTCATTCGTTCATCATCATTTGCATTTAAATAATCTGTCCTTCACACTTAGGTATTTATGTATTTATTTTTACCAGGCAAGTTTTTACATTTTTGGTGATCGCCTCCTCGCTTAGAAGATTGCACAGATTACCTATTCCATCTTTAGTTTACATCCAAAGCAATGTCACATCTCTAACAAAATGGTATGCTCTCCTATTGTCAAACACTTTAGGGCCAAGATTGGCAAATTAGTTAGTATTAGCATATAGACCTTCTGGCAGGGAAAGAAAGCTTTCTGCTTGGAACTGGGCACTCAGCTGGGTCTGTCAACTCAAAGCTGCCACTGGCCTCATTATCTCATTTGTCTTAGTTAGTCTAAATTGGCAGTTGTATCTTCATGGCAAATGTTTGTTTTTACAAATGAGCAATAGAGCAGTGAGTAGAAGACATAACACAAGGATTTTTTTCCCTGAAATTTAATTGGAGAATGCTATAGCTGGTGACTGGCTTTTCTGATTTTAATTCCCAGGCAGTTTTGAAAGCTATCTTTCTTTTTCCTGACTCAGTAAATGTGCTGTAAAGTTATGAAAATAGAGGTTATGAAACTAATGTTAAATACATTTATCTTCTTCCTCTTTCGGGATTTTTTTAAAATAACGTCAATATGTCTTGCAATGAAGTATTTTGGAAACCATAACTAGACCAAAAAAAACACTGCCATGGTCATGATGATGTATGTACACCCTATTTAGCAGTGCCAACCAGAATAGGCAGGCAGTAAGGTTATACATCTTACTAAATAACATCACATTGCACTCTGGGTCACAAAATGAAAATGATGGAATTTTCCAGTTAATCAGCATAGAAAGGCGTTGCGCAAAAGAAAGCTATAAAAGTTATATAATATGCTTTTATGCTTAGTGATATCTGGCACTGCAATCTCACTTCCAGTCATGTTCTTAAAATGACATTTCTAAAGCCCATTTTAAGTCTTTAGGACAATTTCCTGGCATAAGAAAAGTCCTTTTCCCTCCCTTTCAAATCCATGCACATCTCTCTTCAGAATGACAGGGTACTGCAAAGGGGTTTTGGCCCATCTTTCCAGACAATTATGTGAGGACAAGTGGAAATGATTATGCAGAATAGAACTTACTCACCACATTTTTCTGAAATACATAATAATGTCTGAGTAGCATTTTTTCCAATGGTACAAAATAATGTATTAGGGAAACAGTTTATTTACCTTTTATAAAATACTTCTATGATTTTATCACCTTTCACTTAAGAAATGCTCTGCTACCTGAGAGCTGAATTGTAGACCTGTGAATCAGGTTTAGTTCTGGTTTTCATCCAGTGACTGTATAATATAAAATGCACAGTTGTACCTGCAATGCACAGTTGCCCTTTCCAAGAAGAGTAGACTAATTATGCTGTTAAATTAGGCTATGGTTTGTATATTCCCATCACAGACCTATGAAATTTATTGCTGCATAACTGGAAGAACTGGTGGCAGGGACGCTCCTATTCCAGTTCAGCATTCAGGCCCATTGACAGTATAAATTTTTTAAACTGAAAAGGTCTTCCTGTGAGTGTTCATTACACATTCTTACATACTGCAACTACAACTGCCTTTCATGAAAGACTCAATCCTATTAAGATTTATTAGGCATGCTGCCAGGTTACCTATACATTCAGGTCCTCCTTTAATGTGCATGTTCTTTTCCTGGTTTATAAATAAAACTGAGGTTCAGGCTAAAAGTTAGATGCTTGGCTGTTCACACAGCTATTTTGGACATACGCAGAAGCGGAAAATTACATGACCAATAAACCTGTAAGTCTGAAAGGAAGAAATATAAGTCATTTAACATCCAGAAGAGAGGAAGGAAGCAGGTTTTAGCTTTTCTAGTTGACTTCTAAAATATTTTTTATTTTCTGGAAGCTTCTGGACAATTTCCTTAATGTTTCTTTAACGATAATATTTATTTTTTTTTAATTTAGACATCACTTGGATAACTTTAGACATGGATTTATTCTGTTATTCAGAAACAGTAGTTTGCAATACTACATAGTGCAGCTTCCTGGAAATGTATGCACGTTGTATTACCAGGTTATGCAATTATGTATTATGTTTCTTCTAAAATAATTGAAAAGCTAATAAGAATTGTATGAAATCTAAGACATTTCAACATTTTTGCTCTGGAGAAAACTTAAAGTTGTTAAGTTATTATAAAGTTGTTAACTTTAAGATGTGTATATCTAAAATATATAAGAGTGATACTTAAACAAAAACCTTTAAGTAAAATAAGTAATTTGGACTGTGCTATTTAAAAACACTACCATTTTCAGCAAAACAATTGTTAAGTGGTTTGACAGAGAAAGATATCATCTGATGATTTGTTACCAAAAAAATATACTAAGCTGAGGCAAAAATAAGCATTTAACATTTTTTAACCTGCTTTATGAACTCATTCTTTAATAACATGTTCATTATGGTTTGCACTGCCTGAATTCTGATCCTCTGCCTAATTTTTCAGAAGTGGCACAGTTCTTGAAAAATACAGCTTTTCCCGGTGATTAGACAAGCATATCAGGACATGTTGCATTACTTATTTAACACAATATGCAGAAAGCTAGAAGGATGCACCAGTTTAAAGACACTTGTGATGAATCTTCTAGGTAGAAAAACTGTATTCTCTTCACGTTCATTGACCTAGAATGCTCTCAAGTGGAATCTATACTTTATCCTATCTTCAGGACATATAAAAATGTCTGAAACCATTAGAAAGACAGGATTAGAACACAAAAGTCACAACTAGAGGTATGACACCTGAGCAAGCTGGAAAAGAAGGCAACACAGTCTCTTAAGAGGGGAAAGCTTGGGGAAAAACAAAAGTTGATAAAGTCATTATGGAGCATTGATTTTGTCAGTAGTATGAAAACCTTTACAAATATGAGGAAACACAGAAGCATGAAAGAAAGTCAGAGGACTCATGACATACAACCGAGTAAGCAGACTTGAAGAAATACCAGGAAGATAGATCAATCGGGGCAGCACAGGAGAGCACAAGGTTTCTGGAGAGCACCGATGATAAATTCCTAGCACAGACAAATAAGGTCTGCTGGACCTTACACAAACAAGGAAGCACTTGTCAGGGATCTGAAGGCTGAAGGCACCTTTGGCTGCAGCAACATGACTGGTACCCACTGCTCCTGACACCTGGTACACACTGTTGCTGGGATATGATGTGTTATGGAACAGGGAGGCATAGGAGCACGAGATATTCCGGATGGCAAAATCTGTGATGGCTTGGTGGTCTGGGGTGCCTACTGTGACTGTTCACTCAACTCTTGCTCGATCTTACAAACACACAGCCTGTGCTAAGGCCTGATGTATCCTGGGAGCAGTGACATTAGGTCAAACTGAAAGAAACAGGTAGGCAGGACCTGACACAGCAATGGAAGGAAGAGGTAAGGGTCATTATGCAGCCATTACCACCTGCAGTCTGCTGCCTCTTGTAGTCAAAATTCTTGCATATTGATTGTCTGGCAGACTCTTCAGAATCCACCAGCTTACAGAAGGGGTAAAGACCAAAGAGCCATACTGAGAGATATAAATACATCCACTTATCCAAAAGGTTTTTGAAGCTGATCCAACAGCAGCTGGACTGCTAAGGACTGCATGATTCCCAGTGTGGTAAAAGGGAGGCCTGCACCGTGGTGGAGAGGGAAGGAGGACCACCCTCACTGTTGACTAGAATAACTTTGCACCACCTCTGCTGTTCTTACTCTGAAGATTAAGTGACTTGTACTTTTTAAAGTTAGGGTCTAGATTATGATTATTGTATTGTGAACTGATTATTAAGAATTTGACCCAATCTGTAGAGGGTTCAGGTAACCAAAAAGTCTAGGTAACTGAAATTTTAGGTAATAGGAAAGCTACACTTTCCTATTTTATATATATATATAACAGCTAGACACTCTGCACAATGATAAGCTATGTTGATTGCTAAAATCTTTATAGGACAATAAAGCTCTAAGTATTACTACAACCCTGTAGTCAGCTCTCATTCTATCAAGGATCCTTAAAAGAACCTGCCTGACTCCATAGCATTGTGAAGCTTTGAATGACAGCCACCATGAGATAGTAGAATTCAGGATCCGGTGAGGAGTAGAGCAAATAACAAGATCACAGACCTGAACTTCAGGAGGGCAGATTTTGGTCTGTTCAAGAACCATCTTGGAAGAATCCCATGGGAAATAGACATGAGAGAAGAGAGATCCAGGAGAACCGATTAGTTTTCGAGTATTATCTCCTTCAAGCTCAATGAACCATTCTCATTCAAAAAAGCCCATCTCAATGAACAGGAAGACAAAGATGCAGGAGCCTGCATGGATACAGTGAGCTCCTGACCAAATCCAAACATAAAAAGGAACAATACAAGAGGTGGAGACAGGGACAGGTATACCAGGAGGAATATAGAGGCACTGTCCAGGTACGGAGCGATTAAGCTGGGAAAGCCATAGCCCACTTGAAGTTGAATCTGGTGAAGGACATGAAGGGTAACAAGAAAATCTTCTACAGGTATGCCACTAGCAAAAGGAAGACTAGGAAAAATGTGATTTCACTACTGAATCAGGTGGGGAATCTGGTGATAAAGTATAGACAAAACCCCTACATACTCACTACCTCTTTACCTCAGTCTTTCCTGATAAGATCGGGCTTTGGGATTCTTAGGTCCATAAGACCTATGTCTGAGGTAAGAAAGACCCTAAGGGGAGGAGATTAGGGAACATGTTTTTTAAAAATGAATATGCCGTGGTCATATTTTAATATTCATTTAAAAATGAATATTCATTTTTTTAAAAAAAATGAATATGAGGGTGGTCCTCCTTCCCTCTCCATCATGGTGCAGGCCTCCCTTTTACCACACTGGGAATCAATGGGACTTGATGGGCTGTACCCACAAGTGCTGAGGGAGCTGTTTTGTGTCATTGCAAGGTCACTCTTTATTATCTTTAAAAGGTTACGGCAACCGGGAGAGGTTCCTGAGGACTGGAAAAAAACAGATGTCACATCCACCTTCAAGAACAGCAGGAGTGAAGATCTAGGGAACTACAGGTCAGTCAGCCTCACATTGTTGCCTACGAAGGAGATAAAGCAAATAATCCTGGAAACAATTTTCAGGTACATGAAGATTAAGATGTTTGGGAGTAGTTAGCATGGATTCCCAAAGTCAAAATCATGTCTGATCATCCAGATAGCCTTCTAATGATCAGGTTTATGGTTTGATGGGTAAGGGGAGAATAATGAATGTTATTTATCTTGACTTTAGTAGGGGTCTTGACCCTTTCCCATAATATCCTAATAGGTAAGCTGATAAAGTATGGGCTAGATACACAGAAAGTGAGGTAGATTGAAAACTGTCAGAACTGCCAGGCTGAAAGTGTTGTGATCAGAGGCATGAAGTCCAGCTGAAAGCCAGTCACTAGTGATGTACCCCAGGGCCAACCTTGGGGCAATACTGTTTAAGAACTTCATTAATAATGTGGATGATAAGACAGAGCACACCCTTGACAAATCTTTAGATGATACAAAACTGGGAGGAGTGGATAATATATCTGGTGATTGTCCTGGCATTCAGAGGGACTCAGACAGGCTGGAGAACTGGGTTGAGAGGAATCTCATGAAGTTCAACAAAGGCAAACAAGTCCTTCTGCTGGGGAAGAATAACGCCATCCACCAGTACTTGGGAGATAAAAAGGTGAAAAGCTGCTTTCTAGAAAAGGATGTGGGTGTCCTGGAGGACACCAAGTTGACCATGACTGAGCAATGTGCCTTTGCAGCAAAGAAAGCCAACAGCATCCTGAGCTGTATTAGGAAGAACATCCACCAGCAGACTGAAGGTGATGACCCTTCATCTCAGGTTTGCCCTAGTGAGATACATGTGAAGTACTGTGTCTAGTTCTAGGCTCCCTAGTACAAAACAGATATGGACATGGTGACAGAAGTCCAGCAAAGGGTCACAAGGATTTGTAAGGGACTGGAACATCTGAAATAGGAGGAGCATCTGAGAGAGCTGGGATTGTTAAGCCTGGAGAAGAGAAAGCTCACTGCAGATCTTATCTTATCCTTTTGCACAAATACCCAATGGTACAAAATAAAGAAAATAAGTCCACACTCTTCATAGTAATATACAGTGACAAGAAAAGAGGCGATTTGAACATACCGAAGTACAGAAAATCCCGCTTAAACATTAGAAAAAAGAAATTTACTGCAGGATTGATCAAACATTACAGCAGATTGCCCAGAAAGCCTATCAAGGCTATCCCTGCCCCTAGAGATATTCAAAACCCAGCCACACATGGCCCTGAGTAATCTGCTCTGGCTGACCCTGCTCTGACTAGAGGTGGACTAGATCTCCAGAGGTGCCTTCCTACATCAACCATTCTGTGATTCTCTGATTCAGTGAGCTAGTGGCTAGTCCAGGCTCTGATACGTAAGAAATACAGTATCATAGATGTAAAGCTTTACTTTAGAATATGATCTCTAAGTGGGTATTGGATCCAAGTCTAGTACACCATTGTTCAAATTCATAAGAGGCAATTATATACAACTGACTCTGGAGACCTCCCCCAAGTTTAATTGCTATTGCAGCTGGAACACCATCCATATAGGGGCTTTTGAAAATGTGCTGATGGAACAGAACATGACCTCAAGAAGATTTGGGTTAGCAAAAGAACAAGCTGGAAAGTGTATCTTGTTGACCTGAAAAGCACTATTGGGCCACAATTTAAGATCAAGTTAGGAATTATTGTTATTTACCTTTAGATTTAACTAGCGCTATTAAGTATTCCTATTCCTTCTATTTTCTGCCAGCTAGTAAATATTTCCTAGTAAATATGGCAGGATGCATAATATTACTGAGCACTTCTATGGCTTATAGAATTTGAAGTAGCTTCAGAATTTGTCTCCAAATCATTCTGTGCCTGGCACTTCATTAAACACAATGAGCACTTCAGCATACCAAGGGCCTGACAAGCACTAATACTTCCAGAATATATCTCTCAAAATAGGGAGGAACGGAATTAATCATATAATTTCTTAGCAATTCTTGAACTGATGACCACGTAAAGTGAACCTCTCCTCAGAGGGCTTGTATCTGCCCTCAGGTACAAATCAAACCTCCACTGAGTCTGTATCTTCACTAGATCCCCAAGACAAAACTGTAGCAATGGCCTTGCAATTTCCACGTTGACCATGTGTCTTATCATTGCCTAAAGGAAACACATTTCTAGAAAAGAGCCATGCTTAATGATGCCCCCTCTGAAAGCATTGCCAAAACCAAGTGTGTGAGTTCTTTGTGATGTGAACATCTATACGGGAGAATCTGACATTGAAAAAGTTGTATCCCTTTGCTTGACATAAAGAAAGGAAATAGCCATCCAATGGCAAAGACTTGAAGTCAATAGCTACTCCTTAATCAGTTATCAGAAACTTGGAGCGTCCTACATACTGCTTTCCAGTATCTTGACTCATTGTCTCCAGGTTTCTCTTTTCACACTTAGCTCAGAACCTTATTTTCCTGATGGAAAGTGAACATTGAGCCAGCATAAAAATTGGAATTTGTACCCTTGGAAAATGTAGTGTTGGAAACTGTAAAACTGATTGCTAAAAAATTTCTGTTCATCAGAGCAGAAAAGCTAGCTGGAACAAAGGTTCCTATTGTAAATTTCAAAACCCAAGTCCTGCTACTTTTATTGCCCTTC